>NC_090381.1:42086553-42688550 GCF_036365525.1 Heterodontus francisci
TTCCCCCTCATTTATTTCACTTGCTGTCCTACTGCTCTTGTTCCCACCACCCTGCCACACTAGTTTAAACCCTCCCGAGTGACGCTAGCAAACCTCGCAGCTTTGGGATACAGTGCTCAATCTTTTATCATATAAGGATTCTTTGTGTTTCTGTATTGCACTTTGTCTATCCTCTTAATAAAGCACAAATGAAAGGGCTCGGGAAGGGTCAGAACAGTGCAGGTTATTTCCTTTGTTTTGTTCGGAAAACTGTGAGCAGTGTAGATCAACACAGGTACACTGCTAACGTCAGGAGTGGTTGCATAGTCAAGAAGAAAAGCAAGTAATGTTTCCTCTTCTGTTTATCACAGTAACCATGTAGTATTCTAGGAGTTTTCTGTAGCTGCTGGCACCTCTGACCAATGGATAAACTGTTCCTTATTTACATAAGTTTTAGCCTGCTTGAATGTTCCATGTTAGTTCTGGAAACAAAACGGTAGGTATTGCAGTCTGATTTACTTATATTGAATGAGTCCACTGGGGATTTCTGCCTGAAATGAGCTGCTCAGTTACCATTTGTTTATGGAAGGAAGCACTTGGATGTCATTTTGTTGTCAAAAGAGTTTTTTGTCAATGAGTCTATAGATCACTTCTGTGAAAATGGTTAGGGGGGTGGAAAAGCGGTGGCAAGTTTGCTACGTCTTAGGGCAGTTATATATACTGCTTTGCATGCTTTGGTTTTGTGAGGCAGGTGCAGCTTTACATATATTGCGATTTTCTAATTTTTTAATATCTCTACCACCTAAAACCACCTAATTGTGTGTACATCTTTCCTTGTTTATGCCACATGATTGTCATTAATGATTGATAAAACACATGAAATATCTTAAACATGTCAATCAACTAGTACTACCAAGCCTTTCCTGCTGATGCATGGTAGTCAGATCCATTTCTCGGCTGGGCTGTAGATTGTCTATGCTGTCGCTCAGTGACATATTCCATAGACATGGCAGTTCAATAAAGAGTGCAGGAGGGCGTGCCAGGGGCAGCACCAGGCAATCCTAAAAATGAAGTGTCAACCTGGTGAAGCTACAACCCAGGACTGCTTGCATGCCTTACAGCAGAAGCAGCATGCAATAGACCGAGCTAAGCGATCCCACAACCAACGGATCAGATCAGAGCTCTGCAGTCCTGCCACATCCAGTCGTGAATGGTGGTGGACAATTAAACAACTAACAGGAGGAGGAGGCTCCACAAATATCCCCATCCTCATTGATGAAGGAACCCAGCACATCAGTGCGAAAGAAAAGGCTGAAGCATTTGTGACCACCTTCATCCAGAAGTGCCGAGTGGATGATCCATCTCTGCCTCCTCTTGAGGTCCCCAGCATCACAGATGCCAGTCTTCAGCCAATTCGATTCACTCCACGTGATATCAAGAAACGGCTGAAGGTACTGGATACAGGCAACATCCTGGCTGTAGTACTGAAGACTTGTGCTGCAGAACTAGCTGCGCCCCTAGCCAAGCTGTTCCAGTACAGCTACAACACTAGCATCTACCCGGCAATATGAAAAATTGCCCAGGTATGTCCTGTCCACAAAAAGCAGGACAACTCAAATCTGGCCATTTATTTCCTATCAGTCTACTCTTGATCATCAGCAAAGTGATGGAAGGTGCCATCGACAGTGTTATCAAGCGCTACTTGAACAGCAACAGCTGCTAAGTGACGCTCAGTTTGGGTTCCGCCAGGGCCACTCAGCTCCTGACCTCTTTACAGCCTTGGTTCAAACATGGACAAAAGAGCTGAACTCAAGACGTGAGGTGAGAGTGATGGCTATTGATATCAAGACAGCATTTGACCGAGTGTGGCATCAAGGGACCCTAGCCAAATTGAAGTCAGTGGGAATCAGGGGGAAAACTCTCCACTGGTTGGAGTCATACCTAGGACAAAGGAGGATAGCTGAGGTTGTTGGAGGCCAATTATCTCAGCTCCAGGATGTCACTGCAGGAGTTCCTCAGGGTAGTGTCCTGGGCCAAACCATCTTCAGCTGTTTCATCAATGACCTTCCCTCCATCATAAGGTCTGGTGGGGATTTTTGCTGATTGCACGATGTTCAGCACCATTCGCGCTTCCTCAGTTGCTGAAGCAGTCCATGTAGAAATGCAGCAAGACCTGGACAACATTCAGGTTTGGGCTGATAAGTGGCAAGTAACATTCATGCCACACAAGTACCAGGCAATGATTATCTCCAACAACAGAGAATCTAACCATTTCCCCTTGGCATTCAATGGCATTACCATCATTGAATACCCCACTATCAACATCCTGGGGGCTACCATTGACCAGAAACTGAACTGGACCAGCCATATAAATATTGTAGCTACAAGAGAGGGTCAGAGGCTAGGAATTCTGCAGCGAGTAACTTCCTGACTCTCCAATGCCTGTCCATCATCTGCAAGGCACAAGTCAGGAGTGTGATGGAATACTCTACACTTGCCTGGATGAGTGCAGCTCCAACAACACTCAGGAAGTTCGATGCCATCCAGGACAAAGCAGCCCGCTTGATTGGCACCCACCACCTTCAACATTCACTCGCTTCACCACCGATGCACAGTGACAGCAGTATGTACTGTACACAAGATGCACCGCAGTATCTCACCACACTTCCTTTGACAGAACCTTCCAAACCCGCAAACTCTTCCACCTAGAAGGACAAGGGCAGCAGGCGCATGGGAACACCACCATCTGCAAGTTCCCCTCCAAGCCACACGTCATCCTTACTTGGAAATATATCACCGTTCCTTCACTGTCACTGGATCAAAATCCTGGAACTCCCTCCCTATTAGCACTGTGGGTGTACCCGCACCAGATGGTCTATAGCGGTTCAAGAAGGTAGGTCACCACCACCTCCTTAAAGACAATTTGGGATGGGTGACAAGTGCTGGCTTTGCCAGCGATGTCCATATCCCATGAAGCGAATTAAAAAAAAATTAGTTTCAATGTGTACCCTGCTGACACCCAGCTCTACCTCATCACCATTTCTTTTGACTCCTCCACTGCTTTTGTGTTGACGGACTGCTGCAGTCTTGGATGAGACATAATTTTCTCCTATTAAGTATTGGGAAGACCGAACCCATTATCTTTGGCCCTCACCAGAAGCTCTATTCCCTCGCTAGATTCCGTCCCCCACTGTTTCAGGCCAAACCGGACTGTCACGGTTTCAATGTTGTATTTGACCTGGAGCTGAGATTCTAACCACATATCCTCTTCACAGAGATGGCCTACTTCTCTTCCATAACATCATCTCAGTTTCTATCTCCAGCCTCAATCCATTTTCTATTGAAACACTTATTCATGCACTTGTTACCTCCAAACTCAAATATTCCAGTGCGCTCTCAGCCAGCTCCCTTCCTCCAGCTTACATAAACTTGAGTTCATCCAGCACTCTCTTGCCTGCATCCTAACCCACATCAAGCTCCCTTTCACCATTCACACTCTGCCCACTGACCTACATTGGCTCTTGATCCACAGATGCTTACATTTTACAATTCTCATCCTCATGTTTAAAATCCTCAATCTTTCCTATTTCAGAGAACTCTGCATTCCTCCAACTCTGACCTCTCATGCATCCCCTCTTCCTTCACCCCACCATTTGGCCATGTCTTCAGCCACCTGGGCCCTAAGCTCTGGAGTTCCCGCCTAAATGTTTGCCTTTCTCTACTTTGGTCAATCTTTTGGTGAATTGTCCTAATATCTTATCTCTTTAAGTTCAGTGTCAATTTTTGTCTGTTTGTGGTCCCTGAAGCATTTAGTTTATATTACCGATAAACTTATCTCTAATGTAGGACACGGAACACAAAAGTCCGAGTGTATCAAGCCTGTGTCCTCAGTACCTTGCTCTATGGCAGCGAGGCCTGGGCAATGTATGTCAGCCAAGAGCGACGTCTCAATTCATTCCATCTTCGCTGCCTCCGGAGAATACTTGGCATCAGGTGGCAGGACCGTATCTCCAACACAGAAGTCCTCGAGGCCGCCAACATCCCCAGCTTATACACTCTACTGAGTCAGCGGCGCTTGAGATGGCTTGGCCATGTGAGCCGCATGGAAGATGGCAGGATCCCCAAAGACACATTGTACAGCGAGCTCGCCACTGGTATCAGACCCACCGGCCGTCCATGTCTCCGCTTTAAAGACCTCTGCAAACGCGACATGAAGTCCTGTGACATTGATCACAAGTCGTGGGAGTCAGTTGCCAGCGTTCGCCAGAGCTGACGGGCAGCCATAAAGGCGGGGCTAAAGTGTGGCGAGTCGAAGAGACTTAGCAGTTGGCAGGAAAAAAGACAAAAGCGCAAGGGGAGAGCCAACTGTGTAACAGCCCCGACAAACAAATTTTTCTGCAGCACCTGTGGAAGAGCCTGTCACTCTAGAATTGGCCTTTATAGCCACTCCAGGCGCTGCTCCACACACCACTGACCACCTCCAGGCGCTTACCCATTGTCTCTCGAGATAAGGAGGCCAAAAGAAAAAAAAAAGAATGTAGGACATGTTGTTAAAAGGCCCACACTAAAATCTATTCCAAGACTGGGAACATTAGAAATTAGAACCTGCAGGTACAAAGGCAAATACTCTACCCCCGCATTCAAGGCTTTAGTTACGGTGCAGCTTCCATGTAGATGTGTATGTAGATAAGACTGCCTTTAAGGGGATGTCTCACACTGCTTCGAGTTCACATGGTAGCAATATACCGATGGAAAGCCCCATTTTCAGAGTACCCAAGTGATTAATAGGACTGTTTGACAGCTTCTTAAACTTTGTACGAATTTTTTTTACTCTGGGATGCAGTGGACATTCTTGCTGTGTTTCTCTAATGTTTAAAAGTTATTTGCTGGAGCTCTTCACTTACATCAAACCTTGCATGTGCAGAGCTTTGTTATTGCGTCCTGGTGCCATCAGACTGATGATCAACAGTGCAATGAGTGGTAATATACTGGTTGCACATCAGTCTCCAGCTGCTCATACTGCAACCCAAAACTGCCATGCTTTTATTAGTCTGTCACTTGTTTCACATATTGGGTTTTGTTTCCATAAATAATAGCTGAGGATTTCTGTGATTTGTGCTATGCTTACTTAATTTCTGCCTGAAGTTTGAAGCATTAAATTCCCTTTAGTTTAGGGAAAGAAAGAAATGTTGAATGGCTGAGGTTTTTTTTAAATTTGTGCTTAAGATATAGATCTGAACTAGATGCTTCTGGCAGGTTCTGTCCAATGCAGCTTCAGAAAGCAACTACCAGACTGCAGAAGTGCAATGTATTGTACAAGTTGGGCTGGTCATACAGTCGCTTCTAATTGAGTTGCAAACTCCACCACAGCAACCCCCCAGCCCCAAATAAAAATTCACATGCTGAATATCAAGTTTCTGATCCACGACTGATTTTCTACTTTGAAGTTCGGTCCTGACAGGTTCTCTAAATATTGTCCTTTAGGAAGCTTCAGGGATGTCCTTTATCATGTCTTTTACCTGATTTCATGAGCACAGAAATATGGGAGGAAGTATGGCCACCGGAAGTTAGCTAAGTCCAGTGACTACAGCACTGGTCTTGCCACGAGGAACAGTGTTTGTATGGTTGGTCTCCATGAATTGATCAGAAATTCCTTTGAGTTCATAGCTCAATGCTGATGTGTTTCATAGACCCGGGGTTTGCGGTAATAGTGGTGAGGCTATCAGCGCTCACTGTAATTATGGGGTAAATGGAACAGCAGCTTCCTGCATTCCCATATGCATAGTTAATTGCAGAAATCAAGAAGTTGCTGTCATATACCCTGATCCTCCACTACATGCACTGTTGAAGTCCTTGTCAATAGAATCGGTACTGAAATGACTGTAACTGCATGAATTTTGTGCACTTGTCCACTAATTCCACACTGAGCATGGCTGAAAGTATCAGGTTGGTACATTCAGAAGTGAGTGAGTTTTTAATGGCGTGATTATTACTGATGGACGACCCCTCTGGCCCTGAAAAATTAATTTGACAAGGGTGGTGTCTCAGTCCCTCAGAAGAAAATTGGCAATTTTAAAAACTTTTTTTTAATGTTCTCTCTCTTTTAACTCTCGCTCTTAATATCATCTGTATTACTCAATCTTTATTTCACTTCTGTATCAGCTGTGATTCAGTTGCGAGCACTCTTGCCTCTGATTCACAAGGGTTCTGGGTTCAAGTCCTACTCTAGGGCTTGAGCACAAAAATCAAGACTGACTAAGGGAGTGCTGCACTGTCGGAGGTGTCGTCTTTCAGATAAGATGTTAAACTGAGGCCCCATCTGCCTGCTCAAATGGATGAAAAATTTTCCGCTGTGTGTTATTTAAATCTAATTTATATTTCCTGGTCTGGACTTTACTGTCTTTGAATATTCTTCAATCTGATTAATTGAAGAATCTTGCTTTTTTTTTTGCTCTGCTCACATATACCATAGATACCCTGTAGAGGGTGACCCAATGAAAAAGATGTCTGATTCGAGGATATCTGTGCTAGGAAGCCCGCGGACACTTTTTGGGCAGCTGTCAACGAGGTGAACGGTGAGTGCCGTTCCTTCGTCACTGAGAGCAAAATCTGAACCATTACCTGCCTGTATGCAAGAAAAATTGTACCTTGTAACTGTAACAGTGGTGAACCATTTTGAAAAATAAATTTGATATTATACTGGGGCTGAAGACAGCCAGGTAAGATAAAATGCACTGGTAAATTGATGCAAAGATTGATGAACATGTAACAAGTGCCTACACTACATGTAATGAGTTCTTTTTATGTTGTCTGATGCAACATAAGTGAGATGCGTGGAGTCCAGTTGGTTGAAGATCTCAAACAGGTTTATTTGAAAAGCTAAACTATTATATACATTACAGAGCTAACTATTTACAGAACCTGCCTCTAGCTGTTAGAGTTGCAGTGTGACTCTGGCCCTGAGTCACGTGACTGCATTTTGGTATCTAGCTCATTAGCATACTAAGATCGTAAAGGGATATCACTCTTAAAGGCAATCATACAACACTACTTAGCAGCACACCCCTGACTATGGGAATGTAGCTGAGCAAGTGGGCATGCAAACTAATTCCAATGTCTAAGGAATGTTCATTACATTGTTTACTGCATGCAGGAAGCCAAGTTTTTTGCAAACTCTTCGGCAGCAGTGTCTGATGGTATGTTAAATACATTTTGATGTCTTCTATTGTGCTGGATTGCCCAGTGTATTGCAAGACTGATCGCTCTGTTTTATTTCGAGCCCTGTTAACTGTGAACAGACTCCTGTTTGTTTTTCAATCTGAAATACCTATGCAATTTGGAACTCTTGCAAATCAAGCTGTCGCCTTAGAAGTGGCTGGAAGTTCTAAATCAGCCCCAAAACTCAATATTGTAGGACTGGTGCACCCAATTTTATTTTTGCACTGAGAATATTTAGTTATTAGGCTGCTGACAACGCTACCACCAGGTGGCGCTGCAGTGGCACATGTGCAAATGCAGCATGTGCCACTAAAACGTCTCAGACTGCGACTTCAGGCAACTGCCAGGACTAAAGATGGCGCTGCTCAAATAATCACACGAAGGCAACCTAACCTAAACACATGGCAGCACACAATGGCGGGAGAGAGGGAGCGAGCGAGTCGGGGACGGGGGGTGGAGAGCGGAGCGGGACTGTGTCGGTGGGGGGGGGAGCGTAGCGGCCGGAGAGAGCAGCAAGGGGGAGGAGCGGAGCGGCCGAAAGAACGGAGCAGCCGCAGCGGGGGGCGGAGCTTGATGCATGCATGTATACCCGTTGGCATTGCATTGCTGTATGCGTAAAGCGCATGCGCAGAGGCCGACCAGGCGCGTTACCCGAAGATGCACACGACAAACGATGACATCATCGCCGCATGTGCTAACCAGTCCTGGCAAGTCAGAACGCAGCGCACGCGCAGAGAGCAGGAGCCCGTCTGCGCATGTGTGCACCTTGGCGCAGCCTGATGCCGCCAGTGGCCTGCTGCGTTGTCAGGAATCACTTTGTAGTTATTAACACTGGTTCCCGGTGTTAGCATCCTTCCTGTTAGTAAAAGAAACTTGTGAAAGTTAAATGGATGGACCTAGTTTTATGAAAAGATTAGTGTTTTTAATGCTATTCCACCTAGCTAACTTTAGGCCATATGCATAGGCACAGTTGGTTACCCCCAATTATAATTTTAGACAGCTCTTTGGGGCTCACTTGTGTAACTGCATGGAAGTTATTTAATTCTTCAAAATAAACTTGCTTAATGTTTCAGAGAAATACACAAGTATGATAACTTCAAATAAAATTACCTTTTTCTAAATTCAGGAACAGTGTTGTGACTTTGTATCAAAATGAGTAAGTTATTTGATTTGAAAGGAAATATGTCCAGGTTGGCAATGAAATTTTTAAAATAACTCTTGATAAAGGACTGAAACCTGGACTGGTGTCAACAATTCCACCAAAGTTCAATGTTGACTACAAACTGACAGTCTCATGTGTATGTTGGCAATATATGAATTAACTAAAGCAATATCTCCAAGCATACAGTGTTTCAAATTGTTGGTTATTTGGAACTCTAATTATAATCCCATAGAAATGTTTGTTTATTTTTTGCACATATGTGAACGGATGAGTTATTGCAGATATTTGAGTTTTGTTAAAGTGCCTTTTTTATTTACCAGCAATCAAAGGAACTATTTGAACTAAATTCCAAAGTGACTAAGTTCTCGTACATCAATGGTTATTGACGACAGGTGATAATCTTGTCTACATGAAGGACTTTTTAACTTTGATTTGGGAGAGGGGATTGATAATGTTGTAATCTATTTGTGCTTTTTTTAAAACAACAGATGACTTTTTCTTGAAGTCTCCAATGCATGGATCAAAGGATTGTGTAATGAACCAGAAATAATAAACCGCCTGCTAACACAGATAAATTTACATCCTTATGATAGATACCATAGAAGTTTCAGTTCTGTAATAAGCAGCTTACAGTCCGTAGAGATCCCCTTTATTTCTTTTTTTAAGGTTTTGTATAGACCGGACCCATTCAGTTGAAATGAGAAACTGCTGACGAGAACTGCTGCATACAAAATTGTTGATGTGGCAGAATATACGATCGGAAAAGCTGAGTGTGGGCCGTTTGCCTCAGTTTTACAGTAAATACATTTCATGATGGCTCTTGTGAATTATTTTTAAAAGATACATTATGACTATTCAATGCATTTACAAGTTAAATGTGGATCATCCACTCAAAGAATTGACATCTACTCCACAGGTGTAGTCTGGGGTCCTTCCAACTTACAGCATGCAACTGTTTTGTTATTCCACGGTTTTTGCCTTTTGAGAATGCTATTCCACCTCACAATCACTTGGTTATAGGGCGCAGACAGGAAATTGGAATTGAGATCACAGTCAGATTAGCCATGATATCGAATGGCAAGGAGGCTTGAGGGGCCGAATGATCTACTCCTGCTCCTAATTCTTGTGTTCTGTGGAGAAGAACTTCCTAATATCCACCTAGTTTAAATTTTCTATTTTAAGATTCTCATCCTTGCTTTCAAATCCTTAAATGGCCTCACCCCTCTCCATCCCTGTAATCTCTTCAGCTCCGCAACCCTCCAAGATATCTCCACTCTAATTCTGGCCTCTTGAGCAAGCCCAATTTTAATTGCTCCACCATAGGTGGCTGCACCTATAGTTACTTTGTTCCTAAGCTCTGGAATACCCTCCATCTCTCTACCTTACTTTCCTCCTTTAAGACGCTCCTTAAAAGCTATCCGAAAGCATGACCCCGAGCTTCCGGTTGCTCGCCTTTTCAACACTCCCCCCTGCTCTGATGCTCACATTTCTGTCCTGGGATTGCTGCAGTGTTCCAGTGAACATCAATGCAAGCTCGAGGAACAGCATCTCATTTACCAATTAGGCACACTACAGCCTGCCGGACTGAACATTGAGTTCAATAATTTCAGAGCGTGATGGGCCCCCCATTTTACTTTTATTTTTAGTTATTTTTTCTTTTTTATATATTTTTTTGTTTATTTTATTTTACTTCACCTTAGTTTGTTCAGTTTGCTTACCCACCGTTTTTTTCATGTTTGTACTTGCGGCTGTTCAGTTTTCAGTCCGTTAACACCCTGGCCGGAATTTTACCGTTAAGAATCGGGTCCCATCAGTCATGCGGAGGGTAAAATGGCGCGCGAAGACGTCGGGCCGGGTCCCCGGCGTCATTACGCGCTGATGCAATTTAACCAGCGTGGGAAGTCTGGTGCGATCGAATTTGCGCTCGCCGCCCGACTAACATCAATTGATAAGTACTTAAGGTAATTCAGAATCCAATTGACAGAGATTTTACGCTACGTATCTGATTTTACGGCCGTTAATCGGGTCGTGGGGCGTGTCGGGAACCCGGCAGGTTCAAAAGGGCAGAAGGCATTGATTCATGAGGGAGTTGGAGGTAAAAATGAATTTATTGAACTTTATTCATGCTGATGTTATTTGTGTGTCCTAACAAGGGGTGTAACTTGCAGGTTGTGCAGAAGGTTTAATCTGAATGTTATGCACTGCTGATAGGGACCCATGTAATATTAGTTATTGCCTGAAGGAAATACCTGAAGTGAGCCAGTCACAAAAGCTGGAAGCTATTACCTGTGGTCAAAGCATTTGTTCTGCTGTTCAACAATGGGAATTGTTCACTCTGGAGGTGGATCATCAGATGAGGAGGACAATGATTCAATGAGTGACAGAAGTACAAATGGTCAGGGGAATATACAGCAAGCTGCACCAGTGCATCCTCATGCTGTTGGAGGGAGAGTAGTTCGCAGAGTTGCCCGGGAGCGACCAAATGTCAGGAGACGTACCTACCCAGTAGTAAGGGCATACCGAATGCGTCTGAACTACCTGCAGCTGTCAGAACGCCAGAGCAGAAGAAGACTGTGGCTGTCATGGGAGACTGTCACATCTCTTTGTGAGATGCTGGCAGTGGATGTTGTATCAAACTGTCTCAGTGGCCATCCAATGCCAGTTGCTCTAAAGGTCACAGTAGCTCTTAACTTCTATGCGTCTGGCTCCTTCCAAGCCTCAGCTGCAGATTTGTGTGATGTCTCACAATCAGCAGCGCACCATTGCATAAAGGTTGTAACTGATGCATTGTTTCAATGTGCTGACCATTTCATCAGTTCAAGACAGACAACACCAGTCAGGCTGAGAGCGCTAGAGGCTTCAGCATTATATCCGGCTTCCCAATGGTACAGGGCGTGATAGACTGTACTCATGTGGCCCTTAGAGCACCAGCTGGACAGTCGGGGGCATTCATGAACCGCAAGGGATTCCATTCAATGAATGTTCAGCTCGTCTGATCATCGGAAGCGACTCATGCAGGTGTGTGCACGTTACCCTGGTAGTTGTCATGAGTCTATCATTCTCCACAACTCACAGGTGCCTGCAATTTTCAGTCCTCCACACAGAATGGAGGGATGGATACTTGGCGACAGGGGTCATCCTCTGAAGACATGGCTCATGACACCAGTGAGGAAACCAAGGGGTGAGGCGGAGGAAGGATATAACGGGAGCCATGCGGCCACCAGAGAGACAATCGAGCAAACTATAGGCCTCCTAAAGCTGAGATTTATGTGTCTTGACCGCTCTGGTGGATCACTGCAGTACGCACCGTCTAGGGTTTCCGGAATCATTGTCGTCTGCTGTGCCTTGCATAACCTGGCGATTGAACATGGAGATGCCCTAGAGGATGATCAATGTCAGCGCGATGTGTCATCAGATGATGACGACGTTTCTGATGGGCATCAGTCTAATGATGATCATGGAGAGGAAGCTGAATGTAACTTGGATCTAACTGCTAGAGAAACAAGGGAATCTCTAATAGGAACACGTTTCAGTTGAAATGATATAAATCTTCACACATTTCAATCTGATTTATGACAGTCATTGTGAGGATCTGACAGTGCAAAATCTCTAACCTTTAGGGGGTGAGACAAAGCGAATAACCAATCCATCACATCATGAGGGACGCGACCCAAGTGTGTGGCCTCACATTTGCGACAACATGAGTTCACAGAATCATACAGTGCAGAAGAGGCCCTTCAGCCCATCGAGTCTGCACTGATGCATTAAAGGCACCTGACCTGTCTACCTAATCCCATTTGCCAGCACTTGGCCCACAGCCTTGAATGTTATGACATGCCAAGTGCTCATCCAGGTACTTTTTAAAGGATGTGAGGCAACCCGCCTCTACCACCCTCCCAGGCAGTGCATTCCAGACCGTCACCACCCTCTGGGTAAAAACGTTCTTCCTCAAATCCCCCTTAAACCTCCTGCCCCTCACCTTAAACTTTTGTCCCCTCGTAACAGACCCTTCAACTAAGGGGAACAGCTGCTCCCTATCCACCCTGTCCATGCCCCTCATAATCTTGTACACCTCGATCAGGTCACCCCTCAGTCTTCTGTGCTCCAGCGAAAACAACCCAAGCCTATCCAACCTCTCTTCATAGCTTAAATGTTCAATCCCAGGCACCACCCTGGTGAATCGCCTCTGCACCCCCTCCAATTAAATCACATCCTTCCTATAATGTGACGACCAGAATTGCACACAGTACTCCAGCTGTGGTCTTACCAAAGTTCTATACAACTCCAACATGACCTCCCTGCTTTTGTAATTTATGCCTCGATTGATAAAGGCAAGTGTCCCATATGCCTTTTTCACCACCCTATGAACCTGCCCTTCTGCCTTCAGTGATCTATGGACAAACACGCCAAGGTCCCTTTGTTCCTCAGAACTTCCCAGTGTCAGGCCATTCATTGAATACTTTCGTGTCACATTACTCCTTCCAAAGAGTATCACCTCACACTTTTCAGGGTTGAATTCCATCTGCCATTTTTCTGCCCATTTGACCATCCCGTCTATATCTTCCTCTAACCCAAGTCACTCAACCTCACTGTTAACCACTCGGCCAATCTTTGTGTCATCCGCGAACTTACTGATCCTACCCCCCCACATAGTCATCTATGTCGTTTATATAAATGACAAACCATAGGGGACCCAGCACAGATCCCTGTGGTACGCCACTGGACACTGGCTTCCAGTCACTAAAACAACCGTCTGTCATCACTCTCTGTCACCTACAGCTAAGCCAATTTTGAATCCTTATCAAGTTGCCCTGTATCCCATGTGCATTTGCTTTCTTGATAAGTCTCCCATGTGGAACCTTGTCAAAGGCTTTGCTGAAATCCATGTAAACTACATCAGCTGCACTACCCTCATCTATACACCTGGTCACATGCTCAAAAAATTCAATTAAATTTGTTAGGCATGACCTTCCTTTGACAAAGCCATGCTGACTATTCCTAATCAAATTTTGCCTCTCCAAGTGGAGATAGATTCTCTCCTTCAGAATTTTTTCCAATAGTTTGCCTACCATTGACATGAGACTCACTGGTCTATAGTTCCCTGGCTTATCTCTACAACCTTTCTTAAATAGTGGGACCACATTAGCTGTTCTCCAGTCCTCTGACACCTCCCCCGTGGCCAGAGAGGAATTAAAAATTAGGGTCAGAGCCCCTGCAATCTCCACCCTCGCCTCCCACAGCATCCTGGGACACAAATCATCTGGACCTGGAGATTTGTCCACTTTTAAGCCTGCCAAAACCTCCAATACCTTGTCACTCTCTGACAATTTGCTCAAGAACCTCACAGTCTCTTTCTCTGAGTTCCATATCTACATCCTCATTCTCTTGGGTGAAGACAGATGTGAAGTATTCATTCAACACCCTACCAATGTCCTCTGGCTCCACCCACAGATTTCCCCCTTGGTCCCTAATGGGTCCTACTCTTTCCCTGGTTATCCTCTTCCCATTGATGTACTTACAGAATATCTTGGGATTTTCCCTACTTTTACCAGCCAGAGCTTTCTCATATCCCCTCTTTGCTCTCCTAATTGCTTTCTTAAGCTCCATCCTACACTTTCTGTACTCCAGTAATGCTTCCGTTGATTTGCTCTCCTTGTATTTGCTAAAAGCCTCTCTTTTCCTTCTCATCGTACCCTGAATGTTTCTGGTCATCCATGGTTCTTTGGGCTTGTTGCTCCTACCTGTTACCCTAGAGGGAACATGTTGGGCCTGTACCCTCCCCATTTCCTTTTTGAATGCCCCCCACTGCTCTTCTGTAGATTTCCCGACAAGTAACTCTTTCCAGTCTACCTTGGCCAGATCCTGCCTTATTTTACTAAAATTCGCTCTCCCCCAGTCCAAAACCTTTTTTTGCAACTTGTCTATTTCTTTCTCCATAAGAAGCTTAAATTGTACCATGTTGTGGTCGCTATCCCCAAAATGCTCCACCGCCAACACATCAACCACCTGTCCGGCTTCATTCCCCAGAATTAGGTCCAGCACTGCACCCTCCCTTGTTGGATCCTCTACATATTGAGCTAAAATGTTCTCCCGTATACATTTTAACAACTCCACTCCATCTAAGCCCTTAACACGATGACTATCCCAATTAATGTTGGGAAAGTTGAAATCACTTAATATAATTACCCTATTATTATTTTTACACACCTCTGCGAATTGCGCACATATTTGCTCCTCAATTTCCCGCTGACTATCTGGGGGTCTATAATAAACACCTAGCAATGTGGCTGTCCCTTTTTTATTCCTAAACTCTACCCATAAAGCTTCATTTGATGCCCCCTCCAAGATATCATCTTTCCTTACTGCAGTAACTGACTCCTTAACTAATATTGCAATGCCCCCTCCTCTCTTACCCCCTCCTCTGTCTCGCCTGAAGATTCTATATCCCGGGATATTGAGCTGCCAATCCTGCCCCTCCCTCAACCATGTCTCCGTGATGGCTACTATATCACAATTCCACGTGTCAATCCTTGCCCTTAACTCATCCGTTTTACCTGTAATACTCCTGGCATTAAAGTAGAGACCATCCATCCTGGTCTTACTCCCTTGAAACTTACATCCGCTGTGTTCCCTCTGACTTGTTTGCTTTCCTGTGTTTAGCTGTGTTCCTATTCTGCTAGGAGTCGGCATCCCCTCCCCCTGCCAAATTAGTTTAAACTCCTCCCAACAGCACTAGCAAACCCACCAGCAAGGATGTTGACTAACTATGTAATATCTGACTTCAGGAATGACATGTCCAATGATAAAATCTCCAATGTAATCAAACACTATTGTTTTACAAATCAAATAAATGTACCTCAAGTCACCCAGTGCACCAGTAGTGAAATTAAAGTGGTTTTTTTATCCATTTACACGTGCATTCATGTGCATGATCCCTCGCCACCAGAATTACCAGAGGCAGGTGGCTGATCTTATTGACGCCCTGCTTTTGATGACATGGGCTGACGTCCTCTGCATGCTTGCGGCCGTGAGGGCCCTGGCATCTCAGGGTACTCATGACAAATATCATGAGCACCCTTTATCACCCCGGCATTTAGCGGTTCACATGTCCCTGGCGATGGGAGCAAGGAGCTGCAGGATGCATCAGAAGGACCGTGAGAGGAGCTCCCATATGCGATCTGCTGCCCCTGTGCCCTCATGAGGCTCAGATGGTCCTCAATGGTGGCATCAGAGCGCTGAGTGGCCTCAACCTGGCGCAGTCGCATCAGATTATGCTCTCTGATGCTCTGGTCCAGGGACGCCACAGTCGCTCTGAGGTCCCGAATTGCATGAAGAACTGGTCCCTCCACTGCAGCTGCCAGTCTTTCAACGGAGGAAGCCAGATGTTCAAATGCCTGTGAGTTTGCTGAACTCATACTCTGGATGGATGTCTCCAGAGTATGAGTCATAACGCGCAATGTCTCAGAGAACTCCGCCAGATTTCCATGGACCGCGTTCTGAACCTGCAACATCGCCCGACGAAAGGATGATCTCAGAGGCACATCATCAGCTTGCGGCTCTGCACTGGCCTGGCATCCCACTCTCCTCAGTGTGTGATGCATCGGCCGATACTGCCTCTGGTGTCTGGCCTGGAAACTGTGCTGTGCTCACACCAGTATGTGACATTGATTCCCCAGACACAGTCATCCCAACCGAAGTGTCAGTATCTGCTGTGGTACTTGGTGCGTCGCGATGATGTGACGGTGCACCCTCTGAGGCGCCCTCCTCCACCTCAGAGGTGGATGGTCGGGCAACGGGAACGCTTCCTGGCACATGCTGGGTTTCACCTGTTGGAAAAAGCATTGTGATCAGTTTCATCATCAATCCAGAGTTAAGCACAAGTTTGTGCCTCCAGCATGGTTACATCTGGGTGATGTTACAATTGAGGGCAACATTCAGTGCATTTGACATTCACCAAATCATTGGCACAGTAGTGCAGCCTCACCACCCCCCCCCCCCTACCCCCCCACCTCCCCCCCACCTCCCCCAGAACACTCACTCTCATGGCCAGGTCCACCGGCCTCGACATCTGCCACGGCGCGTCCTCCTTCCTCCCCTGCTATAGTTAAGGCATTCTCCTCCATTCTGGTGAGGAATACCTGGGTGGCTACGCTGCCACCAGTACGTGACCTCTCCCGGGCATTGTGTGCCCTCTTTTCCTGAATAAACAAAGATACTTATTTTATACATAGTCAATGGCATATGACGCTGTCACCCAAAAGGTTGGTGTTGCATTTCACTGCTGTGACAGTGTTGGGCGCAACTTTAACACCACAGCATCAGCGTTCATCTCAGACTTACCCATCATGCGCCCCATTTGAAGGCAGCAGTCAGGCATTGATCATACAGGGCTTCCACATTGCATCATGGGTTCACAAAAAACCTCCCTTGGCACATAACCGATTAGATGAATGAAGAATGCCCCTTACCAGGGCAGAGCGAAGCAGGTCATTGAGGCGCTTGCGGCACTGCATCCATGTACGCCTCACAATGCCTCGGCTGCTGACCTCCTCCACAACCTCCAGCCAGGCCCACTTGGTCACTTCGGAGGGTCTCCTTCTCCCATCTGAGCTGAACAGAATGTCTCTCCTCTCCTCAACGGCCTGGAGGGGGACCTGCAGGGAGTCGTCAGAGAATCGGGGGGCAACGCGATTGCTTCTGCCCTCCATCAGCTCTAACAGCTATATTGTTGTCTCCCAGTCTTTCTGTGTTTCAAGGTATGGAGCCTTTGAAAGCTCCAGACCTTAAGACAGTTGTATCTTCCTTTACATCAAATGGGGAACTCACTGCTTTGTTTAAAATCAGCAATCCTTTATGTAGGGCTTACAATCAGCCTTCCGGGTATGTGGCCCCGCCCCCAATGATGCTGAAGTTCCTGCCCGCGCGCGCCATTTCTTTTCGGAGTTATGCCGCGGGCCCGCTGATTAGCTGATCAGCGCGTGATGCCGGTGGCCAGGCAACGCGGAGCGGGATCGGGGGCCTGATTCGCTTCGGGCGCATCGGCCCCGGGGCCACCGGTAAGCAAAGAATTCCAGCCCCTATCTTTACTAATGCTTTGTCTTTCAACACACCATTAACATATTGTTTGCCTTTGCTCCGTGACCTTTTGGTCGGTTATTCGCTGTGACCTTGTCCTATCTACACCTTCTCCTTTGTTATTTCTTGCCCCTCTCCCGCTTTACTTGCTTAAAACCTTTCACATTTCTAATATTTGCCAGTTCTGAAGAAGGATCACTGACCTGAAACGTTAACTCTGCTTCTCTCTCCACAGATGCTGCCAAACCTGCTGAGTATTTCCAGCATTTCTTGTTTTTAATCCTAGATTTAGATTCACTCTCTTAAATTTACTCTTTTTGAGTCTTTAACAGACTAGTTAATGGAACAGTTCTATGTGTCAGATGGAAAATATTGGAAAATAAGTGACTAACTGGAATTAGTTCCCTGAAATTGAGAGGTCTTTGTATTTCAACAAATTGCTTGCAGAAATAAGTTATTTGAGTATTCAAATATGAATAGATAGGCTGTTTAAACACAATCAAAGATTGAGGTCAACTGATCAAATATACCACCACTTTTAGATTAAATATTGCCTACGTTAGCAGTAAATATGTAAGATTGATGTGAAAACCATGCTGCAATAAGTCTGGTTTGTCAAAACTGCAGTAGTTATCACCTTTATGCTGAAAGATAATTTGTACCAGTATTCTTGGTTGCATTATGGTCTTCATATAGTTTACAGAGCAACTGTAAGAAATAGTTCCACAGTTATAGTCAAAGTGGCCAGTGCAATGGAATCTATCCTATATATGTTTTTTATTTTTATTTATTTATTTAGAGATACAGCACTGAAACAGGCCTTTTGGCCCACCGAGTCTGTGCCGACCAACAACCACCCATTTATACTAACCCTACAGTAATCCCATATTCCCTACCACCTACCTACACTAGGGGCAATTTACAACGGCCAATTTACCTATCACCTGCAAGTCTTCGGCTGTGGGAGGAAACTGGAGCACCCGGCGAAAACCCACGCGGTCACAGGGAGAACTTGCAAACTCCGCACAGGCAGTACCCAGAATTGAACCCGGGTCCCTGGAGCTGTGAGGCTGCAGTGCTAACAACTGCGCCACTGTGCCGCCCATATGTAGCAGGTCAAAATCCATTGCATGAGAACAGTCTGAAAATGAAATTAAGGTTCAATCTTGTGTGTGTGTCCATCTTGTGGTATTGCTCAGAAGGCCGCTAGTGTAAACCACCTCTTGACTAACCACTTTTGGGGTTTCTACATTCTATGTATATAAATGTAGGTCTTCTAAATTTCTCCCTTGCTACTGCTACCAGCTATAATTGATTACTGTCATTGCTATTAATACTGCCTGTGTGGAGTTTGCAAGTTCTCCCTGTGTCTGCGTGGGTTTCCTCCGGGTGCTCCGGTTTCCTCCCACATGCCAAAGACTTGCAGGTTGATAGGTAAATTGTCCATTATAAATTGCCCCTAGTATGGGTAGGTGGTAGGGAAATATAGGGACAGGTGGGGATGTGGTAGGAATATGGAATTAGTGTAGGATTAGTATAAATGGGTGGTTGATGGTCGGCACAAACTCGGTGGGCCGAAGGGCCTGTTTCAGTGCTGTATCTCTAAATAAATAAATAAAATAAATAAATATAATAAAAAATCTCTGTTCATTGTTTCCCCAAAGAAGTAATACCATTTTTATGTATGTGTTGGGGAAAACAGAAGAAATTATGTGTTTTTAAACCCACTTTTTGCATATAGGTAATAAGTTTCTGAGGTCATCAATTGGCCAGGATTTAGTGGTGTAATGTAGGTAAATCCCTCTTACAAAGTATTAGTTTGAACCTATGGTTCTGCCTTTTTATTCTACCAACCCGGGCTTCAGGCCAGATGTATCTCCCAGTCTGGCAGATGGCATTGACAAATGGTGGTTAATTAGCAAGCTGAAATTCCAGGGTACATAATGGTGAAAAATGACATAATCAGGCTGGTGCTCCAAGTAAATTCTGATGGCTCAGTTCCTTGCAAAGACTGAATGCCTGGTGTGTTTGATTGACTTGAAGCTTTTGGAAACTCAGAAGGAAATATTAGGAAAGTTAGTACCATGAATTAGCACCATCCCTTCTCCTCTGAGACCTCTTTTCAAAAGAGTTCAAATATGTGGGAGTCTTGGGTAAAATTAATTTTTGCAATCTCAAAATAGTTAGCAGTGAAATTGTGTTCACACCTCTTATCACAAAGCTCTTGTTAATTGGCAAGACTTGCTCAAATACATCATAAAAACAGATTTTGATGAAAATGGTGCAGTGGCGATGAAGAGTGCTCTTCCTTGGTCGTCTTAGAATTACATTTGAAGCCTATTTCCATAGTTGTATCTTTAGGGTGTTGCCTGCAGATGTGATGAAACAGCAGTCAGACTTTCATTCGTGATTCACTCTTAACTGTGCTGTCAGCAATATATCTGCTGTGTGAAAGTTTTTATAAAAACTGTTTTCTTGCAACCCAGATGTAAAGCGTTCAAACATGCAGTGTATTCTTCAAGTTACATTATTGCTTGTTAGTTTCATTTGTGACCTGTTTGTTCTTGTCAGATGAACAACGTAGGAATGCTAACTTGTCTTTTTGATAGCTAACATAATAAATTGCAGCGACTTAACACACTATAAAAGGTTATTATTTCCGTGGCACTAAACAGTCATGTTCCTCCACCTGGTTATTGGTCATTATTCTACATTTGTTTCTCCATATGCAACAGGTTGAATAAGATGTGGAGACCAGATAACCTATGACCTATTGTGTGCGGTGTGTGGTTTCCAGTCAGTGAGGGAGATCATACCACAAATAGGCAGCATCCTTTTTCAATCTATGCACACAGTAGGAAGTAAGGCAATTGTCCCTGAATGCCAAACCATCTGTATTATGTGGGGCATTTTAATGAGAAATACAATGCTGTAGGCTAACACTCCAGTGCAGTACTGAATGAGCACGCTCTCAGGTAGATGTAAAAGAGCCCATGACTCTATTTTGAAGAAGAACAGGAGAATTCTCTCTGTTGTCCTGGCTAATATTTATCCCTCAGCCGACATTACGATAAAAATTATCTGGTTATTATCACATTGCTGTTTGTGGGAGCTTGCTGTATGAAAATTGGCTATTGTGTTTCCCACAATAAAAGTAACTATACTTCAAAAATACTAAAACGGGCTGTAAAATGCTTTGGCATGTCCTGAGGTCGTGAAAGATGCTATATAAATGCAAGACTTCCTTTATTTCTCCTTGGTAAATTGATTTGTTTCATTTGTATTTCTAACCTACAGGATTTGTTTTCTGTTATAAATATTACAATTATATCTGGTATTTTGAGCAACTTGAATTTAGAAGTTTCTTTATAAACCAGAAACTTGGTTTTGGGGTTCGATACCCAGTATACCTCAAATTAAATGTTCCTGTTTCTTGTGTAAGTGTAAGTTTGACTCAGTGCTGACACTTTATCTTCTGACTTAAAAGTTCATGGGTTCAAATGCTGCAGGAATTGAGTGCATAGTTTTCATTCACAGTTGCTTCAGTGCTGTACTGAGTGAGTGCTGCATTGTTGGAGATGACTTTCAGGTGAGATATTAAACCATTTAGGTAGATATAAAAGATCTCAAAATGTTATTTGAAGAGGAGCAAGGATATTAGCCTGTTGTTCTAGCCAATTTTTGTATGCTTGAAATCTGAAATAAAAACAGAAAATGCTGGAAATACTGAGCAGTTTTGGCAGCATCCGTGGAGGGAGAGAAAAACAGACCTGCTCAGTGTTTCCAGCATTTTCTATTTTTATTTATCTTGTACTACTTGTGGGACCTCGCAGTACACAAATTGGCCGCCAAGTTTGTCCGCATAATACTAGTGACTACAATTTCCAGAAAAACAAAAGTAATTAGTTGGCTATGATGCATTTTGAAATTTCCTGAGGATGTGTTAAGGTACTCTTATAAATACAAGCTATATTTCCACCTTTAGTCTTCCACTGCCACCCCAACGACCCCCACCTTTAAATCTGGTGGCAAAAACTTAACTGTCATCCTAAATTTGACATATTAATTTATGGGGCTGAAAAGGCACTTACTAGCACCCTTGGTTCATCTTAATCAGCAGCTAGGAAGAGTGGATAGCACTGATTTATCCACCTTACTTTCTTCCTTTCTGTCACCCAGTCTGTTGGAGTTAGTAATGTACAGAATTAATAAAACACTACACAGTTTATATCTCTCAATGTCACAGAGCACTGCATTAATAACCGTTCTCCTTTTCTGGAACCTTTGGCCTTCTCCACAGCATAAGTAGAGTTTTGTTGCATGTTTAATTTTGATGAGACTTAAAATGATTGACTTGCATTGGGTTGCACAGTAATTACAGAACTTACCTGAAAATAGAAAGGAGTTGTACTTGTGACATTTAATTATTTGACAGCGGTTAGGATCCTTTGTTAAATTTTGGAATGTTAGAAGGACAGAAAGAGCAGAAGGTAATGAAGTCTGGAGAGATGGGCCTCTTTGGGAATTGGGGTTATTGCTGCTTGTTCAGGCCACTTCTCTCTTTCCTCGTACTTTTGTACTGACATTTGTCAGAACCTTTCTGTTAATAAGCTACATTATGTGACAGCAGCATTGTTTCAGGTTTGTTTACCAAGTTAGCTTCTAATGTCTAATGGTTTTTCATACTATCTGCTCTGTTAACTTTACACATTTCGTGGCTGAATATGATGTAATCAGGCCTCACTGTGGGAATTATGTAATGGGTCATAAATCTACACAGTGCTGAACAGTTCTTAACCCAGTAAAAACCCGGTTACCCATGATATAACTTGCATCTAAATTTACAATTAAGCTATTGCTAGCTGTTTTTCCTCCACCGCTGGAGCCTGTGCTGCTGATAAACTCAAGAAACTATATATAGAGCTTTTGAAAGTTTTAAAGATACTTCTCACTCATTTTTAAAGGGAAAAAGACGAACATTGTACGATGATACCATGAAGCTGCTTCAGCTTTCAAGTAAATGAATATAGGAACAGGAGTAGGCCATTCAGACTCCCAAACTTTTTCCACTGTTAAGTTAGAGTATGGTTGATCTGTACCTCAAATTCATTTGCCTGCCTTTGATCCATATTCTTGGTACCCTCACCGAATAAAAATCTGTCCATCTCAGTCTTGAAAATTTTAATTGACCCAGCATTCACAGCATTTTGGGGAGACAATTACACATTTCCACAACCTATATGTGTGGAAAAAGTTCTTCCTGATTTCCCTCCAAAATGGCCTAGCTCTAATTTTAAGATTATGCCTCTTGTCTGGAATCCTCTACCAAGAAAAATAGCTTTTCTGTACCTATCTCTATCTATCTATGACATAATATATCTCTAGCTCTTTATCCAATTCTTTTATCATTTTAATCACGTCAATGAGATCACCCATCAACCTTCAAAGTTCAAAGCAATACAACCCATTTATGGAACCTGTTCTCATCATTTAATCCACTATGCCCCAGTATCATTCTAGTGAATCTGCTGTATCCCATCTGTAACCAATATATCCTTTTTGAGGTGTGGTGCACAGACTGGTAGAGCTATTTTCTTATCTGCCACCTCCGATTCCTTTGGAGTTTATCAGTGGTGTATATTAGTGCCACCTAAATGATTTTCATTTCGTGCTTTGGTATTTAATAATGGATTTGGAAAGAAACGTTCATGAATAAACTTGGTTGAAGTGTAGCTATTTGCAAGAGTGAATTTGATCTTATTTGTTTGGAGGCTGCTTGACACTCACTCACCTCACTCACTCACCTCACTCACCTCACTCACCTCACTCACTCACTCACCTCACTCACCTCACTCACTCACTCACCTCACTCACTCACGCACTCAGTCACTCACTCTTTTCGTCCCTCCAGCCTTGGGCAGATCCTAGCAGATGTAGGTGAACATTGTTATATTCCAGAAAGCCAGTTGGTGAAGGATGATACTGGAGCCAATCTTTACTCAGTCTAATATTTTATTCACAGATTGAAAATTACAAGCATTCACCTCCTAAACCAACCTCCCAGTTTCAGTAAGTGTCTCTTTATATGTGCTCAAGTAAAACCCCAATTAATGCCCTCCATTGGCATATCATTTAAACGAAATTGATATACAATTAATAAACATATTATAGTTGTCGTAGTACAACCCCAAGTTGCATTTATATAGTGCTTTTAATACAGTAAAACATCTCCTGCTGCTTCACAGGAGTGACATCAAGCCATAGAAAACAACATTAGGACAAAAGCAATCACCCAATTTGTCTTTGGTCTGCCCACTGTAGAGGAGACTGTATCATGAGCAGCGAATACAGTATACTAAATTGAAAGAAGTACAAGTAAATCACTGTTTCATCTGGAAGGAGTGTTTGGGTCCCAGGACAGTGGGAAGAGAGGAGGTAAAAGGGCAGTGGTGCATCTCCTGCCCTTGCATGGGAAGGTGCCCTGGGGAAGGGAAGGGGTGTTGAAGATGATTGAAGAGTGAACTAGGGTGTCATGGAGGGAGCAGTCCCTTCAAAATGCTGAAAGGGGAGGGGAGGAGAAGATGTGCTTTGTGGTGGAAATGGCAGAGGATGATCCATTGAATGTGGAAGGTGAGGGTAAGGGGGAACCCTAACTTGGTTCTGGGAAGGAGGGAAAGGGGTGAGAGCAGAAGTATGGGAAATGGGATTTTCTTTGGTAAAGGCTCTGTCAATCACTATGGAGGGGAATCTTCGGTTGAAGAAAACGGAAGACATATTGGAAGCACTGGTGTGGAAGGTGACATTGTCAGACAGATCAATGGGAGAAACTGGGAAAATGGAATAAAGTCCTTACAGGAAGCAGGGTGTGAGGAAGTGCACTAAAAGTAGCTGTGCAAGTCAAAGGGCTGTTGGATATTGGTTGAAAGCCTATCCCCAGAAATGGAGCAAGTTGAGGGAGGGAAGAGAAGACTCAACGATAGAGCATGTGAAGCCTAGGGAAGGGTAGAAATTGGAAGCAAAGTTGATGAAAATTTCCAGGTCTGAGCGAGAGCGGGAAACAGCACCAGTACAGTCATTAATGTACCGATAAATGAAGTAACAGAGGGGAACTGACTAGGATTGGAACAAAGAATGTTCCACATTTACCATGAAAAGGAAGTCCTAGCTAGAACCCAAACAGATTCCCATAGCAACACCTTTTATTTGGAGGAACTGAGTGGAATCAAAGGGGAGGTTGTTCAATGTCAGAGCAAGTTCAGGCAGGTGGAGGAGGGTGGTGGGAGATGGGGCCTGGTTGGGTGTCCATTGAAGGAAGAAATGGAGAGCCCTCAGGCCATTCTGGTGGAGAATGGAGGTGCAGAGACATTGGCCATCCATAGTGAAAAGAAGATGGTTAGGACCAGGAAACTGCTGAAGTGGTGGAGAAGGTTGGAAGAATACTGGATATAGGTGGGAAGAGATTAGACAAGGGGAGAGAAAATAAAGTCAAGAGAGAAAGAAATCAGTTCTTGGTGTAAGAACTGGCTGAAACGATGAATCTACTGGGGCATAAAAACAAGAAACGCTGGAAATACTCAGCAGGTCTGGCAGCATTTGTAGAGAGAGAAGCAGAGTTAACATTTCAGGTCGGTGACCCTTCATCAGATAGTTCTGATCCAAAATATGAAGGGCAGAACTTCAGTTGGAATCCACGTGGAATAAGTTGTAAGAAGGGACAGTTTCTGAGGAAAGATATGTGGCTGCGAAAGTGAGTTTTAGTAGCTACCTGATCAAACCCAAGAAGGGAAACAGAAAACAATGAAAACAAGGTAAACGAGGAAAGGCAATTGTATTGGAGAGAGGAATGGGTTTTAAGTAATGTTTAAAAGAAAGCAGAAATGTTTAGGGATGGAATTCCAGAGCTTAGGCCGACAACTAAAGGCATGGACGTCCAAGTGTGATTCTTTACAGTCAACGCCACTTAACTGAAGACCTGATAAAAATGAACTGACTTCAGTCTCAAAAGTTCCACTTTGTGGATAATATAGGTAATTTAATGCTCTGATAAGGCTGCTGCTGTTGGCAAAATACTGTCAAAGGCTATCCTGTAGCATAGGCAACCTGACAATCTTGCTATTAGATTATCAAACTGTTTTGGGAGCAAGGGCTCCTTGCCTTAGCCAAAAGAGCACGCGGCAGCAAAGGTTAAATCTGCTTGATTTGTAGTTAATCTCTCCGTTTCACAGGCCAACAATGTGCTTCCGCTGTTAAGTTGCTGGAGCCACTACCAGGTAATTCATAGAGGCAGCATGCACAGTTTGGTGCTTCCAAAACATTAATAAGTTCACCTTGTTGCCTCAAAAGTTCATGTTTGCAGACTTGTGCCTTGTTTATTTTTCAGCCAATTAACCACCTATGAGAATAGATAATTTGACTCTGGTGGGAAGCGAGATTCTAAGCATTATATTTCCCCCCCTTTCCAGTCGGTTTAACAGTTGTGATTGAACTAAATGTACCTTGTAATCTTCTCAACTATTAATTGTCTTTCCTCTTAGTCGGTCCTGTCAAGGAATTTGCTCCAAAAAGATATCCTATTTCTCGTTGCATAATTAGCAACTTACAAGTGCATGTGAATGGGCTGTGGTTTTCCCTCTTCAGTTTGGAGTGAAACTATGCATCAACCCAAGTTCAGTGTGGGAACACTGGTTCTTAGTTTACACTCATTATTGCTCACAGCCTTGAAGTATTTATGTAGTGTGCTACTGCCCTCCCCACCCCTGCCCCCTGTAATCTTGAGATTAGCGTGTTTTCATGTAGATATTTGAAAAAAGAACCTTGCACCAAATGTTCTACAAAAATAGAGAAATGTAATGTAAGCATTTTTCTGTATTGTTCTTGGAGGATTAAACATAAAAATTATTATTTCTGTTATTGCATTGGGAATTAAACAAAAGACTGAAGGGTTGATTCAAGTTAACGCTCAATACATTGAATGCTTCTGAAGTGAAATATGATCAGATCAGCACGAGCTGGAAGTATTGAAATATGACCATTCTGAATAGTATTTTGAATTTGTTGCTGTTACATTCTTTGTCTGGCGAAGCTTTTCATGCAAAGGAAAAACTGAAAATGATCACCATTGTGTACGAGTTAAATTAACTGTCAGCAAAAGGGTATCTGGATAAATGTGCAGTACATCCGATCCAATAACAATCCATGTTTCTTATTCTCCAAAGTAGGCTCATTATCTTTACCATTTTAAAACCAAGAAAAATAATCACTAAGCTTTCTGGGGACCTTATAAATTGAGTGTTAACAAGTCTGGAAAATAATTCTTCGGATTGACTAAGTGGTTGTGCTCTCCCCCTACCTTTTAGCCAGTGTGTGGGGCCAACGTAAAGTTCCGGCCATAGTCTTTGCTTCAGTCACCAACTCTGATATGCATTCTACAACCTCTTAATCTTTTGTGTATAAAGTTCTCTGTCGTAAATCTCTTGCATTTAATCTTGTATTTATATCCCTTTTGTTCTAGACCCCTCAGCCATTGGAATCAATTTATTTTTATTTACTGTGATTCATCCCTTTCTAATTGTCAACAACTTAATCAAATCACACTGACTATCTGCTTGTAACAGAAATAGCCACAATTTTCTTTTAAAGTCTTATTACTTTTCTCACCAGGTAGAACCCTAGTGAGTCTGAACTGTACCCTTTCTATTGCCTGACATCTTTCCTACAGTGTGGAATCTCAAACTTACACAGCACTTCAACTGTGGTCATACTAAGGGTTCATACATATTCTTCTTTTGCACAGAAGCCTTTCACGTTTGTAGTTTTCAACATCTTCCTCCCCAGATAGGTGCACATTGATTGGGTGTCATTAAAGGGCATAGTGCTAATATGAACTCTGTCATGGGGTTTCAATCTGTCAAAAGATGTTATTTCTAAATGAATCTGTTACAGAGGTTAGAGTTCAGTGTGTAATCTGGGAATTGTCAAGGCAGCATTGCCAATTTACTGGTTGGAAGAGGATTGCTACTCAGAAATCAAAATGCAAAATGAATTTGTTCTCTTGTTGCAAGTAATTGCCTGGTTAGTAACCAGAGCAACCCAGAGCAATTGTAAATTCCCAATGGAGAACGAGGCAAGTTCCTGATGTATCTGTATTGCGGCACAATTGATACTTTCCACTTGCCTTTGACGACATGATCAAAACTATTTTAAAATGTTGTAGCCCCAATCATCAATTAGTGTTTGCTTAAAAAAAACTCAATGTTGTAGGAATATTTGCTTGAAATATTTTTTCAATGGTAGGCTTTTTGAAACTAAAACAATCTAAAATTTACAGAAATAAGTGCATGTATTTGTTAGAAGTTCTGGAAGTTTCAAAATAACTTCCATGGAGGCTAGTAGTTGAAGTAATATTTTAACATTCAATTAATGTGGAAAAGTTACACTGATTACATGTTGGAGTGTATTACAATCTTAAAATAAACCAAGTTGGTGCCACTTTCAAGGAAGTTTTCAGTTAATGTGCATACATATGTAATTCATACACTTGGGGGGAATTTTATGCTGTCTACCATGGTGGGTTTGGAGGCAGGAAGAGCAGAGAATTGGGTGGGATGGTGATGTGGGTGACCCGCCACCTTTTGACCTCTGCTGAAATTCAGTCCGGGGCAGGAAGGCCTGTGAATGGCCATCGCGCCCGCCACCAATTGAGGCCCTTAAATGGGTTGTTAATGCCCAGTTAAAGATCTCATTCCGCTGCCACCACAGTTAGCTGAGCGGCAGAGGGGCCTGTCGTCGCACAGGAAGCATGGCAAGAAAAACTGTGCAGGTTTCTTGCTGGGTCCAGGGGCTGGAGGATCCCTCATTAAAAGGCACAGCGCCTGAACGAAGGACCCGGCATCGGGAACTGGAGGCCCACTGAGAGCCAACCTCCTGCCCTTGTTGCTGACCCGCCTACACCCCCACTCCCCTATGACCCCCATCCCGTGAGACCCCTCCCACCCTGACCAACCTGTGGCCTGGGTCCAGCGCCACTCCCGGGCCTCAGGTGGGTGCTCCATTGATAGCAGCCCCTGCCTCTGCAGTGGTGTTGCTCAGTTGAAGAGCTGCCAGCCAATCAGAGGCCGGCAGGTCTCGGAGGGTGTGACTTCTGTCACCGGAGTCCTTGATCCCGTGGAAAGCCTGTCGCTGTCTAGTTAAGTACCTTATTGGCATTTGATTTGGTGGGTCTCCCACAAAAGGGGAGATGCAGGGTTCTCAGTGGCACTTTTGCCTGAGGTCCCTGTCGCCTGGGTAAAATCCCGGCCTTAGTTGCTATTTGTAACCTGAATTGTGACTTCTGTAGACTTTTGTGCAGATAAACTGTTTTGTGTTATAATAGAAATGATTAGCAAAGGAACTCTTATTAAAGCCTGTCTGCAGTGGGATCATACCTTTTCCAAATTACTTTTGGAAGTTGACTCAGTCACAGATTTAATTTGTAAAATGCAAAATTTGGTAAATTGTGGTTCAGAATTGTGAATTGACACGATTTTTTTCTAATCAAAAGGTTCAGAAAGGCTATTGAGCATCATCTGATTGCCACTACACTGTAGAAAAATGAAATCTCATTTACTTGCTTGTTGATGCAAGATTTATAGTACACAAGTGCCCTGACCAGCAGTAATATCATTGCTACTCAGCCATACCCACAGTCATTTTTGAAGCACTACCATGTTTAGTGATATGTGTGTTGGGCACCAAATCATGTGCCCACTTTTCCCAGTCTCAGTGCTGAGCTGAGTGCCGGACAGAAATAAAATATAATTATTAGCATGCAATGCCCTCTCTGCAGGCAGTCCTTTTAATACTTATCACAGGTTGGTAAGATTCCCAAGAGATGAAGTAGAACAGAAACATTCACTGTGAGAAAGAACATCTATTATTCCCACAATATTCTATATCAAATTGCTACAGTGTTCTGGAAAGAAACCTGGGAATGAACTAATGGCTGTGCTCATCATTAGTGGCAGATGCGCAGGTCAGGTTCCTGAGTGTAAATTTTCTGGAAGTTTTGTTATTGAATTAAGCAAGGTTTACATAGATTTTTTGGGCGTGTTACATAGTATTTACAGGCATGCACCTTGACAGTCTTGCATAGTCGTGTACATTTCAGTAGCATTATGTAGTCAAGATTGACAGCTGGAGTAGTTCTTAGATCAGCAGGCTCCCTAGGAGTAGAGTGTAGGTGAGTTTTGGGGGGCAAATAGTTATGGGCACAAAGTCATCCAGTGTTTAGGTGGGAAATTCCCCTCTGAGTTCTTCCTAGGATTCCTTCACTGTAAGGGGTTGTGGCTCGGATGATTTTTTTTTCTACCGATGAAACTTTTAATTCCTTGCTAGGGTGAGGTTCCGTAGGCATCAGGGATTTCTGAGCCCTCGCCTAAGTGACCGACTATACATGGGAATTTTGATGATAAGTGTTGGCAAGCTATTTGACTGCAGAGAGCATTGCAGTTTGGGTTGTACGGCACCACTATTCCAATACAGTTACTTGCAACAAGGGATCACAGGACAGTGATTAAAAGCAGTAGCCCAGGTTGACCTCCCCTATTTCCAGTCCTAACCCGTTGAGGGAAATTGTAGTGCATTTCTGCTACCTTGAGTTAGATCTAACTGTACAGACCAAGAATTAAATCTGTTTCCTGCATTGTATGGCTCAGCTATTCACTAGAAAAAGTAACCCAGCCATCAGGCGAGTAATGCGATGATTATATATATCATACATGTGGAGTGCTATGTCTATGCAGTACAGACTTAATTATACTATGAGTAGAATGGATATTAATGAATAGGGTTAAGTGAACTATTTCCTGCCTAGAGGTTCTGTTTGGATTGCGATAGTTGAAATGTTCAGTTAAGATTTTCAAATGGTCCTAGTGTGTGTACAGTAGGAAAGAAAAAATTGTAGCTCTGAAATGCTACTACTTAAATATCTTATTAAGCACTGCCCAATTTTTTTAACCCACATTATAAATATCAAGATTGCGCACATTAACTCTTTGTTTCATGCCAGTTTTGACAAAAGAAAGGATTTTAATGTGTTGAGATTTCTGGCTTGGTTTTGAGCAGATCCCTAATTAGAGGCCAGCATTCCAAGCTGAACATCTGTTTGCTTGAAAAAAAAATTGTACAAACAGAAAATGGACCTTGAAACTTTTCGTTCAAGCAAGCTGAACATTTGATGTGGAATCTTTAACTCGTGCATGCCCCGAGCACCTCTGAGCCATTCAATCCAGTGTGTCTGAGGGTGTAGCCTCATTTGCAGTCCATCCAATTCTCAAATTTTCCATTACAGATGCTGTTGAAATTGATAAACTAGAGAAAAATTGTTAAAAATTTTTTTTTTAAATGCATTCAAGTATATAAATCCAGAGCTACAGCAGGTAAGTTCTGCAAGTATGGACATGCAGATATTTTAGATGCTGTTTTAGCAATGAGAGGGACAAGGTTAGGCATTTCAAATTCTGTTTTGTTGTAGTTACAACTGCTCTTTATAGAGATGAGTAAGAGGAAAAGTTTGCATCATTCTCAACAATCTAACAAATCGGACAGGTGCAAAAAATCAAATTGCTTTACTGAGATTACCTTTATGTTTTGTTACCATAGCAGCAAACTGTTGAGTAGGTTAAATGTTGGGTCTGCTGTTTCTGTGGAAAGCTTTTGTGCAATTGACGGAAAACTTTTTTTCTCCTTGAACTAATTAAGGAGCCATTGGTACTTTAGGTATCCACCCAAGACAGGTACCTGTTGACTGCAATGTGCAGCCAGCAAATCAGAGTTATGCTGGCTTCTGCATTGCTCTTGCTGAAGCTGGTATTATAATGTTACCTATTAAATAAAATCATACACAGTAGATATGCTGGAGTGTTGAAATCCTAACTACAGGTCTGAGTATTAATATCAGTCTCTACTAACATAGATTCATGGACTTTCCCTAACAGGTGTGTTTTGGCATTCTCAACTAGATTGAGGGAGAGTAAAAGAAAGGAGATCCTTTCTTGAATTACTTGAAATGGGTTAATGAAAATTAACAATTGGTTGATCTGTAATTTTTTTTAAATTCTTGATAATTTTCCCCTCCAAGATATTGACTTATTTCCTAGGTGCTATTTGCTCTCTCATATTTTGCCTAAATAGCCATTATTTATATTTGAGTCTTATTGGTGAAGCTGATCTTTGGGCAATTTGCTGCACTGTTCCAGCAGAAGCCTATGTATAGGTAGCAGGAGTGGAGGGTGGGAACTATGGCCACTTTTAGGTTTTTATTCCCTTTATACCTGTTGATTGTGCTGCACCTTCTGTGATTGGCTGAGCACAGACCAATAATTAAACCAGGGATGCTCTTGATTTGTATGGCTCAGATACTTGCCGGATGAGCTTGTTAAACCATTCGGGAATTTGGTTCTGCTTCTAGAATTTATGCATGTGTTTGCAACATGTCTTCCAGACTGAACAGAATGGTGCAGATTCAGGGAGCAACATAAAATATGTATGTACATATCATTAAAAAAAAAATTGAGAAATAGCTTGGGTGAAAGGCAAGTGCCCATAGCACAGGATACCATCAATGTTTCAAATAGTTGGAGAAAAGATAAGTCAAGAAGTAATTGTCAGGTGACACTAAGCTTATTTTAAAAGCTTGTAAATTGGAGAAGGAGCACAAAGCTGAAGGAACTCTGGGAAAGGTACGTGTTACAGTGGAAGGCTAAGCACAGAGTCTTGATTGGAACACTGGCAATGTAGAGTTGTCAGAAACATGGTTTCAGACCTTTGAGGGTTAATGAGTAACAAGTTGTAAACTCCTGAATTTTTGAAAATGTCAAAAATTGTTGAGATTTGGACTTTAATGAAATGATTAGAGTCTAGACACCCTTGGTGTATCCAGAAGTGGAAACAACTGACAAGGTCTCGCAGAACAGTTTTTAACCTGGAAGAATTATTATACAAATGCCGCTTTGTAAACATTCATCACTTCTTTTATATTGTAAATTTATCATTTGGGACTGCAGGTTAATTGTAAATTTTTCAAACTAAACCATAAATGTCAAAATTATCAATGAGTACAGTGGTTGGCAATAGGTGGTTATGTATCTCTTTGGCCTCCCTGTGTCGAGAGACAATGGGTAAGCGCCTGGAGGTGGTCAGTGGTTTGTGAAGCAGCGCCTGGAGTGGCTATAAAGGCCAATTCTAGAGTGACAGACTCTTCCACAGGTGCTGCAGATAAAATTGGTTGTCGGGGCTGTTACACAGTTGCCTCTCTCCTTGCGCTTCTGTCTTTTTTCCTGCCAACTGCTAAGTCTCTTCGACTTATGTAGTGTAAGGTGAAGGCCTGTTCAGGTCGGGAAAACGAACCCGACCCGAGCCCGACCTGGCCCGAGTCCCTCCAATTTCACCCCGAGCCCGACCCGACTATCCCTTTACTTACCTTCCGACTGAGAAGCTCCATGAAGCTGCAGCGCATGCGTGATGACGTCATAGTGATGTCACTCACTCACTGAGCAGACTCAGTTTCGTCCCAGACTCCCAGCTCAGATAAGTTTTTAAAAAAAAATTTCAATACTTAACAGCACAGCACTTACCGTGTGTCCGGCTTGATCCGACCCAAGCCCGAAAGCCGGGCCCAACCTGACCCGAACCCGACGCATGTTGTCGGGTCCCATCTGGTTCAGGTCGAGTAGCAGGTCTTTAGTGTAAGGTGCATTGCCGAGTAAACTGATATAAATGAAGGTTTCCTTGAAAACACTGGTTATTGCTTGAGCATAAATTGGGCCCACTCTCACAAGGGATTGGATATGCTAAACAATTGGCCATATTTTTAAACTGGTTATAACATGTAATGCATGAGCAGTGTAGCGTTGGAAATAGTTCATTACTCATAGAGTCATGCAGCACAGAAGGAGGCCATTCAGCTCATCGAGTCCATGCCAGCTCTCTGCAGAGTAATCCAATCAGTCCCATTCCCTGGCTCGATCCCTGTGGCCCTGTAAATTTATTTCCCTCAAGTGACCATCCAATTTCCTTTTGAAATAGTTCATCGTCTCTACTTCTACCATCCTTATAGGCAGCGAGTTCCAGGTCATTATCACTCGCTGCATAAAAACGTTCTTCCTCACATCCCCCCTACATCTCTCGCCCAAAACCATAAAATCTGTGTCCTGGACAATATGAATCTGACACCATCTCCTATTTTAGCTACAGCTTGTGCACCAACTTGCATGTACATTTTTTTTCATATACAATCTTCAATGTGATGACTAATATGATATAGCAATACATGTTTGTGAAAGTATAATACTTGCTGAATCCTGAGCAGCCTGACTCGTACAGTGGTTTTCAATTTTTCTTCTGTTTTGGGAACGATTACAAATCGGGTCTTTTTGAAATGTATGTGCACCTTGTATGTGCAGTGAGTGGAATGCTGTGCCTCAGTGCAGTCATGGTATATATGTGCAGTGCAGTAATATTTTATCTCTTTCTTTTAAGGAATTGGAAAAGTGAAACGGAAACCAAGTATTCGCGACACTGCGCCCAATGCAGATGCAGATGGTTATCCTGACAATGGAGAACGTCTGTATGATTTGAATGCTCCTGCTTATGTCAAATTCAACTACACAGCGGAGAGAGATGATGAGCTTTCATTGGTTAAAGGAACAAAAGTTACAGTCATGGAAAAATGCAGTGATGGATGGTGGAGGGGTAGTTATAATGGACAAACTGGTTGGTTCCCTTCAAATTATGTTATGGAGGAACCTGAGGGCACCACAATGGAACCCGTGGGCTCGTTAACAGAGAGACTAGCAGTTGTGATCAGTGCACACAATGTCAAAGTACTTCATGTTGTACAGGCTCTGTACCCATTTAGTTCTTCAAATGAAGAGGAGCTTAATTTCGAGAAGGGTGAAGTGATGGATGTTGTTGAGAAACCAGAAAATGATCCAGAATGGTGGAAATGTAGGAAAGCGGATGGGCAAGTGGGTCTGGTACCTAAGAACTATGTGAATGTTGTGCAGACAGCGCCACCACCAGTCATTAGCGTTGGTCCAACGCCACCTCGATGTGACTACATAGGAGCAGCAACTACTGGCAGGTTTGCCGGTAGTCCATGGTATTATGGAAAGATTACAAGACATCAAGGAGAAATGGCTTTGAATGAAAGGGGTGTTGATGGAGATTTCATAATTCGAGACAGCGAGTCATCGGTAAGTAATGGATTAGCTATCTTAGAATTATGGTTTTCTATTTCCAAGTAACTTCTCTCAGTCTTCCAATATTCATAATAGGTTTCGTAATACGTTACACTTTAATGTATACTTTCTTTAATACATGTAATCCTTTTGTATTCTGATTTGTGATTAATGGCAGAGGACAATGAGGCTATAATATGTTTTTGCACAAATTCCTTGGTACCTCCTGGGCAGGTAGATTTTGGTGAATTTAAATGTGGAAAAGCATCAGTTTTGGCGCATCCTTGTCTGCTATACCTGAATTTATTGCCATTTTACCAGAAGTCACTAGAATATTAGTATATAAACCTGATTTGAAAAGTTGCTATTCAAAAGGTACTACAATCCTCCTTTTCCCATTCCCAATTTGAATTATACATATAATAGTTCTTGGATTCTTTGATTTTCTGTCATTGTATTGGTGTTCTCCCTGCGTATTGAACCATGGCATCAAAATAGGTGCTGATCATAATCTTGGCAATTTGGGTAGAGAAATGTAGCTTTTTTATGATAGGTTAGAAATACAGAAAGTTACTGTAATATAGAGCAATTCTTCCTCCCCTGATTATTGTCCAGCGATACTCAAGGGATGTTGGCATTGTGTAAAACAAGATTGAAGTCAGTACTCAGAATATGCATTTTTAAAAAGAAACCTAATCAACCTTTATATTCACTTCTTTCACAGCCCAATGACTTCTCGGTGTCCTTGAAGGCCCAAAATAAAAACAAGCACTTCAAGGTACAGTTGAAACAAGGTCTCTACTGCATTGGACAACGCAAGTTTGACAGCATGGAAGATTTAGTGGAACATTACAAAAAAGCGCCAATTTTCACAAGTGAACAGGGAGAGAAATTGTTTTTGGTTAAACCTTTATCTTAATGGAGAAGGGAAAAGATCCACTAAAATGAATTGTTTTTGCAGGGATAAAAAGCAATGGAGGCAAGGAAAATCATCGTGATTTTTAACAGACTTACTGGCAATAATGACCTAAAACAACAGATTCACTTTTAATTTTTTTCAATTTTAACTACACCTGTGTCCCATTTGTATTGTACTGCTGTTTAATTTTGGATAACTCTTGTATGTAAAGATTTTGTGCCTTGCTTCTGTTGAGCTGCTCATTGTGAACACACTGCCTACCGTTACCTTTTATCACCAATTCCTTCTACACTTTCTTCAATAATCTTGAATCTTTTTATATTTCACTTACTATATAATATATATCACTTGTTAACTCTTACTACAGATCTTTGATTATCTCTGTACTTTGGAGGCTTGTTGACTAGCTCGTAATGTGTGAGATGTGAGATTTTATGTATTGTTTGTTTGGAATATTCACTTGCCTTTTCTCAATTTGTTCAGTTATTCACAAGTAGTATCAATCAACTGTGGTTTAATTTGGTTTGAATTCTTTTGGGAGAGTGCAAATTACATCAGGATACGTGCTCTAGTGTGACATAAAATGTGGACATATCAGATTTTGCCTTAAAATCTTTCAGACCAAAGGCTGTGTATAATTACTGTACTGTTTATATAAAGTTACAGTTTAATCACACTTTGGTAGGTCCTGCATTGGGGTGTAACTTTAGTAATATCCTTTTATTTTGGCTGTATTTAACTCCTAGATCAATTGCAACATCACAGGCTCCACTTAAAGCTTGCATTAATAATGGTTATTAGGAGTACATCATGTATTATGTTGTTTATATTGTAATACAGTTGTAAAGAATATCACCATTTAACAGAGATTCTACAGTCACTGATTATATCAGAAGTATTTTTTCTGTTTTTCATGAAGATCCAGTTTTATGCCCAGAATGTTGGGCTGCATAGCTGTTGACCTGGCATCCATAATGCACCTGAGCACCTAGAATACTGTAAAGGCCACTGACTCACTATCTTGTACTTCCTGAACAACGCAGGGAAACGTTTGTTTTATTGTAGGGAGAAAGGGGCAAGAGAAACAACTCAAAGGTAGTCAGTTACTCAGACATGAATGTGACGACACATAGTTGTGTACTACACAGATTACTTTATAGTACCACTAGAAAAGCTGTGTCTGAGTTATCAGAATTTTGAATGGTATTATTTATCTTTTAATTTATACTTAAAGCCCATCCCATGGTCATCAAATTCATTCGAAAAGATGGTGTGTATTTTTACTGTTTAAGATATCAATTATACCAGGAATTATACCAGTGGTCAAGGAGAAAATTGTTGTACTTTGTCTTGTGTAACTTAAAGACCAGAGATCAGAATCTTGTTGGAAGTATGGATAAAAAGAACCTAGAAAGCAGCAATACGCTGACACTAATTTCCTATCCTGCTCTGTGGTTGTCTGTTCTAGACAATGCAAAGGGATCTGTAATGAGCGATACTTAATGATAGTTGTTGGAGCATATTTTTATATATTGAATTTTAGACAACTAAGGGTTTCTGAACCCTGGTCTTTCGATGTTTAATATTGTTGTAAACCTATAGAAAAAGTTGTTGAGTATAAAGTGGCGTTTGGAAAGTTATACTCAAAGCCATTCACATATTGTTTCTAATCCACGTTTTGTTTCTGAAATTGCTTAACTATATGTGTATATCCCTTTCTTCAAATGCTAAGGGTAACTGTTAAAGTATGAAATACTGTGAAGTCAAATTATGTTTTGCTGTTCTTAGTGCAGCAGATGTCCTACATGCTTTTAGAAACTTATAATTTCCAAGTATGATTATGTTTAATTATTGCAAAACCCAATAAAGTTTGTAAATCACCTCCTAATTTTATTTGTGTTTCTCTGAGTAACTTGTTTTCCTGAATTTAAATAAGACTTGTTAATTCTACTATTTTATTATGCCATATTATTGCAAGATAAAAGGACGCAGCCCAAAGTCGCTACTAGGATCTGCAGAATGCTCAGGGAAAGCATAGTTCAGTTTAATTCCAACTTGCCTAAAAACAAGAATTGATGGTGCAAAATGAGAATCATGAGATGTCAGTGTGATGCTAATCATGCTCTAACAATGAGAAACGTGAGGTGTCAGTGTGATGCCAAGACTGTTGTATGATTGCATTGAGTGATGTCCCTTTAAGAACTAAGTACCAAGATGTAGTCATGTGACTAGAAGCCATGGTCACGCTGCACTGTAACACCCTGGACAAAGGTTCTGTATATAGTTTACTCTGTATTGTATGTACTAGTTTAGTTGTTAATAAACCTAGAGATCTTCAAGGAACTGGAATCCAGGTACCTCATTGTCTTGCTTAAGGTAACAAAGCAATGCATGATATGATGGCAGCAGTGGGGAAAAGACAAGATATAAGCTTGAAGACAATGGGTAAAACAGCAAACAAAATTTAAAGCAATACAGAAAACAGAAGAGAAAATTTGAAGCAACAAGCGAAGAAACTTTAAAACCAGTTTTAAGCCACAAATAGAAAAGCCCTGAAGGCATACACAGAGTTGAACAAAGTTAAATATAGAGCGAACAAGATGACTGACAAGAGACACTTTATTGGCCAGGGATCAACAGTGACATCGAAAAGTTAGTGAGGCTGTGCGAGGCATGCCAGAGCCACCAGCCACAACAACGTAAAGAACCTCTACACCCTCACGAAATTCCATCAGTCCCTTGGTCCAAAATCACGGCTGATCTATTTACCGTCAATGGAGAGGACTTTATCTTAGTCACTGATTATTACTCCAAATTTCCAACTGTCAGACAGGTAAAAGACACTTAAAGCGTGATTGTCACAGACAATTTGAGTGCCATATTCAGTCCGTTCGGTGCACCTGAAGAAATTATTTCTGCCAATGGGCAACAGTACATCGGCAAATCTTTCAGGGATATGTGTGCCAAATGGGGCGTAAACCATGTGACGTCCTCACCACACTACCTTAGATCTAATGGTCTTGCAGAGCGAATGGTCCACACAGTTATATCACTTATCCTGAAGTGTAGGACAACGAAACAAGATTTTCATGTTGCCATGTTACACCTCAGAGCTACACCTATGGATATGGGCTTAACGTCACCAGCAGAGATCATGTTTGGCAGTCAAGCAAAAACGATTCTGCCAAGTCATCATCTGTCCAAATTCTCCGAGATACAGGAGACACTGTTCGAAAAATAAGGGAGAATGCAGATGGTGCATGACCGACATGCAGGGGCAGAACTACCTCAACTACACATAGGACAAAAGGTCAGGGTCATACACCCCACAATGAGAACATGGTTACCCCCAGGGGTATCCAAAGTATGCAGGTCTTACTAGGTTATAGCATCTAACGGAGCAGTGTTGAGGAGGAACAGAAGCCAATTTAAGAGGTGTGCAATACTCCAGTTGCGCACAGCGGACTCGAAAGAACACACTCCGATGATGAGGGTGTGATGGAACAATAGGACAACAGCCAACACATTGACAACACGTATGCAAGCCAAAAACAGCCAGGGTGAAATCCACATCCCCAGAAGGTTATACCATAACAAGATCTGGAAGAGTTGTCAAACCACCAAAAGAATATATGGACTATTAAGCTTCTGCACTCATAAATTTCACAATTCCTATTTTTATACTTGTAAATATTATCTCTATCCCTGAAAAACTAATTTTGATATCCAATTTTGTGTTTTTATTTGTAGCGTACGTGACTTTGGAAAGAAAGGGGATGTTGCACAATTGCTTTAAGAGTGATGTCCCTTTAAGAACTCAGTATGCTAATAAGCTATACCAGAATGTAGTCATGTGACTAGAAGCCATTGTCTCTCTGCAACTGTAGCACCCTGGACAAAGGTTCTGCATAGTTTGCTCTGTAGAGATTTTCAAAGAACTGGAATCCACGCACATCATTGTGTTGCTTAAGATAACACAAAGAAACCCATGACAAAGACCGATAACTTTCTTTTTGTAACGTGGTGTCACAGTTCAGGATTTTGAGTCCATTCCTAGCACAAATAGGACCCAGACATAATTTCCTTTCAAATGAATTTTGAGCAGAAGTTTGCTTAACAGTTGTTTGCTGCTCCATGTTGACTTGGCCACCAAGAGACAATTGAGAGATGATTCAAATGTGGGATGGATGGTGGTTTTACACAGATACCAAACATTAAAAAGTACAGAGGAGAAATGAAAAAGGAAATGAGGGGCAAAGAGACTGTACGAGAATAGATTAACAACTAACAGAAGATGGAATCCAAGGGTCTCATGTAGGCATATTAACCGTAAAAGGGTTGTCAGAGGAATGGTGGAGCTGATTAGGGACCAAAATACCCCAGAGAGCTGTGGAAGCACAATCATTGAGTATGTTTAAAGAAGAGATTGACATTTCTAAGTACCAATGACATAAAGGGATATGGGGATAGTGTGGGGAAAGGCATTGAAGTGGATGATCAGCCATAATTGTATTGAATGGCAGAGCAGGCTCGATGGGCTGAATGGCTTACCCCTGTTCCTATTTTCCTAAAATGGAGTTTGGTCAGTGGAGGCAGAAGCCCTGGCTGAGGTACTAAATGAGCACTTTGCATCAGTGTTTACCAAGGTAGAGGACTTTACCAAAGTTATGGTAAACAAAGAGGTTGCCAGGATACTGGATACGATAAAAATAGGCAAAGACGACGTACTAGAAAGGCTGGCAGTGCTTAAAGTGGATAAGTTGCCTGGTCTGGATGGGATGAATTGTAGGTTACTGAGGGAAGTAAGGGTGGAAATTCTGGAGATGCTGACCACAAACTTACAATCTTCCATAGATGCAAAAGGTGGTGCAAATGTTTACATCCCTGTTCAAAAAAGGAGAGAAGGATAAACCTGCCAATTACAGGCCAATCAGTTGAATGTCAGTGGTGGGGAAGCATTTAGAACCAATATTCCCTGAGAAAATTAACAGCCACTTGGGCAAGCATGGACTAATAAAGGAGAGCCAGCACAGACTTGATAAGGGAAAATCGTGTTTGACTAACCTGATCGAGTTTTTTGATGAGGTAGCAGAGAGGATGGATGAGGGCAGTGCAGCTGATGTATATATGGACTTTCAAATGGGTCTGACGAAGTGCGACATATTAGACTTGTTAGCAAAATTGAAGCCTATGGGATAAAAGCTAGCAGCATGGATACAAAATTAGCCAAGAGAGTTGTGATGAATGGCTGCTTTTTGGACTGGAGGAAGGTATACAGTGCTGTTCCCCTAAGTTCAATACGAGCACTGTGGCTGTTTTTGATGTACATTAATGAGTTAGATTTGGTGGTACAGGCACAATTTCAAAGTTTGCCGATGGCACAAAACTTGGAAGTGAAGTAACAGTGAGTAAGTTAGTAATAGACTTCAAGAGGAGCTAGGCTGGTGGAATGGGTGGACAAGTGACAGATGAAATTCAATGTAAAAAAAATGTGAAGTGATATATCTGGGTCTTAAGAATGAGAAGAGACAATACAAGCTAAATGGTACAATTTTAAAGGTGCTGCAAGGCGAGAGATACTTTTGGGTGTTTGTGCACAAATCTGTGAAGGTGGTACAACAAGTTACCAAAGCAGTTAATATAGCATATAGGATCCTGGGCTTTATAAATAGAGGAATAGAGTGCAAAAGCCAGGAAGTTCTGCTAAACCTACATAAAACACTAGTGTGGCCCCAGCTGGAGTATTATTCTGGGAACCACACTTTAGGAAGGACGTGAAGGTTTTCGAGGGGTTACCGAAAATATTTACTAGAATTGTTCTAGGGGTGACAGATTACAGTTACTTGGATAGAATGGAGATGCTGTGGTTGTTCTGGTTAAAGGAGATTTGAAAGAGGCGTTTAAAACCTTGAAGGCTTTAGATTGAGTACATAAAGAGAAACTGTTTCTAATGGCTGAAGGGTCAATAACGAGAGGGCACAGATTTAATGTGATTGGTAAAAGAACCAAAGGTGACTTGTGGAAAAGTTTTGTATGCAACAAGTTGTTAGGATTTGGAATGCACTGCCTGATGGAGTGAAGAATACAGATTAAATAGTAGCCTTCAAAAGGGAATTTGATAATGCAAAGGAGAAAAAATTAGTGATATGGGGAAAGAGCAGGTGAGTGGGACTAACTGGATAATCATTCTGAAGATCTAGCATAGGCCTCCTTCTGTGCTGTACTATTCTATGATTGGCCAATTAGTTAGCTGTGTCTGCTCATTCCGAATCAACATATCAAATATTAGGGTACGAAAGGAATAATGTAGCAGAAAGGCTTCAAGAGAGAATTAATCTCAGCAGCATCAGTAGGGCAGATAGCAGATTGAATGCATGAATGTTAAGTTAGACTCCCTCCAAGTAGGCTTGTGTGTTTATTTTATAACAGCACACAAATGGAAGTTGAACTATTTACATTTTCATGACACTGTGTTCTGTACGGTTTGTCTATGATGGAATGAGAGAGTTTATGAACAGACCAAACACCTCACCTACAACACCCTCTTCATGCCAGGTGATGTAACTTAAAAATGCATAGAGTGTAAAAAGAACTTTTAGCCTTTAATCATGCTCCTTCTACAGATGCCTGTACAGGGAACCCCTGTGCCCCACCTAATTAATTTCCTGAGGGGAAGTTTGCATAAATACACCCCAATTCTCGAACTAAAGTTTTGCTCAATTGCTGTTCATCTACCCACTCCACATACACACCATTCACCCTAGCCACACAGGAACCATTGTGTCTCATGGGATGATTTGGTATATCAGTCTGTACTTATCCCACTTTTCATATTTAAAATCAATTTATATGTTTTTAATTTTTTCCCCTCAAAACTATTTATGGTGTTCTTGCAACTAAAATCGAGATGGATTTGATTCCAAGCTCCAGTAAGCCCTGATTAATCAATTTGAATGATGGAGGGGTCAGTCCATATGTTGAATATATTTCAAATATCACAGATGTGATTTGTTTTCCATCACTGTTAGGTGTCAAAAACAGACATAAGCTACCTAATAAGTGAAAATCATCACCACAGGAGTCTTCTATCCTTGGCCCCCTCCCTTCCTCTGCATGCTATCCCTCAAGGTGTGAGCTTCTATATTGTCATAAGAGTTCTTTTTTTTTTATTTGAAAGCTTAGAATTCTGTGTGTTTTTAAAAGACTAAGGAAAAAGGATTTTCTGTGAACGCTGCTGAAACTTGGTGTTTGAACTGATTGGGACAGACTGCAAGACACCCAACAGCAAGGGAAATAACAGGTCACATGACTTGATTGTTAGCATTTCAGTTTCAATTTTGCATTGTGGAGACCAGTAAGCTGGGCAGGCAGGAGGCAGAACAAACTGGCTGGGACCTGTGTTTTTGCAGACCAGAGAAAAAGACCTCCCCCTGAAAAAGAAGGCTTGCCTCTAGTAAAAAAGAATTCTACATTTGAGGTGGTGGCTGTGGTCTGCCTGAAGAGAGGAAAAAGACCCCTGGAGAGGAAAAGACCCAGGAAAAGCGGAGTTGCTTCTCTCGGTGGAGGAAGGCTGCTTTGCTGAGAAGCAACCCTGCATTTTTAAAGGTAGCAGTTTTCTATTGCCTCCAGTCTCTGAAAAAATCTCTGCTTCATGAGTGATTCCTGTTGCCTCATGTTTTGGGAGATCCTGAAAGCTCAAGAAAGCTTCTATTGTTAGACTGCTATTTCAAAACTCAAGTAGACCTGTTACTACACCCTTTGCTGAAAGAGCTGTGAGTTGCCTGCTACAGAAAAAGTGCCGTAAATGCCTACCCATCACTGACTGTTTATCAACCTCGCCTGGAGAGACTTTGAGTGGCATCCGACTATTCAACTCTAGGATAGCTTACTGACCCGGAAATATCCTACCAGAACGAGACAACCTAATTATTTTATTATTCCTAAGAAACATTTGTAATCCCAAACATCCTTTTAAAACCAGTTAACTTTTTTGTGTGTGCATGAGGGTTGGGAAAAATAAGAAGTTTGAAAAGAATCCTTTCACATACAGACTTATCTCATTATTGTTTAAGACTTAGTTTATTAATAAGTAGTTAATTTTGTTGTTGATTAAAGAAACCTGGTTTGGTGTGCTTTATTCTGGGGGACAAATAGTATTTAATTTGGCTATTTTCCGGTAGGTGGGAAACTTTACTAATATGCTATGACCTGTGGAGTAGTGGGACTGAATTAACAGTGCATTACTCCCGCCTTGGTTGTAACAATATGTAAGCTCATGATGCTCAGCTCTGCTTCATTGCCATTTCTATGCTTTCAGACTGACATGGTCTTGGAGAAGCCCCAACTTTTTCCTTCAGTTGCTCATATCCGAAGCTGCACTAAGCTCCAATCACTGATCACTCACATCTTTGTGGACCTGCACTGGTGACATATCTCCGAATGCAGAGCAGCAAAGTAGAAACAAAGATGGGCACTGTTGCTCAATATGTCTCGAACTGGTTGATCTTGCTATTGGATTGGACTATGTTTCGTGATATTTTTACTTGGATAATATGTTATAGAACAGTTTTATTTTATTTGCAACTACTGATTGAACAATACAGAAGTTTCAACTCCATTGATATTCTGGGCAGGAATATCAGTCTTGAAATATTACATGTTCACCAGATTTAAACAGTACTCAAAGGGAGGAGATCTGGTACTTTATTTCAGAATTCCAGATTTTTTTTTTGTTGCACTTTTTTAATTTGTAGAGTTCAAATGCATCTACCAACATAGTTCTGAATTGCTACATTTATTTTCAAACATCAACTAATTGATTTGTCTTAGATATAGAATATGCCACGAAGAATTGAGAGTGCGCATGGAATTCAATAATTGCAGCGGGTACTTTGAATTAGATCAAAAATCTATGCAAGTTTCTTGTGCCAATGGATATCTATCACTGCACCTTAGTTTACTCAGAGTTAGCAAAACTGTTGTTACATTAGTAATGTCCCAATTCAGTTTTACACACAAGCTGCTTTATTCTGGTGCTTTGGGTGAAGGAAATGACCTTGATCTTTTATAGCACATGCTTGTGATCAGAGGATAGCACTGTACTACAGCTGAGTTATTGGGTCCAATTTTATAGGATTTGTAAATGATATATAACATGACAGAGAATATACAGCACAGAAACAGGCCATTTGCCCAACCTGTCCATGCCAGCGTTTATGCTGCACTCAAGCTTCCTCCCATCTTTCTTCACCTAACTCGATCAGCATTATACTCTATTTCCTTCTCCCTCATGCTTATCTAGCTTCTGCTTAATTGTATCTATATTATTTGCCGCAGCTACTGCCTGTGGTAACTAGGTCCAAATTCTCATGCTCTGAGTAAAGAAGTTTCTTCTGAATTCTCTATTTGATTTCTTGATGAATAACATATTGATGGCCTCCAGGTTCGCGGTTTCACACAAATAGAAACACAGGCTTTGGGCTGGATTTTGTTCATCTCCTGACATTGGGCTCTGTGGTGGAGGTGGGGCCGGAAGATTGGAGTGACAGCGGCCCCGCCACAGAACCTGACACTGGGATTGCCAGGCCCGATCCTCCCGGTGGCAGGGAAGCTCCGTGGCGGCCACTATGCCGTTTTGTGACGGGACCTACCTTTAAGTATTTAAATGACCTTTCTGCATTCATTTAAATGGAATTCCCTGCGATTTTACCTTCGGTTCTGAATCTTCAGCGCAACGGGCGGCACTCACGCACCTTCACTTCCCCGTCCAGGGAAATCTGGCACCATCAAGCTGGGGAAGGGGGATCTCTGCAATTTTAGTGTAGTGGGGGGGGTTGGGGAGGGTTGAACTCTGCACTTAATGCAGCGGGGGAAACAGGGTCAACTCTGCATTGTTAGAGTAGTTGAGGGGGCCTGGGAAAAATATGTATTTTTAATGTAGTGAGGGTTGGGGGGAGACGGGAGCAATGCTGCATTCTCTACGCAGGGCTGGCAGGCCTTTATAAAATGGCGCCCTTGCAGAGACAGTTGACATTCACAGTGTCGCCAAGGTCGGCCTCGCCACGTGACTGGGAGGCCAGCAGCCCTGCATGCGGTAATGTGCCACTGGGCTCAAGATTGCAGCGGCCCGTGCGTGCCGGCTCGTGCTCCAAAACACCACTTCTGCATCATGTTGACTAGCAGGGAAAACTTGTACTTATCTTACACTGCATCCACGACAGTGGGAACTCAAGTGTGTACATTAAATTATTGCACCATATTAAAATAGAAAAGTAACAATAAATAAGCTAATGTCATCTTATCACTGCCTCAACTGTGTGACAATTTCACATCATGACCTTTACTCTTTTAAAAGCTTTGAATATTAGATATTGGTCTTTGACACCAATCTTACATTGTTATTCTGTTAAATGTGCTTCTCCTGTGTCAGACTAACTCAGACTGGTTCCACTTAATTAGGAAGGCAGACCTTCATCTTGGTACTGTAGCATATGATTAGCAGGATATCCTGGATAATTGTTAACCTCCTATAAAGCAAAGCAATTTGCTAACTTAAATTGTAGATTTCCATTGAAATACTGCTTAGCAAATCCCATTTGTTTTGTTGTCCACTCGCAAAGTTATTTCCAGAGACTCTTTATATTTTAAAAATAATCCTTTTTTGGGTGGTTGGCCCTTATGCATTGCTCTTCCTCTTTTGCAGGTCAACTCAGGCATTCTGGGACCCAATTGCTTGAGATCACAAGCAAACACAATTGTCTCTGCAGCATTTATCTTGCTACAACTGGAGCTTTAATCTGACTAAAAATTCACAATTTCATATTTTTGGCAAGTTTGTAATATCATTGGTTATCTACAGATCTGCCTGCTTGCACTTAGGAATGAAACTAGAATCAGTTGTGCTCCAATTTAGAAGCATCCAATGTTGACAAATTCCTTTATATCTGAAGATACAAGATAGAGGTGCAAATCATCGAATTTGACTGTATTTTTCAAACGTGAGTATTTTTGTCTTTTGCGCACCAATTTTAATTGAATTTTTAACAATTTCTATATATATTGTAAATCTATTGTCCTGGATTTTGCAATCGGTGGCAAATGAATGATCCTTGACATTCATTAAGACTTGCCCACAGAAGTTCTGTGGGCTTTTATGCTGCGATTTGCAGTTATCAGTCAAAATGGTGTAAAACCCTCTCCAGGGGATCTGGGACCTGTGTGAACAGGACAAGCAACAGCGTATCTCTTCCACCAATCAGATTGACGAATCCTTCCTAAAGCACCCATAGTTTGAACCAGGAAGTGAAATTTCGGGTAAGAAAATGAGGTTAAGAGAGATAAAAACGACAGAAATGTTCGATAATAATTCAAGTTTAAAGGAATGAGACTCGCACGAGTAAAGGTTAATTTTCAGTGCCAGAGGGATTGTTTGGCAGTAATTAAGACTTCCTACACCCTTAAAAATTCATTTACACTTAAATGGAAAAGCTGTAACTTTTTCTGACATGTTTAGTGGGTAAGCACAGGAACTTTACGTCCTTCATGTTTTTGAAGGCTGAGTCTCTTGGTCAGATATTGTTATAATGATGTTTATGGAGGAGCAGAGCAACTCAGATAGAAACTTCTTGATTTCGTGTTTAACTGCCCATGTGCAAACGCCGGAAGTTGTTGTCTGATTTACTCGTTAGTAACAGTGCTGTAATCACTACCATTATTACCGCAAAATCCAGCCCATTGTACCTTCCGCTTGCATGGTGTTTGTCAGGAGTGGGGGCTTGGGGTAGGGTTGCTGTGTGGAGGATATTGCTGCATTAAGGTTTCTTGGTAAGGTTATGCCTGTGCTGCGTGTGATATATGTTTCAGGTTGCTCTTGATCGCGATATCTTTTCGCTAGGGACTACAATGTCCTGCATCATAACAGTGCTGTTGATTGCGTTCTTATCCTTTCTTGTCTTTGGTAATGTTGGTCTGCATTCTTCTCCTGAAGTGGTGATTTGGGGCGTTGGGGCCTGACTTCATTTTTTATTCATTCTTGGGATGTGGGATTTGCTGGCAAGGCTGACATTTGTTGCCCTGTTAAAATGGTGGTGGGTGTTCTTCTTGAACCACTGTAGTCCATATGATGAATCAACTGGATGGCTTGCTCGGCCACTCCAGAGCTTGCCAAGCAGACAGTGGCTGCATCCTGAGGAAATATCTGTTTCTGTACAAAAAAATAATTTTGTTTCTGATGTGTTTCCAAGTACAGATCAGAAAATTATTGGAAAAAGAGCAGTTTGGTGACACAGTGCATAGATCCTGTGTGGGCAGTGTTACAGAGAGAAGAGGCAATGGTTTAGTTCTGTCAGTCCGCTGAGTTCCTGACCTTAGCTGTACTGCCATGGGGAGTCACTGTGTGCAATCTGGGTGCTTCTCCATCAGAGAGGGAAAGCTGGATTCGGGTGGGGGTCATCTCACCAGTCATTCTATGTGCATCCTTATGACTGAACAAGAGTAGTAAAGGTGGTGGTCTTTAATCAAGTAATTCAACTTGCCCTCTTAGATTTAGAAAGCATATATCTTGGGGAGACTAATAAATGGAAAAAATAGTGAAAAAATGTGCAATATACCCCGATGAGGGGGTAAATGGTAAAAAACATGTTTTGTATGGAAGGCGATAGTTATAATCATATAATTTGCACCTTATAATGACCAGCTGAGAGATAAACTATGGTCCATTGTCTGAGTACAAGGTAACTTGCAAACTATGCCTCGCAAATATCTCAGTCGGTGCTGCCACCATTTTCTCTGCTGTTGTAGACTTCATCGCAACATACTCACAGTAGTGACTGTAACAGTTGATCACAACCAGAATTGACTTTCCTGACAGAAACAGACCGAAAAAATCTACAGCTACATCTTCCCATGGTTCAGCTGGTTGCAATGTGCTGCCTGTTGGTTCAGGTGGGTTGGATCAACTAACGACTTGACATTGTTTCTGAATCCTTTTCCATTCCAGGCCACCAAACCTTGGTTCTCAGGTTGTGCTTTGTACCAACCATTCCTAAATGACCTTCATGAGGCAATACCACCATTCTATTCCTTAGCTGCCATGGCACTACAAGTCTGTTGCCTCTGAGCACACATTTCCCCATTGTGCACAGTTCATCACTCAGAGCAACATAGGACTTGTGTATACACTTTTCCCACTCTCCTGTCTGGGTCCTCTGCCTGATGTTTTCTAGTTCTGAATCACTGCCTGACTCTCTCTCTCTGCCTTCCTAGCTGTTATTGCTCCAGGTGATTTTTAAAAAAAAAGAAACAACATATTAAAGGTGACTTTGCTAGCAGCCAAAATGGTCCCTGCAATTTGCATCTCTATACCCTACATTCCAATGCATTGAGGTGAAGACCGTCTGCCCAATTCCCTCAAGAACAATGATCTGTGGAATTTGCCTGAACTACCTACCCTGCTCTCATTAGCAAGACATTAAGGCAATCACTTGGGACATTAAACTGGTGGAGACGAACCACTCAAACCTAATCATTTGAACAATGGGACTCTAGTTGAGAGAAAGGAATTTCTAGACACGAACTGATGAAGCTGCAAGAGGGAATACACACTGATATCCATCATGTTGAATCACTGGGTGATGGTCATCTGAAGGCCCACCATCTGTGTGTTTTAAGCTGGTGTTTTCTCTGCAGCAACTGAGACAAGCAACTAGACACTGACAAGAGATGACCCAAGTGGAGTCCCTCCTCTCTCTCTCTCTCTCTCTCCCTTTCACTCCAGTCCACCTCGCAAGCTTCGAACCCTGCCTGCTGGCTATAACCACCCAGGCCTATCACTGCTGCAGACGAGAGACCCCGTGAAGGAAATCATCTGCATCTGTCTCCAGGAGAACAATTGAATCAGTGGTCTACATCCTCAGGACCACTAAGTTCAGCCTGAAGCCAGCCGAGTCACCAAACTCCACAGACTGTATGCCCTTTTTATTGCTCCGGACTCTAATCTGACCAATGTATCCTTCCCTACTCTGTGTGTTTGTGTGTGTGTGTGTGTGTGAAAGTTGGAGTGTAGTTTATTATTTTCCTCAGATCTATTTAAATCCAATAAAGCTAACTCTTTCTTTGTTAAACTCAAGAAAGCATGTACAATTGGTCCTGTTTATGAACATAGCACGTAAGTAGTTAAATACTTACTGAATTGGTATAGCCACTTTTAAAAAGAAATAAACCTGTTGTCAAAGAAGGAGAGGGACAAGATGGGATCCCTTCGACCCCTCCTCACCAGATCATAACAGAAATTTGGAGGCTCTACATCTGGGATCAAACCCAAAGACAAATGAAAAATTGGAAGTGGATAACCAAATTGACGACGAACAATAATTTTAAAACTTTAATATAGGTTTACTTGTGGTTTTCAGTGCTAGAGTACTAAAATGTCCACTTTTGAGGCCAGTACCTTCCTGGAACTGAGTGAAGTAACTTGGGACCGTTGAAAAGTCCTATCTGTTGAAGTGTTAAGGAATGTAGCTAGCCATTTAGAGCAACTATCCATCCAAAAGCTAGGAAACCTGAAATGCTAAAACTTTTGGCCAACCATTTTGAAATTGACACTGAAGAACTGGAGACAGGCATAGAATCTGAAACAGACTGAATAACATTAGCCAAGATACAGCTAGAACGGCGACAGTAGGGATATGATTCCAGGAATGGAAGGAGGAGACACAATTCCAGGAAAGGGAGAAAGAAAGAGCTTTCCAGAAGGAGAAGGAGAAAAAAGAATTAAGGCAGTTTGGACTAAAGAGGGGAAGGCCCAATGTACCCAGTGAAGGCACTGCTAGTGAGGGAACTACCCCGAGCACAGGACCGAGTGCTGAGCTCTTAATGTTCTCCCAACTGATACCAAAGTTCGATGAGGGGGATGTGGAAGCATTTTTCATCCTTTTTGCAAAGCTTGCAAAACAGTTGAAGTGGCTAGCAGAAGGTTGAACCCTGCTACTGCAAAGCAAATTAACACGAAAAGCCCATGAGGTTTATTCACTGTTGTCTGATGAGAGTTCAACAAACTATGAGCAAAAATGCTACCCTGAGCACATATGAGTTAGTAACAGAATCATGCCACCAAAATTTCTGAACTCTCCACAAGCAGCTTGAACAAACTTACATCGAGTTCGAAAGGGTTAAGCACCTCACTTTCAACTGATAGGTGGGCTCTATCTTAAGTGCCCATATCTATGAAAACTTCAGAGAGGTGATCCTTCTCAACAAGTTCAAAAACTCGCTTCCCCTTTCCATAAAAAACCCTCGTGGAGGAACAAATGGTTCCAAGAGCCAAGCAGGCAGCAACCCTGGCTGATGATTATACACTTGTCCACAGGCCCTTGCCTGAAGGGAAACCCTTCCCTAGTCACCTACATAAACCTGAAAAGGATAAACGGTGGGAGGGTGCTAGGAGGATAAACAGCCAGGAGCAAGAAGGGAGAGCTGGATACATGGGCTCTCCTGAAGCCAAAAAGGAAGGTGTTGAGAGCAGGAGTGATGCCTGAAAGCCTGTCTGTTTCCATTGTAACAAGGCAGGTCACATTCTAGCTGACTGCTGGAAGTTACAGGGAAAACAGGTAGGAATAATCAGGGTACACCAGACCAGTGCAGGAAAAGGGACCCTGATGGAAAGCACAGCAGAGCAGGCTGTGACTTTAACTGTGGCAGTAACATGCAGTAAACATACCGCTGTGAGTGCAGGAGAATTTAACAAAATGCCTGAAAGTTACCAGGATTTTGTGTCCAAAGGAAAAGTGACCCCATATCCCACAAATGAGGCAAGTAAGCCTATACTCATACATGGGGATACAGAGGCCACCCAATCCCTTCTGCTGAGAAAAGACATGACCTTTGTTCCAGAGAGTGCATTGAATGCCAGCGTATTAGTAAATGGTATTAGGGGAAGGTATATGCCTATACTTTTATATTGGGTGCACCTGGTGTGCAACCTTGTTTCAGGGCTGGTAACTGTGGGTATTGTCCCCAGTTTACCTGTGGACAGGGTCGACCTGATCCTTGGTAATGATCTGGTGGGGGTGAAGGTGGTAGCTTCCCCAGTGATTTGAGAGAGACCAAAAGTGATCAGGGAGACAAAGCAGTTACTGGAGAACCCTGGCATTTTCCTGACTGTGTGGTGACCTGCTCCATGGCCAAGCAAGCTGCATCAGAGGAGGCTGAACTGGTGCTGCAGACGGATGACGCTGCTGTCTGGTTATCCGAAACCTCCTTCAAGAATTTTAAGAAATCAAAGGAAGTGTTAGGCAGGTCTTCCTTGGTCGAGGCTCAGCAATCCGACCCAGTGTTAGTTGGTCCAGACTGCCCAAACTGAAGCTGAATCAGAGGGAGTTCCTGAGTGCTACTATTTAAAGGATGAGGTGCTGATGAGGAAGTGGAGAGCTCATCACACACCTGCTGACGAAGAGTGGACTGTGGTCCTCCAGGTAGTGGTGCCGCCGAGGTACCGTTGGGAAATATTGAGAATAGCCTGCAAACTTCCAATGGCTGGACATGTCGGTATTGAAAAACCCAAGCCAACATTAGACAGCATTTTTACTGACCACAACTCCACGTATGTGTTGGAGTTCTGTAAGATTTGCCACATGTGCCAAGTTGTGGGGAAGCCCCAACCTGCAATAAAACCTGCACCCCTAATTTCCACACTGACTTTTGGGGACCCTTTCAGCAGAGTGCTGGTGGATTGTGTGGGGCCCCTGCCGAAAACAAAATGAGTATCTTCTCACCATTATGGTTGTGGATATTCAATTCCCAGAGGTCATTCCCCTAAGAACTATCTCTGCCATGGTGGAGGGGCTAACCCAATTCTTCACCCGATATGGGCTGCTTGCTGACATCAGTATGGATCAGGGCAAGAATTTTATGTCCAGTATTTTTAAAAAGGTCATAGGTAATCTGGGCATAACCCAGCTAACGTCCTCAGCCTCCCATCCACAGTCACAAGGGGCTTTGGAGTGATACCACCTGACCCTTGTGATGAAAACCACACCTACCAAAAATGGGACATATTAATTTTGCCATATGGAACATTTTGAACTGTTATTGATTTAAAATAATTTGTTTAAAGAGACAATAGCAGTGGATGAAAACATGGCTTCACATTTGCATTCTAAATGACAGTGGAATAAGAGAGACAATGGAACTGCTCCCTGATTAAATTAACTAGATGGATTTTGATCAAGAGACATTGAATGAGTAAAAGGCCAGCATTCCACCCCGCCCCACCCCCACCACCCCCAAACTGAGAGTGTCTGCCAAGCTTGGGGGGAAATCCACAAACCTCACTGGGCAGGTTGTTCCAAATAGGTACCTAGTCACATGACTAACTTGCTGGCCAACTTGGAGTTTTTTGAATTGTATCACACAGTTGGAGAAGAGACTGCAACTGAACTTGAAGAGAGAGCATCTCTCTCTGTCTGTCTGTCTCTCTCATGCAAGGTTCCAGGGACCCATGGAAGAGGAGACTCCTACAGCCTACTGGTACCAGCTAAATAAGTGAAAGTGTGCACTGGGCCCTAACAAGAACTACAAGTCTTAACTGCATCAAAAGCTTTACATCGAATCCCAAAATGAGTAACTGAACTCCATATTATGTCAAACCTTTTGTCTTTAATTCTTTCTCTTCCTCTGTCTCTATTTGCATGTGTGTTTATCACGCATGCATGCTAGCGTGGTCGTGTCATGTATTTTAAGTAGTTTTAACTGAATTAGAGTTTTAAGGTTAATAAACTTACACCTTTCTTGTTTAAATCTAAGCAAACCTGTCTGGTTGATTTCTTTGCCATTACGATTAGCGAGCAGTGAGCAAGGATTCATTGAGGGGAAGCTAAAAACAGTGTTTTAAAAATTAAACCCTGTTACGGTCAAACCAGGGATAGGCTGAGAGGGTAGCCCTATACTCCGTCCTCACCTGGTCATAATACACTGAAGATGATGATCAGAGAATACTGCTATGAGTATTCCCATAACTGGGACAAAGGGCTAGAATTTCTTCTGTTTGCTACCAGGGACTCACCCAATGAGTCCACCAGCTTTAATCCCTTTGAATTAGTTTATGGACACGAGGTGAGTAGTCCTCTTAAACTAATTAAGGATAGGTTTTTGGGACTCAGAGATGAGCCTTCCATGTTCGACTACATTTCCATGTTCCGAGAGCAGCTCACAAGAGCCTGTGCGATGGCTCAAGAACTTCTAAAAACCTTCCAGACAGCTATGAAAAGACAGGCAGATAAACGTGCCAAGGCCACAACATTTCAGCCCAGAGACCACGTGTAAGTACCATTCCAAATTCAGGATGAACCACTGAAAGCCCAGTTCAATTGCCCATATGGATTAATAAAGAGAATTAGCAAGGTGAATTGTTTAATTGACTCCCCAGACTGTAGGAAAAAGCAAAGACTGTGCCACATCAATATGTTAAGCAGTATCACAGCCGGGAAGAGGACAAACAAGCACAGGTCTGTTAGGCAGTTAGGTGGGATGAGGACAAAAGGGACAGTGAGGATGATTTAGAGGGAAGCCTGAGGGATTCCCAAATCAAACCCCCTACCGTTCAGTTAGCTAACAGTGAAATGTTGGAGAAACTAGACACCGCATTCTCCTATTTAAAAGCAGAACCGAAGGAGACCTAACAAGGTTGATCACAGCATTTGAAGAGATCTGCACGGACAAACCAGGGTGCACAACCCTAACCTTACCCGATGTAGATGTAGGAGAGACCCCTACCATAAAACAAAATCTCTTTTGCCTAGGTCCCAGGAAACTGACCCAGGTTCGGGAGGAAATTCAGTATATGCTGAAACACAAGCTGATTGAGCCCAGTCAGAGCAGCTGGTGTTCCCCAGTTGTGCTCATGCCCAAGCTCGATGGTTCAATAAGGCTCTGCATTGATTACAGAAAGGTTAATGCAGTGACCAGAGCTGACTCCTATCCAATTCCCCACCTGGAAGACTGTATAGATGGAGTAGGAAACGCCACCTATGTATAAGCAAAATTAACTTGTTAAAAGGATACTATCAGGTTCCCGTAAACACCCGAGCTAAAGAGATTTCGGCTTTTATCACCTCAGACGGCTTATTCCAGTGCCAGGCGATGCCCTTTGGATTAAAAAATGCCTCAGCCTCCTTCCAAAGGCTGATGAACCAGGTAGTGGCTGGCCTACCCGATTGTGTAGTGTACCTGGATGATCTGTTAGTGTACAGTGACACCTGGGGTGGTGTGGGGGGCACCTAGACCAGTTAGAAGCCCAGTTCAGAAGGTTATAGTCGTCTGACTTAGTGGTAAATCTGGGAAAGAGCGAGCTCGCTAAAGCTCAGGTAACCTACCTAGGGCATGTTGTGGGTCAAGGCCGAGTGCTGCCCAGAGCAGCGAAGGTACAGATGCTGATGAATTTTCCAGTCCCCATGCCCAAACAGGAATACTGCAATTTTGGGGATGTATGGGTTTTACCCAATATTCGTGCCAAACTTCAGCACTATAGCCACTCCACTAACAGACCTATTACAGAAAAGAGTGAAAGTAGTGTGGTCAGGAAGGTGCCAAACGGCTTTTGAGAGGGTGAAATCTATCTTAACTAACGAACTGGCACTGGCAGCTCCAAACTTTAAATGGTTGGTTAAAATAGCAGTTGATGCTAGTGACCTAGGGGTAGGTACCATCCTGTTCCAAGATGATGAGTCCGGCATTGAGAGACCAGTTGGATATTTCTCCAAAAGATTAAACAAATGTCAAAGGAGATACACTACTGTGGAGAAGGGAACTCTGGGCCTGTAGCGGGCTCTCAAGCACTTTGAAATATATATCAAAAATGGATATAGGGAGACCATAGTCTATACAGACCACAATCCTTTGTCATCTGTGGAGAAATTCAAAACACAGAATGCAAAGCTATTTTAATGGAGTCTGCTTTTGCAACTCTAGCACCTAAAGATTACCCACATTGCAGGAAAAAACAATGTGATAGCTGATACTTTATCCAAACTTTAACTCTGCACTGAATCATCCTGGATGAAAACTAAACCAGAGCATTGCTATGGCAGTGTGAGATTGAGAAGTGAGTGTTTGAGGATTAATGTGTGCGCAGTTTTCATTTTTTAAATTTATGACCTTATAATGAAATGCTCCTGTTGTCACATTTCAATCCGCGTGGGGTGGAGGTGTCACAAAAATGTACCATGCAGAATGCTGATTACTTTAATCCATTGGCTGGAAGCCTGAATTAAATTTAAAAAGAAGAAAAAATAAACAGATAAAAGGTGACTTTGCTAGCAGCTAAGATCATCACTGCAATTACATCACTATATCCTACATTCCGATGCAACGAGGTGGAGACGCATTGTTTGCCAAGTTCCTTCAAGAACAATGACCTGGGGAATTTGACTGAACAACCTACCCTGCTCCCATTAACAAGACATTAAGGCAATCATTTGGGACATTAAACTGGTGGAGACAAACCACCCAAGCATAATCACGTGAACAATGGAACTCTAGTTGAGAGAAGGGAATTCCGAGACATGAACTGATAAAGCTGCAAAAGGGAATACATACTGATAGTCAGCATGTTGAATCACTGAGTGGCAGTCATGTGACAGGCCCATAATCTGTATGTTTAAGCTGGTGTTTTCTCTGCAGCAACTGAGACAAGCAACTAGACACTGACAAGAGAAGACCCAAGTGGGGTCCTTTCTCTCTCTCTCACTCCAGTCCTCCTTGCAAGCTTTGAACCCTGCCTGCTGGCCATAACCACCCAGACCTATCACTGCTGCAGACAGGGACCCCGTGAAGGAAATCATCTGCATCGCTGTCCCCAGGAGCATCATTGAATCAATGGGCCACATCTGTAAATCAGAAGCCTCAGGACTACCAAATTCAGCCTGAACCAGCCAAGTCACCAAACTCCACAGACTGTATACCCCTATTTATTGCTCCGGACTCCAATATGGCCAATCTATCCTTCCCCACTCTGTAACTTATTTGTGTGTATGTGTTTGTGTGTGACAGTTGGAGCATAGTTTATCATTTTAGTTAGATCGGTTTAAATACAATAAAGTTAACCTCTTTCTTTCTTAAACTCAAAACATGTCCAATTGGTTCTTTTTATGACCACAGTATGTAAGTAGTTAAGCACTCACTGAAATGGCAAGTATATCCACTTTAAAAAAAAAGGAATAAACCTATTGTGGTCAAACAAGGAGAGGGACAAGAGGGGAGCACTTCAACACCTCTTCACCTAATTGTAACACGGTACATTCTGTACTAGTTAGGAGGTCATCTGACCTGGCGATTAAAAGGTCAGATAGCACATGTTGAAGGACAGTATCTGGAGAGTGAAGATGGCTGAATGAAGTCTGTGAAGCAAGTTAAGTCTCAGTCTTGTTAAATGTCATTACTGGAGGATCCCACAGTAATAGCAGAAAGGTCTGTCATAATTGTAATATCTGGATTACTATACTATTTGTACCAAATAAAGATATTAGTCTCTCTGTGTTAAGGTATTTGGATGGTATATAACATCTATGGTTTCCACTACAATACTCCTCCCATGATGTTCTGTACAATCCATGACATCATATCCTGCAATGATGCTTACAGTCTATTTACATAACCTACCCAGCAGCAATCTATATCACATAATACTACATCTCCCTCCAAGTCTCTGACTTCATTCATCAGTTTAAGTAACGCTGTGGCGTTTTCACGACTGTCGCAACACGTTCTCCTTTCATTTGGAGATGTTTAAGGTTTTGAGTCTTTTAGTTCTTCCTCCTCACTTTCTTGTATTTGAGTGGAATTATTTGATGACTCCAGTTCTCTATTCCTGTTGTCCTCTGGGTTATCTGTTGACTGCAGCATCACCGGTTCATCAACTCTCTCTGATGACTGATTCTTCCTTCCATTTGTTTTTTTTGTGGTGCCAGTGCCAATGATCTTCTGTTGTTTCTTATCATCCCCTGATCAGATGGACAATGTATGATCATGGATATGGTGATTTCTCTATCACTTCTCCATTTCGACTCTGGTCTTTAACCCAAACTGATTCTCCAGGTGGATGTCTGACAGATTTCTCAATCTGCACCGTCTATCATAATTCTCTGTTTGAGTTGACCACACTCTATCTTTTCTCTCTCTCACTTTTTCCAAGTCTTCTGCATTAATTTGTGGCTGTAGCATACTTGGGAGTATAGGAAATTGTGTCACAATCATCTTCCCATTAACAATTTGCATGGGGCTAATGCATTCTGAAGTGATGTAGATTGATAGCTTAACAGTACCAGTTGAAAATCTTGATTTTTTTTTCAATAACATCTTCACAGTTTGTACACCTCTCTCTGCTTCTCCATTGGCCTGAGGGTACCTAGGTGAGCTGGTGACATGAACAAATCCATATGTTTCAGTAAACTCTTTGAAACGTTCATTCGCAAATTGCAGCTCGTTGTCAGATATCACAATATCTGGAATGATATGCATAGCAAAGATTTCTCTCAAAGATTTGATCACAGCTTCTGAATTCTGGCCATGTAGTAGCTTAACTTCATCCCCATCTTGAGTAATAGTCAATGACAATGAAGAACATCTTCCCTTTATGTTGAAAAAGATCCATTCCTAGATGCTCCCATGGTCTGGACGGAAACGAAGATGACATGAGTGGCTCTCTCATCTTCTGTCTCGTAGTAGCACGTGTGATGCATCTGGATATTATTTCTTCAATCTCTTTTGATATACTAAGCCACCATACTGAGTTGCTCGCTCTTGCTCCACATTTGGTGATTCCTTTATGATCTTGGTGTAATTTCTCCAAGATATCCAATCTTAAAGCTCCTGTGATGACCAATCATTTGCTGTAGACTAGCAAATCATCCACAAGACTTAAATGACTCCTTTGCTCATGATAATTCCTTATAACCAGGTTATGTGGCATATATTCTGGTCAACAATTTTGACAATATTCTCTTATTCTTTCACATATTTCGTCGTCTTCAAATTTCTGATTTCACTCAATTTCTGAGCTGTTGCCTGTGAATTCTTGGTTATTGTTAAAGCAAAGACTTCTACTTCCTCCAGAAGTAAAACATCTCCTTCAGGTCTTCCAATTGTCGCTCTTGATAATACATCTGCTGTGATCTGCTCTTTCCCTGGAACATATTTGGTTGTCATACTATACCTCATTAGTCTTAGTTGAAATCTTTGTACCCTTGGAGGTAACTTTGCTAGCTCTTTCAAATTCAACAACATCACGAGTGGTTTGGACTTGAGGACCAATATGTAGTCCAAAAAGTTTTCACATGCCCATGTTGTTGCCGATGCTTCCTTCTCAATGACTGCGTAACTCTGTTAGGTTTCAGTTAACAAGCGGGAAGCAAAATACACAGGTCTGCGTCTTCCATTCTTCTGTATTTAAAACAAGACTGCACCTAATCCTGTTGCTGATGCATCTGCCAAAACTATGTCCGCTAGCCCTGGATTATAGTGCACTAAAACCTCTGACGAAATTAAAATTTCTTTGATTTTCTAAAAGAATTTTTTCTGGCTTTCTGCCCAACACCAGACATTTTTTAATATATTCGTTCTTCGGATGTAGGCATCGCTGGCTAGGCCAGCATTTATTGCTCATCCCTAATTACCCTGAAGGTGGTGGTGAGCTGCCTTCTTGAACCGCTGCAGTCCTTGGGGTGTAGGTACACCCACAGTGCTGTTAGGAACGGAGTTCCAGGATTTTGACCCAATGACAATGAAGGAACGGCGATATAGTTCCAAGTCAGGATGGTGTGTGACTTGGAGGGGAATTTGCAGGTGGTGATGTTCCCATGCATCTGCTGCCCTTGTCCTTTTAGGTGGTAAAGTTCACGGGTTTGGAAAGTGCTGTCGAAGGAGCCTTGGTGAGTTGCTGCAGTGCATCTTGTAGATGGTACACGCTACTGTCACTATGCATCGATGGTGAAGGAAGTGAATGTTGAAGGTGATGGATGGGGTACCAATCAAAGAGAAATCAAAGAGCATACAGAGTAGGATAAAAAAGAAAGCTTATGTCAGATGTCAGAGCTCAATACTGCAGAAAGCCTATAGTAGTATAAAAAGTGCAGGGATGAAATTACAAAGGAAATTAGGAAAGCAAAGAGAGGGCATGAAAAAATATTGCCAAATAAAATCAAGGAAAACCCAACGATGGTTTATAAATACGTATAGAGCAAGAAGATAACTTAAGGAAAGAATACGGCCAATTAGTGATCTAAATGGTAATTTGCATGTGGAGGTGCATGACATAGACATGGTTTGTAATGAATACTTTGTGCCTATTTTCACAAAAGAGCAATGAAGCAGACATTGTAGTTAAGGAGGATTGTGAAATATTGGATAGTAAAGAAGGAAATCTTAGCATTCTTCAAAGTGGATAAATCACCAGGCCTGGATGAAATGTATCCTAAGAAGAAGCAAGGGGAAAAATAGTGGAAGCTCTGACCATCATTTTCTAATCTTCTCTGGCTGCAGGCGTGGTGCCGGAGGACCGCAAACATTGTATCATTGTTTAAAAAGGGAGGATAGGATAGCCCGAGTAATTACAGGCCAGTATGCCTAGACTAGGCGGTGAGCAAATTATTGGGAAAAAATTCTGAGTGGTAGTATAAATTGTCATTTAGAAAGGTGCAGAAAAATCAAGGACCGTCAGCATGGATTTGTTAAGGGAAGGCTGATTTACTTGAATGAATTTTTTGAGGAAGATGGTTATGGTCTACGTGGATTTTAGTAAGGTTTTTGACAAGGTCTCACATGGCAGACTGATCAGTAAATTAAAAGCCCATGGGATCCAAGGGCAAATGGCAAATTGGATACAAAATTGGCTCAATGGCAAGAAGCAAAGGCTGTTGGTCGAAAGGTGTTTCTGTGACTGGAAGGCTATTTCCAGTGATGTTCCACAGGGCTCAGTACTGGAACCCTTGCTGTTTGTGGTATATATCAATTATTTAAATGTAGGGGTAATGATTAAGAAGTTTGCAGAGGATATCAAAATTGGACAAATGGTTGATAATGAGGAAGAAAGCTGTAGACTGTAGTAAGATATCAATGGACTGATCAGCTTGGCAGAAAAATGGCAAATGGGATTCAATCCAGAGAAGTGTGAAGTAATGTATTTGGGGAGGACAAACAAGGCAATGGAATACACAATAAATGGTAGTATTCTGAAAAGTGTAGAGGAACAGAGGGACCTTGGCATGTATGTCTACAGATCAGTAGAAAAGGTGGTCAAGAAGGCATACAGGATACTTTCCTTTATTGGCCAAGGCCTAGAACATAAGAACAGGAAGGTTATGCTAGAACTGTATTAAACATAAGTAAGGCTGCAGCTGGAGTACTACGTACAGTTCTGGCCACTGCATTACAGGAAGGATATGATCACACTAGAGAGGGTACAGAAGAGATTTACAGGGATATTGCCAGGAATGGAGAATTTTAGTTATGAGGAAAGATTGCATAGGTGGGAGTTGTTTTTTTGGAACAGAGGAGGCTGAGGGAACATTTAATTGAGGTGTATAAAATTATGTAGGGCCTAGGTAGAGTGGATAGGAAGGACATATAAAAAGGGGGCATAATTTAAAGCAATTGACAGAAGGATTAGAGGGGAGTTGAGGATAATTTTTTTCACCCAGAGGGTGGTGGGTGTCTAAATCTCACTGCCTGAATGGGTGGTGGAGGCAAAAGCCCTCATGTAATTTAAAATGCTTTTGGATATGCACTTGAGGTGCTGCAATCTACAGGGCTACAGCTGTAAAGTGGGGTTAAGTTGGAGAGCACTATTTCAGTCAGCACCGACACAATGGGCTGAATGGCCCCCTTCTATGACATAAATCTTTCTATGTTTCTGCCTTTTATACCTTACAATTACACAAGAGAGCCTTAGCCTAATTCAAGGGATAGATAATCATATTTACAATGTCCAGGAAACAGCAGTTCTAAAGGAAGAGGCTAAGGTTGGAAAGGAAGCTGGATGCATTGAGGCTCTACACAACAAATTTAACAGATGGTTGCATTGGTCAGAAGTGAGTATAACTCTCTTGTGTTTAAGCAGAAAAATCACATCAGTTTCTACGTTACCGTCATTAGCTTTGAAAGAGGAAAGCAAATGTCACTATACATGCTAAGGAAAGTGCACTATCACTAGGTTTGTAACCTTAAAATGGTTGGTAAGGACATTGATCACCATCACCCCCTCTCCCTCCCCCACCCCCTCTCCCTCCCCCACCCACTGCCACCCCCCCCCCCCCCCCCCCAACCTGCACCACCACCAACAATCCCGGAGCTCAAAGAATTCTAAAATATTTCAGTGGTATAACGAAGCTCTGAAGGAGTTTGGGAACAGCCAACAGAGAATTCACTGCACATACTTGTCAGGATTTTATGCAGGTCTGAAATGAGAATAACAGCTATTAGGATGTTTCCCTATTAAGATTTGAGAGAGGCACTCAGCCAAGTTCAGAATGGAAAAGCAGTGTTTTGCTGGTGGATTTCTATTAAAAAGTTTTGGCAACCTTCAATGGATATAATGATTTTGTGTGAAGTCACTGACACTGTGGGGATTCATCCACATAGAGGCTTCAAACTGGCTTCCTACCAGGAAAACAATTTCTGCTCTGCTACATTTTTAACAGTACCTATCAAAGATCTTCAATAAACATGCAATGCTGGGTACTGAAAAAGCACTGAAAAGGGTGCAATGGGATTTCCTCTTCAGGGTATTTGAAAAGAAAACTTAGGCTGAGTGGGGACAGAAGGATTTCACTAAGTAATTTCAGTTATTGGATAGTTTCACTTCCGCAGCCATGTGCATTGATGATAGCTTGACTCAGGAATTTACACTGGGAGGGGTGCATAGCAACGTTGATCTGTACTGCTTTTGGTCTTTCCATTGCTAATCCAGCTGTTATCATCTGCAATTCATGCATACACATTTATCTAGTTCAATGAGATTTAGGAGTCTCTCTGCATGCAGAAAATATGCCATTTTACTTCAATAATCCAGAGATCACAAGGCCAAGCTAGTCTTTGAGCTACACTATTTGGATCACGTGCTGAGTATACAAATAGCACACATTTATTTATCTTGATTCTGATAGATAAGAATTGTGATTTTTAAATTCATTCTTGGGATCTGGGCATCAATGGCAAGGCAGGAACTTACTGCCCTTGAAATGGTGTGGTCGACCACCTTCTCGAACTACTGCAGTCCATGTGGTGAAGATGATCCCACAATGCTGTTAAGTAGGGAGTTCCAGGATTTTGACAAGAGCAACAATGAAGGAATGGTGATGTTTGTCCAGATTATAATGATGTGTGACTTGGAAGTAATGGTGTTCCCTTGCACCTGCTGCCCTTGTACTTCTGGGTAGAGGAGGTGGCACGTTTTAGAGTTACCGCGGAAGAAGGCCCAAAGTACCCAGCCTTTGATCTGCTATAGTAACCATCATATTCATGTGGCTGGTCCAGTGAGCTTCTGGTCAATGGTGACCACCACCACCCCAGGATATTGATGATGGGAACTCAGTGCTTATAATGCCATTGCATGTTAAGGGAAGGTGGTTAGACTCTAGTTTGTTGGAGATGATCATTGCTTGGCCCTTAGGTAGCCAGTAACTTTTGTACTGCTTATCAGCCCAAGACTGAGTGTTGTCCAGGTTTTGCTGCATGTGGGCACAGGCTGCTTCAGGTAGCAGCTCGTGACTGAGTGCAGCTCGAGACAAGTGTGAGCTTGGGAATTTGGTAAGTACGGGAATTTGGTGCAGTGAGGGAGGAGGTGCTGTTTTGACCTTTTGCAAAAAAGGAGTGGTCTGAGAAAGAGAGCCAGAGACCAGCGGAGAGACGCGATAGCTGGAGCCCGGAAGCATTAATTAGGTGAGCAGGCAGGTGAGTGGTTGGTGAGCTTTGTGGTTTTTTTCTAAATGAGGCACAAGTTTAACTGGTACTGGGGAGACAGAAGAATTGCATTAAATTTATAGCTCAACCAACTGATATAACTACAGATAATTGTTGTGATATTTCTAAACCTAATTTGTTAAATAAAACACAGTAAAGATGGCAGGACAGGTGATGTGTTGCAGCTGTAGCATGTGGGAGCTGGTGGACATCAGTGTGATCCATAGCAACCACGGCTGCAGTAAGTGTCTTCAGCCTGATAAGCTTCAGGCACTGCGATGCATCAGGAAGTGGGAAAATTACCGGGACACTTTGTTCCAGGGGGCAGTCATACCCCTTAGGCTAGGTATTCTGATTTGGTCTGTGGTCAGGAAAGTGTGACTGAAAGAGAGGCAGGTAAGGGGATCTAGAAGGTAGCACTGGAGGAGCCTCAGCCTTACAATTGTCCGTCAGGTTTGTTGTTCTTGTAGATTATATGGATGAGAGCAGGGGCTGCAGGAAAGATGAGCTAATTGACCATGGCACCGTGTTACAGGGGCCATTCAAATGGGGTAAGTAAAAGGGAGTGTAGTTGTAGTAGGGGACAGTATAGTTAGGGGGATAGATGTTGTTCTCTGCAGCCAAGAGCAAGAGTCTCGAAGGCTGTGTTGTCAGCTGGGTGCGTAATGGACATCTCCTCGGGCCTGTGAAGGAACTTGGAGTGGGAGGGGAAGGATTCAGTTGTCATAGTTCATGTGGGTACCAACGACATAAGTAGGACTAAGAAGGAGGTTCTGCTGAGGGAGTATGAGCACCTAGGAGCTAAATTAAAAAGCAGAATCATAAAGGTAATAATCTCTGGATTACTGAGCCATGAGAAATTTGGCATAGGGTAAATAAGATTAGAGAGTTGAATGCGTGGCTCAAAGATTGGTGTGAGAGAAGTGGATTTCGATTCATGGGGCACTGGCACCAGTACTGGGGAAAGAGGACGCCTTCACTTGAACCACGCTGGGACCAGTGTCCTGGTGAATCGTATATCTAGGGCTGTAGAAAGGGGTTTAAACTAAATTGTGGGGGGCAGGGTTTACATGTGGGGAGATTTGGAAAGTTAAAGAGAAAGGACAAGGAAATAGTGCAGGGTAATGATGTGGGTTATGAGAACCAGAGTGTGATAGGAAGGGACAGGATGTACAAACATAAGAGTACTTCAGCAAATAAGGTCAAAGTAGGCAAAAAGGTTAAGAAGACACAATTAAAGTCTCTTTATCTGAATGCTTGCAGCATTTGTAACAAGATGGATGAATTGATAACACAAATAGAAATAAATGAGTCTGATATGATAAGCATTACAGAGACATGGTTGCAAGGTGACCATGGCTGGGACCAGAATATTCAAGGGCATTTGACATTTCGGAAGGACAGGAGGAAAGGAAAAGGAGGTGGTGTAGCTCTGTTAATAAAGGATGAAATCAGTACAATAGTGAGAAAGGATCTTGGTTCAGAAGATCATGATGTAGAATCATTTTTGTTGGAGATAAGACATAGCAAAGGCAAGAAGTCACTGGGGAAGTAGTTTATAGGTCCCCTAACAGTAATTACATAGAGCAGAGAATACATCTAGAAATAATGGGGGTTTGCAAGAAAGGTACGGCAATAATCATGGGTGATTTTAATCTTAATCTTCACATCGATTGGACAAATCAAGTTGGCAAAGGTAGCCTGGAGAATGAGTTCATAGAGTGTATTCGAGAAGATGTATTTGGTGGTGGCATCACGCTGGAGGTGGTGGAAATGGTGGAAGATGATCCTTTGGATGTGGAGACTGATGGGGTGGAAAGGGAGAGCGAGGGAACCCTGTTGTGTTTCTGGAGGGAGGGGAAGGGGTGAGGGCAGAAGTGTGGGAAGTAGGTTGGACACGGTTGAGGGCTCTGTCAACTACAGTGGCGAGGGTTGGGGGGGCGGAATCCTCGGGTAAGGAAAAAAGAAGACATGTCAGATGCACTGTTGTGGAAGGCTGCATCATCAGAACAGATGTCAGAGATGGAGAAACTGGGAGAATGAAAAGGAGTCCTTACAGGAAACGGTGTGTGGCAGTGTAGTCGAGGTAGCTGTGGGAGTCAGTGGGCTTATAATGAATATTATTGGACAGTCTATCCCCAGAGATGGAGACAGAGAGGTCAAGGAAGGGAGGGGAAGAGTCGGAGATGGACCATATGAAGGTGAGAGAAGGGTGGAAATTGAAAGTAAAGTTGATGAAGTTTTCCAGTTCAGGGTGAGAGCAGGAAGTGACATCATTACAGTCATCAATGTCATCTTCCCCTCCCCTCCACTGTCAACATTCCAAAGGGATCATTCCCTCCGCGACACCTTGATCCACTCCTCTATTAGCCCCAACACCTCGTCCCCGACCCACGGCACTTTCCCATGCAATCACAGGAGGTGTAAAACAAACCCTTTTACCTCCTCTCTCCTCATCATCCAAGGCCCCAAACACTCCTTGCAGGTGAAGCAGTGATTTACTAGTACTTTCTTCAATTCAGTATACTGTATTCACTGCTCACAATGCGGTTACCTCTACATTGGGGAGACCAAACGCAGATTGGGTGACCGCTTTGCGGAAAATTTCCACTCAGTCTGAAAGCTTGACCCCCAGCTTCTGGTTGCTGGCCATTTCAAATCACTAACCTGTTCCCATGCCCACATTTCTGTCTTGACCTGCTGCAGTGTTCCAGTGAACATCAACGCAAGCTCGAGGAGCAGCACCTGATCTTTCGATTAGGCACACTACAGCATTGTGGACTCAACATTGAATTTAATAATTTCAGAGCCCGACTGGCTGTTTTTAAAAATAATTTTTTATAGTTTTATTTTATTTTATTTTTGTAACCACGTGCCTGCCTTAAACTTGGTTTTTCATGTTGTTCATTATTCTGCCATTAACACTCTCTGTGGACTAATGCTTTGTCTTTCACCACTACCATTAATACTCTCTTTGCCTTTGCCCCATGACATCTTTGTTATTTAATCTCTCTTGCCCTCTGACCTATTGCACACCTTCCCTTTTGCTCTTGTTCCGAAGAAGGGTCACTGACCTGAAACGTTAACTCTGCTTCTCTCTCCACAGATGCTGCCAGACCTGCTGAGTATTTCCAGCACTACTTGTTTTTATTTCAGATTTCCAGCATCCGCAGTATTTTGCTTTTATTTATTCCCTTTTGCTCTCTTCCCCACCAAACCCTCACCCTCACACCCCCCTTCACTTGATTAAAACCTAATTCTTTTCTAACCTTTGCCAGTTCTGAAGAAAGGTCACTGACTTGAAACGTTAACTCTGCTTCTATCTCCACAGATGTTGCCTGACCTGCTGAGTATTTCCAGCACTTTCTGTTTTTATTTCAGATTTCCAGCAGGAGATTTCTGCAGTATTTTGCTTTTCTTTTGCATTCTGAGGTTCCTTATCTCATTACGAGATAAATCAATTTCATTTTGTTCTCACAGAAGCTGTTTATACTATCTGCTCTCAAGATCTCACCCTCTTACTGCAAATAAGCATTTTAAAACTTGATATAATCTCCCAGAATCCCTCTGCATTGACATCTTGTCTATACTGTGCCCTATTTCCTAACTTTTCCCATTTTACCATACTACAAAGAAGGGTTCTTAAAAAAGCTAAATGTTAGTTTATAATAATAAGTTAGTTGTTTGTTAAAATTTAGCTATTATAAACTATTAGTATTCTGGTTAGTAACTTTTTAGTAACCTAATAATCTTACAAGAGGGAAGGCGCAAGGTTATGTTGGGTGGGTCAAGGGTGATGGGGGCAAGCATGAAGCTGACAGGAGGAGGGTGGAAGGTAGAGGATTGGGTTCGGAAGGGAACACGCACCATTTCTCCATGGTCACTCCAAACGCACGTGAGAATGCCAGGACTGCAGATCAAAGTGGTTGCAGGCCAGTTTTGGGTGAGTGGAATTTGGGTGTGGACAATGGGAAGAGTTGAGAAACTGACTCTATCTGACTCATCAGTTCTATGGATGAAAACCATGGACTAACATGTTCTCATCTCATTGTCTGTTTCACACAGTTATATTGTTGCAATAACATGGGTCTCATACACCCATTATTCGCAAAATCTTGGGAGCAGTAGGAGGGCTCTTGGTGCTTAGCAGCTGAAGCTGCAATACCAGGAGCAGGCAGCACCAGAGGGGGAGACTGGTCAGGATGAAGCTATTCAGGGAAGGCATCATAGAAGATGCGCAGTGGCGCATTGCTGCATCCTCAGGACAAGGACTAACTACCTTCAGATGTCAGAGAGGCAATGCCAGAGATGACTGAGGATGTCCTGGGAAATGGTCACTGAGATATAAGGGATCATTCAGCACAACTTGCAGCCATGTGAATTTGGTAGGAACCCCATGCCAGTGACCCTCAAGGTGACTGCGGCACTCAATATTTTCACCAGTGGTGGTTTTCAGCGCTAAACAGGCGACATATGTGGCATATCACAGGCTGCCACACACAAGCGCATAAAGGAGGTGATTAATACCCTATTCCGTCATGCCAATGACTTCATCCATTTCATCACAGATGAGGACATCCAGGTGGCAAAGTCATTGGCCTCAGGGGCCATCACTGGTTTCCCTAGAGTCATAGATTCATAGTCATAGAGTTATACAGCACAGAAACAGGCCCTTCGACCCATCGTGTCTGTGCCAGCCATCAAGCACCTATCTATCCTAATCCCATTTTCCAGCCCTTGGCCCGTAGCCTTGTATGCTGTGGCGTTTCAAGTGCTCATCTAAATACTACTTAAATGTTGTTAGGGTTCCTGCCTCTACCACCCCTTTAGGCAGTGTGTTCCAGATTCCAACCACCCTCTGGGTGAAAACCTTTTTCCTCAAATCCCCTCTAAACCTCCTGCCCCTTACCTTAAATCTATGCCCCTGGTTATTGACATCTCTGCTAAGGGAAAAAGTTTCTTCCTATCTATGCCCCTCATGTGGCCATTAGACCTCCCTGGGATCAGTCACCTACATTTGTGAATTGAAAAGGCTTTCACTCTTTGAATGTGCAACTTGTTTGCGACCACAGACGAAAAACCATGCAGGTCTGTGTTCGTTTTCCAGAGAGCTGTCATGACGCATACATTTTGTGCAGCTCATAGCTCCCAGAGTTTATGAGGCCCCAGCTGAGGTTGACGGCTGGATCCTGGGTGACGAGGGCTATCTCCTGCAGACGTGGTTGATGACAGCAGTGAGATGTCGCCAAAGTGCAGCAGAAGAGCAATACAATGCAGCTCACAACTCCACCAGAGCCACCACAAACACACCCTTGGCTTGTTGAAAATGCGCTTCCGCTGCTTTGACCAGTGTGAAGGGTCTCTACAATATGCACCACAGAGGGTCTCATGAATAGCCATGGTCTGTTGTGCACTGCACAACCTGGCCATGCAAGGCGGACATCTGATGCAACAGGATGAGTGGGAGAAGCATCACTCCTCCTCAGATGAGGACGAATTGGATGAGCCTGAGGAGGAAACCATGAATGTGAATGACCCTTTATTAGTGCCAGGGCCATGGAAAGACGTGCGCGGGATACCAGGAAACACTTTACATACACACGGTTCATCCATGAGTGAGGTACCTACGTGACCATTGTCCCATTGTCAGAACTCCATTGCTTGCTTGGGATGTAGACCAACTCCTGCCAGTCTCCCTTGCAGAGCAACCTCTAAACCTGCATTCTCTGCCACCTAGAATAGCACAGGGAGCAGAGCTTTGTCACACACACTTGCTCATGAATACTGTATCGGGAACATCTGTGCCACACTCGGACACACGTCTATCAGCCTACCATGACCAATAAATCAGATCCCACTTCACCTTTACAGAGCTTTGAGTGCACCTACACCATTTCAAATAGCCCCATTGAGAGTAATGTTGGACAATCTCCTTTACAATGCATAGAAGGGAGGGCCAACTGAGCCTGTATGTTAAGCCATGCCCCACAATCTGTCGAGTGCAAAACTGGAAACTCACAAAAACATTCAATAAAGATTGAACGCAAACACAAAACATCATCTTCCACAATAAAGGCAATGTCCCTAACTCCTCTGTAATCAGCAATGCATGTTGACCACGAGGTGTGCTGTTACATTTAGTTCTCTGACTAAGCTAGTCCCAAAAAATTATGATTATGTATATGTGAATAAAGCAACAACAATATAGTGGCTTTATTTGCATGTAACATATATTTGTATTAAACACCTGTGCCACCTTGGTGCCATAATTTCTTAGGTTTTCGCATCCTACCACTATATCTTGGTGCAATCCCGACATCAGCAGTTGAGGTGGACGCAGTCTGCTCAGTGTGGTGCCCTGTTTCTTTGGATGACCATGGCGGGCCTCCTCTGGAATTATGGGCAAGGGTTCCAGCCTACTGGGGGTCTACTGCCCTGGATGTAGCGGCATCCACCCTTGGCCTCGCCAGCTGGAGGTAATGGGTCAACGTTGGAGGGAATGAGGAGACACCACTCATCTAGGGGTGTCCTGAGGGGAAGGCCTGCGCTTCGCTTCTATCTGGGTGCACGATGGCAACTGCCTGTCTCCCTAAGGGGAAGGGGCATCTGGAGGGAGGCCCAGCTGCTTCATTCATCTGTTGCTTAGATTCTGCTGCACTGAGCCCATGGCTACAGCGATGGAGTGCAAGTCAGAGCGCATATGGGTCGAGTGCTTGAACTGGTCCCCCATGGTGGTCACCACCTTTTCCATGGAGGAAACCATGCACTCACATGCCTGGACATGGCAGAACTCATGGCTTGTATGGACTCCTCCATTATCCGTGCAAAGCTGCACATGACCTCTGGCATCTCCAACATATGTTCCCCTAACATTTGCTGCATGTCCAGCAGACTTCCTGTGGCCACGACCCTTGTCCGGAGGCATCCCAATCACATATACTGGCCTATCAGTCGGACATTGCATCCATGCGCACACAAAAGTCAAACTTCCGCACTCTATGGCCTCAATTGCCATGTGGCACTAAGGCTGATCACGCATTCACCCACCTGGAATAGATGCCCATTTGCAGATATAATTTATTGATGAACGCATGAGAGACCCTTTGTTACGATGCAACCCTGGCACTTACCCTGGTGGTTCAGAGCAGGTTGTTGACCCGTTTCCTGCACTATACCCAGGTTCTTATATGGATGCCCCGGTTGCTCACCACTTCTGCCACCTCTGTCCAGGCTGGCATGATCAGGAGGAGGGTCTTTTGATGCCATCTGGAGGAAAGGGCAGCTCCCGCCTCTCCCTGATGGCTTGGAAGAGAACCTGGAGGGAGGCATCACTGAACCATGGGGCTGGTGTCCGTTATCAGACACTGTGGGGGGGCGCGGGGGGTGGCAGTGGAGAACACAAAATAATTATAAGGGAGATAGTGATGGTGTATGAGACAATAGAGGTGGTGTGAGGGCAACTAACAGCTTCTGCAAACCAATAAATTATATTAAGTTCTTCAGTCAATAATGGCCGTGCAGAAGAGCCTCCCTGTTTGTATAGGAGACTCTTTTATAGCCCGCCTGTACCTAATGCATTGGTGACTGATGGGGGGGGGGGGTTACACCAATGAAAACCTTCCCCATTTACATGATTGCATGTGTCTCTTGTGCCCTCAGTTAGCCCTTTAAATGTTAATAGTATTCGCCTGGGAACCGGCAAAAAGGAAGAGAGCTGTCCACTTCTGGTTCCGCTGTCGAGAATGGGACACCACGAATAAAATACCGCCCAATCTTTGCAATTGGGGTCAGTGCACCTAACAGAATATTCAACAAGCCATCTGTTCAGAGGACAGCTTACACAAGCTCCCCAGGGTTCTGCAGGCCACAGATTCCATGACAATGTAGAATGGTGTCAGTAATAAGAGAAAGAATAAATATATTTTAAATGGAGTTACTAACAATACCAAAATGTGTTCTTGAAAACTATTTTCTATTATTAACTTTTAAATCTTTATAAAGTCTATAGCAGGAAGTGAGACTGTGTCCATATGATTCAAGGAAGTCCCCTAGCTGTGCTGATTTAATTAAGTTGTATTGTATTTGGTTGTTTGCCTAAAGACATTTCCTCATCCTAAGTACATTTCATCACATGCTCTCAATTGAGGTGGCCAGATGGTAATATACAACTGGAATCTTACTGAAAATGTAGCATTTCAAGGAGTGTAGACAATCACAAAATATAGGAAGCCACATTTACTCCAGCTTTCTTAGGTGTAAATATCTAAAAGGAAGTCAAAAGTAAAAGCTTGTATTTATATTGCACCTTATCACTGTGCTTCAAAGACAATACATGGATTTGAGTTTCAAATGGCTTTATGTTCCTATTGTGTGATAGGCTTACTGGTGATCTAACTGCATTCCATTTACATTGCAACACTAATTTGGAATGCTGACATTAATAAATTGTAAATGTCCATTTCTAGAAATACACTTGCCTTAAGGTAACACACAATTCTGGCCACAGATCTTTCCTGATGTCTGGGATAGGTTCAGATAGCCAAATAATGTAAAAAGCTGCTGCTGGACAAAGATCAGAATTTATGGAGAGTGCCCCATTTTATGGTATTTTCTAACCTTTTTAGTATGCATTCTTTCAGCTCTTTTACCTGAGCGGCTCGCATGGCATTCATTTTTGTATGGGCTCACAACCCCTCCGGGCACCCAAACACATTCAATTGGCGCCACTCAGAAGTCATACAGCCCAGGCAGCTGATGGGATAACAGGATACCAAAATTGCACAACACAGGTCCTGGCAATGCCCGTGTTGTCCGCTCTTTAAAAAAAGAATGAAGCAGCAAGAAGGGCCCTGAATTAGTGTTATTTAAAGAGCCAGGCACCCTGATTTTGGGCAAGTACAATTTCCACTGGAAAGTGTCTGAAAGTACTCAGGAGTGTTCTTGGAGGTGTATTTTCTGGAGAGTGTTGCCACATCCTCACAGTGTTGGCAGAGGAGTAGGTGACCTGTCTGCACAAAGGCTGCAACAGGTATGGGGGCAGCAGTGCGAGTGCCTCTGAGTTGGCAGTACCACAGAGAGATGGAACAGAGGTTGCAGAGAGGGCAAGCTCTGCACCATACCCTCTACCAACTTGGAGCCAGCCTCCTCCATGCTCCTTGACAGCGATATGAGGCTGTCTGGCAGGCCAGCCAATTCACCAAGCATCTCGGTGTGTATGCCCATGCTGCGGTTTCCTATATGCCACCCCACTGAGGTCTTCATCTGAGTTCTCTGCAGTAGAACACATCCTCCCGTGAACCGGCAAATGAAACAGCCTTTACCGCTGGCCTGGCTGCAGCACCCTATTACCCGGATAACTCACCATGTGCTGATCCCAACCGTGTACTAACCTCCAAGGTACGTGCAGTGCCAGTATCTGGCTGTGAGTGTCAGATCAAGTGACGAGGCCTCTTCATCAATACTGTGCTGTTATTCTCTCTCTTCCTCCTTGGCTCGGCATGCAGCAGTTCTTGGGTGTGAGAAAGCAGAAATTCAGAAATGGATGGTTGGTGTCGAGGAAGGGGCCAGGCTGTTGGGTGTAAAGCAAGAAGTCCATGGTCACACCATCAGCAGCTTGCTCATCATGCCAGATAGCAGGGTGAGGGTGTGCTGGGTGTTCAGGGGCATTAGGCAGGAACATACCATCATCCTCACTGTTCACAGTGCCATCAGATGGTACAGGCCCCACTGCAGCTGGCACAATGATACTGAGAATCATCTCCTCTGTACAGCTCAGGAGATACAGGCATCCTTGTTATCCTCACCCTGGCTTTGCTCTGTTCCCTTCTATTGTGTATCATCTTGTCCTGCAAGAGAGAGGGCAGAATGTCAGTGGTTGGTTTGCACTGTTTGGGTGATGTGCCTGCCATAGTTGAATAGCTCACCAGAGGACGAGATATGTGTAGGCAGTGAGAGGTAGGTGTGAGACTGGCAGCATTGATAGGTGTATGAGAGTGAGGTAGAGTATCTGGATGGGTCCTGAGTGCCAGGGAGTGCTGCTGGGTAAGTAATGGGGCTGTGGCACATTGAGCAGCATGACAGGTTGGTGTTTTGATGAGTTGGAGATATTGTGTGATGCTGCGTTCACTGCCGCTTGGTTCTTGGGTCCAGACTTTGGGAGTTGACCTCACTGGCCACCTGCTCCTTCTCCCTTCTGAGGGTCTCCTGAGCCCCCACGGGTCCATGGCGTCTCTCCTTCTGCCCACCTGCACCATTAATGCCTCCAGCACCACATTGGTCAGTCTGGATCTCTCTATGTGCCCAGATGTTCATTTTTCAAGAATTTCCACTGTAGCAATCATTTTTCCACCTTTATGAAAAAGCTGGCTGCCAGTACCACATGATTGGGAAACAACACTGCCGGTTCCACTTGCTGGGCTGAATTTTAAGGAGCCCTCGATGTTGGAATCCATGGCGGGGGAGGGAGGGGTCAGAAGATGGCTCTGGATGAGGCCCGCCAATGACCTCGATGCTGGCAGGGCCTGGCCTGATCCTCCCAGTGGCAGCGAGGCACTGTGGCGGCCTCCCCAGCTCCTCGGCGATGGGGCCATAATCAGCATATGCAAATGAATAAAATTCATAGATTTGCATGTACTTACCCTTAATCTTGATGGCCCGACATGATCTTCGGCCAAGCGGCTGGCACTCCCGCTCCTTCGGATCCCGTCCAGGGCAAAAAAGCGCCACTCTGGTGGGGAGGAGGGAGAAGGCACGTTTACCAGTGCGGGAGGGGAGCAGGACGGGGTCAAATAAAGGTCATGGGTGTAGGGAATGGTGAGAAGGATTGTACTTTAAACTTTGTGTGGTTTGGAGGGGGGACGGTTAGATGGTAAAGGTAAGTGTTTTTGGTGGGGGGTGAAGGGAAAATAGTTAATTTAATTGTTATGGGGGTGGGAGAGGGGCAAAAGAAATGTATTTATTTAATTTTATTCAATTTGTCTTTAATTATTTAAATAAGCCGGTAGGGTTAGGTAGCCCTTTAAAAATGGCGTCAACGCCTGTGCATCAACCCCCAGCCCACCCCCTCCACGAGATTGGTGGTGGGAGGAGGGCGGTAGCCCGCCCAAACTATTTAAATGAGCTTCTGCGCTTGCGATTGTGTCAGCTCTTCGGTGTGCAGCCTGCTCGTTTTTGGAACTCATCATCAAGATCGGCGGCAAGCTGATAAAATCCAGCCCGCCGTGTGCAAAGCTCGCCAGCAGTGTTGTGAAGCAGAGACCTGCGCTACGAGCACAAATTCGTGCACAGAAATCATTCAGATCAGGTGGGTAGACCAATTTTGTGTCTTCCCCACCTCAACCTGAATGGGCGCGGTCAGACCATGAATCATGACCCCCTGCACCAAAAAATGCGGGCAGTTGAATTTCATGCCCTCAAATTTCAAAAGGAACTGCCAGTCAGAAATAAACTGAAACAATGACACAGCACTGTTTGTTTGAAATGCTCCTCATCAATACTTGCAATGTCGTATTATAATAAGCTTGGTGCAGGAATCTGAACCACAGTCTTTTTTTTTATCCTGCTTATGTAATTATGCATGATGAAGCAATGTGCACCAAAGCAAAGCTCGACAAAAATACCAACATTTTCGTCACGGCTAGAATAAAATGATGGGCTCACAGGTAGTGTTGCCAACAGCAACCATTTATGTTTGCTTCTTAAGTGCTTTGTCTTTGTGGTGGGGAATGAAACTACCTGACAAAGTGATGTCTGTGTTTCTGAAGGCAAGTATATCATTCCAGTTGTATAATACATGTGGCCGTGTCATATAAATCAGATACCAATGTGCTGGACCAAAATAAAACTAGAATTAGTTCACTGTTGCTGAATATACATCAGTGTTTTTTTTTAAACAGAAAATTAGTAATGGCTATTAATCAGGTTAGATTCAAAGTCAAATGTCAATGTTTGCAGATGATCCCATGTCTTCAGGACGCTGCAACAATCAGATAATAGCAAGGCTTGATTTGCTGGCAGATGCTGCTGGAGATTATCAGAAAAAATTACATAAATCTAACCCAGCAATAAAAATTTCTCCAGGCAGCTGTTTGACTGATGAAAGAACCTTCAATACCTTGTGCAACTGCTGGGCAAAAAAGGATATTGACATGTCTCATTAACACATCTTTGTAACATAGCTCATGGGCAAAGGGAGAGAAGCAATGTTATTCGTGAACATTGTAAGATTCAGTTTTTGTAACAGAGTGATGGCTCTCACATGTGCTTTTGGAAATAATTATGGATTTAGGGGAGAAGGGAAGCTCCCAAATGTTTGCATATGTTTCTCTTCTTTAAAAAAACATTGCCTTATTTTCTGTCACATAGGAGTAGGGGGCCACCATATCTTTTCTCATTAAATCTTCCGAAGTATTTCTTGAATTAGCACCAGCTCTCTCTGATGCCTACTGACATTATTTGCCATGTTTCTGTTGCCTTATTTTTGAAGATAAAATCCAATTTCTTCATTTTCCAGGGCAAACCTTCCCTGAATAAACCATTCTGTTCCCTCCCACCACACAGCACCTGGAGCATTTATTCCAGGATAAGACCTAAGAAATATATGCATCGAAGCACCAAGGCACTAGTTCTTAACCATTTAATTACTAAATCGACTAAAACATACCTGCTTTTTGAAGCTTAAGTATTTTAATATTGCATTTGGTTTAATTATTAATTTCATGAAATGGTTCGCTAATGAAAATGTAGTTCATGCACATAGGAACTTGAGAACAGGAGTAAACCATTCAGCTGCTCAAGCCTGTTCTGCCATACAATTAAATCATCTAAACTCTTTACCCTCATTGGTTCTGTAACCCTTAATAACCTTGCCGAGTAAAAATCTAGCAATCTCAATTTTGAAATTTTCAATTGACCTAAATGCAACAACCTTTTTGGGGCTAGAGTTTGAGATTTTCACTCCCCTATGTGTGTGAAGAAGGGTACTTACTGGATCAGGACTGGATTTTGCTGGCTTGATCAATTAGCATCCAGGGAAGGCCCTGATATCTGTCTCTGGAATTCCTGTAAAGCTCTTTGGTGATGGCCCTTATCACTGACAACAGCAAATCTGCTATTGGTGCTTTTACTTTGCTGCTTATGAACTTGCTGCCTTTATAGAACAGCATAATCCCGACTTTTGTGTCCAGATTTCCCCATACATTTTGTATCTCACCCAGCACTGTTCTCCGTAGGCCCAGATAGTGAATAGAAAATTTTTCATCTGTGTATTTGGCTTTTTTTTTGCAGTACATATATAGTTTACGTTGGTTTGGTTGCAAGCTAAAGTTTTAGTAGATTGGCTGTCAGCTCAGAAGCATACATAAGAGTTCTTCACACCTGTAACTCAGGCCTGTTGCTCCAAACTTCATTAACGTTGCTTTTCTGAATATCTGTGAAAGCATAAAATCAGATGTTTTATCATACATTACAATGTAGCTGTGGAGTATGGCTACACATTATTCAGTGATGTACTGAGTAGTAAATCCTGCTAATGTATGTTAGGGTGTAAAATTGTCAACTCCTTTATGCCAATCTAAGAGAGAATTAATGTCATCTTGTATACACTGGTAGACATCAAAACTCTTTTAATAATATTAGATAGACTCTGGAACAGTTCCTACAGATTGCAGGGTAGCTAATGTAACCCCACTATTTAAAAAGGGAGGTAGAGAGAAAGCAGGGAATTATAGACCAGTCAGCCTGACGTCGGTAGTGGGGAAAATTCTAGATTATCAAAGATTTTATAGCAGAGCACTTAGAGAACAGTGGTAGAATTGGACAGAGTCAGCATGGATTTATGAAAGGAAAATCATGCTTGACAAATCTACTAGAATTCTTCGAGGATGTAACTAGTAGAGTTGATGAGGGGGAGCCAATGGATGTGGTTTATTTGGACTTTCAGAAGACTTTCGACAAAGTCACACATAAGAGATTAGCGTGTAAAATTAAAGCGCATGGGATTGGGGCTAGTGTATTGCAATGGATAGAAAATTGGTTGGCAGACAGGAAACAAAGAGTAGGGATAAATGGGTCTTTTTCCGAATGGCAGGCAGTGACTAGTGGGGTACCGCAAGGATTGGTACTAGGACCCCAGCTATTCACAATATATATTAATGATTTAGATGAGGGAACTAAATGTAATATCTCCAAATTTGCAGATGACACAAAACTGGGTGGGAGGGTGAGTTGTGAGGAGGATGCAGAGAGGCTTCAGGGTGATTTGGACAAGTTGAGTGAGTGGGCAAATGCATGGCAGATGCAGTATAATGTGGATAAATGTGAGGTTATCCACTTTGGAATGGCTATAAACTGAGAGAGGGGAATATTCAACGAGACCTGGGTGTTCTCGTACACCAGTCGCTGAAGGTAAGCATGCAGGTCCAACAGGTGGTAAAAAAGGCAAATAGTATGTTGGCCTTCATAGCGAGAGGATTCGAGTACAGGAGCAGAGATGTCTTGCTGCAATTATACAGGGCCTTGGTGAGGCCACACCCGGAATATTGCGTGCAGTTTTGGTCTCCTTATCTGAGGAAGGATGTTCTTGCTATAGAGGGAGTGCAGCGAAGGTTTACCAGACTGATTCCTGGGATGGCAGGACTGATGTACGAGGAGAGATTGAGTTGGTTAGGATTATATTCGCTGGAGTATGGAAGAGTGAGGGGGGGATCTCATAGAAACCTATAACATTCTAACGGAACTTGACAGGGTAGATGCAGGAAGGATGTTTCCGATGGTGGGGGAGTCCTGAACCAGGGGTCGTAGTCTAAGGATACAGGGTAAACCATTCAGGACTGAGATGAGGAGAAATTTCTTCACCCAGGATGCTGGGAGAACACCCTGCTCTTCTTTGTATAGTTCCATGGGACTTTTTTACATCCACCTGACAGAGCAAACAGGGCCTTGGTCTAATATTTCATCTCAAAGACAGCACCTCTGACAGTGCAGAACTCCCTCAGTACCATACTTGAATGTCAGCCAAGATTATGCATTGAAGTCTCAGAAGTGGGGCTTGAACCCCTGACTTCTGGCTTAGAGTCAAGAGCACTACCATTATACCAAGATTGATATCTAAATGCAACTAAAAATATTGACTAAAGAGCCACAATCTTAAGAGGCAGGTCTACAACTGACTGAAGCTGTCACTCAAAAGGTAGCTGACGAACATCTGAATTAGGAGCAGGAGTAGGCCATTCAGCCCCTCAAGCCTGCTACACTTCAAGAGTTTAATAAACTAATGCCCAACTTCATTTATTTTTATTTATTTTTGACATAACCTGTATCTGAAGAACAGGGAAGAACCTCCTCGGAGACTACAGTCTACTTTTGGGCAGTCACAGCATTCTGTAACAGTCTACAGAAATGATGCTTCATTTCAAAGGAGAAAAATAAATACTAGAAGGGAGGGTGCGAGCTATTGAGCTTGTCCATTTTAAATTTATGAATAAGCAAGTGATGGCCTAACAGATGTCAATCAGCAATCATGCTCAATTACTCTCACTGAAAACAGATTGCAGTTTCTTTGCATTTTGATGTTGACCCAATCAACGTCTGAGAATCAGTAAAAACCATCATGTCAGTAGAGTCCATAATGCAGTGAGGCTGCTTTATGTGGTTTCTCCATTGATAAATAAATCAGAAAGAATGCCTGTTGTTATTATCAGACCGTATGTCATAAGTTCTATTTGTATAGGGCTGGAACCTGATGTCACATGGTGTGGAATAGCAGAGAATTTTAGAAGTCAAGCAAAAATATAATGCTTAACCTGAATCATTATGCCAATGCCTTCTGTACTAACTAATTACCATTATAGTTATTCCAAATAAAACAAGCTGAATGTTTCATCAACTTTTCGCAATCAGCTAAAATCTCTCAGCAGCCACAGCCTGGTAAGTAGTGCATTAGGCACATCTTTGAACAGTCATGTGGAACTGTCCTACATACACTCCTCCCTCCCCAAAAGCATTTCATTTTGACTCCCACTGGTACTGCTGCTCCAATACTGTCAGTGAGGTACTTTAGTATAGTGGCTATGCTACTGGTCTGATCATTCCAAAAACTGTCTTCCTGGAAATTTAAAAAGCTGGTATTAGTAGAAGTGACCACAAAGTGGTTGTTTGTGGTAAAATCGTAACTGGTTCACTAATATCCTTTAAGGAGGCAAACCTGCCGTCTTATGCTGTCTGGTGGAAATGTGACTCCAGTCCCACAGAAAACCACTCAGTTGTATCAAACCACGACAAAGAGTAACTAGAATAACACCACATGAACTACAAGGGTTCAAGACATAGACCCATCTTTGACCAGTGACTAATAATACCAGTAAATTTGGTGCCTTATTGCCAGGAGTGATGCTGTAACTGAACAAGTATCTTCACTAAAGCTGTGATATTGTTGTTATAAAAGCAAAATACTGCGGATGCTGGAAATCTGAAATAAAAACAAGAAATGCTGGAACCACTCAGCAGGTCTGGCAGCATCTGTGGAAAGAGAAGCTGAGTTAACATTTCGGGTCGGTGACCCTTCTTCGGAACTGACAAACATTAAAAATGTCACAGGTTATAAGCAAGTGAGGTGGGGATGGGGCAAGAGATAACAAAGGAGAAGGTGCAGATTGGACAAGGCCACATAGCTGACCAAAAGGTCATGGAGCAAAGGCAAACAATATGTTAATGGTGTGTTGAAAGACAAAGCATTAGTACAGAATAGGTGTTAACAGACTGAATATTGAACAGCAGCAAGTGCAAACATGAAAAAAATTGTTGTTATATCTGATTGTAGCCACTAAGTGGCACTGTTGAAGAATATTATACATATTCTGTTATGCTGGTTCGAAAGAATGAAAGGAAAGACTTGGAAAAACTTACATTATTAAAGTAGTCAATAAATGGCTCACAGTGCTTCACATATAGTTAATTATTTTGAAATGCATTGACTTTTAGAAAAAGTGAGAGAAGATTTAAAGGTTTCTAAATTTGTTTTTCATTTACTTTTGACCCCACAGCAACTGATTTTTCTCATATCCAAAATAAGGATTCAATCAAAATTATTAAAAATTCAGAAAATCACATATTTCATAATGTGATCAAGTGTATCTGCGGAATTATCTTATGTGTCTTTAATGTCTTTGTTAAAGCTTTTACTTGAAGGCCTCAGCCTCTCCCAAAACATGGGCCTGGGCTTGGTATCTTTATGCAGAGCTGTGACTTTACAAATGAAATAAAAACAGAAAATGCTGGATGTCCCTATCACATCTGTTCTGATGATGCCACTTTCCACTCCCATACTTCCGTTATGCCTTCCATTTTCCTCAGCCAAGGATTCCCCCACTGCCCCACCCACCGTGGTTGACAGGGCCCTTGACCATGTCCGTCTTATTTCCCACACTTTTGCTCTCAACCCTTCCTGCCCTCCCAGAGCCACGATAGGGTTCCCCTTGTCCTCACTTTGCTTTTGACATTGTGAGTGAGTGTGGATTGTGCATGTGCTGGGTACCTAATTTCCCAGGATACATCAGCACAGTTGGACTATCGAGTTGAAATGATAAAAATATTTCTCTTTAGGTTCTAGCAGTTTCTGCACAAAATCTTTTTGAAATGATTTAAAGAAAAGATAAAGGACAAATTTCAAAAACCTTTAAACAAAGAGACTGCGTTTTTAAAAAAATATAGGATTGTGTGCAAAGGAAAGACTAGTAATTACACACCTGCAGTAGGTTTTGTATTGTGGTCTGTAAACTTCAGCAAGTGTGTTAAGCTCAGAGAAAAATGATGGTGCAACCAAGCTTAAGATTGACACTGCAGATTTGTTGCTCATTATAGGAGCCACCCAATTTCCAATGAAATTGAAAGGGGTCAAACGCTGTCATTTAGACCTCAGTGTCATTTTCTACCTTCACTGCCTGACAAACATCAGTTCCTGTCCCTGCCCAACAACCATAGGCAACGCAAGTCATAAAGTAGTCATTTTCAGCGCTATTTACTGACTCCTCAGCTGCTCTGAGCCATACAAACATTTTGGAGACATTTTTCTTGACTTAGTTTGTGTTATTTTTCCATCTTAAGGGATTTGAAAGTATTTTTAGTTGCTGCTATGGGGTTGGAACTCATTATCTGCTGCTTTCGACAATGTTGGTTCTTTCATGTCCCACACAAAAACTGCATCTACCCTTTAAGCTGTTGCAGCAGGCCCATGAGAAATTCATGCTGCCTGTGTGGAGTGTATTTCGCACCAGCAGCTCATCTCAAGCATGTTAGTGAGGGACGACTCTGAAAATGAAATGGACGCCCCATTGGTTCCTCGCGAGATAGCTGCTGCTCATCACCCATTCTTTTACTGCTCGGACATCAAAATTGTTCATCTGTCTGATGCGTGTAAGCAATTAGTGTTGACATTTACTACTGTGTGTAGTTTTGGGGACTCATTATAGAGGGAGCATTAAGATCATAGGGTGTGTACAATGTAGATTTGCTCAGCTGATTCCATGAATAAGAAACTACAGTTAAAAGTGTTTAATTCACTGCCACTTCTCTTCCAGGAATGCCTAACTTGAAGAAGTTCTGCTCTTCTCTCCGACGGGATTTTCGTTTGTCTCTTTTACCTTGTTCACCTTCATTGCTTTCTATTTCCCTCCTGGTGTTTGATAAGGTATCTACCAAGACTCGTTTTCACAGCCACATCTCCTTCCTCAGTGACTGTCTCCGGCTCCGACTGATTCCACGTGGATTCCAACTGCAGTTTCACCCATCATGCTTTGAAACCACCCAGGATCACAGGTATCTCCGAGAAATACAACGTTCCTCGGACTGCTACTCTCGCCGCATCCTGAGATCCACACTCAGTGCTATGCGCCGCCATATGCACACACTGGACCTCTCTCTCCAGCAGCACCGTCTCACCTTACCTCAAATCTGTTCTACTCCGCAGTTTCATCTCATCTTACGTCTCATCCGACGCATTAACAAAAAACTTTTTTTCTTCCTTTCAGGTGTTAAGGAACGCAAGCTCCAGCAGCTGATGGGGACTAATGCCCCTCCAGATCCTCCTTCCGCTTCACTTCCCTCTGACCCCACCCCTTCTGATCTGACCCCTTGCTGTGTATTCACTATACCCTCTGACCTCCCCCTCTCTGATGCTGAGCGTTCTGTACTCAGCAAAGGTCTCAGTTTTATCCCCTTACGCCCCCACCTCAATGAATTTCGCGCTCGGCATGACGTTGAGCTCTTCTTCCGTCGCCTCCGCCTCCGGGCTCACTTCTTCGACCAGGAGTCCTCCCCCCGACCAGCAGACCCATTCACCCGCCTCCAGCATTCTCCCTCTACCTGGACCCCTCACCCTGGCCTCTTACCTGCTCTTGATCTCTTCATTGAAAACTGTCGGCGAGACATTGGTCGTCTCAATTTCTCTGCCCCCCTCACTCACTCTAACTTGTCCCCCTCTGAACTTGAGGCACTCCGTTCTCTCAGGTCTAACCCCGACATGGTCATCAAACCTGCAGACAAGGGTGGTGCTGTTGTTGTATGGCGTACCGACCTCTACCTTGCAAAAGCTCAACGCCAACTCACAGACACCTCTTCCTACCTCCCTCTGGACCATGACCCCACCACCGAACTTCAAGCCACCGTCTAAAGGACTGTCACTGACCTCATCTCCTCTGGAGATCTTCCCTCTACAGCTTCCAACCTCATAGTCCCGCAACCCCGGACAGCCCGCTTCTACCTCCTTCCCAAAATCCACAAACGGGACTGTCCCGGCAGACCCATTGTGTCAGCCTGCTCCTGCCCCACTGAACTTATTTCTTCCTATCTAGACTCTATCTTTTCTCCGCTGGTCCAGTCTCTTCCCACCTATATCCGTGACTCTTCTGACGCCCTACGTCATTTTGACAATTTCCAGTTTCCTGTTCCCAACCGCCTCCTCTTCACTATGGACGTCCAATCGCTCTACACCTCCATCCCCCACCAGGATGGTTTGAGGGCTCTCCGCTTCTTCCTGGAACAGAGGCCCAACCAGTCCCCATCCACCAACACCCTCCTCCGCCTGGCTGAACTTGTTCTCACATTGAACAACTTCTCCTTCAACTCCATGCATTTCCTTCAAGTACAAGGTGTCGCTATGAGTACCCGCATGGATCCTAGTTATGCCTGTCTTTTTGTGGGATATGTCGAGCATTCTTTGTTCCAGTCCTACTCAGGCCCCCTCCCCCAACTCTTTTTCCGGTACATTGATGACTGTATCGGTGCCGTTTCCTGCTGCCGCCCCGAACTAGAAAACTTTATCAACTTTGCTTCCAATTTCCACCCTTCTCTCACCTTTACATGGTCCATCTCTGACACTTCCCTTCCCTTCCTCGACTTCTGTCTCCATCTCTGGGGATAGGTTGTCTACCAATATCCATTATAAGCCCACTGACTCCCACAGCTACCTCGACTACACTTCTTCACACCCTACCTCCTGTAAGGACTCCATTCCATTCTCCCAGTTTCTCCGTCTCCGACGCATCTGCTCTGATGATGCTACCTTCCATGACGGTGCTTCTGATATGACCTCCTTTTTCCTAAACCGAGGATTTCCCCCCACTGTGGTTGACAGGGCCCTCAACCGTGTCCGACCCATTCCCCGTACCTCTACCCTCACCCCTTCCCCTCCCTCCCAGAACCGTGACAGGGTTCCCCTTGTCCTTACTTTTCATCCCACCAGCCTCCATATCCAAAGGATCATCCTCCGCCATTTTCGCCACCTCCAGCGTGATGCCACTACCAGTCACATCTTCCCCTCCCTTCCCCTGTCAGCATTCCGAAGGGATCGTTCCCTCCGCGACACCCTGGTCCACACCTCCATTACCCCCACCACCTCGTCCCCGTCCCAGGGCACCTTCCCTTGCAATCGCAGGAGGTGTAATACCTGCCCATTTACCTCCTCTCTCCTCACTATCCCAGGCCCCAAACACTCCTTTCAGGTGAAGCAGCGATTTACTTGTACTTCTTTCAATGTAGTATACTGTATTCGCTGCTCACAGTGTGGTCTCCTCTACATTGGGGAGACCAAGCGCAGACTGGGTGACCGCTTTGCGGAACATCTCCGCTCAGTACGCAAGCAGGACCCTGAGCTTCCGGTTGCTTGCCATTTCAACACTCCCCCCTTGCTCTCATGCTCACATCTCTGTCCTGGGATTGCTGCAGTGTTCCAGTGAACATCAGCGCAAGCTCGAGGAACAGCATCTCATCTACCGATTAGGCACACTACAGCCTGCCGGACTGAACATTGAGTTCAATAATTTCAGAGCATGACAGCCCCCCACGTTACTTTCATTTTTAGTCATTTTTAGTTATTTTTTCTTCCTTTTTTTTTACATTCCTTTTTACATTTTTTACAATCTTTTTTTGCATTTATTTCATTTCATCTTAGTTTGTTCAGTTTGCTTACCCACTGTTTTTTTCAGGTTTTTCTTCAGGTTTGCACTTGCTGCTGTTCAATATTCAGTATATTCACACCTAATCTGTACTAATGCTTTGTCTTTCAACACACCATTAACATATTGTTTGCCTTTGCTCCGTGACCTTTTGGTCAGCTATGTGGCCTGGTCCAATCTGCACCTTCTCCTTTGTTATCTCTTGCCCAACCCCCACCTCACTTGTTTATAATCTGTGACTTTTCTAATATTTGTCAGTTCCGAAGAAGGGTCACTGACCCGAAACGTTAATTCTGCTTCTCTTTCCACAGATGCTGCCAGACCTGCTGCGTGAATCCAGCATTTCTTGTTTTTGTTTCAGATTTCCAGCATCCGCAGTATTTTGCTTTTAGTTAAAAGGAGAGACTTGACATACATAGACAATTTCAACTACAGCACAGAGGCTGGATAACCGGAGATTTAATAAAGGGTTTTAAAACTATGAAGGTTTTGGTATGGTGAGTACAGAAAGACTATACACACTGGTTGGGAAGTCTGTAACAAGGCATCATCAATTTAACATGTTGCTGAAAGGAAATTAAGAGAAATTACTAAGAGAATTGTTAAATATGGTTATTCCTTTTAATAAGCCATTTTAAAGTGTATTCTTTTAGAATATTTATGCGAGAATGCTGCCACTAGACAGCACCTATTATAATTATGTAAAAATATAAAATATTCAGCAATAGGTTTTCAAATGGAGTCCTTGGAATCTGTGGATGCACAAGGTCATTGAAATTAATTATTTTCTGTATTTGTTGATTTAGTACGTTATTTCTGTACCCGTATTTTCTGTTGTGTTTGGGCTGCTGACACAGTATTTTAGCAATTAGAACAGTAGATCCCTGAGAATGTATCATTATTTGATGGGTCTCTGGGAGTGTGTCAACAATCTGCATATATTGTATGGAAGTGATTCTGTTTTTTTTGTTGAAACATTTTTGAGGAATTCATAGTCAAATTGAATAAATGTTGGACCAGTTTTTTTTCCCAAGAGGATAATCAAGACGGCACTGAAAGAACCAGTTTGGCAACAACGTATACTGGTTGTCACATGTCTCAAATTAAAATTAGAACAGAAACCCTGGTAACAGGGAAATGTGGGCAGAGAAGTCAGTCGTGCGCCCCTTGATTGGACAAGCCCAGGCAGAAGCAGAGCGCACCTGAGGGGGCTGCAAACTCACAAGCTTTTGGTTGTGTGTCAGTGTGTTTTACCTTCTGGAGTCAGCAGCTAATAAAGTCAAATCTGCTGAAGAATTGAAGGAAGGAGAGAAGACCACAACCCAGCTCGCTTTCCAGCAAATCTCTAAAAGACTCTGAGAAGTCCACTGTGTCAATTCATCTTGTCTCCTGCTTTTGAAGAAAGCCTGCTAAATCAGTTCTCAATGTTGCCTAAGAAGAACAGTTCTAAAAGATCCCAGTGACCTGTCTACGGCTGAATTTTACCAGCTTGCCGCCCCACCGAGATCGGCAGCGAGCTTCTAAGATGGTGGCCCACATGCGCGGCTTTTACCTCACAGGGCCGCCACGATATTATACGTCGCGGCTCATTTACAAGGCCAGGGTGGACTGCCCCCACCCCGCCACACCGATGACGTGGAGGGGGCAGGCACTCCATCCCCAGCAATTGCGTCCAGCATTACTACGCAGGCACTGGTGCCATTTTTAAAGGGCTTAAAGCCCTAAATGACAAGTAACTGTTTCTTTAAAAACTTAAATGTAAAATTATTAAAACTAATTAAAAAATCTTTCTAGCCCCTCTCCCACCCCCACCCCACATGTCATTCCTGCCCACTTCCCCAACAAAATACTTACCTTCACCCCTTCCCATTACCCCCTCAACCTATCGGAATAATTTAACACTTCTTCCCCTGCAACCCCCCCACTCTGAATACTTACCTAGTCTTCCCCACCGCCAGTGTTCCGACATTCTTTACTGGTTGGGGATCGGACAGCACGGGAGTATCGGCCACCGACTGTAATATGGGAGTGGGACGGCCGGCATGATAAGGTAAGTAATTATTCCTTAATTTTAATTAATTAACATGGTTCCATGTTGGTTCCATGTTGGAAATGATGGTTCCATCGCCGAGTGGCAGGGGAGCCGCCACGAGGCCTCGCCATTGTCAGTAATATGGGGCGGGGCCTTCCCAGCAACAAGGCCCATGGCGGGTGTCTCCTGGAGGCATTTTCTTAGCTCTCCCCACCACACCCCCTGACATCAGGGGGCCGATAAAATTTAGCCCTACTTGTACTCAGAAGTTAGACTGGATGCCAGTTTTGGAACAACTTATCTACTGTTTTCTTCAAAAATGTTTGTATGTATGTGTGTGTGCGTAAGGGGCTAAGGTAAAAAGGGGACTTTGAAATCTTAAATCTGTGTGTTTATTCTTTACTTCATTACTAATTAAGAATTGTTCTATAAACTGATAATTTTGTTGTTCATTAAAGAAACCTGATTAGTGTGTTCTGTTTTGGGAAAAATAATAGTATATGATTGTATTAGTAAGTGGGAAAATTTTAAATATATGTTGTGCCCTGTGGAGAAATGGGACGAGAATAAACAGTGCATTCCTCCCGCCACGGTCATAACAATATACATAGCATCTTTAATATAGAAAACAGTCCAAGCTGCTTTACAGATAAGGATAGAAAACTATGTAAAAAGAATGAATGAAGCTGAGTTATGTTGGGAGAGTTAGGAGTGGTGACAGAAAGCTTGGTTGAAGAGATGGGCCTTGATTGAGAAGGTGGTTAAACATAAAGAGAGGCAATAGTGGAAAGGTTCAGGGAGAGAATTGCAGGGAATAAGATTAAGATGACTAAAGGCTCTCTCAACAATGAGTGGGTAAAGGGATGGAGGATGTGGGAGAGAACATAAGGTGGGAGGAGGTTGCAGAGATATTGAGGGTGAAACGAAGGATGAGGACAAGGATTTTAATTTTGTTAGGGGACAGGAAGCCAGTGCAGGTCAGTGTGGACAGGGATAAATGGATTAGACTGAAGCTTGTGTTATGGAGGATTGAGTTTTGAACAAACTGGAGTTTATAGAAGATGGAGGACATTGAGGAAACTGAGAGCTGAGGAAAATGTGGATGAGAATTTGGTGGCAGCAAGTGATGATATACATAAAGGTGGAAGTAAGCTGTCTAAGGATGCTACATTAAAGGTACTATATAAATGTCTTACTGATGATAGGAGGTGGAGTTTCAAGCTCAGTTCTAGGTTAATGAGAGTTAAAGATTTCAGCCTGAGTTAGTGGCATAAGAATGAGAGGCTGGAATGTTACACCACCCCAACGAGCTGGAAGGTGGCGGGAAGGGTGGCGTAAAATGGAGCGGGAGGCTCCGGAGGCTTTCCCGACCCCCTCCCACCTCTGCCCCACTTTACATAGGGTGGGGGTGGGTGCGGGGGGCGAAAAACGGCAATCATGGCCCTTGTGGCTACAAGGGGCTTCGCCCACCTCCACGCGGATTTTATGCGTGGCAAGTGGGCATCCTGGAGCCGGGAAAAGCCGCCTGTGAAAACTGGAGGGGGGGCCCTGCTCATCAGGTACTGGTTGCCCGATGGAGGGCCACCCCACTACCCCTACCACCCCCCCACCCAACATGCCCCCCTCCCCCCAACGAGGCAACCAAAACCTACCTGTCTTCCCGGCTCCATGTCTTCGGCTGGGCTGCAGTCCCAGCAGTGACCACCGCTCCCGGTGACGCTGCTGGGACTAAGAGCTGCCAGCCCGCTGATTGGCTGGCAGCTCAATGAGGCGGGACTTTCTCCCTCAAGCGGGTGGAAGTCCTGCCTCGGAATAATTAAAGCCTTGGGACCCGTAAAATGCGGTCAGATTCCCACGCGAGGCGGAAGCGGTTGCTTATCAGTCGGTTGCAAGCTCCCATCTACCCAATGTGAAATCTCGGCCAGGGAAATAAACCTTATGGTGAGACCTGAAACTGATAGTTTCAGTCTTTTGGAATTTCAGTCAGTATTTACAGGGGACCCCCTAGGAGTGAATTAATATTTGAAGGGCTCTTGAGGACAGGGTGCTTAATATTTGCAGGAGTCTCCCGTGTCGAAAAGTTTGCAAACCACTGTATTGACAAGCATATCCATTGTTATTAGGATTTTTCACAATCAAGAATAGAGCAATCTAATTCGCTGATTATTCAGCTCTGAAACATAGCAAAGTTTATAACAGTGTTACGACCCGGTGAGAAAGGTGTCTAGGGTCCCACTCAGCCTTCACCTGGTCTTACCGTAACAGGGTTTATTTTTTAAATACACTGTTTTTTTAGCTCCCCTTTAGTGAATCCTTGTTCACTGCTTTCCAATTATAAAGCAAAGAGACCAGCCAAACAGGTTTGCTTAGGTTTAAAGAAAAAAAGTTGAACTTTATTAAATTAAACTCTAATTCGGTTAACATGATACATGACGTGTCCACGCTAGCATGCATACGTGATGAACACACATGCAGATAGAGACAGCAAAGAGCAGAAGAAATAAAGTGGAAAAGTTCGAGGCAATATCTGAAGATGGTTTTGGTTACTGTTCTTCGAGCTTGTTGTAGAGTCCTTGATTGTAGGTAGATCTTGTTTTTCATTGGGGTCCAGTATTCTTCTTAAAACTTGTTCGATGTTGGAGACTTTTCTCTCTTGAGGTTCACGCCTTCTTTGGATTTGGAGTTCCGTGAGAAATAGATGGGAGCAGACAGGAGAGGTCTTCTCAGTCCAGGAGGAAACAGTCTTTCTCAGTTCAAAAGCTGTCTGTGCACAATTCAAAAACTCCCAAGTTGCCCAGCAGGTTAGTCACATGGCCAACTAGTTTAACCACTTCTGTGTTTGTGGATTCTCTTGTCCTGGCAGATCCTGAATGTCTCTTCTTACACACAATACCCGGTGATCAAAGTCCATTTTAGGTTAAATGGATAAGGAAAGTAACCTCTCATGTCTCCATTGGTATGCAAATTTCCTCCATCCAAGTGTCTGGTAGTCCTTGTAACAGGCCTTCTCTTCTTCTCAGCAACAATTTGAAATTTAATGTCCATGTGGCAAAATTAATATGCCTCATTCTTGGCAGGTGGAGCCCAACATGACAACACTTTCCTTTGTTTTAGATTTCTAGATTATTCCACTTACTTTGCTGATGTTGAAATTGTCTCCAGATAACACAGAAAATATATGCAGAAACTGAGGTCATGATGAAAATAACGAGGGAACGAATGATCCAAAAATCTAAAACAGATTAGAGTTTTGAGAAGTTTAGGTATGTTTTAACAAGATTCTTCTTCATTTCATAAGTCTGTAGTTTTATAGTTTACTAAAGAGTAAATGTAATTACAACTCAGAAAGAGAAGCAGAGTTGGAGATTCAAAACATAAACTGTCTTTGAAGTACTGATTGCACTGATTTGCCTCTGCCTAATGCTCCCCTTGTGCACTGGGTTTGGGGTGTTAGGCCGAGGGAATTGGAATGGAGGCTTGAAACAACAGGGAACATCTAAATGATGGGAGAGTGATGCAATAACACCTCCTGTGTCATTTGCCAGGGATTCTCCTGACATTTGTCTCCCCCAAAGACTGCCCAATGAATCGGATGGGCGAGGTTGTTGGCTGCCCCATCAGATTAGAGCAACAAGAGGACAAACAGTGACCTCAAAGGAATTTTTCCCTCCTCCCTGCTATCAAATCCCCTCAACTCTTCTCTCCCATTCCCCCTCCCTCCTTTGTCCCTCCCTCTACATTCCCTTCTCTCTCCCTCACCTCTCTCCCTCCTTGCTCTCCTTTCCTTCTCTCTCTTAGTTTTGCTCCCTCGCTTCCCCCTTCTCTCACATCCACGCCTCCTCCCTCTCTTCCTATCTTATTCCCTCCTCTTTTTCTTCTTCTCCACCTTCTCAACTTTTCTTCTTTTCCTTTCATCCTCTGCTCCTCCCTTCATCTCTCCTCTCTGTCCCTTTCCTTCCTCCCTTTGTCATTCCTAACCTCCTTTCTTCCCTTCCTTCACCTCTCTGCCTCCTCCCTTTCTTATCCAATTACCTCTTGCATTCTCCCTTTCTTCTATAGGAACATGAGTAGGCCATTTAGTCCCTTGAGCCTCTTCCTCTATTCAAAGGGATTATGACTGATCCACAATCTAACTCCATAAATCCACCTTTGCCCCACATCCATTAATATCTTTTTCCCTTCTCCACCCTCCTCCTCCCCCTCTCCCAAGGGGGAGTGAAAAGAAGCACAAGTGATTTGGAGAGGGAATGGGAAGCAAATCAGAGTTAGTAAGAGTCTCCTGTGCCTTGTGGTGCATGAGGAAACCCAATTCTTCCACTGCTGTCTGTCCAGAGCAAGATATTTGAATCCAAAGGTGATATCATCTTGTCTTATAGCCAGCAGATGGTGAACTTCCACCGCTGATGTTTATATGTATAAGTCTGTGACAAACTTGTCTTGTCCATGCATTCCTTCCATAATAAAAGGCATTTTTGCATAGACATGTTGTTAAACCTGACTCACAACTCTACCAAGAGGACAGGTGGGACTGGCTTAAGTCTGGCTCCGAGGTTCCGATGGCTATGTTGGCCCTACCTGGAGCTATACTCCTGCCAGTATAGCTCTCAAGATTATAGGATCAAGCCTTCCCACCTTGTGAGGTGCAGTATGTAGGGAAGGATTATCCCTACACTCCAAATGCAGCCTGCCACTAATGGTGGCTCCTTTTGCCATTGCGCCACAGCATTCCAGCCACCACCTTGCATTGAAAAAGAAGGAAGAGCAAAACAGAGAAGCAAAAAGAAGAGTTATAGAAAGAAAAGTAGAAGTGATATTAGCAAAGCCCACTGCAACCTCTTTCAAGAATATCTTCTGTCCCAGTAGCAGGAGGGGCAACTTACTGCTCTCCCACGCCCTAGGATGTTGAGTTTCTCAGCCTCTCCCCTCCCACACTGAAGTAGTTTTCCATCATTACTCTCACTTGCTCCATACCTCCATTTACCACCTCCTCCCTATCTCCCATTCCCTAACTTCTTTCTCTTCCTGATTCCCCATTACTGCCCTTGCCTTTCTCACTGTCCCCTCCCTCCACTACCTGAATTCCTGTCTGCAGAAGATTTATGAGGGACCCTGTGGATAGAGAAATGTTAAAAAAAAAAATGTGTGAACTCATACACTGGCTCAGAATAAATTAGCATGTTGCTTGTCTAGATAGCAAATTTGTTATCCTGCTTAAAATATAGATCAAATCAGCAAGCAGAAACATAGAAACCTCATCCAATACTACACATAGCATAAAAATAAAATACTGTGGATGCTGGAAATCTGAAATAAAAATAGAAGATGCTGGAAATACTCAGCAAGTCAAACAGCATCTGTGGAGACTGAAACAGAGTTACCGTTTCAAGTCAATGATCTTTCATTAGAACTTTGGAAAGGTTAAAAATGTAATAGGTTTTAAGCAATTGAAAGAGGGGAAGGGTGGAAAAAGAAATAAAGGAAGGTCTGTGATGGGCAGAAGACGGGAGACATTAAATGACAAAGAGTTGGTGGAAAAGAGCCAAAGGGAGTAATAATGGGACAAGTAAAGAAACAAAATGTGTCCAGAGGAGGTGTGAATTGGCAGAAAAATGAACAGCTGCTCTCGGAAAACAAAAACAAAATGAAGACTGAAACACATGCAAAGAAAAGGAAACCAAATGGGGAGCAAAGATTACAGTCTGAAATTGTTGAAGTCAATGTTGAGATGTTGAGCCTAGAAGGCTGTAAAGTACCTAATCAAAAGATGAAGTGCTGTTCCTTGAGCTTGCACTGAGCTTTGTTGGAATACTGCGGTAGGCCGAGGACAGAGATGTCAGTGTGAGAGCAAGGTGCTGAATTAAAATGGCAGACCACTGGAAGCTAGGGGCCATGCTTGCAGACTGAATGGAGGTGTTCCACAATGTAGTCCCCAATCTGCATTTAGTCTCCCTAATGTAGAGCAGACTGCATTGTGAACAGTGACTACAGTGTACTAGATTCAAAGAAGTACATGGAAATCGCTGTTTCACCTGGAAGGAGTGTTTGGGGCTTTGGACAGTGAGGAGAGAAGGTAAAAGGGCAGGTGTTGCAGGTCCAGCACTTGCCTGGAAAGGTGCCGTGGCAAGCGGATGGGGGTTGGGGATGATTGAGGAGTGGACCAGGATGTTGTGGAGGGAATGGTCCCTTTGGAATGCTGAAAGGGGAGTGGAAGATGTGTTTGGTAGTGGAATCATGCTGGAGATGGTGGAGATGGCAGAGGATGATCTGTTGAGTATGGAGGCTGATGGGGTGGAAAGTGAAGACAAAAGGGAACCCTATTGTGGTTCTAGGAGGGAGGGGAAGGGGAGAGAGCAAAAGTGTGGGAAGTGGGTTGGACAAGGTGAAGGGCTGAGTCAACCATGGTGGGGGAGGCGGAATCCTCAGTTGAGGGAAAAGAAAGACATATCTGAAGTGCTGGTGTGGAAGGTTACATCATCAGATCAGATGTGATGGAGAGGAAAAACTGGGAGAATGGAATGGAGTCCTTACAGGAAGTGGGTTGTGAGGAAGTGTAGTCGAGGTAGCTTTGTATCAACTAATTCACATTGTAAATGAAGGACTGTTACTCACATTAGTCAGAGTCATCTATCACCCCCTCCACCCTGAGCGAAATTGTGATAAATTGAGTGAATCTTTTTTCCTCCAGAAATGGAATATCTCTGAAGTCCTTAGTGACAAAACATCACAGTTTGTAAATGCTGTGCCCAGATTGAGTTCAGGCATCAAGCTCCCAGGGAGCACCATAAGTTGATGAACGTGGTGAACGGCTGTGTGGAGTTTGTCAGATGGGTATTCTGCTACATCACGTTTCTGTCTCGAGCAACTGTTCTTAACTCTCTACCCTCTGCTGATGTATTACGAACATGCTCTCGGTGTGGTATTTCGTTCCATTTGGATGGCATTGAGCAAAGCCCATTGTCACTGCAACAAGTGTCCCTCTACTATATTATACACATATACACATTTGAGTGTACCAAATGGCACCTAATCCAACTAAAAATTTGTGGCTGTAGCTTAAAGGGTAATTTTGAAATCAAAACCAGTCAAGTTCCTGCAGTGCCCACTAGCTGGTGAAGGTCTCAGATGTGAAGTACACTGTATGGTTGTATTCCATGGTTACCCAGATACTTACCAGAGTAAGTGTAATTCTTTTTCATTTGTTTGAGTATTTTATTGAGTATTTAGTCCCTTAACAATGAATATCTGAGAATGGACCAATTAGGCACCTGGTTGGATCTGGACTGCACCAGTCAGACAGTCTGCAGAGTGGCAGAGAACAGGAGCTGCTGAATGTGATGTCTGGTAAAGTGTTTTGAGTTTCTGTAAACCGTGTTGTAATTCATATCTTGTTCAAGGTTGTATTTTATTGAATGCTAGAGTTTACCTGATATGAAAGTGTCAGCTGAGGTTTGTGGGTTGTGCTCCAGTCATAAATAGTTTTGAATGGATAGAGTGTTGGGAGTTAGCACAGTTTGTCATTGTGAAGTGAAACACACTGAATATCTCGTTTAGGTCAGAACTGTGTTTTTATTTGCATTGTTTTTATTGAGCTGAGTTATTGGTTCTTTCATATCTCCCTTCCTGAAGGAGTTGACTTCTTTCTTGAGAAAAGGTGACACAAGTACTGATCACTCTTTGATTTGTCACAACTGCCCATTATTCATTTATGGGTCTTGATAGGGTGGCTGATCTTGATTTCAGCCAATGGTTACTTCCAGCAAGAATAGCTGGGCAGTGATCAGGAATGGAAAGTCAGATTGCCTTTTGTTTCTCTCCCTGACTTCAGAACACTAAAGGTCATTAGTTCAGAAACCAAAGAAGAATTCCTCGCCTATGTGGGTCACTTACCCATTGGGTAAACTGGGCAATGGATCAAGCTGGTAATTGAAAATTATTTACAATAAAAGAAATATGATTCGCGACAGCCAGGCTGATCATTTAACATGAGTCAGATTGGTTTGCTCTGCTGTGCTCATGGTGCATTCTGAACTGAATGAGATATTTAATATTCCACTTTATAATGAAAAACAGAATTGCCTCTCATCACTCATACAAAAATGTTCTGTAGCTGGATGGCTAACAGCTAAGCATCTGCAGAGCATGTAGGGAAAAATAGCCATCCTTACACAAGGGCGAGAACTGTGAGAGACGAACCCAGCCTGCTAGGCAGTGTGTGAGATAAGATGTGCTACTGCTAGACAAGGACAGAAAGCAAGAACAAGGCCAGCAGATGTATTTTGTTTTGCTTTTAACCAGCACTAAGTAAAACGGATGACTCCAAGTCAGGGGTGTACTTGACTAAGAACATTCTCGAGTCTGGGAACAACTGGATAAAAAGGGGAGGCTAGGAGCCTCCAAAGGAAGAAGACCTGCAGGACCATCGTGGAAAGGGAACCCTGAGTCCACTTCAGTGAAGAGAACCTATCAGAGGGAGACGGATCACCTCGCCTCGCAACAGGCAGTGTTTAAGTCCAATAATCTTGTGATTTATTGTAACAAGTAACAAGAAGTTTAACAAGTGAAATAACAGCAAATAAGTGATTTAAGTATCAATAAAAGTGTTTATATGAAGTATCTCGTACAAGTGTCTTGTGTCCGCCATGTCATTTGACACCCTAGTTTGAGGGTCAACATTTTGGCATCCCTGGGTGAGCACAGTTAAGTGATCACCCTAAAGTCACGCCGTGTCCAACCCACAGACATGATGGACAAACAGCAGAATGATGGATGTCTGTCCAGATTGGGAGAAGGTGCTCCGCGGGTACCTAAAGCGTAAATGACCCAAGTGGGTCGAATATGCTAATAAGGTTTTTGAGGGTGTGGGACCCATTGGACAGGAACACTGGGAAGAGGCTGGGAAATAACAAGCGAAGCACGCCTCTAAGCTTAGTCAGGCTATGGCATTAGCCAGTTGTATGAGGGAATTATGTGAAAAGTAAATGGAGAATGTTAGGTTAAAAGCGGAACTCGAGGGGACCAAACTACAGTCAGAGGTCTCAAGGCGGGAGACAGACGATTTGAGAAAAAGGGTGTGTGAGGAGGAGTGTAAAGCACAAATGTACGTTATTCATATGAGTCAGTTTCAAACTCAATATGAACAGGCGCACCAGGAGAGAGAGAGAGAGAGAAGTGTAGGAGAAAGAGGCAGCTAATAAGGCAGTGTCTGACTTAAATGAAAAATGTTACAATTTGCAGGCAGCCCTGAAAGCGCTGCACCAGTTCCAATTACAAGGGCAGCGTAAAGGAGCTGACCATAGTAAGTGTCAGTGAGAAATAGATAGATTAAAAAGTCAACTTGCCGCCAGCCGAGGTATGATATGTGTTTTTTGGGAGACAAAAGGGAATGATGATGACGATGTGGATTGGGGCAGTCTAGATGAAGCAGCCTGTAGGTATGGAGAAGGGGAAGGAGAGCGTGATTGGGGCTGGGTTGATCCACCGCCACAACATAACAACAAGCCGGTGGTCCCTTCTGCACCGTCTGAGACAGTACCAATGAACCCGATAATGACGACCCAAGGCACGCCTGCTGAAAACAGAAGTACTTCTTACAGTACTCCCCTTATAGTGGCACAATTGTCGGAAATAGCCAAGAAGGTAACGCCCCTGGAGCCGGGACAGGACCCTTGGGAGTTTTTTAGTCATTGTCATAGACTTGGGACCCTACATGGCTTAGACACAGGGGAAGAGCAAAAGTTAGTACTTATGTGTTTGGGGAAAACAATCCTCATTGCACTGCCTGAGGATAGAGCTAACGGGGAAGGGACCTTTGAGGAAACCAAAACCGCCATTCTGTCAGCTATGGGATACGTCAAAGGGGACCCCGTCAATTTACTGAGTAAGTGCGGGCAGCGCAAAGGGGAACATCCAACGGCGTTCGCCAATAGGTTGTGGGTCCATCTCAGCGATGTCTTTGGGCCAGGCCTTAACCGGGCAGAACTGGCAGCCCCTAAGAGAACCCGATGGGTCAGAACAGTGATCTCTCATGCCACAGAAAACAGTCGGAAAGCATGCGAGCCTTTTGACCCAGTGGACAGAGGCCATACTGAAGAGTGGGCAGTTAGGCGCATGACCCTCGCCTGGGAAAGGGAGGCACGGGAGAATGCAAGGCAGCGGTCTAAAGAAGGGCAAATGAACCCAGATAAAATTCGGAGTCAGGGCCCTGTATGGAAAAATGAAGGTCGAAGAGGGGGGCGGGGAAATAACAACTCCCGGCAGCCTCTACCCCCATATGCTGCCCCAGCAGGCAGAGGCTGGAATCAAAATCAAAATATCAGTCAGGGCCAATGTTATAATTGCAGTCGGATGGGCCAGTACGCTAGAGAGTGACAAGAATCACCACGTCAACCTCCCCAAAATCAGGGACCCAGTCAAAATTATTTGCCCCCACCACCTCCACCACTGGAGGGACCTTGGGGACAGGGTCAGGCATCCGAGTGCATGATGGTGTCAGGCCTCTCCAGTATGGGTGTGTAGCACCAAATGGGATGGTGTGGGATGACCTCTGGTGGAAGGTGAGGTAGAAGGCCACCCCATCGAAGTTTTATGGGATACTGGAGGTTCCCGCACCACCCTTAACACATCCAAAGGAATAGATCCATCATGGCGTACGCATGAATGTCAGATATTGACAGCGCATGATCCCACGGGACCATTTGTGCCAAAATAAAAAGGGGAGGGGGTAACCTGGCAATCAAACCCTAAAAATTTTTGTTGATGGATCCTCCATAGTCGGGGACAGAATTAGGAAAACAGGATTTGGCATCTATGCAGAAGACTACCAAGGTACACCTTGTGTAGAGATGGCTTTAAAACTGCCAGCTAAAATGAGCGCTCAGACTGTCAAGTTAGCAGCGATAGCGTATATGGTCAGCCACCCCAACAAATTTCCCCCACCAGTAGATCTATATTCGGACAGCATGTATGTATGCAACAGTTTAACTGATTTCCTGTTCTTGTGTGAAGCAAGAGGCTTTGTATCAGTGGACGGCAAACCTTTACCATCTGCGTCCCTCCTAAAACACACTATCCAGACAGCCCAAGGACAAGAATATGGTATAATCAAAGTGAAAAGCACACCATAAATCTTCCCCAGCTGGAAACATATGAGCAGATGAATTGGCAAAGCAAGGCTCCCGAGACAGAGAGCCATGGCAACTCCCAATAGATGAGCAAGTAAACGCAGTCACTGTCAATCAGACTTTCGTCGGCAAGGTGAAACCTGTAGAATATTATATAGGACAGGAAGTTATGCTCCAGTACTTCGGCCCTCACTCTGTAGTGGATAAAGCTAGTCCCTCGGTATACAAAGCCCTACTGGACTCTGGGAGGACCGGATAATATCATGTAAACCAATTAAAATTGTTCGGTAAACAGAGTAACCACCAGCATCATGTGTTGCTGGACGCGTGCGAAGCATCGTCTCCGGCCCCTAGCCTTTTGCCATTGCCACAAGTGCCGCAAGCGGGACAGACCTTAGGGAACGTTCAAGGGACCCAACAACAACAACCACCCTTTCATCAGGGCCATAGGTGAAGAAGGCCTAGACAAACACCGATCTCCCCGATCTGTACTCGCTTACGGGGGAAAAGGCGTTTAAATCGCTTGGATAATGATCTTGATCTCAGCAGGTTAATTGGCTATATTAAGAAACTGTAAATATGAGCAGAAATAACCTTGTATTTTACAGATAATAAGTAATTTGCAAGGAAGCTGTTTATCGCGTTCGTGATGTGTGGACTGCTTAACTACCCCATCCACCAAACTAATGTCTGACCCGTCCCACACTTTCAGAAAACAGCCATCTGGAGAGGGCGTGATATACAGAGAACGCAAAGTGGCTTCAAACCGTGATGCATCGGAAAGTAAGGGTCGTCTATATTATGGACCATTCCCGAGGCCACAACTAGACGGTGAGACACCTGGTTCGGTATTTACATGGTGTGTTGGCATAATATTTGAACTGACTATTAGTGTCCCATTGAATAGACAAATGTATATTAATTGTCCCTCAGCATTTCCCAGTCCAATGTTCATTGAGGCCTTGGCACAGGGCGAGCAGGTTCAGGATGAGCTTGGGAATCATATAACCCTGACAATACCATCCAGGATAGACCAAATCGAGATGGTTGATATACATAAGAGGGAAGAAACTAGGATTAATGTCACGGAAAGAGATTAAACAGAGTTTAGGAAGGTATTTTGAAAAATATACAAAACTAACATTAGACTTTTACCTGAGGACTTGCAATGTCACAGAGACATAAGAGATATACAGCACAGAATCAGGCCCTTCGGCCCATCGTGTCTGTGCCAGCCATCAAACACCTAACTATTCTAATCCCATTTTCCAGCACTTGGCCCGTAGCCTTGTATGCTATGGCATTTAAAGTGCTCATCTAAATACTTCTAAATACCCTGGGTGAAAAAATGTTTCCTCAAATCCCCTCTAAACCTCCTGCACCTTACCTTAAATCTATGCCCCCTGTTTATGGACCCTTATGCTAAGGGAAAAAGTTTCTTCCTATCTAACCTACCAATGCCCCTCATAATTTTGTATACCTCAATCATATCTCCGTTCAGCCTTCTCTGCTCTAAGGAAAACAAACCCAGCCTTTTCAGTCTCTCTTCATAGCTGAAATGCTCCAGCCCAGGCAACATCCTGGTAAATCCCCTCTGCACTCTCTCCAGTGCAATCACATCCTTCCTATAGTGTGGTGTCCAGAACTGTACACAGTACTCCAGCTGTGGCCTAATTAGCATTTTATACAGCTCCATCATAACCTCCCTGCTCTTATATTCTATGCCTCGGCTAATAAAGGCAAGTGTCCCATAAGCCTTCCTAACCACCTTATCTACCTGTGCTGCTGCCTTCAGTGATCTATGAACAAGTACACCAAGGTCCCTCTGACCCTCTGTACTTCCTAGGGTCCTACCACCCATTGTATATTCCCTTGCCTTGTTAGTCCTCCCAAAATACATCACTTCACACATCTCAGGATTAAATTCCATTTGCCACTGCTCCGCCCATCTTACCAGCCCATCTATATCGTCCTGTAATCTAAGGCTTTCCTCCTCACTATTTACGACACCACCAATTTTCGTGTCATCTGCGAACTTACTGATCATACCTCCTATATTCACTTCTAAATCATTAATGTACACTACAAACAGCAAGGGACCTAGCACCCCTGCGGTACACCACTGGTCACAGGCTTCCACTAGCAAAAACAACCCTCGACCATTACCCTCTGCCTCCTGCCACTAAGCCAATTTTGGATCCAATTTGCCAAATTGCCCTGGATTCCATGGGTTCTTACCTTCTTAACAAATCTCCCCTGCGGGACCTTATCAAAAGCCTTACTGAAGCCCATGTAAACTACATCAACTGCTTTACCCTCATCGACACATCTAGTCACCTCCTCGAAAAATTCAATCAAGTTAGTCAGACACGATCTCCTCCTGACAAAGCCATGCTGACTATCTCTGATTATTCCCTGCCTCTCCAAGTGGAGATTAATCCTGTCCCTCAGAATTTTTTCCAATAGTTTCCCAACCACTGATGTTAGACTCACCGGCCTGTAATTACCTGGTTTATCCCTTCTACCCCTTCGTAAATAATGGTACCACATTCGCTGTCCTCCAATCCTCTGGTACCTCTCCTGTGGCCAGAGAGGATTTGAAAATTTGTGTCAGAGGCCTTGCAATCTCCTCCTTTGCCTCACCAAACAGCCTGGGATACATTTCATCTGGGCCTGGGGATTTATCCACTTTTAAAACAGCTAATACTTTCTCCCCTTCAATGCTAATATGTTCAAGTATATCACAATCTCCCTCCCTGATCTCGACACCTACATAGTCCTTCTCCATTGCGAACACAGATGAAAAGTAATCATTTTAAACTTCGCCTATGTCCTCCGGCTCCACACACAGATTGCCACTTTGGTCCCTAATGGGCCCTACTCTTTCCTGGGTTATCCTCTTGCCCTTAATATACTTATAAAATACCTTAGGATTTTCCTTTAACTTTCCTGCCAGTGTTTTTTCATGTCCCCTCTTCGCTCTTCTAATTAATTTTTTAAGTACCCCCCTATACTTTCTATATCCTCAACTGCCTCCACTGTTTTCAGCACTCTGAATCTGCCATAAGCCTCCTTTTTTTTTTTACTGATACAATCCTCTACATCCCTTGACATCCAGGGTTCCCTGGACTTGTTGGTCCTACCCTTCACCTTAATGGTTACATGTTGGCTCTGAACTCTCACTATTTCCTCTTTGAATGACTCGATCAATGGATCAAGAAACAGTGAGCTAAAACTCACTAGACATTTGTCAAAGTCATTCAGAAAGCCGATGGAACCGGGTGAAAGATTGAAGTGATTAAAGTAACCAACTGGTGGGATGATATTTTGAATTAGGATACCAACATACAGATACATCCTTGGATAAGTATTGTTTCGCACATTGTGATTATTGGTATGATTGTGATTTTGATGTATCAAGTGAATACTCTGATTATGTTTAAACATTGGAAAGTTGAAATGGAAGGGAAATTGGAAATGGACTGGTATGTGCGAAAACACAAACGAATGATAGATATAAGTAAATGTAACACGGCCTGGACTTGAATATCTGCTGTCGCGAGGTGGGATATGATCAGGGCTCCTTTATGATCCAATTCGCTAACGCTTAATGGATCAAAGGGTGAATTGTAGCCGGATGGAGAGCATCTGCAGAGCATGAAGGGAAAAATAGCCAGCCTTACACAAGGGCAAGAACTGTGAGAAACGAACCCAGCCTGCTAGGCAGTGTGTAAGGTAAGATGTGCTACTGCTAAACAAGGACAGAAAGCAAGAACAAGGCCAGCAGATGTATTTTGTTTTGCTTTTAACCAGCACTAAGCAAAACGGATGACTCCAAGTCAGGGGTGTACTTGACTAAGAACATTCTCGAGGCTGGGAACAACTGGATAAAAAGGGGAGGCTAGGAGCCTCCAAAGGAAGAAGACCTGCAGGACCATTGTGGAAAGGGAACCCTGAGTCCACTTCAGTGAAGAGAACCTATCAGAGGGAGACGGATCACCTCGCCTCGCAACGGGCAGTATTTTAGTCCAATAATCTTGTGATTTATTGTAACAGGTAACAAGTGAAATAACAGCAGAAAAGTGATTTAAGTATCAATAAAAGTGTTTATACGAAGTATCTGGTGTAGGCGTCGTTTGTCCGCCATGTCAGTTGACACCCTAGTTTGAGGGTCAACATTCAATACTGCAACGTAACCTACAAACTTCAACTGACATTTTCTTGTCAGATACACAATAGAGTTTAATAAAATCCAGCCTTGAAAGGTATTGCATTGTGATTCAGAGTTATATTTCTGCTGTGTGAAATTAATCTCAAAGTTATATTGACTAATTAGAGGTCAACAGCCTTTCGTCAGTACAGTTCTGATGAAAGATCATTGACCAGAAACATTAACTCTGCTTTTCTCTCCACTGATGCTGTCTGACCTGCTGAGTATTTCCAGCATTTTCTGTTCTTCTTTCAGATTTCTGTTTAGTTTCAATGATATACCAAGCTCTCACTATTATTCCCATTGCACGGCTTAGGCCTCACTGGGTCACTAGTTGCATTACTGACCGGATTCTCCGCTATGCATCTGTATACATGTTGTTCCTGTTCATTACCACGGTCTATCACTAGATCTGTTCTATTGTATGCTCCATCAATGGCTCCTGATGATTCTTTTCTCCAATGAAATGTGACATTTGTTCCTTTAGAGACCGAGCAGCTCAGAATAATATTTGGAGTCAAACAGTCACCTACAATTTTCAGAGCAGGCTGGGAAACTGGTTCTGGAATAGACAAAAGGCAATGGACATAAAACCTGTTTATTTTAAAACTGGAATTGAGAAATTAATAAATTCAGTATTCCCTCTCCATGTGTGCTGTTAAGCATTGCTGTTCCTAATAAATGGTGTCTCTGAAACTAATGTTTCAAATAGATTACCAGTAAAATGTCTCAGTGATAGGATGTTGCGTCTTTATAAAGCAGAGACCCATCTTAGTGCCTAGTCTACCCAGTCAATATCTGTTTTGAGCTCAGACAGGAACCAGATCACAAAATTAGGTGGAGATCATCTACCTAATTTTGGCTCTGCACAAATTGCTGGTCAGGCCTGGGGTGGCTTTGCAAGCTCTTGTCTGAAGCAGGCGGGAGCTTTATTTTCATGTTGAAAAGGCGGTGGATTGCTCTATTTCAATTCATGGATTGTGCGTGAGCTTGATAGTAAGTTCACTGTACACCCAGAAAACCTGCCAACTAGCATTGCTAGGGGTGGATTCTTGAGTGGGAGATTGTTGAAAGCATCCTGTATTGAACAAGTTAGCTTTTTCTTCTGCACATTTCAGTGCACTATTTTGGGACTTCATTTCCTCTGGCACTGGGACTTCCATGAACCTTTGTTCTGGTTCAGGATTGTCCAACCTTTTTGCGTGGTGGGCTACATTACAATTTTTATCTTACATAAGGGGCCAGTGAGACAATTTCGGAAAGATAAAGGCATTAAAATTTATCCTATTATTAATCAAAACAACAACAAAGGTGCATTTTTGTGAAGAAGCTTTAAATGAGAAGACTAATTTATTGACTTACTTTCTCCTCACTATGTTGGACACTGATTTAGTGAGAGACCTGGCAATTTCTTTTGCTTGCACAAGTACTCAGTGTTTCACCACACACGTAGCCATGCGGAGTATTCCGGATAGGTGTCATTCTGTCAGGAGTGATCTTGACCACTCTCTCTCCCTCTCCCTTTGTCTTCCTCCCACTCTCTATCCGTCCCCCTTTCTCTGCCCCCCCCCCCCCTCTCTGTCCCTTTCTCTCTCTTTCTCTCTGCCCATCTATGTCTGTCTGTCTGTCTCTCTCTCTCTCTCTCTCTCTGCCCCCCCTTCTCTTTCCCCCTCTCTTTCTGCCCCCCCCCCCCCCCGCCCCCTCTCTTTCTCTAGAATCTAGTTGTTCTCAATCTGCATTTCCCTCTACTGGCATCAATGTCAATTAATCAATTGTCTAATCCTCTGAACTTTGATATTTGGAAAAGGAGGAGGACCTATGGATTGAGGCCAGGCAGGTGAAGCTGCCACCAAGTGCTCTGTGCTGTCCTGCTGGCATTCGCTCACCAGTATCTGCAGAATGATATGAAATTACCTCACTTTCACAATTGTATGTCTGATGGGGATTCCTCATCTGAAGGGAAGCTGTGTCAGGAGACCTGTGATAAAATAACTATGATATGTGAAAGCCTGGCAAGCCATTATGCACAGCTCTGCATCTTCCTTCCTGCTGATTCAAACACCAAGAAGACAGGCCCACAAGGTTATTGCCAGAGTAAGTATTTCAGGGCGTGTATAACTAACTGGTGGCATTTTGGTGGGTGCAGCCAATTTGGTCACGTTTCTTGATCATTCTGGCATGCCGTCATTCATGCATCAGTATGTAAAGCATGACATGCTGTGATTGGGTGGCCTCTGAGTAAGAAAGAGATTCCCGAGGGATTCTCCCATTGGGTCTCCACCACTTTTTTGGTGGGGGGAGAGGTTATACCAGTCTCTGGAGGAGTTATGGTGGGAGACCAGCTGAACACTTGTTGAGCATTGTAAACTGCCTTAGCCCACTCTGTACTGTGTAATTTTAGATTTTGCTACCCAGCTGTACTCAGTTTCATATTGAAGTCAGTGTTTAACTAATCTCTCCCATTAACAGCTTGAAATCTGAAAAGCTTCATTTGTTCAATGCATCAAGGCACAATCTATGCCCCTCAATTATTACTAAAGGAGGGATAACTTGTTACTGTACAGTTATAACACACTGACCAGCAGACATTTCTTGACTATAACAGAATGCAGGAACTTAAACTTTTTTTTACAAATATTAAAACCTTTTTCATTACTTCCTAATTTATAATTGACTTACCAAACACACGCAGTTCAAACCTCTCTGTATCACTGCTTTTCAGTTCTGTGCTGTAGTAGCTGATTTCTATTTCATATATTCCACTGTCATTAATCTGAGCGTTATATAACACTACAGAACCACTCATGTTCCATTGCAGTCTGCCTTCATACAGTGGGTGTATAGTCTTTGGTCCCATTGAATTGTTGATTGCCCATACTGCAATAATAGCAGGTGGAGGTGTGGAACAAAATGTTACGTCATACTGACCTTGTTGATTTACACAGAACAGGACCTGTTCTCCTACGGTCACTTCAGTGGCTGTATTGGGTGTGACCAGTGTCACTGCTCCACAAACAGTAAACAGGTGGAATACTGGAAAAAGAAGAAAACATCTCAGCATCGATTTATTCATTAAAATCCTGTATTAAAATTACAATTTGTCACAATCCTGTTACCTAGAAGAATAATCCTGGTGTTTATGATGTTTAAGCTGTGTTGATCTTTGTTTCTATGCATGTTTCTGTCAGATTTCCAATCTCTGTTCATTTGCACATTAAAAGAGTTCTCCTTTCTGTAAAATAAGCATTTATTCTTATTTTCAGAATGATACAAAATCTCACCCAAATTTTGTTCAATTCCTGGACCGATTGGGAATCAGACCCAACATTTTAAATATGAAGGTGATGATTCCTGGACTGAGATCTCTCTGCGATCATAGTAAAACTTTCATTAGTCAAAATCTGATTTTGTTGTAATATAGAAAACAAATTCCTAAATTTTTTTAAAATGCCATGAAGCTGATATAAATTGTTCATGATTCGGGCCACTTCTGTTCACACTTGAAATCAATTGAGATAATTTAGCATCTTAAACTTCAGTGAGCTTCAGAACGTTAACTATAGTCCAAAGTAGCCATTTGTTGATTAGAGAATGGATCTGGCTCGGCTGCTTTTACACTGTTTATTTACAAGACTACTGATTTATTTTACACAAACAATGCACAGAATTGATGAATATAGCCCTCAAGTATTAATAAAAATCCTAAAACTCTTGGGCCTTGGACCGGAGTAGTGGACCTGGGAGGAGGTGGATCTGGAGCAGTGGCAGTCGGCAGGCAGATCCGGAGCAGCGGTAGTCGGTAGTTGGCGGCAGGCTCTCTCTCTCTCTCTCTCTGTCGGCTGAGTTTCAAAAGAGGAAAAGAAGACCTACAGTAACATCATGGGAAATCTGTAAGCTGATTGGTTGGGTAAGTAACGGTTAGTGCCTGTAAATAGCTTTCAAAAATCAGGGGAAATAAATTTTTTTTCAAAATAAAACCTCAAAACCTACCTGATAAGTGATACGTTTAGTACTATTAAGGTGCGTTTTTTTAGTTAGTGTAATTTATTAATAATTACTTTGTTCCAGTCCTATTCAGACCCCCTCCCCTAACTGTTTTTCCAATACATTGATGACTGTATCGATGCCATTTCCTGCTCCCACCCCGAACTGGAAAACTTTATCAACTTTGCTTCCAATTTCCACCCTTCTCTCACCTTTACATGGTCCATCTCTGACACTTCCCTTCCTTCTTCGACTTCTCTGTCTCCATCTCTGGGGATAGGTTGTCAACTAATATCCATTATAAGCCCACTGACTCCCACAGCTACCTCGACTACACTTCTTCACACCTTATCTCCTGTAAGGACTCCATTCCATTCTCCCAGTTTCTCCGTCTTCGACGCATCTGCTCTGATGATACTACCTTCCATGACGGTGCTTCTGATATCTCTTCCTTTTTCCTTAACCGAGGATTCCCCCCCACTATTGTTGACAGGGCCCTCAACCGTGTCTGGCCCATTTCCTGCACCTCTACCCTCACCCCATCCCCTCCCTCCCAGAACCGTGACAGGCTTCCCCTTGTCCTCACTTTTCACCCCATCAGCCTCCATATCCAAAGGATCATCCTCTGCCATTTCCGCCACCTCCAGCGTGATGCCACTACTAAGCGCATCTTCCCCTCCCTTCCCCTGTCAGCATTCCGAAGGGATTGTTCCCTCCGCGACATCCTGGTCCACTCCTCCATTACCCCCACCACCTCGTCCCCGTCCCATGGCACCTTCCCCCTGCAATCGCAGGAGGTGTAATACCTGCCCATTTACCTCCTCTCTGCTCACTATCCCAGGCCCCAAACACTACTTTCAGGTGAGGCAGCGATTTACTTGTACTTCTTTCAATGTAGTATACTGTATTTGCTGCTCACAATGTGGTCTCCTCTACACTGGGGAGACCAAACGCAGACTGGGTGACCGCTTTGCGGAACACCTCCGCTCAGTCCGCAAGCAGGACCCTGAGCTTCCGGTTGCTTGCCATTTCAATGCTCCCCCTTGCTCTCATGCTCACATCTCTATCCTGGGCTGCTGCAGTGTTCCAGTGAACATCAACGCAAGCTCGAGGAACAGCATCTCATTTACTGATTAGGCACACTACAGCCTGCTGGACTGTACATTGAGTTTAATAATTTCAGAGCATGACGGGCCCCCCATTTTACTTTTATTTTTAGTTATTTTTTCTTTTTTACAATTCTTACAATTTTGTTTTGTATGTTTATTTCATTTCATCTTAGTTTGTTCAGTTTGCTTACCCCCTGTTTTTTTTTTTCCATGTTTGTACTTGCTGCTGTTCAATCTTCAGTCTGTTAATACCCTATCTGTACTAATGCTTTGTCTTTCAACACACCATTAACATATTGTTTGCCTTTGCTCCATGACCTTTTGGTCAGCTATGTGACCTTGTCCAATCTACACCTTCTCCTTTGTTATCTCTTGCCCCACCCCTGCCTCACTTGCTGATAACCTTTGACATTTCTAATATTTGCCAGTTCCGAAGAAGGGTCACTGACCCGAAACGTTAACTCTGCTTCTCTTTCCACAGATGCTGCCAGACCTGCTGAGTATTTCCAGCATTTCTTGTTTTTATTTCAATATCAACTGGGATGCATACAGTGTGATGGGCACAGAGAGGACAAAATTCTTGAACTGCATTCAAGAGAACTTTTTTAGGCAGCATGTAACAAGCCCAGCGAGAGGGGGCACAATTCTAGATTTTGTCTTCGGTAATAAAGCTGGGCAAATGGAGAAAGTAACAATGGGTGACCATTTTGGAGATAGTGACCATAATACAGTAACTTTTAGCATAATCATGGAAAAGGACAAAGATAAAACAGGAGTAAAGGTTCTAAATTGGACGAAGACGAATTTTAAGAAACTGAGAGGTGACCTGGCAAAAGTGGACTGGATACAGCTACTTAAGGGGAAATCAATGGCAAACCAGTAGGAGGCATTCAAAAGCAAGATACTACAGGTACAGTGTAGGCATGTCCCCACTAAGATAAAGTGTGGTACAGCCAAATCCAGAGACCCTGGCTATTTAGAAGCTTACAGGGTAAGTTAAAGCAGATAAAGAAAGCTTATGACGATCACAAAAATCTTAATACTTTAGAAAGCCTAGAAAATGAACGGGTGAAGTAAAAAAGGAAATTAGAAAAGCAAAGAGAGCACATGAAAAATTATTGACAAGTAAAATCAAGGAAAACCCGAAGATGTTTTATCAGTACATTAAGAGCAAGAGGATAACTAAGGAAAGGGTAGGGCCTATCAGGGATGTACAGGGAACTTATGCATGGATGCAGAGGTTCTTAATGAGTTTTTTGTCCCTGTCTTCACAAAGGAGAGGGTTGATGTTGACATTGTAGTTAAAGAAGAGCGTGAAATATTCGATACAATAAGCATAATGAGAGAGGAAGTACTAGAGGGTCTGACATCCTTGAAAGTGGATAAATCGCCAGGGCCGGATGGATTGCATCTCAGATTGTTGAAGGAAGTGAGGAAGGAAATAACGGATGCTCTGAGGATTATCTTCAAATCCTCACTAGATACAGGAGAGGTACCAGATGATTGGAGGTCTGTGAATGTTGTACCATTGTTTAAAAAGGGTGCGAGGAATAGGCCAAGTAATTATAGGCCGGTCAGTCTGACCTCGGTGGTGGGTAAATTGTTAGAATCTATTCTGAGGGCCAGGATAAACTGCCACTTAGAAAGGCAAGGATTAATCAGGGATAGTCAGCATGGAGTTGTTAAGGGAAGGTCATGTCTTACTAACTTGATTGAGTTTTTTGAGGAAGTAACAAGAAGCATTGTTGAGGGTAGTATAGTGGATGTGGTCTACATGGACTTTAGTAAGGCATATGACAAGATCCCACATGGCAGAGTGGTCAGTAAAATGAAAGCCCATGGGCTAAGGCATTGTGCAGGTTGGATCCAGGATTGGCTCAGGAACAGGAAACAATGGGTAGTAGTTGACGGAGGTTTCTGTCAATGGAAAGCTATTTCCAGTGGCATTTCACAGGGCTCAGTGTTGGGTCCCTTGCTGTTTGTGGTATATATTAATGATTTTGGACTTAAATGTGGGAGGCATGATTGGGAAATTTTCTGATGATACTATTATTGGTTGTGTAGTTGATAGTGAAGAGGATAGTTGTAGACTCCAGAATGATATCAATGGTTTGGTTGAGTGGGCGGAAAAGTGGCAAATGGAATTCAATCCAGATAAGTGTGAGGTAGTGCACTTGGGGAGGGCAAATAAAGCGAGGGAATACACAATAAACAGGAGGATATTGAGAGGGGCAGAAGAAGTGAGAGACCTTGGAGTGCATGTCCTGAAGGTGGCAGGACAGGTAGACAGAGTGGTGAAGAAGACATATGGAATGCTTTTCTTTATTGGCCAAGGTATAGAATTCAAAAGCAGGGATGTAATGCTGGAACTGTATAAAACACTTGTTAGGCAATTGGAGTATTGCGGACAGTTCTGGTCACCATATTACAGAAAGGATATAATTGCTCTGGAGAGAGTACAGAGGAGATTTACAAGAATGTTGCCAGGACTCAAAGGTTGCAGCTATGAAAAAAGATTGAATAAGCTAGGGTTATTTTCCATAGAACATCGGAGGCTGAGGGTGACTTAGTTGAGGTGTACAAAATTATGAGGGGCCTAGATAAAGTAGACAGGAAGGACCTGTTTCCCCGAGTGGAGAGGTCAATTACCAGGGGGCACAGATTTAAGGTGATTGATAGAAGGATTTGAGGGGACATGAGGAAATACTTTTTCACCCAGAGTGTGGTGGGTGTCTGGAATTCGCTGCCAGGAACGATGGTGGAGCCAGAAACCCTCAATTCTTTGAAAAAGTACCTGGGCATACACCTGAAGTGCTGCAAGCTGCAAGGCTATGGACCACGTGCTGGAAGGTGGGATTAGATTGGGCGGCTAGTTTCTATTTTTTTTCTTCTCGGTTGGCACGGACACGACGGGCTGAATGGCCTCCTTCTGTGGCTCTATGGTTCTATATAATAACAATTCCTTGCAGTGTAAATGCAGGGACCAGCGTTTTATGTTCATTGAAACAAGATTTCTTAACCCAAGTGGATATTCATAAATCCACATTTTCCTGGGTCTCTGATGTCACTAGTTCTCCAAATGTCAGAATTATCACCCAGTGGCTGCACTTCTGTAATAAAGGGCCCTGGGGTTGGAACATGCACTGTTGTGCAGATCCTACAAGAAGACAGTATACCTGTGACTCACACTATTAAATACCCCTTTGATTTGGAAAAAATTTGCAGAGTCATATGTGGATTCGAACAAGTTTAGACAGATGGAGCAGTTGGTAGTAGATTGGGCTTTGCTGGGGAATTCCTTGTGGAAGAACTGAATGGCCCAGGGATTCTCCTGATGAAGTGTAACAGAAACAATTGGGCTCCCGAATCTTAAAATGGCAAAGCAGTGAAGAACATTTTGAGTTATGAGATACTGGAGCCGAAGATAAGCATTGTAGCAAATTCACAATCTGAAATAATAATTAGCTTGTTTGTTACTACTTGAATTCGGATCAATTCAGACCACTTAAAATTCCTGTGCTGTACTTTTTTAAAAATTCATGAACAGGTGAAGCCATTTTCAATATCCTTCAAATATAGAAGAACAAAATCTTCCTGTGTTGACACTTGTTCAGTGTCCTCACCAAAACCTTCCCCTCCATATCTAATTTCTATTGCTTTAATCATAGCAACAAATGTGTTTTTTTAATACTTTTACTCTTTAATTGTTTTCCGGTGAAATCTGCTTACCGATTTGCCTAATAACAAAGCTTATGTTTGATCCTCTTTCTCTTTATTCATATGCATCAATTGCCTGATAATTTTTTTTGTCCATCATTTGCTCTGGTCTGGGGTGCATAACAGGTACCATGATGTGTATTAATCTTTAACTTTGCAACTGCATGGATTTCACTGTTGCTTATGGCTCAACCCTAATGAACTTAAAGCAGGATTAATAGTAGCAGCCTAATGATACCCTCTTCAGAGCTCTTATGGTGCAGTTACACGGCCACTTTCACATTGATCTGAAATAGTTTCAAGTGCTTACTAATGCAAAAATTGAAAGTATAATGTGCAAAGTCTGAACTGACACTCGAGTGGACTAAAGCATAGCAATTTCAGACCTCTTCCAGAAGGCCATTTTACACCAGTCTGATCTTGACCGTGCACTTTCCGAAATGTCAATTTTGAACTGTTTTGAGCTGTTTTGTTATGTACTTTTTGCAAATTTTTATGAATAAAGTATACTTTTGGAAAAATAAAAGCTTGACCGTGAGCAGTATAACTCCAATACTCCAATGCAATTCCACAAGTGTCCAGATGGTTCATTGCAGACACTGGGAACTTTGAACGCTTTATTCTGAATCTTTTCACTTTTAGCACAGTGGGCTGGATTTTATGCAAGCAGGGCTCCGGCGCTGGACTGAAAAGTTGGGGGGAGCTCCAAGGCGTGGTCCTCGCGCAGCGGAGGCCTCCCCATCCCCACTGCTGTTATGACCCCAGCGTTGGCAGGAAGAGGCCCTAATTTGGCCTCTGGGCAGGAAAACTGTCATTAGCTATGCTGCTTCTGGGAGAATCGGAACTAGAAATCCTGGAGTCAGGTTCTATGGCGGCTGCTGCCGCTCCAATTCTCCGCCACCCCGCCCCCCGCCACCATGAAACCCACCGTCGGGAGGAGAAGAAGATCCGGCCCAGTATTTCCATCTCCCACACACTGTCCTTGAAATAAAGTAGAAAGACTGGGGCTCTTGTAGCTATCAAAGTACTTATACATAGAGCACTGTTGGTTTAACTTGCTACCAGATCTGAGGTACAAGAAGGGTTTGCTGCCAATTATCTAACTCTGGTAGACAGCTGAGTTCAACAGCAACTGTAATCTTTTAAATTAATCCTTTAGATATTGAAGCATTACCGAAAGAGCTGACCCTTTAAACTGAGTAAGTTATCTTATTTCTAACCTGATTTTAAATCTAAATTAAAAAGTTGTCAATTTTTAGCTGCTAGTGACTGTGATGTAAGTATTGCTTGTATTTATAGTCATGTCCTTTTTCTGCTAGGTACTAAAATAACATGGCAAGAGCAGTGAGATCAAGATAATACTTTACCTTGTATAAATGAAGCAAAGTCCTTCACGGTGGCTTAATTAAGTTTCACGTTTGTTCTTACAATCTATAGTTGATGCACTTTTATGAATACATTGTACGTTTCTTTGGAAGAGTGGTCTTTTTGTTCTGTTTCACAAATAAATGCATGTGAAAATGAAACCATACTAGGAAATGCAAAAAATGGTTACTCTTTTGTGGTGTTATTGTTGCTTTGCTTGACCCATTTCTTGACCATTTCACCATTTATGGTGATGGAGACGGAGATGACCATCATTTTCTGTGAGTGATGTGTCACATCCGTTAGTCTATTATTGTTCCAAGTCTATTGGTGCTTTTTTTTCTATCTGTAGTCAATGTTTGTGCATCTCCATAACCTTTTTTCATTGTTTTATTAATTGCAGCATTGGCTGTGAACGTGTAATAGAAAATGCTTTGATCACTGGTAACATTGCTCACAGCAAGTCAGATTTTACAATGGCAGAAGTGTTACGTATTATTCTGCCATTACTAAATGGGTATTGCTCCATTACTAAATTTCAGCTGATTTTAGCTTGAACTATCACTTCAAAGACACAAAGTCTGATTGCTGTAAATAGGGGTCCTGAGGGACAATCCGAGATTAATTGTTGGTGAGGAAAGTCTGATTTTTGGTAGGTGCTTATAAATTTCATTCTCCTGGTCAGAAAAAAACAGGAGGAAACTTTTTTTCCTCTTTTTTTCACTGTATTTGCCACTTGGAAATTTGTTAGACTTAAAGTTAATGTTCTAATTTTCATACAACGTCCATCTCTGATAAAGAAAATATACAACACATTTAACATAGCTAGAATGATCTTTTAGCACTGTAGTAACAAATGAACACTGTAGTTGCTGCTAAATTAACGTGAGTTCAAGATATAAGAGCGCCTTGAGGAGATAACTTCACATTATGTCAGCTTTACACTGGCTGCACAGTAATTGCAACTGATACAAAACCAACAATTTAACAAATTGGTCATATTCAGACATTCATTTTTCTACTGCAACAGCCTTCTTTTCAACCTTTCCACTTAATTCTCATGATCTGTGATATTGTCCTGACTCATTAAAATTATCTCACATTTTATTCATTTCTTTTAGGACCATCACTACATTTGATAGTTTAGTGCATGTCTGTTGATGTGCTGCAGAAGGTATAGTTAATAACATGGTAGCAGCAGGCTTATTGTTGGCCATATCTTTGGAATGTATTAAATACTCAGATCAAATTTATAAGCTGCTGGATCTCTACATTCATAATTCTGTCTGATAGCTGATGTTTACTACTTATTAGCAATATTTATATAATGTACAGTTGAATGAACGTTTTGTACAGTACTCTTCAAAAAACAGAAAAATACAGTTACTGGACTAGTGTCACAGATCAGTTAATCACTGACTTAAAATTATTTGTAATCCTCATTACCACCAACCATCCACCACCTTATTGCAATAGGAAACCAAAAGTTTAAAAGTCAAATAATTGCTTTTCATCATGGTTTTATCTATTCCTTACAGTTTTCTCTTGATAGGAGTGTTTGACTGCTTAAATATCCAGTGACACCTATTGGAAAATGTGGATGTCAACATCTCAAATATTGACAACACCATCTCTAACCATTTCCTTGGACTGGATTTTACGTCGGGCGGACAGGAGCTGGCCACCAACGTAAAAGTCGGTGACGAACCCTCTTCTGCTCAGCTTGGGGATCTGACCCGCATTCTACGGGTCCCTGGGCTTTAATTGTTCCGAGGTGGGACTTCCACCTGCTTGAGGGAGGAAGTCCCGCCTCATTGAGCTGGCGGCCAATCTTTGGGCAGGTAGCTCTTAGTCCCAGCAGCGCCACCGGGAGCGATGGCCATTGCTGGGACTGCAGCCCAGCCGAGGTCATGTAGCCAGTCCAGGTAAATTAGGGTGCCTTGCCAGGCTAATCGTTCGGGCCCCGGTGAGGCAAGGATGGTCGTTTGGGGGGAAGGGGGGGGGGGGGTTGTCTCGGGTCCTGGGGGGTGGTTGGGGAAGCGGGGGCGGTCCTCAATTGGACACCCTGTGCCCGTTTGTCCAGGCCCCCCCCCCCCAGGTGCGCTGAGAGGCCGCCAGGTTTCACTGGGCGGCCTTTTGCGTCTCCCAGACGTCCGCTTGCCATGGGTACAATCCCCATGGAGGCGGGCGAAGGCCTTTAAGTGGCAGTTAAGTGGCCATTGAAGGGCCTTGATTGGCTTGGGGTGGGTGGCCCGTTTCTCACCAACACCCACCCACCCCAGCCCATGTAAAGTAGGGTGGAGGTGGGAGCGGGTCGGAAAGGCCTCCCGGAGCATCCGGCTCAATTTTACACCACCACCGGCTCACTGGGGTGGTGTAAAATTCTGGCCTTTATCTCTCTGAACAACCATATCTCCCTACTTGACTTTTATCCCAATATCAACAAACAAAGAACAAAGAACAGTACAGCACAGGAACAGGCCATTCGGCCCTCCAAGCCTGCGCCGATCTTGATGCCTGCCTAAACGAAAACCTTCTGCACTTCCGGGGTCCGTATCCCTCTATTCCCATCCTATTCATGTATTTGTCAAGATGCCTCTTAAACGTCGCTATCGTACCTGCTTCCACCACCTCCCCCGGCAACAAGTTCCAGGCACTCACCACCCTCTGTGTAAAGAACGTGCCTCGCACATCCCCTCTAAACTTTGCCCCTCGCACCTTAAACCTATGTCCCCTAGTAACTGACTCTTCCACCCTGGGAAAAAGCTTCTGACTATCCACTCTGTCCATGCCGCTCATAACTTTGTAAACCTCTATCATGTCGCCCCTCCACCTCCGTCGTTCCAGTGAAAACAATCCGAGTTTATCCAACCTCTCCTCATAGCTAATGCCCTCCAGACCAGGCAACATCCTGGTAAACCTCTTCTGTACCCTCTCCAAAGCCTCCACGTCCTTCTGGTAGTGTGGCGACCAGAATTGCACGCAATATTCTAAGTGTGGCCTAACTAAAGTTCTGTACAGTTGCAGCATGACTTGCCAATTTTTATACTCTATGCCCCGACCGATGAAGGCAAGCATGCCGTATGCCTTCTTGACTACCTTATCCACCTGCGTTGCCACTTTCAGTGACCTGTGGACATGTACGCCCAGCTCTCTGCCTGTCAATACTCCTAAGAGTTCTGCCATTTACTGTATATTTCCAACCTGCATTAGACCTTCCAAAATGCATTACCTCACATTTGTCCGGATTAAACTCCATCTGCCATTTCTCCGCCCAAGTCTCCAACCGATCTATATCCTGCTGTATCCTCTGACAATCCTCATCACTGTCCGCAACTCCACCAACCTTTGTGTCGTCCGCAAACTTACTAATCAGACCAGCTACATTTTCCTCCAAATCATTTATATATACTACAAACAGCAAAGGTCCCAGCACTGATCCCTGCGGAACACCACTAGTCACATCCCTCCGTTCAGAAAAGCACCCTTCCACTGCTACCCTCTGTCTTCTATGACCGAGCCAGTTCTGTATCCATCTTGCCAGCTCACCTCTATCCTTGCCCTTTGCTCATTTATCCTGTAATGCCCCTCCTCAGAACCTCAACCTGTCATATTGATGCCATTGCTGATCTGCTGAAGGAGTTCCCTCACTTTTCTCTTCACCAAACCTTTCCACCTCTCTATCTTTCATTATCTTATTCCTATTGCTACTGAAACCCCTTATCTGTGCTTTTATCAACTCTAGAATGAACCTTTCCAACACTCTCCTGCCTGGCATCCTGATCTTCAGCCATCCTGTAAAACATCCAAAACACCTTTACTTCTATCCTGTTGCATAGTAACACCACTAAGCCCATTGTCTCCCGGCAGATGGATCTGTATTCCAAACACATTGAATTTAACATCACACCCTCGCCTATAAATCTATTCAAATCTCTTCCTAGGCTATCTCTGGAACTGTCTCTGGTCTATGTCCCTTCTCACATCAACTGCTTCACTGATTCTGGACTCCTGTACATCCACCTCCCCACATACTTTGACCAAGTTTTTGGTTGCATCTCCTAATGCTACCCTATAGACTCAATGTCCACCCCTTTGAAGTTTGTTGGGAAATTTTTGTCACCATAATATGTTTTTACTGTTGTTGTGTGCCAGGATTGGGCTCAGCAGTAATGCCCTCTCACATCAAATAATCTGCCAGCAATCACATTCTAGGTTGATACATCAAAGGGCTACCAGTGCTAACAAAACTGTACCCCAACAAGAGGACACCCCTTCAGGAGAAAAGGGAAGATAATTCCAGAAAGAAGTTGTTGACGCTTTAGTCATAATTTTCCAACACTCTCTGGATTCAGGAATTGTCCCCTTGGATTGGAAAATTGACAATGTTATTCCATTATTTAAGAAAGGTAGAGATAAAATAGGAAATTATAGATGTCTTAGTCAAAGATCTGTTTTGGGATGATACTGGAATCTGTCATCAGGGACAGAGAGTGATGGAGCACTTGCAAAAATATGAACTGATCAGAGAGAGTCAGCGTGGATTTGCAAAAAGTAAGTCATATCTATCAAACCTAGTTGCACTTCTTTGAGGTGATGACTGAAGTGGTAGATAAGGTAGTGTCGATGGATGTTATTGATATGGACTTTCAGTAGGCAGTCAAAAAGATTCCACACATGAGACTGCTAACAAAATTGAGAGCCCATGGAATTGGAGATTTAAGAGGTGGAGGCCACCATGACCTAATGTGTGTCCAGCCAAAATCCCTCCCGCCTTCCCCCCCTCCCCTGCCTCAACCCCTACCAAGGACCAAGAGATTCAATTACCAGTGCGATTTGTGCTGACAGCTTCCTGATCAAATTTAAATAAGGCACTAACCTGAAAAGGGTTTGTGGATTTTTTTTTTTATTCATTTGTGGGATGTGGACGTCGCTGACTAGGCCAGCATTTATTGTCCATCCCTAATTGCCTTTGCACTGTGGCTTGCTAGGCCATTTCAGAGGACATTTAAGAGTCAACCACATTGCTGTGGGCCGGGAGTCACATGTAGGCCAGACCAGGTAAGGACAGCAGATTTCCTTCCCTAAAGGACATTAGTGAACCAGATGGGCTTTTACAACAATCGACAATCATGCTGTCCACTTTGCACGTGTTTTGGCCCAAGTTGAAAGTTTTCCTCCACAGAAGCTACAGTAGTTGGGGGAGAGATTTTATATTTATATAACCCTTAGTTGATTAGTCAAGTCATAAATTGTACTCTCCATCATTCTTACTTGTAGTGAACTTGTAAATTCCCCTTAAACGTCCATCCAAAAAGTTATGTCACTTCAGTGGGGAGCTCGCAGTGGCACATTGGTGCAAATGGTCTCCACCTATACTGGCATTTTGCTGATTCCATGACTATACATGACTATATATATAACTCTTTGGTGCTGTGCTGCATCAGAACATTTGTAATACTGAAAACAAAGTGTTTGCCAAAAAGATGGCCTTTTAAGCCATTAACCATGTCAAAAGTGCTCACTGTGGCAATAGATCAGCATCCCTGCTGATGGAAGATTTAAAGGGAAGTGAAATTATATTTAAAAGAAAAAATGTACAGGGCTGTGGAGAAAGAGCAGAGAAGTGCCACACTGCCTGTGTGGAGTTTGCAAGTTCTCCCTGTGTCTGCGTGGGTTTCCTCCGGGTGCTCCGGTTTCCTCCCACATGCCAAAAGACTTGCAGGTTGATAGGTTAATTGGCCATTATAAATTGCCCCTAGTATAGGTAGGTGGTAGGGAAATACAGGGACAGGTGGGGATGTGGCAGGAATGTGGAGTTAGTAATAGGAGTAGGGTTAGTGTAAGTGGGTGGTTGATGGTCGGCACAGACTCGGTGGGCCGAAGGGCCTGTTTCAGTGCTGTATCTCTAAAAAAAAAAATTGGATAGCTCTTTCAATTTGCTGCACAATGGCCAAATGGCACTTCATGTACTGTATGGTTCTATGATTCTACACAACCTCTGGCATTAAACCTGGATAAGAAATTCCAGCAAAACAAACTCATACGCATTTATTATTTTTAAAAAAAGCAAAGTGCACGGCTAAACATACTTGTGCCATCAACAACAAAGGCAACTTTCATTTAAAACGTCCCAAGGTGTTTCACAGGAACAATGGAACAATCTGACTGACCTGTTTCAAATAATATGTTTCGAATAATAAGATCTTTAAATGTTTTATTGAGGTAGTTTTTTGGAAGGTTATTCCACTTTGTTGGTTTTGATGTCTCCAAATAATGCAGAAAACAGCAAATCCATGATTAAAATGATCATTGAACAAATTAACACAATTATCCAGAGATTTGTCACTGAAACAAATTAGATTACTGCCCAAATGAAAGGCATTTAAAAACATTTATAATTCATTTCATTTGCCTCTGGTCTCTTTTCATATTGCCGATGAGAAGGGGAATTCTTGTTAAAATTGAAGACGAATGCAAATAGCAAATGGTTGCCCCAGATTGTTCTCTGGGTTCATATATGTTATTGCAATGTTTTTGCAGCACTGTTGGCCATTTGTTAGAGGCAGAGGCTGTCATTGTTCCTCTCTATCTCTCAGCATTTCTTTGCAGACCAAGATTTTAGGAAGGTTGTACTCATTGGTTGCAGGCCCACTGGTGGCTAGTCAGGCCTATCCGTGACCTGCAGATTCTCCCACAGTGGGCGCAAGTGAAGGTGTAGTCACTGCTGGGCGCAAATAGATCTATCCTTCTCCTCCTTTTCTCTTTCATGCTGGTTTTCGATCAGAAGTGTCTGTAGCCCTCCTGACGTAGCATCTCCGGGCATCACGATCTATGACCTGTACTTCCCACTGGTGATGGCACAGAGAGAGACTGTTTCAGGGAGCCAGCACACATCCCTGCTTCACGCCGTTGGAGATTTGGAAGGGACTCGAGAAGTCACTTCTTTTGCTTGACTTGTCCGTACTGATTTTCATGAAACTGCTTCACCATGGCCAGGAACCTGCGAGGGCATCCTTGAAACGTTTGCTTGGGGCCCTTCTGCTCCTTTTACCCACCGTCAGCTCTCTGTACAACACGACCTTAGACAGGCGACTGTCGTCCATCCTGGCAATGGGACCTGTCCAACACAGTTGGCTTTGCAGGAGGATGGTCTCGATGCTGGTGATGTTGGCTGTTTCTAGGACTTCAATGTTTGTGATGAGGTCCTGCCAGCGGATCTTGAGGATGCTGCGGAGGCAGCACTGATGGAAGCGCTCTAGAAGGCATACGTGATGGTGGTATAGGACTCATGACTCGGCACCATACAGAAGGGCTTTGTACACTTTGAGTTTGGTCTGTGCTCTGAGGCTGTGGTTGCTCCACAATCATTTATAGAGTCTGCCAAATGTACTGTTTGCTTTTGAAAGCTATTGTCCACTTCCTTGTCAATGGTGGCATTATATGAGATGATGTTCCCCAGATAAGTAAATTGCTTGACGGCATTCAGCTCAGTTCCCTCTGACAATGCTTGGTGATCTATATTCTTCTTGGGGTGCAGGCTGATGCAGGACTTCAGTTTTCTTTAAACTGATTTTTAGTCCAAAGAGTTGATCTGCCTCGGAAAAATATATTGTTATACATTGCAGGTCCGACTGACTGTGGGCCAGGAGAGCACAGTCATCGGCGGAAAGAAGTTCACCCATGAGTTTTTCTTGTGCCTGAAGACGCCTGAGGTTGAAAAGGCCTCCATCAGTCCGGAAGCATATGTAAACTCTCTCCTTAAGGTCTTCCATTGCCTAATGCAGCATCATGCTGAAAAAGATGGTGAACAAGGTCAGAGCCAGCACACATCCCTGCTTCACGCTGTTGGAGATTTGGAAGGGACTCGAGAAGTCACTTGTTTTGCTTGACTTGTCCATACTGATTTTCATGAAACTGCTTCACCATGGCCAGGAACCTGCGAAGGCATCCAAGTTTTTCAAGGATTTTCCAAAGTCCCATCTCTGCTCACAGTGTCGAATGCTTGATGAGGTCTACAAAAGTGAAGTACAGGCCTTTGTTTTGCTGATGATACTTTTCTTGTAATTGTCTGTGGTACCTCTGTTTGCCAAGAAATCACAATTATCTGGGAGGCTTTCATCCACAATGGCAGGCACAAGCCTGTTCAGAAGTATTCTAGCCAGGATCTTCTCAGTGGTGATCCCATGGTAGTTGGAGCAGTCTGACTTTTCTCCTTTGTTTTTTAACAAGGTGATGATAATGGCATCACGAAGAGCCTGTGGAATCCTGCCCTATTCACAGCAGGCCATGAAAAACTCATGGAGCTTGATGTATAGGACAGGGGCCATCATGCTTCAAGGCTTTGGGTGGATTCCCATTGAATCCAGGGCTTTGTCTTCATCTGGTTGATGGCGGTCACAATTTCCTCCAGAGTTGGGCTGTCATCCAGTTCTTCTTTGACGGGCTGTTGTTGGATGCGATTGATGGCAGTATCATTGACTGTGCACTTGGAATGAGATGGGTATGGCATGAGAGGGATTGAATAGGAATGATAGAATGGCATAGGATAGGGATTTAAAGAAGTACTGTTGCAATAAAGATACTAATTGCACTACAAATGTTTTGTAAGTCTCTGTGAGTATCACAATAACAATGTGGGGAGGTGGAGTTGGGGGGGTGGTGGGTGGAATGGATGAATATTTGAGAGTCCCCAAGGCAGGTACAGTATAAATAACTTAAACTGAACTTAAACTATTTCTTGGGCTGCGGGGTTGATTTATGTCAGACAGGCGATTACAGGAGATTAGTCTCAGTGGGATGTGCAATGAGGTAATGTCTCATGCAAGACTTTGCTTTGTGAAAGTTCTGGTGGATAATCGGGAAGTTAGATAATTGGAGTGCTTATAACGCAATTTCTATTGCAACCTATTTTAGTGTGTGTGTGGGTGGGTAGTTGAGGATGGAAGCGTTGAAATCAGGAAGACAGCCAGATTGTGAAGCTCTTAATTGTTTTTTGTGTAAAATTTCCATCATCGAAGATGGCGGTAACACTTCTCCCAGACAAGTGAGTTGGGAAAATGTAGCTGGACCTTAAATATACTGTCCATAACAATGATCAAACCAGAGACCAGGAGTAATTTTTAACCCCCCTACGATGTGTGTAACAGGGTCAGAGAGGGTAAGAGAGGGTTAACTCGGTATATATGTGAACCTGATCTCAACCTGCTGTGAGTGCATCTACTTGAGGTTTAACCACGGCGGGTTTGAGGGCGTTGGAATAAACAGTCCTGGAGAGGTGGGTCGGTAATTTTAACATTTAAATGAGATTCTGTTCCTCAGATTTTGGGAGCCATTTGAATTCATTGTCTGCAGGCTGGCTTTTTCAGGGCTGAGGAAACTCAGCATCTGAAGGGAATTGAAAACTGCCAGATCCCGCAGGTAAATGCTTTTAAAAGCAATGCTGGTGGGGCAGCAGGAGCAGGAATACTTCTTCTGGCCCCTCAAACAAACCATCTGATGTTATCAGCTGACCTGCCTGTTCAAATTACTGTCTGTGATCTTCAGACCCCTTTGCTATGCCCTGATCTTCCCTCCCTCCCTCCCTCCTTGCTCCAATACTCTGAGACCCCCTCAACCATGCCCCCATTACCAGGGACTGTCCCCAATGGTCTCTGGCTGAGGCCTTCCTGCCTGACAGACTGCCATCCTCTCAGTCTGGCTCACTGCTGGGCCCTAAATGGAGGAAAAAAATGCTAATGAGAACCTGCCATTAAATTAGGTAGGACCTCCACATTTCTGGCATTTCTAGTTTTCCTAGTTGCTGATACACTACCCGTCTCCCCGTAACTATTGGAGTCCATACATTCCAATTAACCAGGGAGAACAGTACTAACTCCTTACTTCTAGTTCCTCCTTCTCTACCCATCGTGGAGCTTTTCATTCTCTAACGCAATTATTTCATATTGAGAATACATGCTGCCATTTTGTTGAATGTATTTCATTTTATCCAAAAAATTTAGTAAATAATAGGAATGCTTAAGCCATGACTACATTATGAATTCAAGTGGCATTTCCTAGCGGGAAGTCTAAAGGGGGAGGTGGCAAAGGCTTTAAACTGGTAAGATGGGAGGGAGAGATGTACAAGAAATGTAAGCAGCCTAAATGTAAGCAAAACAGGAAAAGAGAGCATTGGAAAGAATAAAGTAAGGGAGCACTTTGATGGCAAGGGAGTAAGTAGAGTTAAAGAATGGGAGTGCAAAAAGATTGTTAAACATAAAATGAGAGGAAATTCTATTAGAAATGAGTTAAACTGTCTGTACAGCAATGCACACAATGTCCGTAATAAAACAGGGGATCTGGAAGCAATCATGCATTGGCAGGAACCAGACATAAAAGGGAAAAGTGAGGCATGGCTACAGAAAAATCAGGATTGGGAATTAAACGTTGCAGAGTATTGTCAGACAAACCCCACCTGCCAAGACTGAGGCGCACATTAACTTTGCCACATGAACCTTAAAACTTAAAATTGCAAGCCCTGATCGGAAATACATTTCCATGGTAACAGACAATGTTGAAACAATGGGGATCCAGCAGTTGCTTTTCCAATCCACAGAAGTGGTCAAACCAGTTCTGGCTGGGGCTTTTGGATTTATAGTTCCAACCAAGGATGTTGAAGAGACTATTCCATATAAGGAACTAGTCACATGACTAACCTGCTGAGCACCCTGAAGCTTTTTGAATTTTAACAAAGGAATTGCCAGGCAGAACACCGTGTGCACATGGATTGCGAAGATCGCTTCTTCTGTCTCTTGTCTGCTGCCTGTTTTCATCTCTCAGGGAACTGAAATCATTGAAGACCCGTAAACCCAGAAAGAGAAAAAGATTTCCTACATAAACAAGGTTTTTAGAAGGTTATTGGGCCCCAATGAAATATCAGACCATATCTTCAATCAAGGACTGCAGCAAGCTCGAGAAACCGCAACAAGACCTTGCCTCAAAGTGTTCTACTTACTTTTTCCTCTGTCTTTTCTATCCCTGTTTGCATGTTTATATCATGTGTGCATGCTAGCGTGAGTGCGTCATATATCTGTAGCCGTTAACCGTATTAGAGCGAAAATATAAGGTTTAATAAATGTCCTTTTTTCAGCTTTAAACCAAAGTATACCTGTTTGTGCTCATTTCTTTGCCTTATAATTGGAAAGTTATGAACAAGGATTCACTAAAAGGTAGCTCAAAACACAGTGTGTTTAAAAATTAAACCCTGTTACAATAAGACCGGGTCAAGACAGCAAAAAAACCTTTGACATTGCTTATTGTAACAGTATTTTGAAAAGGTAGAGAGGGAAAAAGGGGAGATGGAGTAGCTGTACTTATTGGGGATAACATGGTAGTAGAAAAGGGAACACAGCTATCAGCAAGATAAAAATAGAATCCATATTGTCACATTCACGGAGGGAACAGTGCTGAAATGTGAAATGAATTGGTGGAATTATGAAATAAAAGTCAACTGTTGAACTGAACTACAAATGGACACATTTATGCCTCAGACAAAATGGAGTAGAAGTCAGGTGACCCTTCCTGTACTGTCCATAAACACATCTGGCTGTTGAAGACAAAACCCATTATACCCATCTGAGTTAGCTTTGAGGAAAACACATTGCACGGAATGGACTGTTTTACATTTCAAACAACTCCTATCTTCAGGAATGGAGCTAACAAGGACTGTTGTAGACTGACTCTGTAGCCAAGACTAAAATAATGTGTGTGAAGTAGCATCTATTCATCAAAATGGACCACATTCAGACACCATCATGGAACATTGGTTCCCATATCCTGGAACATTGCACGTATTACTGAACGGGAGAGAGCTCTTAGTCACCTGACCAACACCCCAACCTGGCAAGTTTCTACTTTAAAAGGTATCTGTCTGGAGAAAGAAGGGCAGAGCAGCAGAATATCCAGCAGAACAGTTGTGGGACTGTTCCAGCTAAACAGGTGCCGTGCTGACTACATCTTCTAACTACTGCAGCAGAGAAATTGCTAGGGGACTTTGGGACTCCCTATCTGTGAAAGTGAACCAGGAATTTTCCCATCGACTTTGGATAGAGGCTTAACCACATGGAATCACAGAATTGTTACAGCAAGAAGGAGGCCATTCAGCCCATCGTATCTGCACCAGCTCTCTCAATGAGCAATTCCCCCACCTTCTACCCATAACCCTGCATATTTTTGTTTTTCAGATAACAATCCAATACCCTTTTGAGTGCCTCAATCGAACCTGCCTGCACCACACTCTCAGGCAGTGCATTCCAGACGTCAACCACTGACTGCGTGAAAATGTTGTTCCTCGTGTCGCTTTTGCTTCTTTCGCGAATTACTTTCGATCTGTGCCCTCTCATTCTCAATCCTTTAACGAGTGGGAACATTTTTTTCCCGATCTACTGTCCAGACCCCTCATGATTTTGAACACCTCTATCAAATCACCTCTCAGCCTTCTCCAGGGAAAACAGTCCTAACTTCTCCAATCTGTCTTCATAACTGAAATTTCTCATCCCTGGAACCATTTTCATGAATCTTTTCTGTACTCTCTCCAATGCCCTCAAATCTTTCCAAAAATGTGATGCCTAGAACGGGACTCAACATTTCAGCTGAGGCCGAACTAGTGACTTCACAGAATCACAGAGTAATACAGTGCAGAAGAAGCCCTTCGGCCCATCGAGTCTGCACCGATGCATTAAAGACACTTGACCTGTCTACCTAATCCCATTTGCCAGCACTTGGCCCATAGCCTTGAATGTTATGACATGCCAAGTGCTCATCCAGGTACTTTTTAAAGGATGTGAGGCAACCCGCCTCTACCACCCTCCCAGGCAGGGCATTCCAGACCGTCACCACCCTCAGGGTAAAAAAGCTCTTCCTCAAATCCCCCTTAAACCTCCCACCCCTCACAAACTTGTGACCCCTCGTAACTGACCCTTCAACTAAGGGGAACAGCTGCTCCCTATCCACCCTGTCCATGCCCCTCATAATCTTGTACACCTCGATCAGGTCACTCCTCAGTCTTCTCTGCTCCAGCGAAAACAACCCAAGCCTATCCAACCTCTCTTCATAGCTTAAATGTTCCATCCCAGGCAACATCTTGGTGAATTGCCTCTGCACCCCCTCCAACATGACCTCCCTGCTTTTGTAATCTATGCCTCAATAGATAAAGGCAAGTGTCCCATATGCCTTTTTCACCACCCTATTAACCTGCCCTTCTGCCTTCAGAGATCTATGGACAAACACGCCAAGGTCCCTTTGTTCCTCAGAACTTCCCAGCATCAGGCCATTCATTGAATACTTCCATGTCACATTACTCCTTCCAAAGTGTATCACCTCACACTTTTCAGCGTTAAATTCCATCTGCCACTTTTCTGCCCATTTGACCATCCGTCTATATCTTCCTGTAACCTAAGACACTCCACCTCACTGTTAACCACTCGGCCAATCTTTGTGTCATCCGCGAACTTACTGATCCTACCCCCCACAGTCATCTATGTCGTTTATATAAATGACAAACAATAGGGGACCCAGCACAGATCCCTGTGGTACGCCTCTGGACACTGGCTTCCAGTCACTAAAACAGCCGTCTTTCATCACTCTCTGTCTCCTACAGCTAAGCCAATTTTGAATCCACCTTATCATGTTACCTTGTATCCCTTGTGCATTTGCTTTCTTGATAAGTCTCCCATGTAGGACCTTGTCAAAGGCTTTGCTGAAATCCATGTAAACTACATCAACTGCACAAATCCATGTAAACTACATCAACTGCACTTAGACAAGTTCAACATAGCCTCTTTGCTCTTGTACTCTATACCCCTCTTAATAAAGCCTAGGATACTGTATGCTTTATTCACTGTTCTCTCAATCTGTCCTGCCACCTACAATGGCTTATGCACATATACACCCAGGACCCTCTGCTCCTTCACTGCATATATTTTATTTTTATTTATTATTTGTCTCTCTATGTTCTTCTTACCAAAATGAATCACTTCACATTTCTCAGCATTGAACTTTATCTGTCACTTGTCTGCCTATTCCACCAACTTGTCTATGTCCTTTTGAAGTTCTACACTATCCTCCTCACAGTTCACAATGCTTCCAAGTTTCAAATCATCCACAGATTTTGAAATGGTGCCCTGAACACCAAGATCTAGATCATTAATTTAGACATAATATAGGCCATTAATAATCCAACAACATTCAAGAAGCTCGACATCATCCAGGACAAAGCAGCCCGCTTGATTGGTGCCCCATCTACAACCTGCAACATTCACTCTCTTCACCAGCAACGCACAGTGGTAGCAGTGTGTACATTCTATAAGATGTACTGCAGCGACTCACCAAGACTCCTCCGACAGCACTTTCCAAACCTGTGACCTCTACCCCCTTGAAGGACAAGGGCAGTAAATGCATGGGAACACCACCACATGCAAGTTCCCCTCCAAGCCACACACCATCCTGACTTGAAACTATATCACCATTCCTTCACTGTTGCTGAGTCAAAATCCTGGAACTCCCTACTTAACAGCATTGTGGGTGTACCTACACCCCAAGGACTGCAGCAGTTCAAGAAGACAGCTCACTACCACCTAACAAAGGGCAATTAGGGATGAGCAATGAATGCTGTCCTAGCCAGTGATGCCCACATCCCATTTGTGGTTAAGAGCATAAATAGAGGTCATCACTATAAGACAGTCACCAAGAAATCCAATAGGGTATTCAGAAATTTCTTCTTAACCAAAAGAGTATTGAGAATGTTGAACTCACTGCTAGAGGGAGTGGAGGCGGGCAAAGGCCCTTAAGTGACCACTTAAGGGCCTTGATTGGCCTGGGGTGGGCAGCCTGTTTCTTGTCCCCCACCCCCGACCGCCATAAAGTTGGCCGGAGGCGGGAGTGGGTCGGGAAGGCCTCCCGGAGCCTCCCGCTCAATTTTACGCCATCCCCACACCACCATCCGGCTCGCTGGGGTGCTGTAAAATTCTGGCCACAGTTTCTAAACTTGTGGATGACATCAAATTGGAAGTGGGGGGAAGGCGTGATAATCAATACTGAGGAGGACTGCAACAAATTACAGAAGGACATTAATAAACATGCAGAATGGGCAGATAATTGACAAATGAAGTTCAACAGTTAAATGTAAGGTAGTATATTTTGATAGGAAGAATAGGGAGGTCACTTATTACTAGGAAGATGCGGGTCTAGGTGGGGTAGAGGAACAAAGGATCATGGGGTACAAATAGACCAATCGCTAAAAGTGGCACCACAAGTTAACCAGGCCAAAAAAATGCAAACCAAGCCCTAGGCTTTATTTCTAGAGGGATAGAGTTGAAAAGTATGGAAGTTATGCTGAACCTATATCAAACTTTGGTTAGGCCACACTTTGAGTACTGCATGCAGTTCTTGCCATCACTAAAGAGGAAATTAATGCAATAGTGAAGAAAGATATTCGCTCTGACGATGTGGAATCTGTATGGGTAGAGCTGAGAAATACTAAGGGGCAAAAAACGTTAGTGGGGGTTGTATATAGACCCTCAAACTGTAGTGGTGATGTTGGGAATGGCATTAAACAGGAAATTAGAGATGCATGCAATAAAGGAACATCTGTAATTATGGGTGACTTTCATCTGTATGTAGATTGGGCAAATCAAATTAGTCACAATACCGTAGAGGAGGAATTCTTGGAGTGTATACGGGATGGTTTTCTGGACCAATACGTTGAGGAACCAACTAGAGAACAGGCCATCCTCAACTGGGTATTGTGTAATGAGAGAGGAATAATTGACAATCTAGTGATGCGAGACCCACTGGGGACGAGCGACCATAATATGATAGAATTCTTCATCAAGGTGGAGAGTGACGTAGTTGATTCTGAGACAAAGGTCCTGAATCCTAGTAAAGGAAACTACGAAGGTATGAGGCGGGAGTTGGCCATGACGATTGGGAAACGTTACTTAAAGGGATGACAGTGGATAGGCAATGGCAAACATTTAAAGAGCGCATGGATGAACTGCAACAATTGTTTATCCCTGTCTGGCGCAAAAGTAAAACGGGAAAGGTAGCCAAACCATGGCTTACAAGGGAAATTAGAGATAGCATTAGATCCAAGGAAGAGGCATATAAATTTGCCAGAAAAAACAACAGACCTGAGGATTGGGAGCAGTTTACAATTCAGCAAAGGAGGACCAAGGGATTGATTAAGAAGGGGAAAATAGAGTACGAGAGCAAGCTTGCAGGGAACATAAAAACTGACTAAAAGTTTCTATGTGAACAGAAAAATATTGGTGAAGACAAATGTAGGTCCCTTACAGTCAGAAACAGGGGAATTTATTATGGGGAATAAAGAAATGGCTGACCAACTAAATGCATACTTTGGTTCTGTCTTCACAAAGGAGGACACAAATATCATACAAGAATTGTTGGGGAACACAGGGCTTAGTGAGAGAGAGGAACTGAAAGAAATCAGTATTAGTAGAGAAATGGTGTTGGGGAAATTGATCGGATTGAAGGCCGATAAATCCCCAGGGCCTGATGGTATGCATCCCAGAGTACTTAAGGAAGTGGCCCTAGAAATAGTGGATGCATTGGTGGTCATTTTCCAAGATTCTATAGACTCTGGAACAGAGTTCCTACAGATTGGAGGGTATCTAATGTAACCCCACTATTTAAAAAGGGAGGTAGAGAGAAAGCAGGGAATTATAGACCAGTCAACCTGACATCGGTAGTGGGGAAAATTCTAGAGTCCATTATCAAAGATTTTATAACAGAGCACTTGGAGACCAGTGGTAGAATTGGACAGAGTCAGCATGGATTTATGAAAGGGAAATCATGCTTGACAAATCTACTAGAATTCTTCGAGGATGTAACGAGTAGAGTTGACGAGGGGAAGCCAGTGGTTGTGGTTTATTTGGACTTTCAGAAGGCTTTCGACAAAGTCACACATAAGAGATTGGCATGTAAAATTAAAGCGCATGGGATTGGGGGTAGTCTATTGCGATGGATAGAAAATTGGTTGGCAGACAGGAAACAAAGAGTAGGGATAAATGGGCCTTTTTCCGAATGGCAGACAGTGACTAGTGGGGTACCGCAGGGATCGGTGCTAGGACCACAGCTATTCACAATATACATGAATGATTTAGATGAGGGAACTAAATGTAATATCTCCAAATTGCAGATGACACAAAACTGGATGGCAGGGTGATTTGGACAAGTTGAGTGAGTGGGCAAGTCATGGCAGATGCAGTATAATGTGGATAAATGTGAGGTTATCCACTTTGGTTGCAAAAACAGCAAGGCAGATTATTATCTGAATGGCTATAAACTGAGAGAGGGGAATATGCAACGAGACCTGAGTGTTCTCGTACACCAGTCGCTGAAGGTAAGCATGCAGGTGCAACTGGTAGTAAAAAAGGCAAATAGTATGTTGGCCTTCATAGCGAGAGGATTTGAGTACAGGAGCAGGGATGTCTTGCTGCAATTATACAGGGCCTTGGTGAGGCCACACCTGGAATATTGTGTGCAGTTTTGGTCTCCTTATCTGAGGAAGGATGTTCTTGCTATAGAGGGAGTGCAGCGAAGGTTTACCAAACTGATTCCTGGGATGGCGGGACTGACGTATGAGTAGAGATCGAGTCGGTAAGGATTATATTCGCTGGAGTTCAGAAAAGTGAGGGGGGATCTCATAGAAACCTATAAAATTCTTACAGTACTTGACAGGGTAGATGCAGGAAGGATGCTCCGGATGGTGGGGGAGTCCAGAACCAGGGGTCATAGTCTAAGGATATGGGGTAAACCTTTCAGGACTGAGATGATTTTAATTAAAAGACGCAAATTTAGTTTGGTGCACTTGTGTATTATCTTTTCATTTTTTGGTATGTGTTGAAGGATTTGTGTCCCATTTTAAATTAAATAAATTATTCCTTATCACTAGACCTACACTGAGCTTCCATTTTAATCCAGAACTCACTTTATTAAAAATTGAATTAAAAGTATTACTACATGTAATTACTATAATGTCTCAACACTTCTATTTGCTGGTGTGGGGTGCACATTATATTGATACTGGGCAAGGCTGCCAATTAAACCTACAAAAAGGCATCAACATCAACTTGCATTTATGCAGCACTTTCAATGAAGAAAAATCACCTTTGTATTTCCAGCTCCTTTCTGAAGCAAAATGGGCCAAAAATCATCAGAATGGGATTGTGCAGGGAAATGGGAAAAACTGCAGCCATTAATTTATCTACTGGAATTAGTCTCAATGCAACAGCATCAAATTTGAATTCCATTGTGATACTAACCACTTCATATACGCTAAGTTATCACTGTGTCTCTGGTTGCTTTACTAGCTGGTTTCTCTGTAATACATCTGTGCACGTATTGTTCCTCTTCACTAACCAGGTTTATCATCAGTACTGCCCCATTACGTAGCTTGCTGCCGGCTCCAGGTAAGTGATGTTTTTGCCAGTAAAATGTGACATTGTTTCCCTTGGAAAGAGAGTAGTTGAAAAATGATATTTGGAGTTGAACAGTTACCAATGATAAACAGGGAACCTGTTTATTTTAAAATACGGATCTTCACAAAATGATGCATTCCCTCCATTGATGTTCTAATGCACTGCTAATTAACCAAAGTGATGACTGTGGGCATGAGCAGGAGGAGGAGGGTGAGGCAGAGTCAGCAGTGGGCAGACCCCTCAGAGAATGGAGGACAGACACGGCAATGCTTCACTGGTCCGAGATGCTGGGCCTTGGGTATCACAGGCAAGGAGGGCCTTCCTCAAGAACCAGAGGCAGATAAGTTCCCATTTGTTGGAGCTCCCTGATGCCTTGAGCAGACAATGGAGGAGTCCATGCAATGCTTGTGGTCTATCATGACTCAGGGATTCGATCGCATGAGCTCCTCCATTGAGAGATTGGGCATCCTTTTGGAGAGCCATATGCAGCACTACAATGAGTGGGTGCAGAAGCAGTGTGCTGATATGCACAGGAAGAGTGAAATTTTCTGTAGCATTGACTGCTCAGTGTTGGTGTTAAAGGTGCTCGGAGTGGATGCCAGCTACGGCCCAGTTGGTGGCCACATACAGCATTCAAAGGTGCCAGGATATAGCTGAGACAGTCATGGCAGCAGACAAAGGGGCCACCACTCAATGGGCACTGGTGCCACACCAGCCCTCGCCACATCCGACTCAGGAGCCATCTGTGTGTCAGGGCCCTGTGACAGAGGCAGCCCCTGCCATGATGCAGGCAAGGCAGCTGTGGAGGGGCCCCCACGGGCACCTCCAAGACGAGGACAGAAGCCACGGGCATCTCAGCCTGGTGGCACACAGTAGGGAGCAGGCTGCCTCCATGTCATCCTCTGCCACATGGGCAGCACCCTGTAGAAGTGTTAGGGAGAGGAAGGTGCCACAGTGTTGAATTCACTTCATGGGTCACCTGAGTGCTCTTGTCTACATCTCTCTGTTATTTAGTTTTCACAATATAACTTCTTTATTTCACCACTCTGACAAATGTGTTGTTGCTGTCTCACCCCAAAAGGGGATGTAGCATTTTGGGGGGGGGTGGAGGGGGGTGTGGTGATGGGGACAAGGGGCCCTGAGAATGTTACGTAAAAATGCCTTATGATGTAGGACAATGTTGATGGAGGAACTCTCAATCTGCATGTTCATGGCTGGCAATGGGACCTCACAGCAAAGGGTCTGAGTGGTGAAGTAGCTCCGTATGCTAGAAAGTGTTCCAGGGGGTCTTCAGCCGCAAGGGCTTGGGTAGATCAAGTGAAGGGCTGCTGAACCAGCGAGGGCCTTGCTGCCATGTCAGTCTGAAGTCCACCCTGAGGTCAGGGACAGCACTGACAGATGTCCTCTGCTGCCTGGGTGCTGGCCACCTTTGGACCACGCCTTTCCTCCTCCTCCTTTTCCTCCTCCCACTCCTCCTCTGAGATAGAGTGGCATTCCAGCTCTTCCTCTTCATCCATCTCCAGGCCTCTCTGCAGTGTTATGTTGCGCAGAGTGCAGCAGACCACCACAATAAGGGAGACTCTGGCTGGTGTACTGGTGGGCACCATCCGGCTGGTCAAGGCAATGGAAGCGCATTTTCAAGAGGCCAATGGTCTGTTCAATGCAGGTCCGTGTTAGGAGATGGCTCTAGTTGTAGCGCTTCTCTCCATCCGTGTCTGGGTTTCAAACGGTAGTCAGGAGCCAACTCCTTGTGGGATAAACCATATCCCCCGGCAGCCACCCACGAAGTCTAGATGCGAAGAGGTGCAGAATCTGAGGCTCTCACAGGATGAATCATGACAGCTGCCTGGGCACCGGGTACAGACCTGTAAAATTCACTTCCTGTGGTCACAGACCAGCTGGACATTCAATGAGTGGTAGCCCTTCCTTTCCAGCAATCTGACTGGCTGGTCCTTGATAGCTACATGGGTACAATCAATGACCTCCTGGATCTGAGGGAATCCACTGCTGGACACACAGCCCATCTGTGTCAAAGTGGATAGAGTTCCCCGTCCTCTAGAATAGGGCATTCATGACCTGCTTGATGGCCTGATAAGCTGCCAGCTGTGAAATGCCACCTAGGTCCGCAGCTGATCCCTAAATGATCCAGTTACATAGAAATTCAGGATGACGGTGACCTTGACAGTAGATAAGGGACTGCCATTGGGTCCGAGAGACCTCAGACCATAGTTGATCAGACCACATAGGACCGAGACCATCTTCCTAGATAGGTGCATGTTTCCTATGGCACTGACGCTCTGTCATTTGTAGGTAGCTGACTCTTGGCCGGTTGACCCAATGTCTTGGGTAGTGCCTTTTGTCTCCTTGCAGCCCCTCACTGTGTTCCTCTGGTATCCTCCTGTCCAAAAGGACATTAGTGAACCAAATGGGTTTTTGCAACAATGGTTTCATGGTCACCATTAGACTAGCTTTCAATTCCAATTTTATCAATTGAATTCAAATTTCACTCCCATGTTCCCAGAGCATTAGCCAGGGCTCTGGATTACTAGACCAGTGACATTACCATGACACCACTTGCTCCCTCCCTCCCGCCCACTCGCCTCTTCAATCGTTGCTTGTCCCCCTCATTTCTCTCGCCGCTTGTTCTCCCCATTTCGCCGACCCCCACCGCTTGTACCCCCGCTCCCACCCCCTCCCAGCTCGCCAGCCAGTCAGTCCCTTGCTTGCCGGTCAGTCAGTCTCTTGCTTGTCGGTCAGTCAGTCTCTTGCTTGCCGGTCAGTCAGTCCCTTGCTTGTTGTTAGTCAGTCCCTTGCTTGTCGGTCAGTCAGTCTCTTGCTTGTCGGTCAGTCAGTCCCTTGCTTGTCGGTCAGTCAGTCCCTTGCTTGTAGGTCAGTCTGTCTCTTGCTTGTCAGTCAGTCAGTCTCTTGCTTGTAGGTCAGTCAGTCTCTTGCTTGTCGGTCAGTCAGTCCCTTGCATGTAGGTCAGTCAGTCTCTTGCTTGTTGGTCAGTCAGTCCCCTGCTTGTCGGTCAGTCAGTCCCCTGCTTGTCGGTCAGTCAGTCCCCTGCTTGTCGGTCAGTCAGTCCCCTGCTTGTCGGTCAGTCAGTCCCTTGCTTGTAGGTCAGTCAGTCCCTTGCTTGTAGGTCAGTCAGTCTCTTGCTTGTTGGTCAGTCAGTTTCTTGCCTGCCTTCTTGCTCCTGGCTGGAAACAGTGCACTTGATGATATCACGGTGCATGCTGATGTCAACGCATGCATGTTGATCCTGGAAAGGTGGCAAATTTGCGGACAGGCTCTGATGATGTTGGAGCTTGCACGTGTGCTGACTGCTTTGGCAACATTGGCGAGAGACAATAATACTGAGCCCTAGTGGTAGATTTTGGTATATAATACTTTATAGTCTCAGATAAGGATTTGGTCTCCAATTCTCAAAGCAACTTTATTAATGTATTTTACTACCACTACTGAAGAAAAAAAATATTGCTCCATCGAGTTATCAGTAATAACCAGAGTAAACAGCAACAGTAATCCAGGTAAGTTTTTTTTATTCTTTCATGTGATGTGGGCATCACTGGCTAGGCCAGCATTTATTCCCCATCTCTAATTGTCCTTGCGGAGGTGGTGGTGAGCTGCCTTCTTTAACCGCTGCAGTCCATGTGGGGTAGGTACACCTACAGTACTATGAGGAAGGGAGTTCCAGGATTTTGACTCAGCGACAGTGAAGGAACAATGATATAGTTCCGATTCAGGATGGTGTGTGGCTTGGAGGGGTGGTGTTCCCATGCAACTACTGCCCTTGTCCTTCTAGGCGATAGAGGTCACAGGTTTGGAAGATGCTGTCGAAGGAAAGTGGAGAGTATTCCATCACACTTTTTCTTTATTAATTCATGGGATGTGGGCATCACTGCCTAGGCCAGCATTTATTGCCCATCCCTTATTGCCCTTGAGAAGGTAGTGGTGAGGTCACATGTTTGGAAGGTGATGTCTAAGGAGCCTTGGTGCATTGCTGCAGTGCATCTTGTAGATGGTACACACTGCTGCCACTCTGTGTTGGTACTGGAGGGAGTGAATATTTGTGGGCTGCTTTGTCCTGGATGGTGTCGAGCTTCTTCAGTGTTGTTGGAGTTGCACCCATCCAGACAAGTGGAGAGTATTCCATCACACTCCTGACTTGTGCCTCGTGGATGGTGGACAGGCTTTTGGGAGTCAGGAGGTGAGTTACTCCCTGCCGGATTCCGAGTCTCTGACCTGCTGTTGTAGCCACAGTATTTATATGGTTATTCAGTTCCGTTTCTGGTCAAAGGGAACCCCCAGGATGTTGATAGTGAGGGATTCAGTGATGCTAATGCCATTGAACATCAAGGAGAGATGGTTAGATTCTCTATTGTTGGAGATGGTCATAGCCTGGCACTTGTGTGGCATAAATGTTACTTGTTTCAAAATGTCACAATTCCCATTTTGCCAGCATCACTGGAGAATATGCCAGAGGTCAGTGGAGAAGTCAGGTGGCACAAAGCCCAACATGCACCTATACAACAAAGCAGAAAAAGCTAACTTTATATGTTCTGGAGTAGGTCATTCGGTCCCCATCTTTGTTACAAAAGTAAAATGATATTTTGTAAGAGTGTTTGGATTAAATTCAAGCCATTATTTTATCTGAGTAATTCCAGCAGGTGTTGAAACTACTGAAGACAATGATAAAACACTGAGGAATTACACAAAAATGGTTTGCAAACTGAAGAAAACTTGTTATGCACAAAGAACAGAAATCGTATACTGAAGTATATGCCACTTACGGAAAAAGTAAAGGTGATGCCCGTATCTATCTCTATCGCCATAAAAAGTATTATGGGCAAGAACGGACCATGAAATGGCACCGCAAAACAAAAGCTATGATCCCCACTTCCTGATATGAATGTAATGACCTTTCTGTTGATGAGAGTACCATTTCAATTTTGCAAACACCTTTATTCCTGAAACAATGCAAATCTGCAGTTTTTATGTTTAATTAATTTAAAATGAAATTAAATGATACCATCTGTGAGCACATTTTGTGACAGAAGGTAAGTTATTATTTTGGTCTTGCCTTTTTGTTAAACTGAAAGTAAGTTAAGTCTTACCCTAGTGTTAAATATAGCTACAGTCTTGGTAGTAGTACCCCATAAAAATAAATTAACTTTAGGATGTAAGTGTTATTCCATTTTCTATATTTAGGCATTCATATATATAAAGGGTGAATTTAAACATTAAGGCTGCCCTATTGAATTAACTGTAAATGATAAGTTACAGGAAGAGATGGTGGTAATGTCACTGGACTAATAATCCAGAGACCCAGGCTAATATCCTGGGGACATGGGTTCAAAATCCCATCACAGCAGCTGGTGGAATTTGAATTCAATTAATTAATAAAATTCAATTAATTAATGAAAATCTGGAATTGAAAGCTAGTCTTAGTAACGGGGACCATGAAACTACCATCAACAGTCATTAAAAACCCATCTGGTTCACTAATGTCCTGTAGGGAACGAAATCTGCTGTCCTTACCTGGTCTGACCTACATGCGACTCCAGACCCACAGCAATGTGGTTGACCCTTAACTGCCCTCTGAAGTGTCCTAGCAAGCCACTCAGTTGTACAAAACTGCGACACAAATGTTGAAAAGGAATAAAACTGGATGGAACATCCGATATCGACCTAGGCACCAGCACCCACAACGGCAAACTCAGCCCTGTCGACTCTCAGTAACATCAAAATTGAGAGAGCTGTCTCATACACTAGTCAAGCAACAGCCTGACATAGTCATAGTCACAGAATCATACCTTACATCCAATGTCCCAGACACGACCATCACCATTCCTGGGTATGTCTTGTCCGCCAGCAGGACATAACCACCAGAGGTGGTGGTGCAGTGGTAGACAGTCAAGAGGAATTTGCCCTGGAAATCCTCAGCATTGACTCTAGACCCCATGATGTCTCTTGGCATCAGGTCAGGAAACGTCTTGCTGATTAATACCTACCCTCCTCTCTCAGCTGTTGAATCAGTATTCCTCCACGCTGAACACCACTTGGAAGAAGCACTGAGGATGGCATGGGCACAGAATATACTCTAGGTGGGGGACTTCAAAGTTCATCACCAAGAGTGGCTCGGTAGTGTCACTACTGATGGAGCGGGTTGAGTCCTGAAGGACATATCTGCTAGACAGGGCCTGCGGCAGATGGTGAGGGAACCAACAAGAGGAAAAAGCCTACTAGACCTTGTCCTCACCAACGTCATGGGTCATTCAAAGACCCATATGACTGTTGCAAATTCTGACCACCATCAGTCTTTAACGAGGATAATAAATCTGCAAAGCAAGTAGCCAGTGAACATAGTGGAAGAGTTTAACAAGAATAAGTTTGATGACAAACTTTAAATCAATGTAAACTTAAAGCTGTCTTAGTACTGAGAATTGGAGCAGGGACTGAAATTGTGTGAGAGAATAGAGATATCACAGTTGGACTGAATTTAACTCTTTATTACTTAATTCCTTCAATGAATAACCCCTGGTAACCATGAAATAATTGCCTTTTGACACTTCTACAAGGAATTTAAAGTACATCGACATCATTATTTTGAATTGTAAGAAGGTTTATGCTTTTTGATCATGATTTATATATGTAAAAACCTCAGTGCAATAGTTGGCGTTACAACAAATATAACATCTGCTCAGTACAAGCTTCCTGCAGTGGTTGACTTGGTATAAGTGTAGAGCAATTTAAATTGGGTTGCTATTCTTGTAGTCAGTCTTTTAAAATTTAATTTTATCTTTAGTTTCAGTTAATATTTGCTTCAATAATTTTCAATATAAACCAATGTAATATCCAAAGAAGAAAATTTTCCAGCCTAATATTAAGAATGTATGTGAAATTGTGTTGTAGTAGAATTGCACTTTTTTAAGATTGCCTCCTCCCTCATCTTAAGCAACCAGAAACATTAACATTATTAGCTGTGTTAAAGAGCAGTATCATTACACCTCATAATGCAGATTTGAAATCCTAAATCCTATATCATAAGGAGGAAATGCATTCATCTGAATTGCTAATTATTCATAAAGGTTTTAAAGTGTTGTAACTGTACACTTACTAATATCTCAGGCTCAATAATAAGAACATTTAATTTGTATACCAGTTACTGGAATATCTCATATGTTGCCACAAGATTTTCCTGTCTTTGAAAAGCAGACTGAATGTACACTCTTGTCAGATTGTAACTCAACAGATGGTTTGTTTTTTTTAAATAAAACGGGTAAAAGAGCAGTATACAGTAAAAGACAATGAATCACACAGGAAGGAGGCCCCATTTAGCTTGGAAAGGCTCAAAACCCCAAGAAAAGCAGCATTACGCCAATAGAAGGAGGTGGCTAAGGCAGTCATTGCTAATATAATTACCCCACACATGTCAGCACAGAAAGAAGTCCATGACCTTCAGGCAAGATAAAAGAGGCCAGCTACACTTTCCAACAATGCACAGTAATAAGCATCCTGCTATTTATAATGATCTCTTTGACACTAAGGTCCTTGAGTTGTTTATCAGGAGGCAGCACATTTACAATCACAGCCCAGCCTTTACCTGAAAGTGTTTTTTTAACTCAAAATCTAGCATGCAGTCACTCTGCTAAAAGCCTCATATGGAACGGAATTAACTGCTGCCTGCACCTGTCATCACATCTCTTATGAGTTGCAAGCTGATACTTGAATTTTACTAACTGTCATGGTAACCAAAGAAAATTCACAATCTTTACATCTTTTTCAAGATAGTCAATGACACTATATAGAGAGCTGTGACAGGTGGTGGATCCCCATCTCTTAAGAGAAGGAAGCTTTTGAAATCCTCAGGAAAAAAAGCCAGAGAGGGTGGACAAGACTGGGAAGTAGTAGGTGAGGTGCCAGCTAACATTCTGCTTCTGTTATGCCCTATAAAACTTGTCAGCAAACTGTACTATGACACCCTCATGACACTCCTTCTGCTGAAAGTGACTATTTTCTCCCCTGCATCCCATTCTAACATCTGTCCTGCTATTCCTCCTCTAGACATGACTGATGATGATGAACTAGACACCAAGCTTCCAGCCCAGCCAGATGTAGCTACATATTGTGCAACAGATGTTTGATTTAGTGTAGAATTGTCCCGGCTACATGCGCGGATACAATACTGGATGGCTTCACACCACTTAGTGCCCCCTTCAGCATGTGGCACCTTCAGGGACATCAGTGTGACAAAGAAAATCAGTTCTTTCTTAGTTTAGCTTTATAGATCTTCATTTAATTATGTCACCGGGGTGCTTGTTAAATAATACAATATAGCTACATCCAAAATCTTGTACCAAGCTTAACTCCCTCTGAGCTGAAAAGGGAGTTTTGGGATCAAGACCCACTTTGGGACATGAGCAGATAATCTAGGCTATCACACAGTCTAGTACTGAAACAGTGCTGCATCTTTGGTGGTGCCGTTTTCAGAAATGATGTTAAATTGAGGCCACATTTGCCTGCTCAGGTGGATGTAAAAATCCCAAGGCACTGGACAAGGTTCACAGGAGGCAATTCTTCAATAGGGAGCTCGACACATTTCTCAAAGTCAAGGACATCTCAATTTATAGACAGTAGGTGAGGGATAGCTGTGATTATTGACATGAGTTTTGGAGGTTTCCTGAAATCTCCCACAGTTTGTTCTTAAATTGGTCTATTTTTTCTTTGGTTTTATTTGATTTACCAAGGGGACTGCATGATGCGGGTGGAATGGGTTGATAGTGCATGCGGGTTGCATCATGACTGGATTGAACGGTCTTGATAGACCAGTTGGTCTTTTTCTATCATTTCTTATGTTCATCTGTTTGCAGTTTCTAGGGTGTCCAGTCCAACGTTTATTCATCAGCCAACACCACTAAAAATGATTCACTGGTCATATACCTCATTTGCTGTTTGTGTGATCGTGCTTTGTCCAAATCAGCTTCTGTATTTGCCTAAATAACTACAGTAATTACTCTTCAAAATGAATTAATTAGCCGTTAAGTGCTTTGGGACATCCTGAGGATGTGAAAAGCACTATATAAGTTCAATTTCTTCCTGTGACTCAATATACGTTGTATAAGTGTGACAATTATCTTCAAAGCTTAAGGGAGGAACCAAGGACCTTTAAAACAAAGATAGACTGTGTGACTTGTTTAGTTATGTGTGTGACAGCTAGTTATTTTTATGATGAACTGTTATGCAAATCTAGAAAGCCCCAGTATCTATCTTTGAAGAAATTTATGAGCTGTAGCTGCTTGAATCTGAGTCAGTTTAGAGGTTCTAAAAGATATAGGCCAGATTAACACAGCTCCCTCTTATGGGAAGAGATACAAGGAGAGAAGAAATAAAGCATCTATAAAAGTACTTACAAAAGAACAGTTCAGTATTTAGACTGCAACTTTTTATTGTTTTTCTTTTCCGATATGGGTCAAAAAGATTTCCCGTAAGTGTTTATGTGTGTATTATATTATTTGCTCACTTGCTCATCTTTTATTAAATAAATTTGCTCAATGGTTTAAATGTAAAATGAGGTCTGATCTTGTGATGCCCTGCTGTTGGTTGAAGACTGGATTGAGATATTTGGCACGAAATTTGGATCTGACGTGCCGCTGACGCTGATGCTAGGAAGCCGGAAGCTGTCTGAATGTGGTGTACTGCACTTCCAGCCACATCCAGTGCAGCTTGCGCAGTGTCACAAGCTGGGAAGGATGCTCATACAGGTCTCCCCTGCATGCACTAGAATCTCTGAATTGGTGCTGTCATGATGTCATTCAGCTGATATGATGCTTTGTGTACAAATTTGGACATGCAGGTCCATTCAATGTATTCGTTTTTCACTCACCAAAGAACATTTGTTCAGCTGCCAGAGGGGCCCAGCACTAGAGTTAAAGGATCAGGCTCCCATCTTATAGATAAGTTAATGTGAAATAACTTCTGCTATCGCAATTGTCTAGGAGTATTGAGGAGTGTTTTTGGAGATGTTGTGGTGAGTTGCTGAATTTGGCAGAGAGTGTTGCTGCACCCTTACAGGGACGGCAGAGGATTTGGTGACCTGTCCACACAAAGGCTGCAACAGATATGAAGCCAGCTGTTGTGGTGCCTTTGGGTCTGCACCATTTCAGCAAAATGGAGCAGAGGCTGTGAAGAGGGCAAGCTTTGCATGATGCCTTCTGCCAAGATGGAGCCAGACCCCTCTAACCAGACAGTTTCTTGTCATTATCAAGGAGCATGGAGGAGTCTGGCTGCAAATAAACAGAGGGCATTGTGCAGAGCTTGGCCTCGTCACAGCCTCTGCTCTATCTCCCTACATGCTGCAGACACAGGGGCACTGCAACTGCTGGCCTCATACATGTTAAGTGAGGAACAGTGCTTGACTCAGTTGATTGACTGTCAGCTAACTTCATTGCATGTCTCATGTATCTTTTTGTGCCACTTTTCAAGAATGACTACTCCAGGGGCAGCTGGCACAAGCAGCCAAGCAAGGCCTTGAGACATGGCGCAGAAGATGATGCCACAATTTCACAGACTCTGACCCCCAAGTCCTTCTTGAGGAATTTGAGATCAGGAAACCACAGAACAAATCTGTCAGAAATATCACAAGGGAACTGATGTTTGCACTGAATGCGAACTCGCGCAGCCTTAGAACTATAGACTATTGCTGCAAGAGATTTAATAACCTCACTGGGGCAGTTAAGGAAATACACTGACCAGTCTTCCTTTTCTTCCTTGGGCACCCTGGGCACCAGCACACTCTCCATCCAATTGTACAACTCCACCTTCACAATGCATCCTGTTTTAAGGGGCTCTAATTTAGGATATTGCAGCAATTACTTACATGCTTCTTTGCTCCCCACAAAAATAATCATTGGGGGCGGACAGTTTACCAGTTCCATTTAGTGGGGGGGAAGGGGGGGGGGCACAGGCCTCAAACTAGCTTGGGCCTCTTCGCTCCCAGCCCACCCAAGATTTAAAATCTACCCAACGATGTTTCCTACAATTAACTTCAGATTAGATGATTCCTTTTAAATATGCTATAACTAATCAAAAAGGAAACCTGATAAGTGGTGAATAGCTGTTCAAATAAAACAATTAGTTCACTTGGCCTGATTGGAGTTGTCCTTATATACGCCCTATTATAGTAGCTAAGCTTCCAAATTCATTTACTTAACCACAAAAGTGCTTGACCACAAGATGCTTGCTGCCTTTTTAGTCAGCACATGTGGGTGACTGAAAGTATTTTTGTGCTTCTAATGTTGCTGCTTGGGCCGTGTGACCTTCATGTGCTACACAGTGCCATTTATATTCGGCAGTCTCCATTGCTGTCCTGGGCTCTATGTATATTATGCAAGTGACCACAATCAGCACAGCAGGAACAAGCTGGCCTTAACCCCATCACAGATTCACAGGCTCTCATTTCCATGGGTTTAGACTCTATTAGTTTGCTGCAGGCTCTGCTGTTTATACTTAAGAATGCAGATGACAGAAGGGAGAATGACATGTCTGGTGCTGGCTACAATAGTTTAATATAAAAGCACCTTGAAAAAAATGAATCAGCTGACTGTAATGCAAGAATAACAACAACAGAATTGATATTGGACATTCTATAATTTCAGCAAAATATGAAATGTATGGACTTTTGTTACCATAGAAACTTACAACACAGAAAGGGGCTATTCGGTCCATTGTGTCTGTGCTGACTCTTAGCTCGAGCAATCCAAAGCTAACCACACTCCCCTGTCTTTGGCCTATACCTCCATACCTTCCACAACTTCAAATATTTATCCAATTTTCCTTTAAAAAATGAAATGTTCTTCACCTCAAAACTCTATGTGGCAAAGAATTCCATGCACCGAATTTCTCCTAACCCTTTTCCTTAATCTCTTAATGATTTGTCATGAACATGTGCTATGCCGAAAAATGATTTGTTAATCCATCAATTGGAAACCTGAATTAAACTTTAAAAAAAGGAAAAAAGAATGATAAAAAGTGACTGCTAGCAGCTAAAATAGCCACCGTAATTTGCATCAAAATAGCCTACATTCCAAAGTATCGAGGTGGAGACGTAAGGTCTGGTCAGTCCCCATCCAGAACAGTAGCCTGGGGTTTTTGAATGGACTACCTGTCCTGTCCTCATTAACAAGACATTAAAGGCAATCTTGGAACATTAACACTGGTGGAGATGGACCACTCAAAAGGTAATCACTGGAACAATGGGAGAGATTGGAATTCTTAGACATTAACTAATTAGGTTGCAAGAGAGAGAATATAAACTGGGCCATCATGTGACAGACACACCATCTGTCAATTTAAGCTAACTGCTCTTTCTCTCTGCAGGCAGACAAGCAACTGAGATTGACCAGAAAGGGGTCCCCCCCTCTCTATCTCTCTGCAGACCACCTTGCAAGTTCGAACCTATCATTGCTGCAGACAGAGACCCTGTGAAGAAAACCATTTGCATCACAGTCTCCAAGAAAAGCCTGAACCAGTTGGGCACTTCTACCAGCCGGAAACCTCAGGACCACCGGGTTCAGCAGGAAGACAGCCGAGTTAGCAAACTCCACAGACTGGTTACTCTTTTTTATTGCTCTGCACTCTTATCCAATAAATCTATTCCTCCCCACTCTGTAATCCAAGGGCTGGATTCTATAGGCCCGCCGCTGAAATAGCTGGCAGGTGAGAAAAATGGCAGTCTGCACACTGGGGACGCACATTCTGGAGCAGCCACAATTCCAAATGCAGTGGCTCATTAGTATGGCTGGTATAGCCCCCTCCCCACCCTGCCCTGATGACGTGGAGGGGGCAGACGAGCCGTCCCCAGCAACAGCATCCAGCACCAATGCACAGGCGCCGTTGCCATTTTTAAAGGGCTTAGAGCCCTTACCAGTAAATCTAAATGTTCAAAGGGCCCATCGCACCACAGTTAGGAATTAAATTTTATTCAAACTTTGCATCCCCTTTCCCACCTCCCTCGTGAGTTATCAATAAATGAAATGCTGAACTGTAATCCCCCCCCCACTATCAGAACAATTGACCCCCAACACCTTCCCACCATCCCCACAACCAATCCGAGCGGGTTTCCCTGCTCCCACACCTCTCCCGACCTGAAGATTACACTTCTCCCCCCACCCCACAGGAGTCACGCTTCGTTTCCCAGGACAGGGATTTGAAGGTATGGCAGTGCCAGCTAGGATGAAGAGCGCTTCGGCCTGCATGTTAATGTATGGTAAGTGATGATCTGCCTATTTTAGTTGCTGGTCCCATTGCAAAGTGGCGGGGGGAGCTGGCACGAGGCTTCGCTGCCGCCAAGATCGGGACAGGCCCTGCTGGTGTCGAGGTCAGTGGCGGGCCTCATCCAGAGCGACCTTCATTCCCCCTCCCACCTCAGCCACCATTCCCAAAGTCAAAAGCTCTATAAAATTCAGCCCTATTTGTCTGTGTGACCTCACGCCAGCAGGGCCTGGCCCAATCCTCCCAGCGGTGGTGAGGCCTTGTGGTGGCCCCGTTGCCACTCATCGATGGGACCGCATTTAACTATTTAAATAAATTAATATACCTGAATTAATTAATCTCATGTCACCTCCTGATTTCCCGCCACGATCTTCACCCCGGTGGCCGTCACTGTCGTGCCTTTGGATCCATCTCTGGAGAAATGAGGTGGAAGACTTGTGGGGAGGTCGGGGTGGGGGGGCAGGAAATGGAGTCAAATTAGCATCATGGGTGTAGGAGTTGCTGGGAAGAGTTGTAGGTGAAGGTTTGTGCAGTTTGGTGGGCGTTGCGGTGGGGGGGGAAGGTCAGATAGTAAAGTTAAGTGTTTTTTGGAGGAAAGAGCAAATAATTAGTTTAATTGTTATGGAGGAATGGGAGAGGGGCAAAAGAGATGTATTAAAAATTCAATTTAACTGTAAATATTTAAATTTGCCGGTCGGGATGACAGCCCTTTAAAAATGGCATCAGCGTCTGCGCAAAGGCAGCTGGTACCATTGCCGGGGACGGACAGTCCACCCCCTCCATGTGATCTGGGGGGTGGGGTGGGGGATGGAGGGGGAGGCTGACCACTTTGGTATAATAAGTCACAGCACTTGGAATCACGGCTGTTCTTTGGCGCATGCAGGTCACCATTTGTTTTTGGCCCCCCTCCGATTTTGATGGTGGGCTTATAAAATTCAGCCCATAGTCTGTCCATGTTCACTTTGTTGAAATGCTTCATTATTTTAAAAGCCTCTATGAAATCTTCTCTTAGCCTTCTCTGCTTCAGTGGAAATAATCACAATATCTCATAACTATAGATTCCCATCTCTCACATCAGCATGGTGAAGCTATCATGTGAATTCTCCCTGGTTTTGTTATCTTTTCTATAACTGTGGGCCTTTAATTGCATATAGCACATTAATTGCATCCTAACCGATGTTCTGCACATATTTATCATCATTTATTTACTTTTGTGCTCTATGCCACTATTTATAAATGCTGTTGGCTTTTTTTAAATGGCTTTATCTGCCTCACTCACACCTTCTGGAAATGATGTATTTGAGCACCTAGTTCTCCACACTCCTCAGTGTCTTTCCTTTGAGTGTATGCTCTCATTTCTTGATTTCCCCTCAAAATGTATCACCTTACACTTATCCACACTGAAACATCAGTTATTGGTAAACTCAAAATTGTAAAGGGCTTGTGAAATTGAGTCCTGTACATATTACTAAACAATGAAAACTTTAACCTAATAGCTGTGTAGCATCTTGCGAATTACAACCTGTAGCATGTTAACTTGGCAGCTTAACTACCTTTTGAATTCAAAACCATCCATTTGGATTTTTTAAATTTCTGAATTAAGATTTGATATGGAGGTTTACATTATCCAGTAAGATAGCCAAGGTTCCACAAAGACAATGCCAGTTTTAACTGTAAGATTGCAGTGATGACTTAAATGAATGTAAGTTAATCACTTTGAAGATCTATGGGACATACATCAAAATGCGTGTACTGCTGCCCCTGAGAATTTGTACCACAACGGAGTTCTCAGGCTGTACAATGTGGAACTGTGAAGACAAAATATTTATAGGTTGCTTTAATTTCATATCAAAGTACTTTGGAAGTTCCATTTTCTGATCAGACTGTTTCTCTTTGATATAGTAGAGTAGTATACGTGGGGTCAATAAATCCATCTGGGAAGGTAATTGATTGTTCATTATGTTCTTGTGTTGCTCCACCTACAAAGGCAAAAAAAAGACAGTATATACTGATACATATTTTTGGTGTCTGGCGAGGGTAGAAGCAGCAAAAAGCAGCAGGAGGGAGTGTGAATGGCAGGCAGGGGAAATGCATATGGGTAGGAGCTGTGAACCACCATTAACTTCCCCCTTTCCCAGAGGCTTCACAAAAGTAATTACACAACATTTTGCCCCAATTTTATCCTAGCCTGGTGGAAACAGAGTGGTTTCAGATTGGATGCCCGAATTACACTCCTCCTGATTTTATGCTCCATCAATGAGTTGTTAATGTTAGGCTTTTATTTACTTATTTATTTAGAGATACAGCATTGAAACAGGCCCTTCAGCCCACCGAGTCTGTGCCAACCATCAACCACCCATTTATACTAATCCTACACTAATCCCATATTCCTACCACATCCCCACCTTCCCTATATTCTCCTACCACCTACCTATACTAGGGGTAATTTATAATGTCATTTTACACTTGGCAATTTCCCCAGCGTGGTCAAGTCATGATATAATTTTATACACACTGTTATGCTCACGTGAAGTGCAGTGATTGAAAATACAAGAACCCAACCTGAAGAGTTATACAAAATTGACTTTTCCTTTAAAAAGTGCACAATGTGCTGCAAAATTGGCCGCTGGAGGTCAAACCTGTATATTGAAGCTGTCTTACTGTCTGGTAAGAACAAAAGGATACATTCCAAGTTAAGACATGTCAATTACACCCATCCTGAACCCATCCAGAGACATTTTTGAATTGAATGGGATCTTCTGAAACAAAGAAGTTGTGAAGTAGCCACTGGTCCATTGCTGGTTACCACAGGGAAGGAGATCTGTGTCTCCCAACAGATGCACCATTTTGACCTTAAAATGTAGCTTTCTGGAGACTGAGGTACAGAACCAGGACATTCCAGCTGACAGCTGGAAGAAATCCAGCCAAAGCCAAAGAAGGTACTCTGTTGTGAGTTCTACACTTCAACCTGTGCAGCAGAGAACTGAAGGTGATCCCCCAACTCTAAATTGAAGTCCTGTGACTAAAGAAATCTACAAAGCCAAGGCCTGCAACTTTAAAAGAGAAACTGACCTCCAAGAAACTTCAACAGGTTTACCGCGAACCCTGAAAACCTACCTCACTTCAAACCACTTACCCCTTTTCTTCTTTATCTATCTCTTGTGTGTGTGTGTGTGTGTGTGTGTGTGTTTGTGCACACAACTGAATGTGTGTGGTTGCGACCATTTCAGGAATTAATATTGCTCAAATAATTAATCTTCTGTTTTAATCATGCAAGAAAACCCGTTGCTGTCTGTCTATTTGACAAATATAACCCCAGGGCCGCTGAAGCCAGTATCCATAGCTATGAGACAAATAAGCATGTGCTCTGACATCGCCCAAGAACAAAATACCTATCAAAATTTCTTATAAAAAGGAAAAATATCCTCGGCACCAGGCAAAAATGTAACCATTCTCAGGGATATTGGTTGTTTTCAAACACAACTGGCAGCCAAATTTTCAGAAATGCCACCCGAAAGCAGAACAAATATCACAGTATTGGTAAAAGGGCTCACGAGCAAATGCTTGAAGGTTCCCTTAGTTAACGTTTACCTGCAGATTAAGTTGGTCACCAGGGTAATGACAGTCAGGGTCATTCCGAGCTTACCGATGCAGGGGGTCAACCTATTCTGGGTAATAACTTGGCAAGAAGCACAGTATTGTATCCACAAGTTCCAGAGCAGTCCACAGAGACTGAAGAAACTGAGGGAAAACACAAAACTGCACAGCAGCAGAGGGTTGAGGAAGCCCAAAAGTCCTACGGCGGGGGCCAGGGCAGGGGCAATAGGGCCAGTAAAGATTAAAAAGGCTAAAGGAAAGCCATTGGAAATAAAAAGACCAAAATAAAGCCAGCAGAATTTAAAAAGGCCAAGACAGAGCCAGAAGAATTTAAAGGAGCTGAGATAAAAGCAGCAAAGGTTGAAAGCAAAGAACCAGAGATGTGGTTAGTTAAAGATTTAAATAGGGACAAGGAAAGTTCCCAAACGGGCAAGAGTGAAGAAGATGCTCCACCCAGCCGAAGTACTACCGGCAAGTGCAGCAGAAGCTGGACAACCAATTGCGAGCAGTCATGTCCCACAGGACATGGGGCAGATTACGGAAAAACCCATCCCTAAAGGAAAAGGAAAAAAAGATAAAATACCCTAAGGTAAACAACACTTGAGAAAGCCACAAGAAAACTAAAAGTGAGATCAGTATGGATGTGCACACTGAAAAATCAAAGGTACAGGTTCTAAATCCAAAGCTAACAAACCCAGCGAAACAGATTCAGAACTCACTAAGGCATGGTGCAGGAGGAGAACCCAGACACCTCCCAGGAGCAAAAAAAAAGAACATTTATCACCCACTATCAACTCAGAGATCAGAATTATCAATGTGCCAGAACCTGAACTATTACCCATGAGTTGTGGAAACAGCAGTTAAGGGATTAAAGCCTGTATTGGCAGTGGAATTTGCAAATAGCCAGGAAGAATGCAGTATTTCAAATTTACATATCTCAAGAACAGAAAAAGTGGGACTGGATAAAAAAAAACACCAAACTTTCTAAACAGAAGCTTTCCTGGGGCAAAATTTTAATGGCCAAAAAGAAAATTCAATTATCGTTGTGCCACATCCAATGAATGGATGATACAAAACAGACTTGAACAAGAAATGGCTGCTACAGACAATGCCAGCTATAGCAGTTGTACGATTGAGATGTAGGTGCTATGTGTGCAATGGTGTGACCCCTATACTTTCTTACTTAATAAACCAAAAAACCAAGCAATATAAAAATAAAGGAGTTTAATGTTTTCCTTCTTGGGAAAGATGACATGCTTACGTGAAGTGCAGTAATTGAAAATACAGGAACCCAACATAAAGAGTTATAAAAAAAACTTTTCCTTTAAAAAGTGGACAATGAGCTGCAAAAATGGCCACTGATAGTTAAACCTGTATATTCAAGCTGTCTTATTGTCTGGTAATAACAAAAGATGCATTCCATGCTAAGAGGTGTCAATTACACCCATCCTGAACCGATCAAGAAACACTTTTTAATTGAATGGGCCCTTCTGAAACAAAGAAGGGGTGAAGTAGCCACATCCTGGTCCATTGCTGTTCACCACAGGGAAGGAGATTTGCGTCCCTCAACAGAGGCACCATGTTGACCTTAAAAAATAGCTCTCTGGAGAAAGAAAACCAAGACAGACATCATGAAAGCCTGTCCAGCTGACAGCTGGGAGAAATCCAGCCAAAGCCAAAGAAAGTGCCCTGCTGTGAATTCTACACTTCAACCTATGCAGCAGAGAACTGAAGGTGATCTCCTGTACCTAGATTGAAGTCCCAGCTACTAGAGAAATCTACAAAGCTCAGGCCTGCAACTTTAAAAGAGAAACTGAGCTCCAAGAAGATACATAAAGCATCTACCAGACAATGTGGAAAATTGCCCGGGTATATCCTGTCCACAAAAAAAAAGGACAAATCCAATCTGGACAATTAATAATAATAAAAGCAAAATACTGCGGATGCTGGAAATCTGAAATAAAAACAAGAAATGCTGGAATCACTCAGCAGGTCTGGCAGCATCTGTGGAAAGAGAAGCAGAGTTAACGTTTCGGGTCAGTGACCCTTCTTGAGTTCCCGAAGAAGGGTCACTGACCCGAAACGTTAACTCTGCTTCTCTTTCCACAGATGCTGCCAGACCTGCTGAGTGATTCCAGCAGTTCCGAAGAAGGGTCACTGACCCGAAATGTTAACTCTGCTTCTCTTTCCACAGATGCTGCCAGACCTGCTGAGTGATTCCAGCATTTCTTGTTTTTACTCCAAGAAGATACAACAGGTTTACCGTGAACCTTCAAAACCTACCTCACTTCAAACCACTTACCCCTTCTCTTCTTTATCTATCTCTCTTTGTGGGCAAGTGAATGTGTGTGTGAGTATAGTTGCAACCATTTCGGGAATGAATATTGCTCATTAATAGTTGATCTTCTGTTTTAAACCTACAAGAAAACCTGTTGCTGTTTGTTTATTTGACAAATAAAACACAAAGGGGTTAGAACCCTCATAACAAAAACACTTGCTGTGGTCAGTTGGGAGTTAAAGAGTGGAGATCACCCACACCCCTTACCACTTGACCGTAACAAGATATAGGGCTGAATTTTACCTGCTTGCCGCCATTCTTGTCGGCGACCTTTCAGAAAGGCATGCATCACACGTGATCTCTCTGCCACTGAGCCCCCGTCATATTACAAGCGAGGGCTCATTTAAATAGAGGAGGCGCAACGGCTGCCCTCGATGATGTAGAGGGAGCGGCTGCTCCGTCCCCAGCAATGGCGACCCGTGCCACCGCGCAGGTACCATTTTTAAAGGGCTTCAAGCCCTGGCAGCTGATGTAAAATTTTTAAGGAACCAGCACTTTAAATTTCAATGAAAACATTAAATGGAACATAAAAGCCATTCTTCCACACCCTCCCCATGATCAAACAATAAATTTATTTCCCTCTCCTCACTGAAAAACCATTTTTGAGAGTCCCAACCTTTCAACCCCAAACTTTTCACTCTTTCCCTTTCAACCCCTTCCCACCATCCCCACAGCCAATAAAAAAAATGTTTTCCCCACTCTCCCCACCCTGCTAATTTCACTCCTCCCCCCTTCCCGCCCGTGTCTCGCCTCAGAACGCTGAATGGAGTTCCAAAGGCGTGCGGGTTGCAGTGGGTGGCCATGATATCAGCATGGGACGGCCACCAGCACCAGGTAAGTTGTCTTGCATTTTTATTTAATTAATTGTAATATTTCAATGAAGGCTTGGTGGTGGGGGGGTCAGGGGGGCCCCCACCGAGGCCTCGCCACCGCCGGTAAAATGCGGCAAGGCCTTCTCGGCATCGTGGGTTGTGGCAGGTTTCTCCCATAAGTATTTTACAGGCACCGGCCCCCCACCCCGTCACGGACCATGATGTCGAGGGGCTGGTAAACTTCAGCCCATAGTTCCCTTGGAGGAAAATAACTGAACTGATAAATTAAGTCAGTGTTAAACACTTTATCAATTAACTTATACCTTGCACACAAATAGTTATTTATTTACTACTCAGCCAGAGAGCAGAATGTGCTATTTTTCTTCATGATGATATGATGCAAACCCCACATGCCAAATGGAAAAATATTAATTTTGTCAAGTGGAACTTTGCCTGAGACTTACTGGAAATTGCTGCAAATAACATTTTAAAAAAAGGAACAGCTAGCAGCCAAAATGGCCAAGAATATTTGCATATGTAAGAAACCAAAGGATTGGACTGGAGACAGGGGTGGCTGTCTCAGCCTAGCCAGAACAATAGGGTGCTCTCTGATTCAATTATCTGAGATAACCTTGTCAATATGTGGTTGTCAAAAGCCAGCGACACCCATTGACTTTGAAGGAGCCAACAATCACCCCACCACCACCACCCCCCCCCCCCCCCCCAACCAAGTATGTCTGGGCAGCCTAAGGGAAGAGCCTTGAAGTTCAGAGAAAATTCCAGAAACTTTTCATTAAAACACAGAGGTGGTCATATCATGTGACTGTTTGTGCAACTCTGGGAGATTGTGAGCAGTGACTCAGAAGGCAGATTGTAACTGAAATCCAGCAAGGGAACAGCTCTCTCCCTCTCTCCAGTAAAGTCCCAGAGATGCCTCGGCTGCAACTGCTAAGCCTCAAACCTACAGCCCAGCACAGTCAGCAACTAGGGGACAAGGATAAAGCCCGTCTTCTGCCTTCTGGAACCTGAGAAGCAAGCCCGAACAGTGTACGTGGCCCAGCAAGGAATTCAGGACTACAATTTCAACTAAGAACTCTGGAACTGAGATTTAGTATTTAAATTCCATTTATGACAGACTCTATGCCAACCTCTCAACTCTGTTTTTCCCTCTGCAATCTATTTGTGTGTGGCTCTTGTGTGAATATGGGGCGTGGATGTGTAGCGTATTTTAGTAATTTGTACCGATTTAGAGTAATAAGGATAATAAACTTGCATCTTTCTGGTGTAAACTCAAGGAAAGCTGTCAGATTGGTTCATTTGCAATTACATTAGAGGGACAGGAGCAAGTGCTCACTGAGGTGGTAAGTTCAATCACTGTGTTAAAAGGATAAACCCTGCTGCTGTCAAACCAGGGAAGGGGTAAAAGGCAGCCTGAGACCCCTTCCTCACCTGGTTGTAACAATGATGAGTTTAGTCAATATATATTTATTTGTAAAATACTAGTACTGCTGTAAATTGTGAACTTGTTCAGCAGAGGTAAGGTTTCTGGGGTCTGGAAAACAAATTGATTCTGGGAGATGAAGCTTGGAGGACCAGCCTGGCAGTGAGCCACATGCAATTTAAGGTAAATGAAGAAATAGGGCCTAAAATAAGAGGTTTTAATGTGATAGAGAAATGTTACAGATAGGCATGAGGTAAATAATGTGATGGAACAAGTGTGTTGGCCATGAGCTTGATGGTACTTACAGCAAATGTGACATATGCAAGAATCTCCTGCAATTTGGAGGATGCGCTGTTTTATGTTACTTAACATAATATTTGGGCCATGGTGATTGAGCCAAATTTTGTTGTGTTTATACTATAGACCATTGTAGAAGTGTCAGTGATATTTCTGGGTTTGAATTATATGATCATGTGCATTATTTGCAGTGAAACTATAAATCAGTGGCCATGATTGCTATTAATGGTTCATTCAACAATATTGTCAGTTTTACAGTTTGGCTGTTTTTAAAGCTCAGAATAAAAAAAGATGATATTCCGAGTTGCAGTTTGGTAAGTTGTAGAAACTGTATGTACTAGCAGTGACAATTGAGGGGAGAGGGCATGTGTGGCTTGGGAGGGTTTTGGGAGGGTGGTTCTCTTAAGAGTTTCTTCAGAAATGAGAAATCAGCAGTTTTTATGTTAAATAATGCAAGATTACCCAATGCTGGGGAACCCCCTTTAAGATTTCCTCTTTAACCTTCCTTGTTCTAATTAGAGTTGATGTTTCTCTCATCTTTCCTCATAATTAATGCTTCTCATCCTTGATATATTTTCTGTAGCCTCTCCATGGCATTGGCATCTTTCCAAAAGTAGGGCACACAAAATTGGACGTAACGGCTGTCACAATCCCATATTTTATTTTCTCCTCGGGAAATTGCACCTTTAAGGCTGTAAAATATCAGTACTTCTGTAAGGCAGCAAGCTCTGAAGACTATAAGCCAACTACAACCATACAGAGAGGGAGAACAAGGCTTCAACATATCCATTTTGACTTTGAAACTGACTAGCAGAGATACACAGTTGACAGACTGATCCCGCACATGAAGGAAATAGGAGAGGTCTCTCTAAGTCAATTTAGATCCTGGGCAGTTCCTCTCTCAACCTTCTAAAAAGCTTCAAGCCAAATTAATTCCTTAAAGAATTAACAAATTGTTGATCTGCTGTGTTCATTGCTGGAAAAAAGAAGTTTAATATTACAACTCCCAAGCTAAACTGCTGAACCCCTATCTCTGGCAGCACCCTTTTCTCATCGGACCATGGAAGACATTAATAACATGCCAGTAATTGACAAAGAGACGAACGTAGGTGAGGACCTGGAAACAATCATTATTACGGAAGAGGTAGTTTTGGGCAAGCTAATGGAGCTAAGGATTGATAAGTCTCCTGGCCCTGATGGAATGCATCCCAGGGTACTAAAAGAGATGGCGGGAAAAATAGCAGGTGCACTGGCGGTAATTTTCCAAAATTCGCTGGACTCTGGGGTAGTCCCAGCAGATTGGAAAACAGCAGATGTGACGCCACTGTTTAAAAAGGGAGGTAGACAAAAGATGGGGAATTATAGACCGGTTAGCTTAACCTCTGTAGTGGGGAAGATGCTTGAGTCTATTATCAAGGAAGAAATAGCAGGGCATCTCGATAGAAATTGTCCCGTTGGGCAGACGCAGCATGGGTTCATGAAGGGCAGGTCATGCTTGACAAATCTTTTGGAATTCTATGATGACATTACGAGCAAGATGGACAATGGGGACCCAGTGGATATGGTGTACCTAGATTTCCAAAAGGCCTTCGACAAGGTGCCACACAAGAGGCTGCTACATAAGATAAGGATGCATGGCGTTAGGGGTAAAGTATTAGCATGGATAGAGGATTGGTTGACTAACAGGAAGCAGAGAGTGGAGATAAATGAGTGCTATTCTGGTTGGCAATCAGTCACTAGTGGTGTGCCTCAGGGATCGGTGTTGGGACCGTAATTATTTACAATTTATATAGATGATTTGGAGTTGGGGACCACGTGTAGGGTGTCAAAGTTTGCAGATGACACTAAGATGAGTGGCAGAGCAAAGTGTGCAGATGACTGTGAAACTTTGCAGAGGAACACAGATACATTGAGTGAGTGGGCAAAGGTCTGGCAGATGGAATACAATGTTAATAAATGTGAAGTCATTCATTTCGGTAGGAGTAACAGTAAAAAGGATTATTCATTGAATGGTAAAAAGTTGCAGCATGCTGCTGTGCAGAGGGACCTGGGTGTCCTTGTGCATGAATCGCAGAAGGTTGGTCTGTAGGTACAGCAAGTAATTAGGAAGGCAAATGGAATTTTGTCCTTCATTGCTAAAGGGATTGAGTTTAAAAGCAGAGAGGTTATGTTGCAGCTGTATAAGGTACTGGTGAGGCTGCACCTGGAGTACTGTGTGCAGTTTTGGTCTCCTTACTTGAGAAAGGATGTACTGGCACTGGAGAGGGTGCAGAGGAGGTTCACTAGGTTGATTCCGGAGTTGAGGGGATTGGCTTATGAGGAGAGACTGAGTAGATTGGGATTATATTCATTGGAATTCAGAAGAATGAGGGGGGATCTTATAGAAACATATAAAATTATGAAGGGAATAGATAAGATACAAGTAGAGAGGATGTTTCCACTGGCAGGTGAAGCTAGGACAAGAGGGCATAGCCTCAAGATTAGAGGGAGCAGATTTAGGACTGAATTAAGAAGGAACTTCTTCACCCAGAGGGTTGTTAATCTATGGAATTCCTTGCCCAGTGAAGTAGTTGACGCTTCTTCAGTAAACATTTTTAAAGCTAAGGTAGATATCTTTTTGAACAATAAAGGAATTAAGGGATACGGTGAGAGCGCGGGTAAGTGGATCTGAGTCCACGAAAAGATCAGCCATGATCTTATTGAATGGCGGAGCAGGCTAGAGGGGCCGGACGGCATACTCCTGCTCCTAGTTCTTATGATCTTATGATCTTATGAAAGACTGCAAGTGAACTTTGTGTTGTATCAGAAGACCATTCATCGAAGCATAATCTGCAAAAACTTCATTGTTTTTCTATTTTCTCGGGCAGCTAATTAAAAACCAAACTACTGTTAGTTTGAGTATATGTACGCGAATGCAAGAGTTTGTTTTTTTAAATAAGAAGTTATAAGGCTTTAGATATTGGTCTATCTTAGTAGTGTTTAAGATTTTAATTTTTTAATAAATAGTTAATTTGTTGATACCTAAAGATACCCGGTTTTATTTTGCTTCATTCGGTGGTTATTAGATTGTTTCAATTGGGCTGCTGCTTTCTTCGATTCGGAAAGCTTAAAGATATATGATGCGAACTGTGGAGTGACAGGACTGAATTGACAGTGCGTTGATCCCACTGTGATCAGAATCATACATTTTGATTGGGGGCTTTGTCCTGATTGGTCGTAACACGGCCTGGAAATACAATGGTGGCGGATCTGAGCACATAATACGGTGGGCAGGGTGTGCATTGGCATCACAGGCTGGATGTGTGTCATTCAACATATTGGTGAAGGCAAGAAAAGCATTCAATGTCCTTTCCTAAAACAGGTATGATGCTCCTTGCATCTGCAAATAGGGGGCTCAAAACCCGTTTGAGGTCCCCTTTGCAAAATTGGGCTAAATTGTCCCACATGCAGCCAGCACTGGTTTGGTTGTGAGCAGAAAGACTTGGTCTACATGCAACTTAACCAACTGTCCTTACAAGAGCACTCCAGACCACCACCAAAAAGGCAAGAAAATAAAAATTTGCCTCAGTATGGAACTGGGGTGGCAGGGGACGGGGGGGAGGGGTGCAGTTGCCGCAGAGCTCCTCACGGCTCCGTGTAAAAACTATGGGCCGCTCCACCACTCTTGACTGCCTCCCACCCTCTCCCAATTGCTCCAACAGCAACCCCCCCCCCCCCCCCCCACTCCCTGCCCCCACTCCAGGACCTACCCCAGTTTTGCTTGAGACGAAACAGCAGCCTGAAATTCAAATCATTTTTGCAGGTCATCTGCTTGGGGATTGCCAGCTGGCCTCATGCAAGTGAGGCCTGAGGCCCAATTCCGGATGGACCTTGGGCCTACCCTTTCTGGCACAGGGATCATTCTTTCCATAAAACTGCAGCCTTTTGGAAATGGACACAGTTCTGTTTAACTACTCTCATATTTAGGAGACTTTCTTAAATAGATATTATTAAAATAACTTAAAATTAATTATAACAAATCTGTTTAAGACATACATTAGATTGTATATCTACACATTTTTAATGTAGATCACTTACCTTCAAGGGATTTTATTTTGGTCTATTGCTAAAGATTTATTAAAGAACTGATATCATCATGTTTTGAGTTGATTTTATTTGTCATACAAAGAAGGTGGAAGGGTTTTGGTACATTCTGTATCTTCCAACAACTCAATCCGTAAAAGGTCCAAAATAGTCATGTCACAAAGAATCATCTGTTTGGTCCTAAATGATTAACTGTTTGTGAATGTATGTTTCTAGAACTCCATAAATTCATTATTTTGCAAATAATTTCACCGAGCCATAACGCAGCCAATGTTATCAATTCGATAAACTCCTCATTTAGATTATAACAGCCTCAAGACTATTCCTGAATGTTCCTCGGTGATAACTTCTATAAATTGTCACATGTCCCTTCTCCATTGGAAAATTCTACAGAGCTTGAATGAAATACTTGTGTCTGCTATCGCTACGCTCCCTAGGAAACTAGAAGCAGCACATTTGGAGCTCCCCAAATGATGTCCCATCTCCTCAAAGAACTTGAACAAAGAAGACTCTGCCCACAAAATGAGTTAGAAATGTAATTTGATTTAGTAGATATTACAGCCAGTTTTCCACCTTTACATTACCTGATTTTTTGGAGATGATTGAATACCAGACAAACAAAGACCCTGGTATAAGACTGAGTAAAATTATCCAGATCGAAGCACCTAAAGTAGAAAAGATAAATTGAAACTATTATCTTTCTTGCATAAATAGAAAAGATTTCTGAATAACAGTTTGAGATGACTACAGATGAATGAACAGGTAAGAACTGTGATGTTTCATAAAGACTCAAGGAAAAAAAAACATTTTAAATGGTGCAAATATTACTGTGCAGCACAGTCTGACTCACTGGATCATAACTTTGGTGTGTTAAATTGTGTCCTATCATTGGGGAAGATTTCCAGCCATCAGTCCACTAGACCACTTTCCATCCTTTGTGTGAGGAACTCGCTTGACCAGTGCTACCCTTGTAGAGTGTACTATCTGCTAATGGTAGTGCTGCACTGACAGCAAAAGCCTATGTCAGGCTGTCCTGTTGTCCAATATGAAGTAGAGCATTCTGCTCTGAACTGTCCTACTATTAAAAAGAAAGATTTGCATTTACATAGCACGCTTCATGACCTCAGGACATCCCAAGGTACTTTACAGCCAATGAAGTTCTTTTGAAGTGTTGTCACTATTGTAATTTAGGAAACACAGCAGCAAAATTGCACTCAACAAGGACACACAAACAGCGGTGTGATGGTTGGCATCCTTCCATCTATGAAAGATAATGGGAATGCAGCAAACAATCCATTTAGGTGGGGTGGCTTCTCTTGGTGCACCTTTGCTGATAGGTGTGAAGGCCAATCCTTCAGAGGCAGGTTCTGCCACGAGTGCAACATGTGAAACTGCCAAGTGATGCTGAGAGTTGTTGTTTTTGACGTTTGTGCCTATTGCCAAGCTGCTGTAGCAATCGGTCTCCATGGTAGTCTACAGGGTGTGTCGCCATTTCCCTCTTTCGCCTGCTAGTGACTCCCAGGCGCAATGGTCGACATTTAGGGCCATCATGTTACACTTGCAAGCATGCTTGAAGTGGAGTTTTCAGAGCCCCACTGATCGTCTGGCCCCGGCTACCCCACCATACATAAGGTCCTTGGGTATGCGACGGTCTTCCATCTGCAGACATGTCCAATCCACCAAAGCCGCCTCTGTTTGATTAGTGCCAACACACTTGGAAGCCCTGCCTTTGCGAGGACTGCCACATTTGTGATTTTGTCCTGCCAGGGTATACTTTGCAGACAGCGAAGATGGAAATTATTGAGCTTCTTTTCTTGGTAGCTGCCCATGTTTCTCAGTCATACAGCAAGGTCTGATATCGCAGTGTGATAATGACCAGATAATGTTTTCTTTAGTGATGTTAGTTGAGGGTTAACTGTTGGCCTGGACTTTCCTGTTCTTCTTTGAAGAGTGTCGTGGGATCCTTTACATTCACCTGAGACAGAAGACATCAGTTTAATGTCTCATCCAAAAGACAACATCTCCAACACTGCAGCACTCCCTCAGCAGTGTATTGGAATGCTAGCCCGGATTTTGTGCTGAAGTCTCTGAAGCGGAACTGGAAACCACAACCTAATGTCTCAGAGACAATCAACTGAGCCATAGCTAACAAATTCCAAATTAAGACGGAAGCATGAAATTGCAAACCTAATGGGAGAAAAATTACAAATATTACAAGCAGCTTTTGCAGGGTAGATATTTTTTTCTAATTTCTCACCGTTATTCCCATTGCACGGCTCAGGCATCACTGGGTCACTAGTTGCATTACTGACCGGGTTCTCTGCTATGCATCTGTATACATGTTGTACCTGTTCATTACCAAGGTCTATCACTAGATCTGTTCTATTGTATGCTCCAACAATGGCTCCTGATGATTCAATTCTCCAATGAAAGGTGACATTTGTTCCTTTAGAGACCGAGCAGCTCAGAGTGATATTTGGAGTTGGACAGTCATATCTAATTTTCAGAGCAGGCTGGGAAACTGGTTCTGGAATAGACAGAATGGACATAAAATGTAATTTTTTAACAAAAAGATTTTTGTTTATAATTGACAGCACCTTTTTATTTGAGTGAATTGAATAGACTGTTTTAAGTGAATTAAAATTAGAAAATGAAAGTTTGTCGCAAAAACTGCAGCTGGATGATGAATCTTTGTTATTGGCTAGAACAATGCTTCCTTATACCAATGTTAATGTTTCTGAGAAATCAGAAGTCCACTCTATCCAAAAAGACTTTGCAAAATGTAATACAAAAAGATAACGATGAAAACACGAACGGTACGAAAAGCGTTGGCAAAATGCCAAAACTGAATACGTAATCAGTTCGTTACGTTTTGCTCAATAATTCCATTAAACAGGCTCAAATGTATTTCATGGCTTGGTGATAAACTTCAGGGTCCAAGATGATTTTATTTTGATGCAGGAATGCTAATTGAGCATTCAATGAATGAGGGCACATGTGACATATCAGAGATCTGTACTTACCAAACACACGCAGTTCAAACCTCTCTTTATCACTGCTTTTCAGATCTGTGCTGTAGTAGCTGATTTCTATTTCATATATTCCACTGTCATTGATCTGAGCGTGACATAACACCACAGAACCGCTCACGTTCCAGTGCAGTCTGTCTTCATACAGTGAGTGCATAGTCTTTGCTTCAATTGAATTGTTGATTGCCCATGTTGCAATGGTAGTACGTGGGGTTGTGGAACAAAATGTTACATCATACTGACTTCCAGCTTGGTGATTTATACGGAACAGGACCTGTTCTCCTACGGTCACTGCAGTGGCTGTATTGGGTGTGACCAGTGTCACTGCTCCACAAACAGTAAACAGGTGGAATACTAGAAAAAGACAAGTGAGTAAGTGTCTGGTGGTTATAATCTGTACTAAATTATTCTAACGTGATATGATAGTGTTACCTGGAACAAAACTCGTGATTTTTACAATGGCTGCAGAATATCTGGATTTCACAGTGCACTTGGACATTCTGCTCTTCGACCACGAATTCACTTCGTTTCACTTGTTCTTTACAAGCATTTGACTCTGTAACGCACTTGCTCTGCAAACAGACGATTCATGAATTTCTCACAATCATATTCTATTCTAGTTGTTAGTTAAACTTGTAGAAGATCTGACAATTTTATGTTTCTAATTCTGGTGACCGTTTTACTTCAAAATATTGGGGTGTATTGAGGCTCAGCAATAGATCTCCATGTACACAAATATAAACTAATGAATATTGGAACACAATGTTTACACAATGAAAGATGGAAAAAGGACAGTGTCATGCACAGAAAGCTTCCAGTCAGCCTGAAGCTAGTATCAGTAAAACTAATCAACAACTAGGATATAACTTCAGTTTTGGACCTCCTGTCGTAATTTGCATTTTAAAAAAGGACAGGTGGGAAGACTGGAAGAGAAAAAGGAAACAACTGAGGGAGATAAAAGAATTATAGAATAGAGGACAAGATTTTACCTCCCCACTCCGATTTACTGGCCTGATTACTGCTAGGGATCTCCCCACGTGCTAGCCCAAGATTTTAAGAGATTCCCCCAATTTGCTAGTTCAAATTTTCCAAATGTACCCCGCCCCACCTCTTTCACTCACTGACGCAAAAATTGAGGATTCCACACCCATTAATCCTGTACAACAAACTCCCAGCAAAACAATTGAAGTTGAGTCAATTAACTCCATCATAACGGAACAGGAAAAATACCTCAGTAAGAGCTACTCAGCTAGCCCTACTCCCCAGCCTTTTCCTCATAGCCCTGCAAATGTTTTCTCTTCTGCTTTAATTACAATTTTTTTGGTCAGATATGAGGTATTACTGCTTTAACTTCTGCTGCAATAATTTTCTGCACCTCACCAAACACATAAACAGGAGCTAAAGAGGCAAATTTCATTTCTAGGGACATTCATTTGGGGTTTTGTTTGAGGGGGTGGGGAATCCAAGAGTATGCATTTAGAGATTTCCCTTAAGTGAGATTAAATTGGTCAGATAGTGTCCTTGATAGGATAGATTGCACATGGTCTGAGGAAGGAATGGTTTTGATGGCATGAATGGTCTTCTTATCCAATGTTTGCCTTCATATCTATTCAACTTTTCACAACATTAAAATTATGAGGGGTCCAGCTAGAATATATAGGAAAGATCTATTTCCCTTAGAAGTGAGGTCAGTAATTAGGGGCATGGACTTAAAGTAATTGGTAGAGGGATTAGAAGGGAATTGAGGAGAAACATTTTCAATCAGAGGGTGATGGGGGTCTGGAACTCACTGCCTGAAAGGTTGGTAAAGGCAGAAACCCTTATCATGTTTGAAACAAATTTGTATATGCACTTGAAGTGCCGTACCCTACAATGTGACAGAACAAAAACTGTAAAGTGGGATTAATCCAGATAGCTCTTTTTTGGCCAAAAAAGACATGATGGGCTGAATGGCGTCTTTCTGTGCTGTAATTTTTTATCTTTCCACGAACAAAGGTAAGTTCCAGGAGAATATGTTTTGTGCTGTCATATCATTAACCTGTTTGTTTTGTCTTGAGCTCATGCCAACAAAAACTTTATATCCAGGGGTCTACAGTGATCTGCAGTCTTCTTCTTCTTCTTTGGCCTCCTTGTCTCGGGAGACAATGGGTAAGCGCCTGGAGGTGGTCAGTGGTTTGTGGAGCAGCGCCTGGAGTGGCTATAAAGGCCAATACTAGAGTGACAGACTCTTCCACAGGTGCTGCAGAAAAAATTGGTTGACAGGGCTGTTACACAGTTGGCTCTCTCCTTGCGCTTCTGTCTTTTTTCCTGCCAACTGCTAAGTCTCTTCGACTCGCCACACTTTAGCCCCGCCTTTATGACTGCCCACCAGCTCTGGCGATCACTAGCAACTGACTTCCACAACTTGTGAGCAATGTTATAGGACTGCATGTCGCGTTTGCAGATGTCTTTAAAACGGAGACATGGACGGTTGGTAGGATGTTGGCCGCCTCGAGGACTTCTGTGTTGGAGATACGGTCCTGCCACCTGATGCCAAGGATTCTCCAGAGTCAGCGAAGATGGAATGAATTGAGACGTTGCTCTTGGCTGACATACATTGTCCAGGCCTCGCTGCCGTAGAGCAAGGTACTGAGGACACAGGCTTGATACACTCGGACTTTTGTGTTCCGTGTCAGTGCGCCATTTTCCCACACTCTCTTGGCCAGTCTGGACATAGCAGTGGAAGCCTTTCCCATGCGCTTGTTGATTTCTGCATCGAGAGACAGGTTACTGGTGATAGTTAAGCCTAGGTAGGTGAACTCTTGAACCACTTCCAGAGTGTGGTCGCCGATAATGATGGATGGAGCATTTCTGAAGTCCTGGCCCATGATGTTCTTTTTCTTGAGGCTGATGGTTAGGCCAAATTCATTACAGGCAGCTGCAAACCTGTCGATGAGTCTCTGCAGACACTCTTCAGTGTGAGATGTTAATGCAGCATCGTCAGCAAAGAGGAGTTCCCTGATGAGGACCTTCCGTACTTTGGTCTTCGCTCTTAGATGGGCAAGATTGAACAACCTGCCATCTGATCTTGTGTGGAGGAAAATTCCTTCTTCTGAAGACTTGAACGCATGTGAGAGCAGCAGGGAGAAGAAGATCCCAAACAGTGTAGGTGCGAGAACACAGCCGTGTTTCACACCACTCAGGATAGGAATGGGGTCTGATGAGGCACTGCTGTGCTGAATTGTGCCTTTCATATTGTTTTGGAATGAGATGATGATACTTAGTAGCTTTGGTGGACATCCAATCTTTGCTAATAGTCTGAAGAGACCACGTCTGCTGACGAGGTCAAAGGCTTTGGTGAGATCAATGAAAGCAACGTAGAGGGGTACCCGTTGTTCGCAGCATTTCTCCTGTAGCTGGCAAAGGGAGAACAGCATGTCAATGGTGGATCTCTCTGCTCGATAGCCACACTGTGCCTCAAGGTAGACTTGCTCAGGAGGCTTCTGGAGCCTGTTTAAAACAACTCCAGCGAAGACTTTCACCACTATGCTGAGCAGGGAGATTCCACGGTAGTTGATGCAGTCACCGCGGTCATCCTTGTTCTTATAGAGGGTGATAATATTGGCATCTCGCATGTCCTGTGGTACTGCTCCCTCAACTTAGCACAGGCAAAGCAGTTCATGGAGTGCTGAAAGTATAGCAAGCATGGCACTCTTGATTATTTCAGGGGTAATGCCGTCCTTCCCAGGGTCTTTACCACTGGCTAGAGAATCAATGGCATCACTGAGTTCCGATTTTGTTGGCTGTTCGTCCAGCTCATCCATGACTGGCAGAGACTGGATTGCATTGAGGGCGGTCTCAGTGACAACATTTTCCCTGGAGTACAGTTCTAGGTAGTGCTGTACCCAGCGGTCCATTTGCTTGCATTAGTCAGTGATTGTGTCCCCTGATTTAGACTTGAGGGGGGCGATCTTCTTGATGGTTGGCCCAAAATCTCTCTTAATGCCATCATACATTCCTCTGATGTTTCCGGTGTCGGAGGCCAGCTGAATACGACTGCATAGGTGTTGCCAGTAGTCATTTGCGCAGCGCCTGGCTGTTCTTTGTGCAGCACTTCTGGCTACTTTAAGTGCTACGGATGTTAACTGGCTTTCTTGTAGTTCAATAGTGCAATGCGCTTAGTGGCTATGACAAGTTCCAGCTCTTTAAAGTGAGATTGAAACCAGTTTGCATTCTGCTTCACACGTTTGCCATAGGTGGTCATTGCTAAGTCGTAGATGGCGTCTCTGATGTGGGCCCACTTGGTCTCTGCATCCCCTGCAGGAGTGTTTTGAAGGGCTTTTTCAAGTGAATTTAGAAACTTATATAACAGCTGTGGATAAGAAATTCTGTTCATGTTGATGCGCGGACGGCCCTTCTGCTTGGAGTGATGCAGCTTCTTTGGTTTGAGTTTAACCTTGCTGCACACCAGGAAGTGGTCGGTGTCGCAGTCCACACTGTGGAAGCTGCATGTGATTTGAACGCTGTTTAAAGCGGCTCACCTTATGACGATGAGCTGGTGCCAACGACGTGATCTTGGGTGCCTCCATGAAACCAGGTGACAGGGCTTAGCATGAAAGAACGAGTTGGTGATGCAGAGTTGTGATAGGTACACAACTCCAGCAGTCTCTGTCCATTCATCCTTCCAATGCCATAGCGCCCAAGGCAGGAGGGCCATGAGTCATGGTCAGCCCCAACCCTGGCTTTAAAGTCCCCCAGCGGGAACAAATGTTCGGTATTGGGAACGCTACTCATGATATTATGGAGTTCCTCGTAGAACTGGTCTTTAACTTCATGTGGGGAGCAGAGTGTTGGAGCATAGATGCTGCTGAGTAGGTGTACTGGGCGAGAGGCGGTGAGCAGTCAGATGGACAGTGTGCGTTCCGAGCAATTTGAAGATGGCTCTATAATGCTGAGCAAAGAGTTTCTGATGGCAAAGCCCACTCCATGCTGTCTTGGTTCTTCAGGATCCCTACCCTGCCAGAAGAAGGTGTAGTCTTGCTCTCTTAGAGATCCGCTCGCAGGGAGGCATGTCTCCTGAAATGCTGCAATGTCCACATTGAGTCCACTGAGCTTATTGTTAATGATGGCGGTCTTCCAAGAATCGTTGATTTGTGTAAGGTCTTCCGACAGGCCAGGACACATAGTTCTGACGTTCTAGCTTGCAAAACGAAGGGCTGGTACCTTCTTTCCTCTTTTTGTCGTGCTGTTTGGTGCGGTGTTACAATCCACTTGTCGGGCAATGACCCTGAGCTCCAAGCACCCATTGAAGCAGGTGGACTGTGGTGGGACAGAGCCTTACTGACCGGGGGCTGCCCGCTTGAGGCGGGCGGTGGCTGTCCAGTGAGATGCGATGACCTCTCCCACCAACAAAGGAACCCGTCGCGCCCAATCTCTACGCCAATTTAGCTGGACTTATAACCCGTAACTGCTGCCTTCCATATTGTTTTGGTCGCTATGAGGCGACTATGGAGTGACCTCTCCATGGCGCATGCCTGGTCGGATGTATGGAGACTGTGAGTTGCCCAAGCGTCAAAACCTCCCTCTCGGCCTTCCTGGTGGGATCCAAAGGAGTGCAGAGCACAATGTTTGGCACTGGTATGGCTGCAGGAACTGCCGAATATATGCCAAAGGTGACACATGACCGCCTACGGGGTTCCGCTCCAGATTTTCAGTTAGGTTTTTCTCCCTTAGCCTTGGTCTCTCCCGAGATGCCCAAAAGACAATGGGGTTGTTAGGGCCCCTGTTCAGGGATAGGAGCTAACAAGTAAGCTGTGTGATTTCATGGAGGGAGAGGGAAGGGGGGACGGGGTACGGGGGGAAGGGGATGCGATGGATGCAGGGGAGAGGAGTGGGGGGAAGGGGGTGCGAGGGGGGAGGGGTTGCAAGGGGGGTTGCGGGGGAAGGGGGTGGGGGGAAGGGGGTGCGAGGTGGAGCTGGGAAGGGGGTGTGCAGGGGGGGTTGGGGAGGGGCTGCAGGGGAAGTGGGTGTGAGCGGAAGATGGTGCGAAGGGGCAGGGGTGCAGGGGAAGGGGGTGCAAGGCAGGTGAACTGGGAGGGAGGTGTGGGGGGGAGTGGATGGGGGGAAGGGGGTGCGAGGGAGAGGGGTTGGGGGTAGGGGGTGCGGGGGGAAGGGGGTGCGGGGGTTGAGCTGGGAAGGGGGTGTGAGGGGGAAGGGGTGGGGGAGGGGGGTACAGGGGGAAAGGGGTGCGGGGGGTGAGCTGGGAAGGGGGTGTGAGGGGGGAAGGAGGGAGGTGTCCGCTGGGGGTCGCGACCCTGTGGAGCAGGTCAGCCCACAGCCTGCACGGCCTCCTTGATATCAGTGTGCTCCAGGCTGACGCTGCGCTCGTGGTTGCCATCCAGCTCATGGTGGAGCTTCTTTCCCGGCTCCCAGCAGTGACGGCGGAAGGATGACTGAGGCCGGATTGAGGCCCTGAGCCTCGACGAATGTGGAAGTGAGCAGAAAGGCATGGCACTATGCTTAATGAGAAATATAGTCAAGTTAGGAATAGTAGCTTTGCTGAGCTTTGATTTTAAGTGGCAGAAACCACAATGAAATAGTTAAAAGTAAAGGCAGAGCGTGTGAGACTGTAAAGACTAGCCGACACTGGTAATTGCAAGGACATCTGTTCTTTATGGCCTGATTGTGTGACTCCCTGTGGTTTGGAACAAATGGACTCCTGTGAATCAAATGATGTCCATCCCTGTGTGAGTGATAAGGAGTGCTAGGCCCCTCTTATCTTCGTGAGCTGCCACTACTTGTAGCTGCAGACTGCACGAAACACTCAGGAATGTAAACCTAATAGAGATAGCAGGATGCTCCGCAATTACTTGTCACAAGGTAGAAACAGAACTCATGATCCATGTAGGGAGTGAGACCAGCATGGTTATTGATGATTCCTATGCTCTTGCTAATTAGCTTGCTTGTCCGCTTTGTTTTATCTTGCTGGTACAAAACAATATTTTATTAGTAACAAGTATGTATTGAGAATGGAGTGTATTGTAACCTCGGTAACAGATGTACTGCATGTCACCACGTGGGTGAAGTCGAATTGTACCGCACTGATTGGTTAAACAAGGAGGTGTAGCATGAATCTTAATGTATAAACAGTAGTACCTGTATCACAAACTTCACTTACTCTGGGGGGGGGAGGACCCGACAGACTCTGGTGGAGTCAGTGCCGCTGTTCTCAGAGTAAGTCCGCTGGCGACTGCGCAAATAAAGTAATTGATTTTACCTACACATCCGACTCGGTATATTTACTGAACCAGACTGAAGGCAAAAAGAACTCAGATTTACACGACCACCTCATGGGCACTCGGGCCACCTTTCACGTGTCTGTCCAGCGCCTTCCAGGTGGGCACATCATGTGACTAACTGGTCTGACCACATCTTGAATTGTATCACCTTAGCAGTCTCTGGAATGCTCCTCACACACAATACCTGGTGAGCAAGGTTCATTCTGGGTTGAATGCCTCAGGGAATGGTCCTTTGCTCTTCCAAGCACTGTCTGTTAAAATACAAATATATTTTCTAGCTGCGGCTGATCTGTTTAACAAGTCATTTCTTCACTCCAGTAACAGTTTAAAATCAATGTTCATGACCAAATTAATGTGCCTTATTCTTGGCAGGTGGGGGCCTAGTATGACACTAACCACACAGACATATCCTGAATCATGTAGATTTATTGATAGAGACAATAGATAGTAGAATGACCTTTAACTCTGGCAGCGAAGGATGGAAGGCTTTTCAGCTTTTCCTTTTTTCAAATGTTCCAAATTACAGAATTATTCTTAATATGGGCTGGTGGTCTTCTATATAATTAAGAATTTTCTGTCTTTTCTTCAGCTTTTGCTAGTAGCTAGGTGGGGTAATAGCTTGAGGCTAGTTACACCTCCATTATCATCATTCCAATTCATCATCATCCAGATATCCTACCTCAATTTTTGAGAAGCTTTCTGTGAGGCTTTGAAACTTAACATCTGTCTTAGGGAAAATGTTAGAAGCTATTATTAAAGACGGTATAGCAGGGCATTTAGAAAAGTTCAAGGTAATCAGGCAGAGTCAACATGGTTTTGTGAAAGGGGAATCATGTTGAACCAATTTATTGGATTTCTTTGAGGGAGTTACATGTGCTGTGGATAAAGTGGACCTGGTGGATATATTGTACTTAGATTTCCAGAAGGTATTTGATAAGGTGCCACATCAAAGGTTATTGCAGAAAGTAAAAGCTCATGGTGTAGGGGGTAACATATTGGCATGGATAGAAGATTGGCTAGCTAACAGAAAACAGAGTAGGCATAAATGGGCCATTTTCTGGCTGGCAAGATATAACGAGTGGTGTGTCACAGGGATCTGTGCTGGGGCCTCAACCTTTTAAAGTTTATATAATTTATATTGGACGAGGGGACCAAAGGTATGGTTGCTAAATTTGCTGATGACACAAAGATTTGTAGGAAAGTAAGTTTTGAAGAGGACATAAGGGGGCTACAAAGGGTTATAGATAGATGAAGTGAGTGGGCAACGATCTGGCAAATAGAGTATAAAGTGGGAAAGTGGGAAATTGTCCACTTTGGCTGGAAGAATAAAAAAGAAGCATATTATCTAAATGGTGAGAGATTACTGATCTCTGAGATGCAGAGGGATCTAGGTATCCTAGTGCATGAATCACAAAACTTTAGTATGCAGGTACAATGCGTAATTAGGAAAGCTACTAGAATGTTATCATTTATCACGAGGGGAATTGACTACAAATGTAGGGAGGTTCTGCTTCAGTTATACAGGGTATTGGTGGGACCACATCTGGACTACTGTACACAGTACTGGTCTCCTTATTTAAGGAAGGATCTAAATGCATTGGAGGCAGTATAGAGAAGGTTTACTAGACTAATACCTGGAATGGGCAGGCTATCTTACGAGGAAAGATTGGACAGGCTAGGCTTGTATCTGCTGGGATTTAGAAGGGTAAGGCGACTTGATTGAGACATATAAGATCCTGAGGGATCGTGACAGGGTGGATTTGGAAAGGATGTTTTTCCTTGTGGGATAATCTAGAACTGGGGTCACTGTTTAAAAATAAAGGGTCACCCATTTAAAACAGAGATGAGGAGAAATTTTTTCTCTCAAGAGGATCGTGAGTCTTTGCAATTCTCTTCCTCAAAAGGCAGTGGAAGCAGAGTCTCATAATATTTTTAAGGCAGAGGTAGATAGATTCTTGATAAGCAAGGGGTTGAAAGATAATTGGGGGTAGGCGGGAGTGTGGAGTAATCTGTTCAGCCATGAACTTATTGAATGGCAGAGCAGGCTCGAAGGGCCGAGTGGCCTACTCCTGCTCCTAATTCATATGTTAGTATAATGTTTCTTTTACTATTTGCATTGGAAGAGTCTTCATTTCTGCTCCTCAGGTATTGATGGCAGATTATATTTTGAAAACTCATGGTGATCTGGCTAGGTGGCTCCATTGCATCATGCTCTGCATTAGTCAAGTGTAGAGTTTTGTATAACAGATAGACAATGGAAAAAAAAACTAATAGAACCATTCACTGCAGTCTTTCATAACATCAGAATTCTGAACACCAGAAACTTACCACAAATGCCACACTGCTGAATATTTAAATGACTGATCCTCTCAGACCTTCATCAGCAGTGATGCTTATTATTACACATTAAAACATTCTGCTGGCAACAAATTAAGTTAAAAGTTTAATTTATGTAATATCAGTAATTACATTAAGTTATGGCTGAGTGTGTGAAAATCTAAATTATATTCAATCTATTTTAATTGCTCCTTAAAGAGAACCTAACCACGTTTTTTAGACAAAAACAACAATTCTTTACTGTATTTTGGGATCTGGGCAACTTTTTTTCCCCAAAAATATACTTTATTCATAAAAATCTGTAAAAAAAATACATTACAGAACAGTCCCAATTTGACATTCCAGAAAGTGCAAAAGAAATCAGTTTCCTTCAACACAACGTAAGGTTCCTCACAACCCTTGCTATTCCATTTTACACGCAATGTACATTTGCATTACACAGCAAAACCATACTTTGGTACATACAGCCCGAGGGATTTTACACAGGTTCCAGCCCCTCGGTATACTATGGCAGGAGAGCCTTACACAGCGGCCTTTCCCCATTGAGTCTTTGCAACATCTGTCCCAAGGTTCAGCACATAGTCCTGGACCTTGGAAAGTGCCAGTCTGCAACACTCGGTCGTGGACAACCCTTTGCGCTGGAACACCAACAAGTTTTGGGCAGACCAAAGAGTGTCTTTCACCGGGTTGATGGTCCTCCAGCAGCAGTTCATGTTTCTCTCAGTGTGTGTCCCTGGGAACAGCCCATAGAGCACAGAGTCCTGTGTCTCAGAAATGCTTGGAATGAACCTCAGCAAAAACCACTGCATCTCTTTCCACACTTGCTTTGCAAAGGCACATTCCAAAAGGAGGTGGACAACAGTCTTTTCCCCACCACAGCCACCTCGAGGGCAGTATGCAAAGGTGGAGACTCCGGGTGTGCAGGAAGGATCTGACAGGGAGGGCCCTTCTCATCACCAGCCAAGCTACGTCTCAGTGCTTGTTTGAAAGCTCTGGTGATGAGACATTCTGTCAAATGACTTTGTTAGTCTGCTCAGCCAACCAAATGACAGGATCCACCATCTCCTTTTCCCCTAGGGCCTTGAGGACATTCCATGCAGACCACTGCCTGATGGATTTGTGGTCAAAGGTGCTTTTCGGCACAAACTTTTCCAGGTAGGATAGATGATACGGCATGGTCCAACTGAATGGAGCATTCTGCGGCAATGTGGCCAGACCCATCCTTCACAACACCAGGGACAGATAGAACCTCAGTACGTAGTGACACTTGGTGATTGTGTACTGGGGTTCTACATTCAGCTTGATAAAGCTGCACACAAAGATGGCCATCAGGGTGAGTCATAGAGAGAGAGAGTCATAGAGAGATACAACAGTGAAACAGGCCCTTCAGCCCACCATGTCTGTGCTGACCATCAACCACCCATTTATACTAATCCTACATTAATCCCATACCCCTACCACATCCCCACCTTCCATCAATTCTCCTACCACCTATCTACACTAGGGGCAATTTACAATGGCCAATTTACCTATCAACCTGCAAGTCTTTGGCTGTGGGAGGAAACCGGAGCACCCGGCGAAAACCCACACGGTCACAGGGAAAACTTGCAAACTCCGCACAGGCAGTACCCAGAAACGAACCCGGGTCGCTGGAACTGATGAGGGCGATGTTGGGTACATTTTTTCCCCCTTTATCTTGAGGTCCCTTTTCAATCTCCAGATAAAGCGGAAATTTGGGAGGTGGATTAAGAGAAGTGAATTATCGGTAGGATCTGTGTGAGAATATTATGGATAGGCCTATCCTCTTTGCCAAACCCAATACCATGATTGAGGTCTATGCAAGTGAGGAACTGTGGGTGAGAAGCTATGCGCTACAACAGTGGTACAGCATGTTGATGTATCATGTAGCTAAAAATATCCGTTAAGAAATGTTCTTCAGGCAGAGGCATTGTTATATCACAAACTGAAAATTGGTGAATGTTGTAAGGCTAACAGGTGTTTTGCAGTGTCAAAGGACAAAAAGAGAAATAAAAAGCAAAATTTCTCTCCCATTAGAGAAAAGAAATTATGCAAACAAAATTAATTTCCATTTAATTGTAGAAGATAATTTCAGATAAATCTAAAAAAAAAATCAGAATTTGTTTTTTAGTCCAATATTTGTGCTTCAGTATGAGCACAAGTTGAATCTAGATGAGGATTATTGTTCGAAAAATGCCAAAAGAGGCTGATATAATTTTTGTAAAAAGGAAATAAACGTCAAAAAGATAGAGAACTGATAGACAGCGTTACTTCTGAAGAAGGATAGAACATAACATTTATCTTTTAATCTTTTGTCTGATTTTTAACTTTTTTGCCACTTTTATTTCCATTTTCAAATCCTTCTCTAACAGTTAGCATATAATTCATTTTTGATATTTCTTTGGAATTACCATATGTTTAAAGCTATTATTTAGTTAAAGATATTTGTGAACTCTTCTTCACTAAAGACATTACCAGGACAGGTCATTTGTTGCAGCAACAGATTTGATATTGCTCATCCCCTCATAAATTGACATTTTCAGTGTCTCTTTTTAAATTCTGGTACATTCTGATATTTGGATAGCAAATTACACCATATGCAGTCAGTCAGTGCATCTATTTGTGAGACTTTTGGTAGGTGTCAGCTCAAGCTGAATTATTTTGCCCCAATACAGTTATATAAGGGGGAAAAAATTGTACAAGCAATGGTTAGATCACAATTAGAGTAGTGTATACAGTTCTAACTGCTTCATTACAGAAAGGATATTAAAGCCTTAGAGATCATGACACAGGTTCACAGAATGATAGCAGAGATGGGAAACTATAGTTATGATCAGAGAATTGAGATACTGGGATTATTTTCATTGGAGCAGAGAAAGCTAAAAAAGAGATTTAGCAGAGGTTTTTTTTTTAAAGTATGAAGAGTTTTGATAGAGTGAACATTTCCTCCAGAGAGATTAGCAATTTAAAATTGTCCCCAGGAGTGAAGACAGAGTTAAAGAAATGTCTTTATGCAGCGGGTTGTTAGAACGTGGAATGTTTTACCACAGCGTGTAATTGAGACAAAGATGATTGCATCTTTTAAAAGAAAATTGAATAAATATTTGGAGCCGGGGAAGATACAAGGCTATGGGGAGGGAGCAGACTGTTCTGGATTGCTCTAGCGAAGAGCCACAGACACAAAGGCCCAAATGGCCTCCTTCAATGATGGTACAAAGTGCTTGGCTTAAAATATTGTTTGATTTCTATATTCTGTGCTTGTTAATCCTGGGTGAAATTGTAGTTTTTTAAGATTCAGAAGTATTGGATGATTTTTATTTAAAGCATCCAAAATTAAGAAAGGGATTATATTCCTGTTACCTAAACTAGACCGATATTTCTGAAACACAATTGTACTACGGCTTTTGTGTCTATGTGCAGCAATTGTGTCTGTGCATCAACTCAAAACCGCTTGCATAACCTCAGATTGGGCTGGTGAGCTGAGTTCCAACTACATGAAAACTAAGACACATAAACAGTTTAGAAACTTTTTATTTTTACTTTTTAATGTTGGTAGAGAGTTGGCATTCTGATAGATGTCTCTTTAACATGAAAAGTTAATCTGGTGGGAAAGAGAGAGCTTGGTTGTCACTGGGAGAAAGTGATAAAAGAGCCATCACCATAACTCAGGTCAGCCAGCTCTGTTTCACACGCAACAAGTTTGAAACGGATATCTGTAGGGCAATGGGCTCTGATGCAAGTAACTGCATTCAATGACCCTCATTTTTATAGAGTATTAGTTTTATGCTTTTTAGGATTATTCAACAGTAATATCTTGTCCATCATAAATAAATATACATTTAAATTCTTCACACAAAGTCCCTGGATGTTGTTATACTAGGTTAATACTAGGACAAGTAGGTTGTTGCAACTCATTTGTTATTGTTTAAATCCAAACACAGACCAACATTCCACTGAACTATTAAGCAAAGTCACAGTCCCTCAAGCAGTGCATTTCACTCCATTTAGTGTCTGTAAATTGTTGGATATTGCATTGCATTAAATTGGAATTAAGACTATTCCTTGGATACAAAATTTAGAAGAGAATTTCTGTCTAACTCAGTTATTTGGTGTTCTTTGGCCCAGATGACAGTCCTGTACAAACCCATCTCCACATACCATCTGCTGATCCATGGGATCAGAATTAGTCATTCTTATTGTGTTCCAGAAGACCACACAAAACCTGACCTTCCTAATGGTTGGGAAGTGCTTTGCAGTTTAGAGTAAATGGGCTGAATGAGAGTTATAGAGTCATTTACAGCACAGAAGGAGGCATTTGAGTCCATCAAATCCGTGCCGGCTCTTCATGAAGCTATCCAGTCAATCCCACTCCCCTGCTCAAGCCCCGTAGCCCTGCAAGTTTATTTCCTTTAAGTGGCCACCCAATTTCCTTTTGAAGTCATTGATTGTTGTTTTCCACTTCCACCATCCTTGTGGGCAGCGAGTTCTAGGTCATTACCACAAACAATTTAGCAGCTTTGCTGCTACAGGTGCTGTTTGGGGCTAAAATTCTATGTTTAATACAGATCACATTTGTTGTTTGGTTAGCAGAATGTTTTTAACAGCTGTCAAAACAGACTAGTGAGAAATTTGCAAAGATAAAATTCGTTGCCTGATATGTCACTATATACCCTTTTTAGCTAAGGACCCGAGAACTTAGGTACAGGTCACCAACATGGGAACTTGAAAATATCTGTAGGTGTAAAGTAATTTAACCAGCTAAAATCGGATAGCTTCCCAGCATGGTTAACTTTCCATCGCTTGTTCAGTTGGGATTTCTCTATCCATTAGGATTTCACCAGTGACCTAATTTGGTTGATCATATAGATTAATACACAGATGAGGTACTTGACAGCCCTGTGAAGCTGATTGTATAAATAACTAGTATATCCTTAATAATGTGAAGTAGTCAATTTAAATGATTACAGTTAATATGTCCTAATATTCACTGTGAAGGATGAGGTTGAAGTTTTGGTCTTTTTAAAATTTTGACACAATAGTTATTTTCACAACCATTTAGTAGAATATTTTTGACAACCAACGCTCTTGTGCCCTAAATTAGCTATCTTGCACAATGCAATGCTTGAAAACAGTTTATTTCTCAGTAATGGAAGGATGCTATTAAAACTCCTTTGGTAATTTACTAATCCAGTTCCAAAAATTTGCTTAATCCAAATTGGAAAAATGAAACTATGAACAAAGACTCAGTAATTTGTTTTAATAAATCTTAATTGTTAACCCTGACAATAGTTTGAGTTAACCCGATGATTCCAGCCACTAGTTTTCTGTGTGACAGAACTATTAGCTACAGAGAACTAAGATTAACATAGCCTTGTGCTTACCTGATTTTGAATGTGAAGTAGTTAAATTCCCATCTCCACTGGAAGTTACTGCACGGCTTCTTGAGCACCATTGGTGGTTCTAACCTAGTCCTATGGCTGTAAATGTCTGTTAAGAGGAACGGAAGCAGCAACAATATTTTTATCAGACGTAGCAACACATGTGGCTTTTATCAAGCTGGTGGATCTATTTCCTGCTATTATTTTGTTAGTATAATTAAGTGCTGGTTAACATGTCCTATTATTTTTGACAATACTTCATGTAACCTCGCTGGACTGTTGCTGTACAGTCCAGATTGTGCTTTCACAGTTGAGTTCAATAGCTCCAATAAGGAATCTGTGAATTACCTTCCTACAACTGTCAAACTTAGAAAGAAAGATTAAGCATCTTTATTTTCCCTTGCTAAAACCAGTCTAGATTGCTATTTATAGGATTCAACACCAGTGTCTTTGAAAAACATGTTTTCTTTATTTAAATAGAAGTCTGCTACTAAAGCTTAATTTTTGCAATGAAAACATCGGTTATCCTCCTTTAATCAGCAAAAAAATGAACACAGGTAGTGCAGCCTCTGATGACTGAGCTTTGACTGCACGACCATGAACAGTGACCCATGTGGTATCGAGACCTATAAATATGCCACTTGCTGCATTTAATTAGGTGATTTGAGAACGGGCTAGATGAAATAGGCTATTTAGTTCCATGAGCTCAATAAAGATGTGAAATTCACTGAATAAGGACATACTAAGATGAGGTAGTTTAAAGAAAGCAACATTTTCCCCCCAGAATCCCAATACTTTTATGTTAATGTAATCTTTCTGCTTTTTGATTCTATTCTTCTAGAAATGAACCCCAGTGCATTTGTCATAGGCTGCTTTACCTGCATTGCTACTTTTAATGATTTATGAATCTGTACCCCTAGACCCCTTTTGCCTTCTACACCACTTATACTCTTCTTTTCCAAGGAGTATGTTTCCTCTATTCCTCCTACCAAAATGCACCATCTCACACTTATCCATATTGAAATTCATTTGCCATTTATATGCCCATTCTGCAAGTTTATTAACATCTTTTATTTTGTTGTAATCTTCCTCAGTATTAACTGTACTCACCACCCGCCTCCCCCCCACCCCAATTAAAGGCTGGGCTGAATTTTACTGGCCCCTTGACGCAGCACGGATGCTGGTAAAATTCTGCGGGGAGAGGCCTGCCTTGACCCGCGACATCGAGGAGGGCCCCCCGCATATTACCATTGGCGGGGGGACCTGGGGGGACCTCCCATCGCCTGGCGGTGGGCCCTTCATCTCCATATTAAAATGAACCCTAACGAAATGTAAATGAACTTACCTGCAGGCAGTGGCCGTCCCATACCGATTTTGCAGCCTTCATTCAGCCTTTGGCGCCTTCAGAACTCTGTACGGACTTCCGAGGCGAGAACCTGGTGGGGAGGGGGAAAGAATTAAATTTCCAGGGTGGGAGGGGTGGGGGAGGGGGAAAATCAATTTTGATTGTTTGTTGGGATGGTGGGAAGGGGTTGAAGGGCAAAAGATTGAAGGTTGGGGGGGAAAGTTTGGGGATTTGAAAAATAAATTGTTGGTCATTTCAGGCAATGAAATGACTATTGGGGGGGGGGGGGGTTGTTGGAAAGGGCCTCCATCATAAAAATTTTTATTTAATAAAATTTAACATTGGGACAACTTTAAATATTAAAATTGTGCTGAAGGGCTTAGAGCCCTATAAAAATGGCACCGGCACCTGCACAGTGGCGCAGGATGTCATTGCAGGGGACACGGCGGCCACCCCCTCTACGTCATCAGGGGTGGCTGCTCTGCCCCTCTATTTAATAGAGTCCCCATCCGTAATGTCGCAGGGGCTCAGGGATGCTGTCCGCCATTGGAGTGCACTGTCACAAACTGCAGCGCACTTATAAAATTTAGCCCGCTATCTCTGACAAGAAAGAGTTTAACCATTTCCCCCTGACATTCAATGGCATTAACTATCATTGAATCCCTCACCATCAACATGCTGGGGGTCACCATTGACCAGAACTGTCCAGCCACATAAGTACTGTGGCTTCAAGAGAAGGTCAGAGGTTGGGTATTCTCTGGTGATTGACTCACCTCTTGACCACCCAAAGCCCTTTCATTACCTACAAGGCACAAGTCAGGAGTGTGATGGAATACTCCCCACTTGCCTGGACGAGTACAGCTCCAACAACACACAAGAAGCTCAACATCATCCAGGACAAAGCAGCCCGCTTGATTGGACCCCTATCCACCACCTTAAACATTCATTCCCTCTACCACTGGTGCAACATGGCAGCAGTGTGCACCATCTACAAAATACATTCAACAATGCCTTCTTCAGTAGCTGCTTCCAAACCCATGACCTCTACCAGCTAGATGAACAAGGGCAGCAGGTACCTGGGAACACCACCATCTCCAAGTTCCTCTCCAAGTCACATCATCCTGGCTTGAAAATGTATTGCCATTGCTGGATCAAAATCCTGAACTCCCTACCTAACAGCACAGTGGGAGCACCTTCATCACATGAACTGCTTCTATTTAAAAAGGCAGCTCACCACCACCTTTTCAAGGACATTTAGGTATAGGTAATAAATGTAATGGGATTGGAAATAAATGCTGGCCTTACCAACGATACCCACATCCTGTGACTAAATAAATTAAAAAAATTTAAATGGCCAATTTCACAGAAAGGCCTGCAAAAATGCTTTTCTTATACAGGAAAAGACATAGAATGGCCTATAAACTGTTAAGGTGGGACAAAGAAATGGTTAAAAGACAGAGATGATATATGCAAGAGACAAAAGGAGGTATAATAAGAGGAATTAAAGAAATGGGCATCACTGGCTCAACAACATTTATTGCCTGTCCCTAGACCATTTCAGAGGGCATTTTAAGAGTCAACCACATTGCTGTGGATCAAGAGTCACATGTAGGCCAGACCAGGCAAGGACAGCAGATTTCCTTCCCTAAATGACATTAGTGAACCAGATGGATTTTTACAACAATCAAGGATGGTTTCATGGTCACCATTAGACTAGTTTTTTTTAAATTCCAGAATTTATTAATTGAATTCAGATTTCACCATTGGCCATGGTGGGATTTGAACCCATACCCCTGGAGCATTAGCCTGGGCATCTGGTTACTAGTCCAGTGGCATTACCACTACGCCACTGCCTCCCCAAATGTAGGTGACACAGAGAGTGAGAAGAACAAAAGGGTATAGGTAAGTAAAATGGGAAGCATGAAAATCAAGCAGTGGAGCAGGGTTGTAACAGCCCAGGAATTTCATGGAAAAAAGTAGATCCTTATAAAAATATCGACTAACATCATCTTTAGGAAATGTTTCAGAATTATAGACAGTCTCAGGATTTCCTCAAATGTCAGGTGGAATATATGGAAACCTGACCATGAATACTATTTAGAGAATGTGCATCGCTTGTTCTGGCAAAGTTCAAATTCCTTCCAAGATAGGGAATTTGCTATCATATTATTTCAGAACCTTAGTATAGGCATTGATGGCATGGCAGTGCCTGCTATCCTATATGCTATTTGTCTATGGCTTCTCAAACCGGTACATTAATAAATTTAGCTTCTGACCTTTCAGTGCATGATTTGTTGGCATGAAAAATAAAATTGGTCATCTACAGAAAGGCTGGAACTTTCATCTACTGAGTCAGATTGACACGAATGCTACTGCTTTACCCTCACTAGCAATGGTTTCGAGTATTTGTGAAACGTGTGAGCTGGTGGCTGGATGTTGCACAATGTGATATTTCGACAAATATTAGATAATTGTTCCAAGTTTGTAGTCAGCGTATGGAACAAGCTGTGGTACAAACATTGTGCAATGTCTAATGTCTAAATGTCTAATTCCTGATTGAAGTGTACTCAAGGCACAGAATAAGCAGTGCACTAATAACAGAAGGTGAAAAGCACAATTTTAAATGTTAGTTGCAAAAAAGAGTATCAAAGCATCTGCATTATGTGCCCAACTGCAAAGGATGTTACAGTCGTTAGCTGCAAACTTCCTTCACAGTTGAACAAACTGAGAAAGAAAAAACACCAATTTTAAACTCTCTCTCTCTCTGTCTCTCACAGAGATGCATTTTACAATTACTTTTTACAGACAACCTCCAATATATACTAGAGACCAAACTTCTACACTTTCTATGACAAAGACTATTAAAATAATTGGAAATGAACTAAGAACTAAGGACTGAAGACTGAGAACTGAAACTTTAGTGCCATAAGCACGATCTTGTATATTCTTACTATCCAAAGAAAGCTCTTCAATTTTATTGATCAATGTGAGTGTCATGCGTTACACAAGTTTAACCCCTTGGGTATTAATCACTTCATACAGCCATGTTGACACCTTTGATAACTGACAAATCAATGAAGCACTGACATGGAGACAAAATCTTTTCTTTAATCCCTACCTTCTCAGGTCTTTGCTAACAAAGGGGGTCACACACAGGTCCAGATAAAGAAGGGTATCTTTATATTCCCACTTACTGAGCCACTTGTGGGCCTATGGATTTCATAATCACAGAATTGTTACAGCACAGAAGGAAGCCATTTGGCCCATCATATCTGCAGCGGCTCTCTGAGTGAGTAATTCACTTAGTCCTGTTCCCCTGCCTTCTCCCCATAAACCAGTACATTCTTCCTTTTCAGATAAATACCTAGTTCCTTTTTGAATGCCTCATTTGAATCTGCCTCCACTGAACCCGCTGGCAGTATATACCAGATCCTAACCACTTGCTGAAAAAGTTTTGCCTCATGTCGCGATTGCTTCTTTTGCCAATTACCTTAAATCTGTGCCCTTCCATTCTTGATCCTTTCATGAGTGGGAACAGTTTCTCTCTATCTACTCTGTCCAGACCCCTCATGATTTTGAACACCTCTATCAAATCTCCTCTCAACCTTCTCCAAGGAAAACAGTCCCAACTTCTCCAATCTGTCTTCTTAAATGATGTTCCTCATCCCTGGAACCATTCTCAAGAATCTTTTCTGCACTCTCTGCAATACTTTCACATCTTTCCTTAAATGCAGTACCCAAAACTGGATGCAGTACTCCTGTACTATTGTCTTATACAAGTATAATGAGACATGTTTTCTATCCCTGATGAGAAGTATTTTGTTTATATAAGGCTTCATGGTTCACTAACTTTAGCTCTTGCCTAGTCGTCTGCTGACTAAATTCACTTTGAGAATACGTTTAAGGCATTTCCCCTACATCATGATCTTGATGATCTCCTCCATCATCCAATATCAGAAAAGGCCAGAACTTTAAAATTCATGAAACAAGCTTCATTTGTTTATCTAAGTTTAATTCATTTCCTTCCATTTTTCCTTTGCTTCAGTTTATACATGCTCTCCAGTCAAGAGGAGAGGGCTGCCATCTTTTAACCTTTTCCAATACCAGACAGGGAACAGAGTCTTGATTGGACCAGCTTGCACACCTTAAATGGCCTGCTTGTCCATGTGTGGAAAACCAAACTTCTAGTGATTGGTGTTATGACCTTAGTGAGACTGTTAACGTTAAAAATACAAGATATGAGCCTTCCCAGACCAATTTAATTACACAAGATTTAATATTTTAAGACTTTTATTATAACAACTAAATTAAAGGAAATTGCCATTAACTAAATAGTACTTTGTAAGTAGCTGATACCCCAAATTACAAAGAATGATATTTTCTTATTAAAATACTTGAAAACCACACCACACTTATACGTTGCACAGGCCTCTTTCATGGCAAAATATTTGTGGCTAAAAGTCCCAAACTCCTCCCAGTTGCAATGGGTTGGATCTCCTCGATCTTTCTCAAATTCAATGTCCTCTTCGTTCATTTCTCCAAGCACTTCTGACCTGGATGTCCATGAATAAAGCGATTCCTGGTGATCCTGCTGGGCTTTTCTTTCTCCGCAAACTTCATCTTTCAATACAGGTTGAAGTTTTCGCAGCTTGTTGCAGCATCAGGCTTCTGAGAGCAGATGTTCCTTCTCTCTCTCTCTCTCGAGGCTGCTACCGTTGATTTATTTCCTTTCTTACAGCCTTCTCTGAGGATGCCACCACTGGTTGTCTTCCTTACAGCCTGTCTACCTTCAGAAAATCTGTTAAAGTTATCTGGAACCAAACGTTAAAGCTTATTGTCCTTTTCCAATATACAAAGTCCAAAAGTCTAGTTTGACAGTACCACCTGGACTTTCCGTTGTTCCCAGGTGTTAACAGCTGCCTGGTACATTTGCATCCTCAGAATCACTGACACCTTGTTTACGACCCAAATGTCTGGGAGGGTGAAACCCATTGTTCTTCAGGTGTTACCCCTGCAGTCTCTGTTTTTTCAAAAGAAGTATTTGATCTATGTTGTCTGTTGTCCTGGTAACTAAGATTTCTGTCTTGTCCTTTAGCAGAGTGGATATGAAGTCACCTGACTTTCCAGAGTCCATCTTAACCTTTTAAAAATCAGTTTTTAAAACATAATCATATTACAAAGTCCAGTATTCATATCACTGGTTTAGTTTAAAAATATTACCCCAAAACTAGACATTCCACTTCAAAAACAAATGTCTGGCCATACCAATCAATAGTTTTTCTCAGGTTTGTATCAATGCAGTGCAATAGTTGGTAACCATGATGCAAACAAGATGGGTTTAGAGTACCTCACCTTCCAATTTATGCAATCTCTACTCAATTTCTCCTCATAGTGACATGATTAAAATGAAAAACTTACAGGGCTGGATTTTCACATCTGGGGTGGGAAATGGAAGTCAGGACTGTTTCTGGGTTTCGCCCCCGTCCCCAGGGGGAAACAGAATTGAGTCATGATTTTCACATGGGGTGACCTCTTAATTGATGTAGAGATGGGTTCTGAAACCAATTGGCAGCCATGGGGGCAGGAATGGAGATGGGACAACTGAAATGCAGGCCTGATTTCAACTCACTGCGATAGCTATTACTGTGACTGCTGTTTCACTGCTGAAAGAGGGCAGAGAAGATTCTCAGTGAGCTTTGGACTGGAATTCTGATTTCCATGATGTCTCATGTTATCACAAAGGTGGGAGTAATGCACTGTTAATTCAGTCCCACTCCTTCACAGGTCGCAGCATATTAGCAAAGTTACCCAACTACTGGAAAATTAGCTAATTAAACAATGTATTTATTCCCCAGAATTAAGCACACCAAACCAGGTTTCTTTAAATAACAACAAATTAACTGTTTATTAATAAACCAATTTTTAATGATAATGTGATAAACCTATACATCTGAACAAATTTTAGAATTATTCTTCCTAACCCTCATGCGCACACATACATTCAAACCCAATGATTAACCAGTTTTAAAATGATGTTTTAAATTAGAGATGTTTCTGAAGAATAATAAAATAAATGTGTTGTAAATCCTGGTGGATTATTTCCGGTTTGGTGAGATGTCCCAGAGTCAAATAGTCAGATGCCACTCAAAGTCTCCTGGTGAAATTAATAAACAGTCTGTAGTGGGTAGGATTTCAAGGCAATTTGTCTGCAGCAGGTGTCACAGAGATCTCCCAGCAAAAGGTTGGAGCAACAGGTCTACTTGAATTTCGAAGTAGCAGTCCAACAGCAGAAACTTTCCTGAAGTTTCAGGATCTTTCAAACACACAAAAAGGCAATCGGACTCACTTTTTGAGGCAGAACGTTTTCAGAGACTGGAGAGAACAGGAATCTTTCCACCCTAAACAAGCTTCCTATCAACAAAGAAGCCTTTCTCCAAAGCAGTGATTGTCTTTCTCTGGGTCTTTTCTCTCTCCAGGGGTTTTCTCCCCTCTCTTCAGGGACGTCAAAACCACACCTTAAATGTAAGATTCATTTTTTAGATGGAAGTGACAAGCATTCCACTGAGGATGAGTTCCTTGTCTGGTCTACAAACCCCAGGTTTCCAGCAACAACTTGTCTTTAACTTTCCTTCAGAGAGAAGGAGTAGGGGTAGGCGGTGACGTAGTGGTATTATCACTGGACTAGTAACCCAGAGACCCAGGGTATTTCTCTGGGGACATGGGTTCGAATCCCACCACAGCAGAAAGTGGAATTTGAATTGAATTAATAAATCTGGAATTAAAAGCTAGTCTAATGATGGCCATTGTTGATTGTTGTAAAAACCCATCTAGTTCACTAATGTCCTTAAGGGAAAGAAATCTGCTGTCCTTACCTGGTCTGGCCGACATGTGACTCCAGACCCACAGCAATGTGGTTAACTCTTACATGCCCTCGAAAATGGCCGAGCAAGCCACTCAGTTGTACCTAACTGCTACGAAGTCAATAAAAAGGAATGAAACTGGACGGACCACCCGGCATCGACTTAGGCACCGGAAACGACAATGACAAACCCAGCCCTGTCGACCCTGCTAAGCCCTCCTTACTAACATCTGGGACTTGTGCCAAAGTTGGGAGAGCTGTCCCACAGACTAGTCAAGCAACAGCCTGACAGAGTCATACTCACAGAATCATACCTTACAGACAATGTCCCAGACACTGCCATCACCATTCCCGGGTATGTCCTGTCCCACCGGCAGGCCAGACCCACCAGAGGTGGTGGCACAGTGGTATACAGTAGGGAGGGAGTTTCCCTTGGAGTCCTCAACATCGACTCCGGACCCCATGCAGTCTAATGGCATCAGGTCAAACATGGGCAAGGTAACCTCCTACTGATTACCACCTTCCTCATCTGATGACTCAGTACTGCTCCATGCTGAACACCACTTGGAGGAAGCACTGAGGGTGGCAAGGGCACAAAATGTACTCTGGGTGGGGGACTTCGATATCCATCACCAAGAGTGGCTCGGCAGCACCACTACTGACCGAGCTGGCCGAGTCCTAAAGGACATAGCTGCTAGACTGGGTCTGCGGCAGGTGGTGGGGGAACCAACACGAAGGAAAAACATACTTGACCTCGTCCTCACCAATCTGCCTGCCGCAGATACTTCTATCCATGACAGTATTGGTAGGAGTGAATACCTCACAGTCCTTGTGGAGACGAAGTCCCGCCTTCACATTGAGGATACCGTCCATCGTGTTGTGTGGCACTATCACTGTGCTAAATGGGATAGATTTCGAACAGATCTAGCAATGCAAAATTGGGCATCCATGAGGTGCTGTGGGCCATCAGCAGCAGCAGAATTGTACTCAACCACAATCTGTAACCTCATGGCCCAGCATATCATCCACTCTACCATTACCATCAAGCCAGGAGACCAACCTTGGTTCAATGAAGAGTGCAGGAAGGCATGCCAGGAGCAGCACCAGGCATACCTCAAAATGAGGTGTCAACCTGGTGAAGCTACAACCCAGGACTACTTGCATGCCAAACTTCATAGCAGCATGCGATAGACAGAGCTAAGCAATCCCATAACCAGTGGATCATATCTAAGCTCTGCAGTCCTGCCGCATCCAGCCGTGAATGGTGGTGGACAATTAAACAACTAACTGGAGGACGTCGCTCCACAAATATCCCCATCTTCAACGATGGGGGAGCCCAGCACATCAGTGCGAAAGATACGGCTGAAGCATTTGCAACAATCTTCAGCCAGAAGTGCCGAGTTGATGATCCATCTCGGCCTCCTCCTGAAGTCCCCAGCATCACAGATGCCAAACTTCAGCCAATTCGATTCACTCCGCGTGATATCAAGAAACGACAGAAGGCACTGGTTACTGCAAAAGCTATGGGCCCTGACAATATACTGGCAATAGTACTGAAGACCTGTGCTCCAGAACCTGCCGTGCCCCTAGCCAAGCTGTTCCAGTACAGCTACAACACTGGCATCTACCCGGCAATGTGGAAAATTCCCCAGGTATGTCCTGTACACAAAAAGCAGGAAAAGTCCAACCCGGCCAATTACCGCCCCATAAGCCTACTCTCAATCATCAGTAAAGAGATGGAAGGTGTCATCAACAGTGCTATCAAGCGGCACTTGCTTAGCAATAACCTGCTCAGTGACACTCAGTTTGGGTTCCGCCAGGGCCACTCAGCTCCTGACCTCATTACAGCCTTGATTCAAAAATGGGCAAAAGAGCTGAACTCAAGAGGTGAGGTGAGAGTGACTGCCCCTGACATCAAGGCAGCATTTGACCAAGTATGGCATCAAGGAGCCCTAGCAAAACTGAGGTCAATGGGAATCAGGGGGAAAACCCTCCGCTGGCTGGAGTCATACGTGGCGCAGAGGAAGATGGTTGTGGTTGTTGGAGGTCAATCATCTGAGCTCCAGGACATCACTGCAGGAATTCCTCAGGGTAGTGTCCTAGGCCCAACCATCTTCAGCTGTTTCATCAATGACCTTCCTTCAATCATAAGGTCAGAAGTGGGGATGTTCGCTGATGATTGCACGATGTTCAGCACCATTCGTGACTCCTCAGATACTGAAGCAGTCTGTATAGAAATGCAGCAAGACCTGGACAATATCCAGGCTTGAGATGATAAGTGGCAAGTAACATTCGCGCCACACAAGTGCCAGGCAATGACCATCTCCAACAAGAGAGAATCTAACCATCTCCGCTTGACATTCAATGGCATTACCATCGCTGAATCCCCCACTATCAATATCCTAGGGGCTACCATTGACCAGAAACTGAACAGGAGTAGCCATATAAATACTGTGGCTACAAGAGCAGGTCAGAGGCTAGGAATCCTGAGGCGAGTACCTCACCTCCTGTCTCCCCAAAGCCTGCCCACCATCTACAAGGCACAAGTTAGGAGTGTGATGGAATACTCTCCACTTGCCTGGATGGGTGCAGCTCCAACAACACTCAAGAAGCTCGACCCCATCCAAGACAAAGCAGCCCGCTTGATTGGCACCCCATCTACAAACATTCACTCCCTCCACCACCGACGCACAGTGGCAGCAGTGTGTACCATCTACAAGATGCACTACAGCAATGCACCAAGGCTCCTTTGGCAGCACCTTCCAAACCCGCGACCTCTACCAACTAGAAGGACAAGGGCAGCAAATGCATGGGAATACCACCACCTGCAATTTCCCCTCCAAGTCATACACCATCCTGACTTGGAACTATATCGCCGTTCCTTCACTGTTGCTGGGTCAAAATCCTAAAACTCCCTAACAGCACTGTGGGTGTACCTACCCCAAATGGACTGCAGCGGTTCAAGAAGGCAGCTCACCACCACCTTCTCAAGGGCAATTAGTGATGGGCAATAAATGCTGGCCTGGCCAGTGATGCCTACATTCCATGAATGAATTTTTTAAAAAAATATTTCTTTTGTCTCCAACTGGTTCCAGCCCAAATTGTTTTTTCTTGCAAAGAGAAACTAAAAACAACTCCCCAGAACCCCAGTTCAGCATTCATTGTTCTCAGAGAAGTCCTTTTTCTCAGTCTTAAAGGCACACAGACAACTTTTGTGACACAGGAGAGCCGGAGCATGGTACCCGGGGCAGTGCAGTCTCTTGTTTTTTCAGACCGCGACCCGGTGATCCTGCTGGAGGTCATGAGGGAGAGAAGGGAGGTCCCCTTCCCAAGGCAGATAGAAGGAGGTCACCCATACAGACCAAATATGCCTGGGTAGAAATTGCTGCCAGTGTCAGCAGCAGAAGCATTGTAAGATGAAGCTGGATCCAGGAAAAAGTTCAATGACCTCATACACATTGGCAAGGTGAGTGCTACCCACAACCCTCAGGACAGGCCTTTGGGTATTCATCCTCCAGCAGACACACCAGCTGAGGAGCCTCAGGATGCATGCTGTTTCCAAAAGAGGGGTGTGTGCCCAGGACACTTACTGACCATTTGGAATGCTTCAGAGCCATAGCACTGCTGAGGACCTGTAAACATTGATACATGCAGCTCCTAACAGATAGGGGCAGATGCCATTGGCCACAGAGGACAGCAGTGCCTTATCACACTCTCTCTTGTCATTGCGGGAGAAACAGACACATAATACCTGGGAGAGGGCTGAAACACGGAGAGGGGTACCGTACTTTCAAATCATCACAGCAATGGAGGATTGAGCGATAGAAATAAGGGTAGACAGTGACGTAGTGGGAATGTCACTGAATTAGTAATCCAGAGGCCAAGGCTAATGCTCAGGTTACATGGGTTCAAATCCCACCACGGTGCCATGAAACTATCATCGTTGTGATAAAAACCAATCTGATTCATTAATGTCCTTTAGGGAAGGAAATCTGCCATCCTTACCTGGTCTGGTCTACATGTGACACCAGACACACAGCAATGCTCTTAACTGCCCTCTGAACTGACCGAGCAGACCACTCAGTTGTCACGGGAAATTAACGATGGGCAACAAATGCTGGTCTTGCCAGCGATGCCCACATGAAAGAATTTTTAAAAAGATAGCCAGGATCGCTGACCGAGGAAGGTTGCCCTGGTGAAATGGGCAGTCATGATGAAGATGATGATTACAGAGGACAATGCGCTCATTAAGCGGTGCAGTGCACTCCATCCTGTCCGGCAGCATACTGAATACTGAGTTGCATTGGACGGCCTTAGCTCAGCAGAGGTTTCTGCTCTCCAAGGCTCGCTCTCACGATCTCTTCTTGTGTTCCCCCATAGATGCGGGCATCCAGCCGACAAGAACTTCTGCCTCCCCCTCCGCGGCCCTGGATGATCAACAAGAAAACAAAGACGCACCATCACACCTTACAAGTGCACTATCCACCAGCACAGATACTGTCATCTTGGTGGGTCCTTGTGCATGTTTAGATAGCATAGAGTTATAGAGCACATAAACAGGCCCTTCAGCCCATCGTGTCTGTGCTGGTCATCAAGCACCTATCTATTCTAATCCCATTTTCCAGCACTTGGCCTTGAATACGATGGTGTTTCAAGTGCTCATCTAAATACTTCTTAAATGTTATGAAGGTTCTTGCCTCTACCACCACTTCAGGCAGTGTGTTCCAGATTCCAACCACCCTCTGGGTGAAAACATTTTTCCTCAAATCCACTCTGAACCTCCTGCCCCTTACCTTAAATCTATGCCCCCTGGTTATTGGTCCCTCCGCTTAGGGAAAAAGTTTCTTCCTATCTATCCTATCAATGCCCCTCATAATTTTGTATACCTCAATCAGGTCCCCTCAGCCTTCTCTGCTCTAAGGAAAACAACCCTAGCCTGTGCAGTCTTTCTTCATAGCTGAAATGCTCCAACCAGGCAACATCCAATTGAATTTCCTCTGCATCCTCTCCAGTGCAATCACATCCTTCCTATAGTGTGGTGACAAAAACTGTACACAGTACTCCAGCTGTGGCCTAACGAGCATTTTATACAGCTCCATCATAACCTCCCTGCTCTTATATTCTATGCCTCGGCTAATAAAGGCAAGTGTCCCATATGCCTTCCTAACCACCTTATCTACCTGTGCTGCTGCCTTCAGTGATCTATGGACAAGTACACCAAGGTCTCTCTGACCCTCTGTACTTCCTAGGGTCCTACCATCCATTGTATATTCCCTTGCCTTGTTAGTCCTCCCAAAATGCATCACCTCACACTTCTCAGGATTAAATTCCATATGCCACTGCTCCGCCCATCTTCGCAGCCCATCTATATTGTCCTGTGATCGAAGGCATTCCTCCTCACTATTTACGACACCACCAATTTTCGTGTCATCTGCAAACTTACTGATCATACCTCACATATTCACATCTAAATCATTAATGTACACTGCAAACAGCAAGGGTCCCAGCACCGATCGCTGCGGTACACCACTGGTCACAGGCTTCCACTCGCAAAAACAACCCTTGACCATCACCCTCTGCCTCCTGCCACTAAGCCAATTTTGGATCCAATTTGCCAAATTGCCCCGGATCCCATGGACTGTTACCTTCTTAACCAATCTCCCTTGCGGGACCTTATCAAAAGCCTCACTGAGGTCCATGTAGATTACATCAACTGTCTTACCCTCATCTACACATCTAGTCACCTCCTCGAGAAATTCAGTCAATTCAATAGCAAAGCACTGGGTGTGCAGGAGGAGGTGCCAGAGGCAGATGTAGCTGTGGGCTGTTCCCCTCAGAGGAGGGAGGACAGAGATAGCCCTGATCAGCTGGGCACAGATGCAGGGCCTCAGGAGTTACTGGAAAGGAGGGCCTACCTTGTTGGAGATCCCTGAGGCAATGCAGAGTCCATCCAGCTCATGTGTGCCACCATGGCTCAGGTTATGAGTTACCAAGGATTCATCCATGGAGTTTTGGGGGATGGAGTGTTGAGCAGTGGCAGCCTGGACTGACAGTGGATAAAAGTGTCATGGTAGCTGCCAGGAAAGCGAGTGCACATATGGAGGAAGCCCTTGTTGTGGTCACAGACCAGTTGGATATTGAGGGAGTGGAAGCCCTTCCTGTCAATGAATCTCCCTGGGTGCCACATGGGTGCAATTGATGATGCCCTGAACTCAGGAGAATCCACTGATAGTGACGAAACCCACTGCCCTCAGTGCCTATGAGGCCTCATCTGATGTGAACTGAATGTACTGTCCAGCCCTGGAAAATAGGGCATCAGTGACCTGTGAGATTCAGTGGTTTGCAGCTGTTTGTGAGATGCCACTAAGATCCACAGCTGATTCTTGGAAGGAGCCAGAAGTGAAGAAGTTCAAGGCCACGCTCTCATGGCTACTGGCAAAGCATGGTGAGCAGTCCTGCGAGGTCTTTGGTGACAAGGTCATATGTCTGAGACCATCTGCCTGGGGAGTCACAGTCTCCTGCGGCACTGATTCTCAGTCATCTCAAGGTAGCTCCCTCATCATCTGTAGATCCTATAATGAGGTTATAGCCTCTGTGTCCTTCCTGCTCCTCATTCCTCTCCTCTGCCCTTGTAATGCTCCTTCCTGTGGAGGGTGTTTCTCCTTATCGGCACTAGGAGTAAAATCTGAGAGACATGTCCCCAATGCCATCTGCTGCCTTCCTTGTGGTCAGCTGGCTGCCCAGTTGTGCTTTCCAGCCTTGCCCACTGCTCTTCTGCCCCTGCAATGTCAGGAGGGTGATGATCCCTACACTGCCCGAGCCCTTGCTGCCCACTCTCCCCGCCACCAGCGCTGCACCAAGGGCAACACTTTGTCAATGGCAGAGTTCCCTCTGTGCCGCTCACCCTTTTATGGGTTCGAGGTAATTCCCTGGGGCAGCCGTGACTGGCTCCCTACTCTGTCCCCGCCTCCCTTCACCTCATCTGCCCCAGACAGCGTGTGCTGCCCATGCGCCCCCGTGAAAATCTCAACACCCCGCGTTATCAATCTGTTAATGAGCTCCTCAACCACTTTAATTGGCCTTAATCAGGGATCAGCCAAGATTGCGATCCCACCCTGGTGAACATGGCAAGCACCGGGAAACCCAGCATGGTGTCAGGAAACCCAGCACGCCAGCCGGCGACAGTATTTTCGGGCTCCGTCTGCTTCCATTCCCACCTTTGGTAGGACCCGAAATTCAGCCCACTGTAAAAGAAATCATTGTTGTAAAGCCTGTGACCAACCTTTCCATGTGACAGTGTGTATAATTCCATTATAACTGCATATTAGGCACAAGTGCATGTTTCTGCAATACAGTGACAGAGCTAGAAGAGTCAGTTCCATCCAGTCTTTTGACTCTTTTTGCTGCTACCACAGAGCCCTCTGATGGTCAATTCTATAAGTACTAGTGCACAGTCTTATTGTGGTTTTCTGCCTGTATTTATCACAATCTTTATTTGAAATGAGCTGCCTTGCTGAGCTTTAAGGTCAGTTCTTCTGACAATAGGTTTGTTGTGGCCATGTGCTAAATTTTAGCCACAATGTATTTTGCACTCTCTGAGCATTGCTTTTGTGGACACTGTTATATATCGGGTGGTATTAATAAAGAACATAGACTAGGTATGGCCAATTCAAGTGATGTTTATTACATCACTGCGTACTATGTATGCTCTGATGTTATATCACATTAACATAATGCATGAATGCATTACACTGCCTCCCTTTTTTAAAAGAAAAGTATTTTTGTTTCATTAGTTATACAACTACAATAGTGAGATAAAAATATGCAAATCTTTATGTTTTGGTTCATCCCTTGCCAGGATCATGTGCTCTGCATGAACATTTCTCACCTTTCCATCAATTTCAACCAAGTATCTTTTGGTTCCACACTTTTCTACATTTCCCACATCCCACTTGTGTAACTCGTGAGGGCGTCTCAAAACACGAACATGCTCATTTTGCCTGAATCTGCAATGCCTTTTGTTTGTCATGCTGACGTTTTTGACTGAACTATTTGTGTTCAAATATGGTGAAACCAGACTCAAAAAAGTCCTCAACTGTTTCTTCATCAAAAGCTCAGCAAGATCATAAAACTCACTGTGGGAGGCACTGGGGAAAAAAAACATTGTTAATCTGTTTAGAAACAACTGAGAAAAGAGGGGAACATAGCACTTACCGTGACTAAGAGTCTTTCTCTCTTGAGAATTACTTTACCTATCATTGACAGCACTTTCACTTATTAGTTCATGTGATGTGGGCATCGCTAGCAAAACTTAAATGGAAGCAAATTTAAAGTAATAATTGATCATAGACCACTAGTGAGCTTGTTCAACAATCCACATAGCAAACCGCCCACTAGAATAGAACATTGGATACTCAAATTACAAGAATACAAGTTCCAGGTTAAGTATCAGTCAGGCAACCTCATCCCAGCAGACTATCATTCACAACATCTGTTGCCGACAGTTGGTCCTATTAGTTGTGAGGAAAAGGTTGCTGAACAACATCTCAACTACATAAGCATAAATGCGGTGCCAAAATCGCTAAAACTAGCTGACATCAAAGCAGCAATAAAACAAGATGAGGCTTTGCAACTACATATGAACGCTATGGAATCTCGAAACTGGAAAGACATGATCGAGAAAGCGCTACAAACAAAATCGTGCAAATATTACAAGGTCTTCACAATGCTTGAAATGAGCTCACCCTTACAACCACATCTGATCTTGTATTATGCAACAACTGTATTTGTCATTCCACACTCGTTGACGGAATGTGTTGTCAATATAGCACATGAAGAACGCAAGGAAATAATCAAAACCAAACAACTCCTTAAGGAAAAGGTATGGTTCCCAGGAATTGACCATATGATCGGGCACAAAATCAATCAGTGTTTACCATGTCAAGCAACCACAAAGTCAAATCTTCATTATCCTCTTAAGATGTCCGAACTACCTCCAGGACCATGGATGAAGTTAGCGTTGATTTCACAGATTTGCCCAGAGTTCAACAACTACTTGCTGTTACTGACGACTGCAGCAGATTCCCAATTGTGGAATTAGTTATGTCAACTTCAATGAAGCAGTTATCCCAAAGCTTGACAAGATCTTCGCCTTGTTTGGAATCCCCCAAATGGTAATAAGTGACAATGGACCCTCATTCAACAGCGATAAATTCAGTAAATTAGCAAACTATTTAGGGTTCACTTATCAGAAAATTACACCCACTTGGCCAAGAGCTAATAGTGAAGTTGAGAGACTTATGCGAACCATAGAAAAAGTGATACGTAAAGCTACAGTTGAGAACAAATCATGAAAGCAAGAGCTATATCACTTTCTTTGTAATTACAGAATGATACCTCACTCCACTACTAGAAAACCACCAGCTACACTCATCTGTGCACATCCTATGTACACACGTCTACCTGAGCTACCCTGTGGAGCTAATGATCAACATGTACACGAACACGACTGACAACAGAAGGATTGAATGAAAGTAAATGAGGAGCGAAACATAAAATTTAGAGCAACACCTCTTAAGCCAGGAGATAAAGTACTTGTGAAATGTGATGGTCATATTGGGAAGCAAACAACCCCATTTATTGTGACCAACACAAAAGGATCAATGATCACTGCTACGCAGAGTTCACAAATCATCACAAGAAACATATCATTCTTCAAAGCACTGAAAACACCACTCGCAAGCAAGAATCCAATTCCAACATCGAAATCTCAGATGAAGAACATTATTCAAATGAGACCACATCTGATATCAGATGATATCCTACTTGTGAGAGAAGATGCCCAACATACTTAAGTGACTATGTTACAAGATGAACAATTTATGTTTGAGTTTATTGTTTACAGGTTTGGAAACAGACTATTGAAACATGCTATGTCTCCCATTTACTAAGGAGGGGAGGGATGTAGTGTTGTTGTGTTTTGAATTTACAATTGCATTTTACATTGTGTACTCTAGAGGCTGCTGTAGAACACACATGCGAGCAAAGCGAAACTGAAACTAAGACAGAATAAAGGAGAAGCCTTCATGCTCAGTTGCTGCAGTCTTTGTCTCTCCGTCTTTGTCTCACGTCCTATATCAAAGTCAGTTAGACTTCACTCCAGTCACAAAGACATCACAGACCCTACTTACCTGTCCTGGGGTCTTCGACATCCTTGATACTGCAGGACCTCCTGCAGTAGTAGCAGTGGCAACCACTCCCGCTCTGATTGGCTGGCAGCTCTGGAGGCGGGAGCTCATGCTTTAAAAGGATGGCATCAATGGTGGGCAGATAATTGGCTGCCCGCCATGAGATAGCATCAGGGGTCCAATGAAGAATCCAGTGGGTGGGGAGGGAGAGAAGGGGGTTGTCTTCCTCTGGCCTGCTGCCAGGACCTCCATTGCCCAAATAAAATTTGTCCCTCAGTCAAATGCTATCTTGATGTCAAGGGCAGTTACTCTCAACTCACCTCTGGAATTCAGCTCTTTTGTCCATGTTTGGACCAAGGCTGTAATGAGTTCAAGGGCCAAGTGGTCCTAGGAGAACTCAAACTGTGTATCAATGAGCAGGTTATTGGTGAATAAGTGCTGCTCGATTACCCTGTCAATGACACCTTCCCTCCCATTGCTAATGACTGAAAATAGACAGATGGGGTATTAATTGACCACCCCACCCCATAATCCACCCCATCAGCCTCCATATCCAAACGATCATTCTCCGCCATTTCCGCCACCTCCAGCGTGATGCCACTACCAAACGCATCTTCCCCTCCCTTCACCTGTCAGCATTCCGAAGGGATCGTTCCCTCCGTGACACTCTGATCCACTCCTCCATTACCCCCATGACCTCGTCTCCTTCCCATGGCACCTTCCCCTGCAATCGCAGGAGGTGTAATACCTGCCCATTTACCTCCTCTCTCCTCACTATCCCTGGCCCCAAACACTCCTTTCAGGTGAAGCAGTGATTTACTTGTACTTCTTTCAATGTAGTATACTGTATTCGCTGCTCACAATGTGGTCTCCTCTACATTGGGGAGACCAAACGCAGGCTGGTTGACCGCTTTGCGGAACACCTCCGCTCAGTCCGCAAGCAGGACCCTGAGCTTCCGGTTGCTTGCCATTTCAACACTCCCCCCTGCTCTCATGCTCACATCTCTGTCCTGGGATTGTTGCGTGCAGTGTTCCTGTGAACATCAACGCAAGCTCGAGGAACAGCATCTCATTTACCGATTAGGCACACTACAGCCTGCCGGACTGAACATTGAGTTCTATAATGTCAGAACATGATGGGCTCCATTTTACTTTTATTTTCAGTTTTTTTTTCTTTAAAAAAATTTTTTTTTGTGTTTTTATTTTATTTCATCTTAGTTTGTTCAGTTTGCTTACCCACTGTTTTTTTCATGTTTGTACTGGCAGCTGTTTAATTTTCAGTCTGTTAACACCCCATCTGTACTAATGCTTTGTCTTTCAACACACCATTAACATATTGTTTGTCTTTGCTGCACGACCTTCTGGTCAGCTATTCTGTGACCTTGTCCTATTTACACCTTCTCCTTTGTTATCTCTTGCCCCACCCCTGCTTTACTTGGTTATAACGTTTTACATTTTTAATATTTGCTAGTTCTGAAGAAGAGTCACTGACCTGAAACGTTAACTGCTTCTCTCTCTACAGATGCTGCCAGACCTGCTGAGTATTTCCAGCATTTCTTGTTTTTATTTCAGATTTCCAGCATCCGCAGTATTTTGCTTTTATTATTATTAATTGTCCAGATTGGATTTGTCCTTTTTTTTTGTGGACAGGATATACCTGGGCAATTTTCCACATTGTCTGGTAGATGCTTTATGTGTGGCTGGAGAAAGGAGTAATCCAAGGGAACATTCTGTTAGTGGTAGCAATCCAATGCTTAAAGACAATGCAGCCTAAGTTAATTCCAGGCATCCTAACTAGGTACCAGAAACACACTAAGTATTGCTGAAAATAGAGAAATGTTGTCGAAGCTTTTTGTCTTGCGCTCATCAGGACAATTTGAAAGAATACCAATCTAAGGGAAAGCAACAACTTTATACTGTATGAGAAGAGACTGTTGATTGGTTGTCAAGTGGACTCTGATTGGTAGAGGCATTGCCATGAAGAATGCATCAGTTTATGGTGACTGACAGTTACCTGCCAAACTTTGTTTGAAATTTAAACCCGGCAGCTTGACTCTGATTGGTCAAGGTATTGCCCTGAGGAATGAACCAACGAATGACTGTTACTTATTTTGTTTTGCTGAAACAGGTATAATGGGCTGAATTTTATTGAGGTGCCGCCATCCGCGACGGTGCCCGTTGAACTCAGCGGCGTGCCCGCATTCGCTGGCCACCGCCAAGCCTCCGCGATAATAATCGCGGGAGCTCATTAGAATCATGGCGCCAAGCTGCCGTCCCCATATTGCGTGGGGAGAGGCGGGACATTCAGCGCAGTAAGAGAGTCTTTTACAGCTGTACAGCAGGTGTTGGGACCCTATTTTAAATGCCCCAGCACCTGCTTCCTGACAACTGTTGAAGAAATACTTAGCTGACTGTTGAAGAGTGGGGCTGCTGTCAATCTGGCAGGAAAGCAGAAAGTGCTGCAGAAATCCAGCAGGTCAGGCAGCATCTGTGGAGAGAGAAGCAAAGTTAACTTGTCCAAGTTCACAGACCTGAAAGTTAACTCTGCTTCTCTCTCCACAGATGCTGCCTGACCTATTGAATGACCCCAGCACTTTCCGCTTTGCTGCCACATACTTACCCTGCTGTGTCCCAATGTCCTGTGAAGTTGCAATCCACTTCTCCGACACAGGTATAACATTCCTTCCTGTAGGCATGCCGCACCTGGGTGAATAATCTTAAATTTGCACATTCTAGGACGTGAGACTTAAATACACCATAAAAGGTATTACAGACGTTTACAGAGAACACACTGACACAAATGGGAATGCACGGGTGTCGCAGCAAAGTAAATACGTCTTTCACTAAATGTTCCTCACCAACATGTGTGTCCTTTTCTCTGTGCGAATAATGTGTGCCAGCATGCAGTACCAATGTCACATCCCTTTGCACCATTGGCCGTTCAGGAGAGCCAACGTATGCAATAACATCATTGCCATGCCACCATTACTCATGAGCGTCTCCACGGACCCAGTGACATGGACATTGGCTCAGTCAGCTGCTGCCTCTTACACAGGGATGCTGCAGATGTGGACTGGTGCACAGCAGGTGAGCGAGGGTTGATGTGTGGCTTGCAGAGCTCATGTCGGTTCCTATGGAGCAGAGAGCCTTTGTCTGATAAGCCACTGCCGTTCATCCCTACCTCACTGCCAGCCCTGCGTGCAGAGCCTGGGTGCCAGCTGCCCTCCCGTGTGTCTTTCATATTGTAGGTCCTCAGCGTCCTCATAGTCCGAGGAGGAATCCTGCTGACATCTCTCCTCATCATGCCAGGCCTATTGGATGCGTAGTTGTGCAGAGCAGCAAAGAAAGGAGCTGGCCTTTTCGGCCTGTAGTACAGGGCATCACCCTTTCCATACAGGCATTGGAGGCGCTCTTTCAGCATGCCAATTTCCTGCTCGATGGTGGCTCATGTAGCTCAGTGGCTGGCGTTGTATCTCTCCTCTGCAGCAGTGGTGGGGTCTCTCACCGGTGTCGGGAGCCATGTCTACAAAGGATAGCCCTTATCTCCAAGAAGCCACCCCTCCAACTGAGCCAGTTCAGTGAACAGCGGTGGCAGCCAGGACTGGCACAACACCCAGGTGTCATGGCAGCTGCCTGAGAAGTGGTCACACATTCGCTGCAAGCACCCGCGGTGTTCACATACCAGCTTTACCTAGATTGAGAGGGCTCCTTTAATGGTAACATCTGCAGGTGGTAGCCTGGCAGTAGGCCTGATGGCTACATGAGTGCAGTCTATGAACATTACAACTTATGCTTTTCTGGCAATGGTGCCAGAACCAATGGCCCTCTGGGCCGGCTATGAGAGTCCGTCCTGAAGCAGACATCCCCACTGGCTCTCCAGTGCAGGACATTAGTGACCTCCCTGATGCAGTGATGCACTGCTGACTGTGTGACCCCACAAAGGTCTCTGGTGGGCCCCAAAAAGGCTGCAGAGGCATCAGGCCTGAGAACCGCTGCCACTATGAGGAACAAAAACATGGGATGTCCACCGAAGCCCATGGGCCGCAGGTCATCCTTGAGTAGGGCACAGAGACGTGTCACCACCCTGTCTATATGCGCAAGCTCCTCTGACACTGGTGCTCTGACATCCGATGGCATGTCATGTGGAACCTGTAGATGCAAGGCAAACATAATGGCGAGCTCCCTTGGGGGCTGCTGCTCACGACCGAGGGCCTCTACGTAGATCGCATCTGCCGGTTGGTATTGCCTCTGGTGCATATGGATCCTCAAGTGCAGAGGATCACACAATGTAGCATGAACTATACATATTTCCATGTGATAAATAAAGTTGAACCATGCATGTATTCAAAGGTTCCTAACAGGGCATGGACTGGTATTGACGGGTACATCAGCTGCTTTCCTGGATCAACTATGTGGCGTGCCATGGCATTGCCCATCTTGGCCAACACTCAGAATGGCACAACATGACCACATCAAGATCCTACCAGCTGAATCGATTGCCCCCACCATCCATATAACCTTAATGCTCCTGCCCTTTCTGGCACCCTCCCCACACACAGGGTGCCCAGTGTTCCATTGCCCCCTCACAAACACAGAGCGTACATTGTTAACGGAGAGATGGTACATGGTACCTCCCTTCATGCCGGCACAGTTTTCCCTGCAGTAATGACAGACCCCCTCCCTTTAAGAATGCAGAGTGAGACCCCTGTGTATCCCCCCTCCCTCCTTCCTTCCAGACTGCAGAGTTAGACCCCTGTGTATCCCCCCTCCCTTCCGTAATGTAGAGTGAAGACCTGCTGGCTTTTCAGATTGTGAATGGGACGGCACGTGACAGCTGCCCATTCAACAAAAAATCCGGCAGTGTCGGTGGAGGGGCAGTGGGCTGCATAATCAGCAAAGGTAAGTAATCATTACCATTTGCTAATTGTGGTGCTGCCGCTGTGCGGTGGGGGGGCCGCACTGAGGTCCCGCTACCGCGGGTAATATGCGGCGGGCCCGGCTCGACGTCGCGGGTCGAGGCAGGCCTCTCCCCGCAGCATTTTACCGGCCCCCGCGCCATGACCCGCGGCATCGAGGGGCCTGTAAAATTCAGGCCAATGTGTGTACATGTTCTTTCTGTTTGCAAAGAACAGGGCCCTGTGTATTCATATACACAAGTGTAGCTTCCAGTACGTGCAAAGGCACCACACGACGAGCCCGACTGACAATCTTAAATTGGTTGTCGGTGTAATTCTTAGCACACTGAGGATTATTTAGCAAATGTTGTCCAGTCGTGGAATCACATCTAATGTTGGACACTGTGTTTTGAGTTTTGCAAGCACAGGCTGGATGGGTATGGCCTGTATCCTTTCCATTGCGAACAGCAGATGGGACATGTTGTTTGATACCATCCACCAGACATTGCGACATAAATCTGGCAAAAAGCGAATTTGCAAAAGCAAGATTGAACTACCTCGGGCATATAATGGGGCAAGGACATGCGTTGCCAAGAACGGCAAAAGTACAAGCCTTAGTGGAGTTGTCTATCCCTAGCACTTAGCATGAAATCTTGATGTTTTTGGGGATGTGTGGTTTCTAAAGAAAGTTTGTACCGAATTTCGGTACAGTAGCAGCTTCACTAACAGATTTACTACAGAAAAAGAAAACCAAGGTGGTGTGATCAGGTAAATGCCAGGCATCTTTTGAAAAACTAAAGGCAATTTTGACTAATGAACCAGTGCTGACAGCTCCAAACTTTACTAAGCCTTTCAAGGTAGCTTATGATGCTTGTGACCGGGGGGTTGGTGCAGTCCTATTGCAAGATGATGAATCAGGCATAGAAAAACCAGTGGGGTCCTTTTCAAAAACACTGAATTGCCACCAAAAGAAGTATTCCACCATGGAAAAAGAAATGTTAGGCCTATTGCTAGCTCTTAAACATTTTGAAATATATGTCTCCCACAACTGCAAACAAACACTGATATACACTGACCATAATCCATTAATCTTTGTGGAAAATTTTAAAATCCAAAATACCAGAATATTCCGATGGAGCTTATTGTTACAGCCTTATCACTTGAAGATTGTACAAATTTCGAGAAAAAACAATGTTATCGTAGCTGCTTTGTCACAAATTTAACTTTGTTGAGTTACATGAGTAACAATGGTACAAAGCAAAATTGTGTTAACTACCAGTAGAGTGAATGAGGGGCATGAATGCAAAAAAATGTTTAAAATGTTTACATTGTGATGAAATGCATTCAAGAATATCATTTCATTTCGCCAAAGGTGGAGGTATTACAAGATATTTTATTTGTGTACCAAAATCTTCTGTGTTTTAAAAACAGAAAAAAAGGATTTTCAGTGGACTTGGACACCTGCAAATAGCTGGAATTTTTGGATGTTGACTATGTCTTCAAGAATAGGAAAAGCAAGCAGTTTCAAGGAAACAGCAGAGGTTTGACCTCATCAAAGCAACACTTTGAATGACAGAGGAGACACTGTGTCTCGTCATGTGATGGGATCAGGAAGGCTTTTTGCTTTCACTTTGGACTTTTAAAAACCAGTGATTTGGACAATGAGCAGGCATTTTGAAACTTAGACCTGAGCTGCCTAGAGACCCAGAAAAAGACCTCCCTCTGTAAAGGAGACTTGCATGCCTGCCCATCAAGGACTGTTCATCAACTTCACCTGCAGAGGTTTTGAGTAGAATCTGATTAGTCGACTCTGGGACATTTCACTGTACCAAAACATCCGACATAATGTGACAAACTGATTTATTTTTGTTATTCCTTCTATTCGTAAGAAATAGCTGTAAACCAAAGTTCTTTTCCCCGGTTAACCATTTTTATTTTGAGTTTATGTGTGTGTTCATGAGGGCTAAGGAATTTAGGAGCTTTTCATTATATATATATATATATATTAAAATTTATTTCATTAGTAGTTAAGACTTATTTCTTTTCTAATAAATAGTTAACAAATAGTTAATGTTGTTGTTTGAAGAAATCTGGTTTGGTCTAATTTGGCTATTCTTATGTAGGTGGGAAAATGTATTGATATGCTGTGAACCATGCAGTAGTGGGACTGAAGTAACAGTGCATTTCTCCCGCCTTGGTTGTAATACTAGCTAAAAGAATCACATTGAGGACATCCTGCTGTATAACAGTTCTGGCCCTATTCTACGCAGACGTATTGATCATTGTTCTCTACCTTATGTAGGAGGAATTCAATCAACATATGAAAGTAGAAATGCTAAGTGTTCTGAGGAATCATATCATAGGAACAGGAGTCAGCCATTCAGGTTGGAAATGCAATAAGATTCACATGTGTAGATTGTTTGTGAAAGCAAGTCGACAGAATGTAAAATTTGAAATTTTAAACATTTCTGTTAAGAGTTTATTATATGTAGCAAGTAGATTCCCTTCTGGGCTGGAATGATTGATTGGTATTGCGTTCACAATTATCATGTCGTGTTCTGAGAATGTGTCCAAGTGGTACCAATCAGGTAGTGTCTGGAAGTGGCAGAATACAGGTCTAGAAAGTATATTGTACAAGAGCAGCACAGTCAAATGTTTGGTTGGGAAGGAGAACTTGGCCCTGAGGGCCACATGCATGCAGAGTTGCCATGAGGTATTCACTTTTTGCATATGAATAGAAAAGGAAGGGTTATATAAAGCTTGGCCATGTGAGCCACATGGAAGATGGCAGGATCCCCAAGGACACATTGTCCAGTAAGCTCGTCACTGGTATCAGACCCACCGGCCGTCCATGTCTCCGCTTTAAAGATGTCTGCAAACACGACATGAAATCCTGTGACATTGATCACAAGTCGTGGGAGTCAGTTGCCAGTGATCGCCAGAGTTGGCGGGCAGCCATAAAGGCGGGGCTAAAGTGTGGCGAGTCGAAGAGACTTAGCAGTTGGCAGGAAAAAAGACAGAAGCGCAAGGGTACTGCAGCACCTGTGGAAGAGTCTGTCACTGTAGAATTGGCCTTTATAGCCACTCCAGGTGCTGCTTCACAAACCACTGACCACCTCCAGGCGCTTACCCATTGTCTCTCGAGACAAGGAGGCCAAAGAAGAAGAAGTTCCACAAGCAGAGCTCGAGGGTTATATAACAGATGCAAGTTCCATGAGCTCAGCCCAAGGAAAGTCCCACAGAGATTGGAAGGATTACTTTGGCACAGCTTTTGGAGACACTTCCGTCAATACAAAATAGGTACGTTTAAGAGCAGAGTCAGCATATCTCTGGCTCTTTCTGAGACTGATGGGAACAGACACACCTATCATCAGTGGAGTTGGATATGTGCAACAATATACAAAACTGTCAAAGTTGGAAACTCACCAGTTCCGCCTTGCCCACCCACCCAAGTACAGTTAAAGGTGCATTTGTGAATTAAGTTTGGTGGAATTTGTACTCCCCATATCACTGAGTGTCTTACCTCATTCATGTCACTACGGGGAAAATCTCAAGTGGAACTCCATCGTCTCTCCACAAAACAATAGGAGGGAAAATTGACACTTGCACATTTCCTCAAGGGTTAAAAACATGGCTGACAGAAGCCTGGGAGAAGACTACTTGCTGTTGTATCTGTGTAGTAAAAGATTTACCCACTCTGAACACAGCAGTTACCACAAAGTAACATTTGGGTAAGTGTATGCTGGTACATGCAAAGTAGAACCCAGAGAAAGGCAATGTGTCCAAATTAGGAACATTTGGTCTGTGAATTCACCAAAACTGGTCCAATTGGTCACTTTGGCAATAATTCTGCTTCTCCAGTATTTGTGTGGAAGCACCGATGATCAAAAACAGATTCTCTTTTTGTAATTTAACAAAAATGATGCTATTTTTTGCAATGGGTTGTTCAGCTCCTAGTATAGTACAATTAAATTTTAACTGGTGCTTGGTGTTGCAAGTTTTATTATTAAAATATAAGGGTAAGGTAAAAGTCACAAACATTATCAATATCCAACTGTAAATCTCGCATCAAAATCAAATCTAATGGTCACAGCATCAAAGGAAAATAATGCATGTTTTGTACAAATAATCAACAGCTTAACAGGAAAAAGACATGAAAGAATGATTTACAAGCACATAATTTAGTAGGAAAGGAGACTGGCAATCAATAATTTATCTCTTTTAAAATGAAAATAGCTTCAGTTTGTGAAGCAATAGATCATGAACATAAAATTAAATGTCTCAAATATTCCTTCATCTGTATGAATAAAAAAGTCATGCACCCAACACACATGTTTCACACTATACACAATCAAACTATCAAAAGTAATTCTTTTCATTTAAAAAATGACAGTGAATTCATGCTGGTTTTGGACCTGGAAATTTATGAGAAATTGCTAATCCACAAAATTCCTTATTTACAACAATTCAATATTGTGTCTTTAAAGGAACAGGTCAGACAAGCAGCTGTATCTTAGCAGATCAGAACATAATGCATTGCACTCATTATCATAAAACAATATCTTCTACCTTATCATGAGAAACTCCATGTGATCTCTTCAGTGGTTAAAAATTAACAAAATATAAAAAACTTACAAAATCTGAAAATACAAATTAATTACATACAATGGTAATCAAGGGCAATTTGAGAGTGTTTATCAAACATAAGTACATTTATACTGCTACTGTTCGGACACAACATCATCCTTTTTATTTTTCAATGGATATTTCCTGTTGCAAATCGAGTTTTCCGAAAGATGAAAATGAAAAATATAAAAATCACTCATGTTTTTTGATGCACCTTACCAAATATCTTCTGGCAATCCAAGTACACTATGTCGACTGGCATTTATTCTTTGTGCCTATTGGGAAAAGTTTGAAAAGAGGAAGACATTTATTAAGAGGGTGACTCCTGCACATTCATGGGGCTGATTAATCTTGCCATAAGCAATACTTTTTTAAAAACGTATTGCTTTACTGATAAAGAAATTGTGACAGTTGTACCTTAATTATTTTTTAAAACATTTCCGTAAAATCCAAGTGCTAAGCAATTTAAGTTTTAAACTACTCATTCCATGTTTTAAGTTTGGTAAAATCCTTGATAGTTAAACCTTCTTCCCAATCGCGAAGGCAATGAAGAAGAACTGACTATTTATCTCAATACTGCCAGCCTAACTCTGCACAAGTTTGATATTGAATCTGGGATCACTTTGGTGTGATGTAGTCAGTATCCCACCGAGCTATTCATTTGTCAACAGTCACCAGGAAAACCCATTGTTCTCACCTTTTAAAAGTCCCCTTGTTTGCATGATTTGATTTCTAAAGTTAGCCACTGGCTCACATTGTAGTAGGCTGGTCTAATATTCCCCATAGCTCCAGTGTTTGAAGAAGGGAAGGAACAAGATGTGTCTGGCAGAATTGTAACTTGGGCATAATGACACCATGGATAGTAGCAGCAGTCCTGGCCATCACCAAGTACCTACACTGAACATCAGTCTTGCTTTTTATTGCAAATTGTGAAATTTGCACTAGTTTATTTTTAATGTAAAAACTCAGCTCTTGGCAGTCAAAGAATAATTATTTTTGTGCTTTTAGCATATTGCAAAAGCAGCTCATTTTACCACTGCATAATTAACTTCATTATAGGTAACTTTCTTTGAAAGGAACAAATATACATCAGTAGTGTGAAATGTTGTATGTTGCCACAACTGAATTTTGTCAATCTGGAACCTTGTTTATATAAATTCTTATTGAATTGATGTCTAACATAAATCCATCTGTTGTTTTCTGTCAATTATAGCTGTCCAGTATATGTGAAGGCAGTCAGTATTCCAAATCAACACCTGTCCACACTCAATGTGAAGAGAGATAAGATTCCACACTCATTCCATTTGCATTCCATTGTCTTAGCTGTGCCAATGCATCTTTGATCACAATTAATTGATGCTGTAGCTTCAAAGGAATTAAGAATATAAAACAAGACCATCTTTGAGCTTTCTTGAGTTGTGCTTCGGTTTCTGGAGTTTATCCAAATGCAAGAACTGTGTAAGCATTTGACTAACGAAGGTCTTTAAGAAATTGAGGTTTTACCACTAAAGAAAACCTAAAAATCAAGTTTTAAGAAGTATTTTCTGGAACTGATTTAATTTTAATTGGAGAAACTCTGATGTTTGAAAAGGTTGAACTAACCCCTTACAGACTATTTGTATACATTTGCATAATAATTTCACTGGTCTTAATAAATTGGATTACTTGTTTTGCCTTATACAAATCTGTCTTGTCATGTGACATTTTCTATCCTTTCAAAAGACTAAAGACATAGCAGGAATCCTGGAGCACTTACTACTTTTACCACGGAGAGTATTCCACATGTACACAATCGCTGAAACCAGAACTGCCATCACCACAGGGACCAGGAACATCCACCAGTTTCTTTTAACCGCAGTATATTTATGGAATGTTTGACCTGTAATGTAAATATCCATAGTAAATATAACCTGAAATGGCAAGTGTAGTGAGGCACCTCATGCATTATCAGTATTGCACTTTATGTAATGTCAAATTTGAATTGTTGTAATGTATTTTTACAAACATTATTAATAAAGTTTTTATTGGAAATAAAACAATAGATTTATAGAATTTCATGAAACACGAGGAGGCCATTCAGCCCATCACTCTCATCCCCACTGTCAGAGAACTTCCCTCGGTTTATTCCCATGCCCTTTCCCCATCCCCTTTTAAATGTTTATTTTTCCAATATTTATTCACTTCTCTTTTAAAAGCCATTCTGGATTCTGCATCCACCTGTGTTTCTGGGGAGGAATTCCATGTCCTGAAAACCGACAGCATAAAAACTCTTCTAACCTCTCTCTTTACGCTGCTCATGATAAATCTCGGCCCTTAGTGATGAGTGGAAATATTTATTCCAGATTTATCAAAACCTGTCATAATTTTGAACTTTACTGAAATAATCTTCAAGCCTTTTTCTTCTAAAAAAAACTGATTCTCTTGTCTCTGTCTTCATAATTAAATGCTCATTCTTGGCATCATCTTGTTAATCCCTACTGCACTCTCTCCATGTCCTGTACATCCGTTGAGCAGGATGAGATGTGCTCGCGTTTCTTCTTCCAAAAGATACAGAGAGAGAGCTCTGTGATCAGCAGCCTGAAGGAAGAGGATGGTTTGGTAACGTTGTCGCAGTCTGACATACTAAGGATGAGCAAATCTTTTTATGCTGGGCTGTACAACGTGAAGCCCAGCAACAGCAATGTCTCCCAGTCCTTTCTGTCATCTATCATGGAGGTCTCAGAAGACAGCATGCGAGAGAGTCTGGACAAACCGCTAACTCTGGTCAAACTGATAAAGGCCATCAGGTCCTTTGAGACGAGTAACACTCCCGGAAGCAACTGCTTACCGGTTGAGTTGTACTCGGCTCTGTGGGATTGGGTCGGCCCAGACCTGCTAGAAGTATACGTGAGTATGTTTCTGGCCGGCAGCATGTCAGAATCCATGAGTAAAGGCACCATCACCCTCGTCTACATGCGGAAGGGGGAGAGGACGGAAATCAGAACTTGCTGGCTTATCTCACTGCTTAATGTTGACTACAAGATTCTGTCCAAAGTTATCGCCAGTCGGGTCAAGTCTGCTCTGGAGTTGGTCATTCAGCCTGACCAAACTCGTACTGTACCCGGCAGGAAGATCTCTGATAGTCTCGCGCTACTCAGGGATACGATTGCCTATGTGCGGGACAGGAGGGTGGACTCCTGCCTCATCAGCTTAAACCAGGAGAAGGCTTTTGACAGGATATCGCACACCTACATGATGGACGTGCTTTCCAAAATGGGGTTTGAGGAGGGAATCTGCAATTGGATCAAACTGCTCGACACAAACATCAGTAGCACAGTCTCAATCAATGGGTGGGAATCAGAAAGTTTCCCGATCCAATCTGGAGTCAGACAGGGCTGTCTTCTCTCCCTTGTCTTGTTTGTTTGCTGTATTGAACTTTTTGATGAGTCCATTAGGAAGGATGTGAGCATAAGAGGGGTGACAGTCCCAGGCAGCGGAGGCACTCAGGTCAAAACTTCCCTGTACATGGACGATGTTGCCATCATCTGCTAGGATCCGCTGTCCATTCGCAGACTGATGGGCATCTGCGACCAGTTCGAAATGGCCTCGGGAGCCAAAGTAAAGCACGGCAAGAGCGAGGCCATGTTCTTTGGGAACTGGGCCAACAGATCCTTTGTCCCCCTTCACCGTTAGGTCAGACTACCTGAAGGTGCTGGGGATATAGTTCGGAAGGCGCCAAAACCTGGAAGGAGCAAGCAGCCATGGTAAACTATAAACTGAGCATGTGGAGCAGCGTTCTGTCTCCATTGTGGGTAAGAACCTGGTCATCAGGAGCGAGGTGCTCACGTTGTTGCTGTATGTGGTGCAGATCTGGTCCATACCCCACTCCTGCGCCGTGGCAGTCACCCGAGCCATTTTCCACTTTATCTGAAGATCCAAAATGGACTGAGTCCGTAGGGACACGACGTTCAAAGCTCTGGATAAAGGCGGAAAAAATGTACCCACCGTCGCCCTCATGCTGATAACCACCTTCGTGTGCGGCTGCATCAAGTTGTGTGTAGAGCCCCAGTATGCAAACACCAAGTGTCACTACATGCTGAGGTTCTATCTGTCCCCGGTGCTTCAAAGGATGGGTCTGGCCACATTGCCGCGGATCGCTCCAGCCAGTTGGACCAGGCCATACCACCTATCCTTCGTGAAAAAGGATATGCAGAAAAATACCTTTGACTACCAATCGATCAGGCAGTGGTCTGCACGGAATGTCCTCAAGGCCCTATGGGAAAAGGAGATGGTGGATCCTGTCAGGTGGTTCACTGAGCAGACTGCCAAAGTCAATTAGCAGAATGCCTCATCACCAGAACTTTCAAACAGGCACCAAGACGTAGCTTGGCTGGTGATGAGAAAGGCCCTCCCCGTCAGATCCTTCCTGCATGCCTGGAATCTGATCCCCTCTCCACACATGGCAGTGGTGGGGAAGAGACAGTTGCCCACCTCCTTCTGGAATGTGCCTTTGCAAAGCAGGTGTGGAAAGAGATACAGTGGTTTTTGTCGAGGTTCATCCCAATCAACTCTGTAACACAGGCGTCTGTGCTCTACGGGCTGTTCCCAGGGACGCACACCGAGATAAACATCAACTGCTGCTGGAGGACCATCAATTCAGTGAAAGGTGCTCTTTGGTCTGCCCGAAACTTGCAGGTCTTCCAGTGCAAAGAGTTGCCCACGATGAGTGTTGCAGACTGGAACAATCCAAGGTCCAGGACTACGTTCTGAGGGACGCAGTAAAGCTTGGGGGAGTCGCGGCAAAGGCTGAATGGGGAAAGGCCACTGTGTAATGTCCTCGGGCTGTATGCACCAGAAGTTGGTTTTGCTGTGTAATGCAAATGTACGTTGCATGCAAGAGGGAATGGAAGGGTTCTGAGGCAATTCACGTTCTGTATTGCAGGAAACTGATTTCTGTTGCACTTTCTAGAATGTCAACTTGGAACTGTTGGAACTGTTTTGTAATTTTTTTTATGAATAAAGCATATTTTTGGAAAAAAACAATAGATTTATAGAATGTTTGACATATATTTGCAATGTACATTTACATTACAACCTGAAATGTCAAGTGTAATGAGGCACATCATGCACTGTATTGAAAGAAACTGATCTGTACTCAATTTATGTAGGCCTGAAATTTATGTTACACGGCGGTGGCCGTAAAAAATGGCGGGCTGCAGGCGCGGGCTTTACTCAGCAGAGCCACCAGGATGTTAAACGTGGCAGCTCATTTACATGGTTGGGCCAGACCGCCCCCACCGATGACGTGGAGAGGGTGGGTGATCCATCCCAGGTGTAAGGCTCCACAGCCAGGTGCCGGCGCCAGTTTTAAAGGACTTCGAGCCCTACAGTAGAATTTAAATTTTAATGGGAGATTTGCTGGAAAAAATAAAATTTATTGATCTGAACCCTCTCCCACCCTCCCAACAATCGTACATGTAATTCCTTGCCCTCGCCCCCCCCCCGCCAAAATACTTATTTTGTGTACATGACCTTCCTCCCCCGAAGTTTATAAACTTTTCTCTTCAACCCCTTCCCACCTTCCCCTTCACCATATTAGTATGACCTGCTCCCCCATCCCACACTGAAATACTTACCAGCTCCCCCCTCCCCATCAGTGACCCACTTTGTATCTCCGAACGGAGATCCAAAGGTGCGGGAGTGCCGGCCACCGGCAACAATATGGGAGGGGGACGGACGGCGGGGGCGGGTATTCAGTCATTAACATTTATTTAAATATTCAGATTTGCCTTCTGCCGCTGAGCGGTGTGGGAGGGGGGGGGGGGTGGGGGGGCTGCCACAAGGCCTTGCTGCTGCCGGCAATATGGGGCCAGGCTTTCCAAACTTCGAGGCCTGTAGTGGAACTCTGCAGAATCATTTTCCAGCCCCACCCCCCGCCGCCCCTCACGACCCCTGAAGTCAGGAGAGAAGTCTGTAAAATTTACCCCGCAATATCAAATTTGAATTGTAGTAATGCAAGTTTACAAATGTTATTAATAAGTATATTTTGGTATAAAACAATAGATTTATAGAATAAAAGCAAAATACTGCGGATGCTGGAAATCTGAAACAAAAACAAGAAATGCTGGATTCACTCAGCAGGTCTGGCAGCATCTGTGGAAAGAGAAGCAGAGTTAACGTTTCGGGTCAGTGACCCTTCTTCGGAACTGACAAATATTAGAAAAGTCACAGATTATAAACAAGTGAGGTGGGGGTTGGGCAAGAGATAACAAAGGAGAAGGTGCAGATTGGACCAGGCCACATAGCTGACCAAAAGGTCACGGAGCAAAGGCAAACAATATGTTAATGGTGTGTTGAAAGACAAAGCATTAGTACAGATTAGGTGTGAATATACTGAATATTGAACAGCAGCAAGTGCAAACCTGAAGAAAAACAACCTGAAAAAAACAGTGGGTAAGCAAACTGAACAAACTAAGATGAAATGAAATAAATGCAAAAAAAGATTGTAAAAAATGTAAAAAGGAATGTAAAAAAAAAAGAAGAAAAAATAACTAAAAATGAAAGTAAAGTGGGGGGCTGTCATGCTCTGAAATTTATAGAATTTTGAGAGGGAGGCCATTCGGCCCATCATGCTCATTCCAGTTGTCAGAGAACTTCCCTAGCCTCATTCCCCTGCCCTTTCCCCATTCCCTTCCAAATGTTTATTTTTCCAATATTTATTCACTTCTCTTTAAAAAGCCATTCTGGATTCTGCGTCAGCCTCTGTTTCTAGTGAGAAATTCCATGTCCTGAAACTAACAGCATAAAAACAAATCTTCTAACCTCTCCTTTTACTCTGTTCATGATAAATTGATGCCCTTCCTGATGAGTGCAAATAAATTGGGAATAACTATCATAATTTTGAACTTAACTGAAATAATCTCACCTTTTTTCTTCTGAAGAAAACTGATTCTCTTGTCTCCCTTCAGAATTAAAAGCTGTCATCCCTGGCACCATCTTTGTTAATCTCTACTGCACCCTCTCTATGTCCTGGACATCTTTCCTAAAGTTAGGCACACGTTATGGACACACTGGGGTGTTTTATGTTAAAGGTGCTATATAAATGCAAGTTGTTGTACTATCCACCTACAGAAGTTGATAGATTTTGCAGTTATATTAGGTAAATAAATAAATAAACATGGACATAGCAGGAATGCATTTGTCACAACATCATCACTGCACATTCTCAGCTGTATTCCTGTGAAACAAATCAAGAGTTGCTGTTGTAGCATAGATCATTTTTCCAATTTCTCACCATTATGTAGGTCGATAGTCAGTTGGTTGCTGGTTGCATTACTGACTGGGTTTTCTGCTAAGCATCTGTACACCTGTTGCTCCTCTTCAGTAACACAATCTATCAGAAGTAATGTATTGTATGTCGCAATGTGATCACTGGACAAAGACACTTTTTCCCAGTGAATTGTGACATTTGTTCCACTGGAGACAGAACAGTTCAAAATGATATTTGGTGCACTCAAACAGTTACCAAGAATCGTGATCACAGGTTGAAAAACTGGTTCTGAAATACATAGATGATAATTAACCAAAATAACATAGTCATTGTATTTTAGAATAATTCATTTTATATACTGCGCTGTAAGATATTTCCAAGAGATGTGATAAACTTTTATTTTTTTGTGTTTTAAACAGGTTAATGCTAAAGCCAGAAGTTCCAACATAATAGAGGTCCTGATATTAACGAATGCATTGTTTTAGTGTACTTCACAAACACATCCAGTTTAGCATTATGCAGGAGACAATGGATTTTTTGGTAGCATACCACCAGAATTGTCACATGCAACAGGAATTTTCTTGGGGCTTCTCATACTCCATTGTCGTAACTTTAGCAGATGTTTGGCAGAAACTCTGTTTACACCTGTAAATGGAGGGTTCCACCAAAATTCTGGTAAAGTTATGACAGCCAACTGGGAGAATCCCAGAGGGAATTCCTGGTGATTTTATTGTTCCAATGAGTGAGGAAAGATCCAAATGGTCAAACATAATATTGTAAAACATAAACTCGGGTAATGTTCAAACGACAGCTTTGGGAAAGAGATGGAAAATATTCATACAACAAAAATTTGTAGCTAATATTTTCACCTGCAATGTTTTCTATATATACTGGACCCAGCTTCAGCCATGTCCGATGCAGTCCCTCTCACACAGACCTGTCTCTTTATTTTTAGCATTTTCCTTCAATAAATATTGACACTGTATGATAACTAATTTATAATTATGGGCTGGCTCAAGGAATTATTCTGCTGCAGAGAATGAAAAAAACAATCCAAAATGCTTCTCCAATTTCCTTTCATTACCCATGTTCTTAGTATATCCTATACAAACAACATCAGTAATTCAACTAATGAACAATGCAGATTGTATCAAGTTCAACAGTTGAATTCAAGAAGTTTCTGAATGTGAAGTCTTAAGTTTATGTACAAACTGTGTAAGGCATTTTAGTATCTCTGTGTTTCTATTATGCTGTAAGGCATTTTTATTGTAACTTGTATTTCTGACTGTAAGTAAAATGTACAGTTATGGTGTGGACCAGCATGTGGAGCTCATCGTGTGGTAGGAACATGGAGTGCAAAGGACATCAGGATGAAGGGAGAAGAATTCTGACTGAAGACATCATCGCTGGGCAACTTTTTATAAATAAAGACAGTTTTGACTGAACAAAGACACACACACACACATGGACATGTCAGGACATGTCATTAAGGTGGTGGCCCAGACCAGTTACAACATCAAATGCTCTGTCCACAACAACTCTCAAACAATGGCCTCTCTGGATATGTGTAAGTGGCTTTCTTCCTGTCTTATCAAGATGCAGACATCACATCCATTGCTGGTATGCACCTGGAGAACACCCATCCCCCACCCCGAGAGCCGGAAATGACCACATGCAGGTGGTCTTGCATAGCCATGGTGGGATTGATAAGGCACTGAAACAGAACTGGATGTCCTGATGTGAAATATTACCTTATATGCCAAGGGACCAGGGTCAGAAAGGGGTATAAAGCCTCTGGCCACAAGGATATTGTCGCTGCAGCCAGGGAAGCATGACTTGGTCAGTCACAGGAAGTTGTGCGGAAGAACTCGTTTAGCAGACCAACCACCCGGGGACGAGCTCCTGTACGTGGGTCTACCTAAGCAAATGTTGTTGTAAGTATATACTATTGCTTAGCAGGTTAATAAAGGTTTTCCACATAGAGTGGGAATTGTATCCAAAGTTTGTTACGTGTCATTGATATCCAGAGTACAGGGCCCAGACCTTTGAGGGAAGTGAGACCCCCTGTTTAAGAATCTTACAACTGTTACACATAATCTAGTTTGTCCATAAACTGTGTCTAAAAATGATGCCGCAGTTACCTGGTCAATGTTTGAGATGGGGAAAGTTGAAATGCTGAGGTAATATTTCCCATGAGAAACTTCCTTTGCTCTCAGCCAATTAAGTATATAATGCCACCCTCAGTACCATTTCCTCTTAGACAAGGTATAGTTTCAGCCCACTCACTTTGTACAACAAATGATTATTTGACTGAGGGTTCTGTGGGTTGTTTTCGACGATTACAAGTTTTGGCTCAGTGGCAGCTCATTATACTCAGGGGAATTGTCGACTACCTGTAAATTTGATCAAGCTATTGGTGGAAAACAATCACTAATTGTTTTTACATGTTGTAGACCTTATTCAGGATTGTTTGGTAACTGTGCTAACATTTGCTAGTTTTGCATGGGTGAGCTGAAATCTTGTAAAACCTGCCTGTGGATTCAGAGAGGCATTAATGATGACACTAGTTATTTTCAGTATATAGCAAATTGTAAGTTGATGCAAATGTATATACTGCATCACTGACATTAAGTGAAGATTTTGATACAGTTTTTTACTTCAGACAGAAACGGCTTAAAAATGATCAAAACATTTACATCACGAATACTTTTAAGCCTCAATGAAAAAATTGATTCAGTAACATTACAATGCTACTCCAATGCTCAAAGTTAGCAGAAGTTCCAGTATTGAACACTTACCAAATACTTGCATCCTGAAAGTACTTTGCTCACGGTTTTTCAGTTCTATCCCAAAGTAGTCAACGAGCATTTCATATTCCCCAGTGTCATTAACACGTACATCATACAGCACCACCAAACCACTCTGGATTCTAACTCTGTGTTGATACAGTGGGTGCACAATCTGCAGCTTCTCTGGATTATTGGACTTCCATGTTAAAATGTTAAAGGTCAGTGGACATCTTAATCTAAATGTTACAACATACTGATCTTCTCCGCCTTGGTACTGTATAGGGAACAGAACCTGTTCTCCTGTAGCCGCATTAGTGATGGTATCAGGTCTGGCGAGTAATGCTTCTCCACACACTGCAAACAAATGGAATACTGGAAAACAGAAGCATAGATTGCAAACATTAATTCTTTTTGTTGCTGGTCTAAGAACAATAAAATGTATTAGCAACTCAAGCTGAGTAAGGGTGGAGGGAAAGGTAGATGACCAGGATCTTTTTGGGGTTGAGTTTGCTTTACGACAAAATATGGAGAGATGAAAGATTAAAAAAGGCTTGGCCCTCTGTGACAGATTCAGTAATCTGTCAACGAAACCAAGGGATTCACTGGTTAGTAAAAGTCTGAAATTGTCCCTGTGCAGGTAAGCTACATGATTTGGGCAATTTCAACTCCAACAGTAACACAATAGACACTTGTGAATGCGGAAGGTTTCTGACCCTTTGTCTTTCCAATCAACACCTAAATTTTTCAGCCTTAGCTAGTGGTTATATAACTATGGACAGGGAGATTAGAATCATTAGTAAGCCAATGTTACCTTTACTCAGTAATATCTTTCCTCATAGACATAAGGATATGTTACCATCAACATGTATTACCTGAGGCAAGTTTGAAGATGTGAACATTCAATGAATCTGAGAATTTCATTGTATACTTCAGCACTACGTGCACCTATTCCTTTTCTTCATGAATGCTGGCTGATCCTAAAAAGAAAATTAACACATTGTGTGACAGAAGGTACAATGCTCCGCAGGGACTCTCCTGGAAGCATCAGCTACTGAAGCATGAACAAAGAAATAGAGACTTGCATTTATATAGCACCTTCCATGACTTCACAATGTGCTTTACAGCCAATTAAGTACTTTGAAGCTTAGTCACTGTAATGTTGAAAACACAGCCAATTCACACACAGCAAGGTCCCACAAACAGCAATGTGATAATGACCAGATAATCTGCATTTAGTAATATTGGCTGTTGGATAAATATTGACCTTGAGTATAGTTGGAAATGGAATATGAATGGAAAGGTAGTGCATGGGGAGGCACAAACTCACCAAGGAGAATGTGACAAAGGTGTGCTAACTGATCCACAAAACCCTGGAAATATAGTGGGCAATTTAACAATTACAGTGAAGGTCACCATTACTTTTCACCATTCCTATCACAAGATCCTTCTGTGTGAGTATAGAGGAATGACCGGCTAGCAGATTTTGAAATTCCTTCCTCATGATTAACTAAGCTGAAGCCCAGCACATGACAAAAATTTTACAGTTAGGATCTCAAAGCCCATATAGTGGCAGTGGGAGCATTCATGGGATTTGATCCTAATGTACAATAACTACATAACCGAGGTCGCCACTGGCGTTTCTACCTGCTCAATGGCAGATTGCAATTCAATGACTGTTGCTGCACAACATCAGTTATTTGGAAGGTTCTGGTGAATATTTTTAGTGCAGCATGTCTGAATCAAAGTAATTCCAGAAAGATATCACTGCTCCAACAGCAACAAAGAAAGGTTAGTTCTAATTGATGAAGCAGGATCTGGTTTCAGTGTATTAAAGTATACTTATGCATCTACACATTGAGGATTCTTGTGCCTTGACTCTTGCAACTTCCATCAAAGTTCCTCAACTTTGGTAGATGCATTTCTGGTCAATGGCAATTCCAAGGATGTTGATGGTGGGGGATTCAGTGACAGTAATGCTGTTGATGTTAAGGGTAGATGGTTAAATTCTCTCTTGTTCGAGCTGGTCATTGCCTGGCACTTGTACGGCACCAATGTTACTTGCCACTTATCAACTTAAGCCTGAATGTCTTATTGCATGTGGGCACAGACTGCTTCACTATCTGAAAAGTCAACAATGGTACTGAACACAGTGCAATTATCAGCGAACAGCCCTACTTCTGACCTTATGGAAGGAAGGTCATAGATGAAGCAGCTGAAGATGGTTAGGCTTAGGACACTACTCTGAGCAACTCCTGCAGTGATATCCTGGGCCTTAGATGTTTGGCCTCCCCTCCAAAACCACAGCCTGTGGAGAGTTTTTCTGCTGTGTTTTTGGACAAATGCTGCCTTGATGTCAAAGGCAATCACTCTCACCTCACCTCTGGAATTCAACTCTTTTGTCCATGTTTGGACCAAGGCTGTAATGAGGACTAGAGCTGAGTGACCCTGGCAGAACTCAAACTGAGCAGGTATTGCTGTGTAAGTGCCACTCGATAGTTATCAATGACACCTTCCATCACTTTGCTGATGATAGAACGTAGATGGATGGGGCAGTAATTGGCTGGATTGGATTTGTCCAGCTTTTTATAGACAGGAGATACCTGGGCAATTTTCCACACTGTCAGATAGAGGCCAGTGTTGTAGCTGTTCTGGAACAGCTTGGCTAGGTGCGCAGATAGTTCTGGAGCACAAGTCTTCAGTATGCCTGAAGAGATGTTGTCAGTTGCTGTATCCAGTCCCTTCAGCCATGTCTTAATGTCATATGGAGTGAATCGAATAGGCTGAAGACTGGCATCTGTGATGGTGCGGACCTCAGTAGCAGGCTGAGATGGATCATCCACTTCTGGCTGAAGAAGGATTCAGCCTTGTCTCTTGCACTGACATGCTGGGCTCCCCCATCATTGAGGATGGGGATGTTTGTGGAGCTTCCTTCTCCAGTTAGTTATTTAATTGTCCACCACCATTCACAACTGGATGTGGCAGGACTGCAAAGCTTTGATCTAATCCGTCAGTTGTGGGATCGCTTAGCTCTGTCTATCGCATGCTGCTTCTGCTGTTTACAAGTAGTCCTGTGTTCCAGCTTCACCAGGTTGGCACCTCATTTTTAGATATGCCTGGTGCTGCTCCTGCCATGCTCTCTTGCACTCCTCATTGAACCTGGGTTCAGCCCATGGCTTGGTGGTAATGGTAGAGGGAGGGATATGCTGGGTCATGAGGTTAGAGATTGTGGTTGAATACAGTCCTGCTGATGGCCCACAGTGCCTCATGGATGCCCAGTTTTGAGCTGCTAGATCTGTTCTGAATCTATCCCATTTAGTATGGTGGTAGCGTCACACAACTTGATAGACGGTATCTTCAATGTGAAGACAAGACTTAGTCTCCACAAAGATTGTGCGGCGGTCAGTAAAAACCAATACTGTCATACTGTCATGGACAGATGCATCTGTGTCAGGCAGATTGGTGAGGACGAGGTCAAGTATGTTTTTCCCTCACCACCTGCTGCAGGTCTAGTCTAGCAGTTGTGCCCTTCAAGACTCAGCCAGCTCTATCAGTAGTAGTATCCTTGGTGTTAGACATTAAAGTCCCCCACCCAGAGTACATTCTGTGCCCTTGCCCAGGGGTGGAGATAGAGGAGTCTAGAACATTGGCTGTAAGGTATGATGTCGTGAGTATGACTATGCCAGGCTGCTGCTTGACTAGTCTATGGGACAGTTCTCCCAATTTTGGCACAAGTCCCCAGATGTTAGCAAGGAGGACTTTTTGTTTTATGCTTCCTGTTACACGGCTAACAGTGTCAATGGGAAATTTGGATATGTGGCTTTCTATCCCATCATCGAAGTCATTAATGCCAACATGATCAGTTTTCAAGGAGCCCGCATTGTTTCTGACCACCCTGCTTCCTAATGTAATTGTAAAAGGTTTTTGTGTTGATTTTGATATCCCTTGCAAGTTTCTTTCAGGGGTGAGAGTGGCCAAAGACCAAAAGGTCTGAAAATCAGTGGCTGAAGAAAAAAAAGTCTGATTTTTTTCTGACAAGGAATCATGTAATTATAGCACTGTTAATGATCTGTAATGAATGCAATGCTTTCAGGCCACTTCAAATGTGAAGAAACATTAGTTTTACCACTGTAATGGAATACTCTCCACTTGCCTGAATGGGCACAGCACGAACAATCAAGAAACTCGACACCATCCAGAACAAAACACCCAGCTTGATTGGCACCCCAACCAGCACCTTCAACATTCACTCCCTCCAACACCGACTGCTACCACTGTGTGCACCATCTACAAAATGCAATGCAGCAACTCAGTAAGTCTCCTTTGACAGCACCTTCCAAACCCCATGATCTCTCCTGCCTAAAAAGACGAGGACAGCAGATGCATGGGAACACCACCACCTGCAAATTCCCCTGCAAGCCACACACCATCCTGACTTGGAACTATATTGCCCTTCCTTCACGGTTACTGGGCCAAAATCCTGGAACTCCCTTCCTAACAGGACTGTTGGTGTACATTCCACCAAGGAATGCTGCAGTTCAAGAAGGCAGTTCACCACCACCTTCTCAAGGGCGATTAAGGATGGGTAATAAATGCTGGCCATTCCAGTGAAGCCCACATCCCACAAATGAATTTTAAAAAGCCCCGTGTTCCCTCACTCTATGTGTCGTTCCCCCCCACCGCCTCAGACTGGTACTAGTTTATAGGGCTGCCTGTCTCACTCTTTCCACTCCCTGGGCCCGTGCCGATTTAAAGGGCTGCCTGAGTTTGCTCAGGGCCCTCCACTCTGCACCTCTGGTTGTGTGCTGGCCCGCTTCCTGCTCCCACCTCAGTCTCCACCCCCACAGCAGCCATTCCTGCTCACTCCGTAAACCACGCAAAAATGGCAGGGGCGGCTGATCCCAGGGAGCCTGCACTCCGAACCACCAATCAGTGTTCATCTCGTCCAGGAGCTGTCTTTAGGTCACAGATAGTGACCATTCACAGACAGAGTCGGATTGAAAGCTTTGGTGGGCCAGAAGAAGCCAATGGCGGATTTCTAAAACCCCAATATCAGAAATCCACCATTTGGCGGAAATTTCTCATCGCTGTGGTTAAAACATCAAACAGAATGAGGACATTTCCTTGTGTTATAACGGACTATTCAGTCACTCACGATGTGGAAGTGATCAAATCCAGCACTCTATAGATTGACAGAAACAGACAAGATTAAGCTGTTTCAATCAAAAGGGGAGGTTGAGTCAATCATTATCACAGGTATGATCGTTGTACTATAAGAATTGTGCATTTAGGGATAGACTTTGGCGACTTGCAAGGTAAACATGGGTGAACTTCATCATCCGCACAGATCACCAGGGTGATTACTGTTTAAAATTAAGGAAGGTTAAAGGGAACAGCATATGTCAGTACACTTTGAAATTGAAGGGAGTTAGAGAACAGTATATGTAATTACTGTTTGAAATTAAAGTGAACAGTGTACTGACTATTGTACCATAGTTAACATACAAAAAAACAGTTAAAAGAATAATGAGCTGGACTAAGTTGTGAGCCTTACCTTTTTACCTCACCTGGACGGGTTCAGGTCAGACTCTAGAATTAGACTATATGAGGGAAGGTGTGTGTTCACCTCCCTACATATTTTGAGATGCTCGAATGTGGGGCCATGATAGGGGAAAATGGAAGATAGAATCAAGCAATACTCGGGTGAGGAATTATCTTTGAAACAGGGATGGATACAAGTGAAGCTGAGGAATAGGAGGTAACTTCCACAGTAAAGAGAAAGCCAAAATGGAATTAGTGTATGATTAGTATAAATGGGTGGTTGATGGTCGGCACAGACTCGGTGAGCCGAAGGGCCTGTTTCAGTGCTGCATCTCTAAACTAAACTAAACTAAAATAGGTATAGGTATAGGCATATAGGTGAAAAACATAACAGCGCAGGAGCATCAGCGATATAAAGAAAGGTTGCAGGACAAGGATGTAGTAAATAGCGAGATTGATGAAAGAATTGTCAGAGGCTAGACAGGAAAAAGAAGAAAAGAAAAAGATGGAGAAAAAAGTACAGCTACCTAGAAGTACAGGCAGTTGATCTGCAACAGCAGAGCAGACAATTGCAGGAAGATAGAGAACAGGAAGAAAATAATTGAATGCCTCAGGAACGTAGTAAATTAAAATCAGCATTCCAGGTGCTGCAAGAACAGCACAAAGAAAGCAAAATATGTGCTGATCATTCAGCATGTGAGGAAGAGATCGACCAGCTCTCGTACAAGCTACAGAGAAAGAGCGGTATTATCTGTGTTATGGCAAGGGTTGTCGAGGAAGAGAATGTGTGAAGCAAATGGTGGAAGATGGTAGAAAAGGAAGTTGTGGAAAGTGAAGAGAAAGGCGGTGGTGGTATAGGGCAAGGAGTAATGCATCCAGTATGGCACACGAAAATGACACCAGTGCCTGGGGTAAACCTGGTAAAGTTGAATTATGATGAAGATTATACTCCCTTACAATTAAGGGAAGCAGCAAGGGATTTAGGAACCCTCGGACAGGGAGGAAATATGGAAGGGCACTTTTCACAGTTAGAAATGATGGCTGTGATGAAGGGTTTTGACAAATCCAAGAAAAAGTCTGGATGGGGTGATTCTTGCTGGGCTACCCCAAGACACCAAGCATGCCCGACCCTTGGTAACTTGGGACAATGCGAAGCAACATGTCAGAGAAGCTTGTTGGTATGGAAGGGGTCATCCATTTAAGATCATGGCACAAATCATGCAGGGGGAGGAAGAACATCCAAAAGTGTTTGCTAGTAGATTGTGGCCTGTTTATAATTAAACACAAGGAGGAAGGTTGGAATCAATTGGCAGCAGATTATCACTGCTGATGATAAATAGAATCACAGAAAGTTTAAGGCACAGAAAGAGGCCACTTGGCCCATCGTGTCTTTTGAGAGCTTGCGAGCTCTTTTGGTGTGCATGGAACCCGTTACTAATACAGCCATGTCAGGGTCTGATTTGGGAGACACAGACATGACAGAAGCTTGTGTGTTGAGGAAGTTTGTGTTTTGGGAAGATAAACAGGACAGGCAAGATAGACAGACAGGAACAAGGTAGAAATGTGAAAGAAAGGAAAAGCACAGGAGGTGAAAACCTGGGTAACTGCGGAGCTGGCACCTAAATGGAGGCAGGGGAGACAGTGGAGATATGAAGGAGCAAAGCTACGGGGCCACTCGTGAGAAAAATGAGCTTGGGTAACCAGCCATATAGAGGTAGCAGTGACTGCAATAACTGTAGGAAATTTGGTCATCCAGCAAAGGAATGCTATGTGCTGAGGAATAGGGGAGGATTGAGAAAGAATCCTAGGGTGGAGGATCTCAGAAAGCATTAGTACGACTGTTCCATGCCTTGGAGAAGGTATTAAGACAGGCTGGCGACAAATACAATTTCACCAAGGGAGATGGAGGGAGAACTTAAGCTGGAACCATCCAAACAACGAAGGGCCGTAACAGCCAGTTATCATCCCTGTGTCCACTCAGGTATGACAGCCATGGAAGACCAACCATAGAATAGTATATTAGTGGAAGGAAATAATAGTAATAATAGTAGAAGGAAAGAAGGGGGAATACCTGGTAGATAAATGGACAGCTCATCCTGTGCTCTATGCAAAAGATCTGCGGAAGTCCAATTGGTCTAGTGGCGAATCCTACGTTTTGGGAGGATTTACAGGAAATATGCTGACTGGCACGGTATCAAAACCTCTTCACATACAAGTGGGGCCACTTGAAACAAAGTGAGTATGTTTGTACATAAATGAATTGGGGGGGGCGGAGGAGAGAGGAGTATTGGGATCAAACTATATGGAAGTGTGGCCAATCCTTCTGCAAGAACGCATTCAACATAAAAGAAGCAAACATTTTAAAGAAGGTACTGCACAAAGGCCGTTTGTAATGGACAATTTTCAGAAATTGGCCAAACTTTGTCTCCCGACCTTGGAACTGAACCTAAAAAAAATCCTTGAAAACCAAACATCGACACAATGAGTGACTTCTTCAATATGCTAGTTAACGGAATGCAGAGGCAATTATGCCACACAATGAAATGTGTCTATCCAAGATTTGAATGATTTGTCTAAACCACCAGAGAACTGCTATATAACTGGAAATAATACTTACAGGATAAAAAATTATGGAACCACTGTGTCTGGGTGTTTCCCCACATTCCTTGGATATGCTAATCCCAAGATAAGCAACAAAACACCTTCATTTGTTAATGAACTATTGATGAACCCAGGATATATGAGATCACAATATGTAAGAAGGCAGGGATTTGGAACAATCATTGTAATGGGTGTATTAGCAGCAGACAGCAATACAGAAGCAGCAGGTTTTCAGAAGCAGCAATTCGATGGTTAACAGCTTGAGTGTAACTCAAAAGGGAGTGGTGTTTGTGAGTATGATATTGATCTTTGTAAGTTTATTGATGTTGCAATAAACTATTAAAAGAACAGTTGTGTGCCTTGACCATTTTCTCCACCTGGACAGGTTCAGGTTGAACCTTAGGGTGAGGATTAAGAGGGAAGATGCGGGTTTACCTACCTACAGAAGCAAATGGCTTAGAGATAGTTCTAGTTAATCGCTGCTTGTGGAAGGGCACTGAGGGACAGTGCATTCTGCTGGATGGGCAAGGATGTGTGCAGTATTGGGAAAAGGAGCATACTACTGGGAGGCATTAGTGAAAAGTCCAGAGAGTGAAGTAAAGCCATCATAGAGCATGAGAAGAGAACATTGGGGAAATGTTTTATGCCAATAAAATAAATTTAGAACCTGTTACAACCAAGTGAGGAAGGGATCTCAGGCTCCCTTTTCACCCCTTCTCTGGTTTGACCACAACGGGGTTTATCCTTTTTAACACAATGATTTAACTCACCACCTCAGTGAGCAGTTGCTCCTGCGCCTCTGATTATAATTGTAAATGAACCAATCAGACAGGTTTTTTTGAGTTTAAACAAGAAAGGTGGAATTTTATTAACATTATCGCTTTAAACCGGTTAAAATTACTAAAAATACATGACACAGCCACGGTCATATTAATATGAGGGGCACACATACCCAAACAGATGCAGAGGGGGGAAAAAAAAGGTTGAAATAGCCTCCTTAATAAAAAATGGAATTTAACTATGGAATTGTAGTCCCAGTGTCCTTAGTTGAAAATGAAGTCTTGAAGTCCTCACTTGGCCACATGCACAATTCGGGCTTGCTTCTCTGCTTTTGGAAGGCTGAAGTGAGGCTTTATCCATCCTGTTTTGCTGACTGTGAGGATTATAGATTTGAGGTTTAGCTGCAGCCAGGCTCTCCTGGGACTTTGCTGGAGAGAGGGGGGGAGGGGGTGGAAAGAGAGACAGCGCATTTCTGTTTGAAACAGAAGTTTCTGGAATGATCTTTGAAATTCAAGGCCGTTCGGACATACTTATTTAACCAATCGGATCTGCGTAACCTGGAGTGTAGTAGGGGCCAATCGAGAGTGAACCTTTGCTTATTTTACAGGAAAAAAGGAGAAAAAGGTGAAGAGTGTTTGTGCTTCTGTTGGGAATTGTATTTTAGATACTGCTAGAAAGGTGGATCAGCTCATCAAAGATTGAAATGCTAGCACAAAGGCAGCTCAGAATGACATGTGCATGATGTACAGGAGTTTGTTGGAGAAATTACAGGAATACGTACCTAATTGGAACAGTAATGAATAATTAACACAATTTGACAGTATGAAATTTCACCTAATGTAAGTATATGTAAATTAAGGTTGATTAAGACTCACGTATTTTATCGCAAATGTAATAGCTCTGCCAACGATAGTGTTAGGAAAAATGTTGAATTTCCTTCTCATAAATCCAAACCATCAGGATATCCCCTGTTTAGGAGTAGATAACAATGGATATGTATTGTATGGGGCACCAATTGTGACACAGCACTGAGACAATACTCATGTAGTCTAGAATGCCTCCGTGAATGGAGCAGATCGGTGGATTTCAGCAAGTGAGAGAAACAGTAATTTGTCCCGATAGATTACATGACCATGAAGGATCAGCATGTGAACTCTCTGGGAAGAGGGAAAATTGTACCATGCAATCTACATCTGGAATGATGTATACTTTTTGAGAACAAAGAACATTTACACCAGGCTGGAACTTTACATTCAGCAGCTCCTTTACTTAAACAGCAATCTTCTTCTTTCTTCTTTGGCCTCCTTGTCTCCAGAGACAATGGGTAAGCGTCTGGAGGTGGTCAGTGGTTTGTGAAGCAGCGCCTGGAGTGGCTAGAAAGGCCAATTCTAGAGTGACAGACTCTTCCACAGGTGCTGCAGATAAAATTGGTCGGACATAGGTGGCTCTCCCCTTGCGCAATAATAAAAGGGCGCGTACTTTTAGGCGGGAGTTGTAACGTTTGTATTTTCCCAAGAAAAGCGGGACTTGGCACTGATCCAAACTGACTGAAATAGACAGGTGTGGGAATTTGTTAAAGTATTTTAAAATGAATTGTCTTTTTTATGTTGAAGGTGGAATGAATTATTCACCTTTTACTGAAATCTCTTGTTTCGTATTTGTTTCATTAAACTTGGAGTTAATTGATAATATATCAATAATCCGTCAGTACTATCAATGTAACTAAACTTCTTCACACATTCAAATGCATTTCACAGATTTCATTCACAATTTAAGACTGCCTGCACCGAACCCCTTCTTTACAAATAAGGAATAAATATTTAAAATTTCCAGCTTGTGAGGTTTTCGCTGATGTGCAGAATTCCGATCATCCAGTCACTAAAATTCTAACTCTGGAGCCCAGACAGGGATCAGGAAGAGAGAGAGGAGAGCAGGACAGACACATTAATTCATTCCCTCTTTCCCTGTCAGTAACTGTGGCAGCAAACTGACTGAATCAATCTCCGAGAAAATTCTAAACTCCTCAGTTCAACCTCCTAAATACTTCAACAGTGATAGATTTACTGGCAGCTACATTTCAAAGTAACTGCCAGTCCTACACAGAACTGAACTAATCTCAGTATACTTACGTTTGAAGATAGCTTGGTTTCTCCCTCTAACCTGTAGCATTGGAGACAACTGAACAAATCGTCATAACATTTATGTTGTTTTAAGTTGCGGACATTATTTTGAAAGCAGCTTGTTTTTAAACTCCTTGTCCATCAAGTCAAATGTAGAAAATATCATTCATTTTTGTCCCTTCACCTGAAAGATTACATTCTGTGCTCATTGACACAATTAATGTCTGAAGGACAGTTATTAAAGCAGATTTTCCTAAACCTCTCTCCATTCCGTTTCCTCCTCCCAGTAAAAAGATAAACCTGAATGTGGAAACTCACCTGAACGTGTTCCTGAAATTGTCTCCTTCCAATATTTGCTCTCTGTCAGCTCCTTTGTGTACAGTTTCAGCAGTCAGTGAATGACAATAAGTGAGCAGTGTCTCAGTGAGAGTCAGGCTGAATTCACTCACATTAATTCCTGTCTGTTCAAAGCCACCAGCTGGTGTTTGAGTGGATTGATTCTCTCCTGTCCGGGAGCTGCTTCCCAATGTCCACACACTCACCTACTTCTCCATTTCTGTCCCCTTCAATCTACACCAACCAGGAACTTTACAATCAGCAGCTAATTCATCAGCACATGGTGCCACTTTGAGCGCGAGTTGTCATGGTTACTGAGTTTATGGATTATTTGCTCCCTTAATTCAGTTCAATCAATTACAGGCTCAGAATCTGAATATCCGGAATCGCTGTGCAGCAGCATTATTGTGCAAATGTGGTACAACTTCTGTGTCTGAGTTTGCCCGGCGCTATCTCTTTTTGTTTTCCCTTTTCCATATCTATTTTCAATGCCTGGGAAGTGGTTTACTTAGTTATTTCTGGGGTCAGGTTATTCCAGTCTCTGATGGTATTCAGTTTGAAGCTGGTCAAATATGCTTGTGTGCGAGGTTAGAGAGACACAGCCTGGTTGGTGTTTTCCCTCCTGCAGCGGACTGCTTGTTTAACATATGGTGGAATATCAATAAAAACTTCATAGTGAACTGCTTCGTAAAACAGTGTAAACCTATTCAGCTGTCTTCGTTCTTGCAGTGTAGGTCACTCTAGGGAGTTCAGCGTAGACCTAACACTGGATGTTCCAGCGCAGTTGTTGAAAACGAACCGTGCTGCACGTCTTTAAAACATTTCCAGTTTGTTTATAGGATAGGCTGTGCAGGGTCTCAGACCATTGCTGTATATCCAGTTTGGGATGTACCAAAACTTTGTATGCGGCAAACTTCACTGTTTTGTCGCATCTGGTTATATTTCTTACAAATCCTAAGATTTTGTTTGCATCATTTGCAACATGTTTGATGTGGTGTACCAAAGTCGTCACCTCATAGGAAGACACCAAGATACAGGCTCTGCTTGACGGATGTAAGATTGAGCTCAATCATGCCATATGTGGACCGGGTCCGGAGGGACACGATGTTCAAATCTCTGTATAAGGGCGGGAAAAATGTACCCAACGTGGCCCTCATCCTGATGAGCACCTTCGTGTGCGGTTGCATCAAGCTGTGTGTAGACCTCCAGTACGCAAACTCCAAGTGTCACTACGTGCTGAGGTTCTATCTGTCCCCGGTGTTGCGAAGGATGGGCCTGGTCACATTGCCGCGGAACGCTCCATGCAGTTGGGCGGTGCCGTACCACCTATCCTTCGTGGAGCAGTTTCTGCGGGAAAACACTTTTGACCACCGATCCATCAGGCAGTGGTCTGCACGGAATGTCCTCAAGGCCCTACGGGAAAAGGAGACGGGAGATCCTGTCGGATGGTTCCCTGAGCAGACCGTCAAAGTCATTTGGCGGAATGCCTCATCACCAGAACTTTCAAACAAGCACCAAGATGTAGCTTGGCTGGTGGTGAGAAGGGCCCTCCCCGTCAGATCCTTCATGCACGCTCGAAGTCTCACCCCCTCCGTGCAATGCCCCCGCGGTGGCTGTGGTGGGGAAGAGACGGTTGCCCACCTACTCCTGGAATGTGTCTTTGCAAAGCAGGTGTGGAAAGAGATGCAGTGGTTTTTGTCGAGGTTCATCCCAAGCAGCTCTGTAACACAGGAGTCTGTGTTCTACGGGCTGTTCCCAGGGACGCACACTGAGATAAACATCAACTGCTGCTGGAGGACTATCAATTCGGTGAATGATATGTGCTGAGGGACGCACTAAAGCTTGGGGCAGCCGCAGCAAAGGCTCAATGGGGAAAGACCACTGTGTAAGGTCCCCCCACCAAGCTGAACTGAGGGGCTGGATCCATGGGAAACCCCTCGAACTGTATCGGGAAAATTTTCATTTGCTGTAAAATGTAAAAATGTAATTGGCATGACAAATGTGAAATGGAAGGGTTGTGAGGCAACTCATGATTGTAATGTAGCAAATGGACATCCTTTGCACTGTTTGTATTTTTTGACTTGGTGCTGTTTGAAACTGGTTATGTAATTTTTACAGCTTTTTATGAATAAAGTATATTTTGGAAATAAAGCAAAATGCCATATGTGAAGGTCCTAGGCTGTCTGGATCTTGTTGCATGCTGTGGCATTTTGATGGGTTGGAAGGCATTTGGCAACTAAGGGACCATTCTCTCAGTACATCTAAGTCCTTCTGCAGCTGTACTTAGTCTTCCTGCGCTTGAATGGATTGGCATATGCGGCAGTGGCTGCAAAGAGCTTGATTTAGGTGTTGGCACTGATTCTATCTCCCATTTATGTACAGCAGGAGCGTCAGCGGACTGAGAATGGTCCCCTGGGAAACATCCAATGTAGCTGCTATTGAATGTGACTTTTCCACATCAATAACCCATTGACTTCTCTTGGTTTGTCAAGCTCCTATTCACTGTGCATAGGAACATATGAATTAGGAGCAGGAGCAGGCCACTCGACCTCTGGAGTCTGCTCCGCCATTCAATAGGTTCATGGCTGAACTGATGACTCCACATTTCCACCTACCCCCAATAACCTTCCACCCCGTACATATCAAGAATCTATCTACCTCTGCCTTAAAAATATTCAAAGACTCTGCTTCCACTACCTTTTGAGGAAGAGAATTCTAAAGACTCACGACCCTCTGGGAGAAAAGAATTTCTCCTCATCTCTGCCTTAAATGGGCAATCCCTTATTTTTAAACAGTGACTCCTAGTTCGAGATTCTCCCACAAGAGGAAACATCCTTTCCACACCCACCCTGTCAAGACTCCTCAGGATCTTGTATGTTTCAATCAAGTCTCTTCTTAGTCTTCTAAACTCCAGTGGATACATGCCTACCAGTACTGTACACAGTACTCCAGATGTGGTCTCAACGCCATGTATAGCTGAAGCATAACCTCCCTACTTTTGAATTCAATTCCCCTCACGATAAACGATAACATTCTATTAGCTTTCCTAATTACATGCTGTACCTGCATGCTAACCTTTTGCGATTCATGCGCTAAGACACCCAGATCCCTCTGCATCCCAGAGTTCTGCAGTCTCTCACCATTTAGATAATATGCTTCTTTTTTATTCTTCCTTCAAAAGTGGACAATTTCACACTTTCCCACATTATACTCCATTTGTCAGGTCTTTGCCCACTCACTTAACCCGTCTACATCCCTTTGAACTTCCTTATGTGCTCTTCACAATTTACTTTCCTGCCTATCTTTGTGTCATCAGAAAATTTAGCAACCATACCTTCATCTAAGTCATTTATATAATTGTAAAAAGTTGAGGCCCCAGCACAGATTCCTGTGGCACACCACTCGCTACATCTTGCCAACCAGAAAATGACCCATTTATGCCTACTCTCTGTTTCCTGTTAGCTAACCAATCTTCTATCCATGCCAATATGTTACCTCCTACACCATGAGCTTTTATTTTCTGCAATAACCTTTGATGTGGCACCTTATCAAATGCCTTCTGAAAATCTAAGTACAATACACCAACCGGTTCCCCTTTATCCATAGCACAGGTAACTCCCTCAAAGAACTCCAATAAATTGGTTAAACATGATTTCCCTTTCACAAAACCATATTGACTCTGCCTGATTACCTTGATTTTTTCTAAATGTCCTGCAAAAACATCTTTAATAATAGTTTCTAACATTTTCCCTAAGACAGATGTTAAGCTAACTTGCCTGTAGTTTTCTGCTTTCTGTCTCCCTCCCTTTATGAATAAAGGAGTTACATTCGCTATTTTCCAATCTAAAGGAACCTTCCCCGAATCTAGGGAATTTTGGAAAATTAAAACTAACACATCAACTATCTCACTAGCCACTTCTTTTAACACCCTAGGATGAAATCCATCAAGGCCTGGGGACTTGTCAGCCTGCAGTTCCAACAATTTGTTCAGTTCCACTTCCCTGGTGATTGTAATTTTCTTGAGTTCCTCCCTCCCTTTCATTTCCTGACTTACAGCTAATACTAGGATGTTACTTCTATCCTCAATAGTGAAGACCAATGCAAAATATCTGTTCAGTTCTTCTGTCATCTCCTTATTATCTATTATCAATTCCCCAGACTCACTTTGTATAGGACCAACTCTCACTTTGTTAACTCTTTTCTTTTTTAAATATCTGTAGAAACTCTTACTATCTGTCTTTATATTTCTAGCTAGCTTTCTCTCGTACTCTAATTTTACCTTCCTGATCAATCTTTTAGTCATTCTTTGATTTTTTAACATTTTCTGTCCAATCTTCTGACCTGCCTCCCATCTTTGCGCAACTATAGGCTTTTTCTTTAAGTTTGATACTATCTTTAACTGTTTTAGTTAACCATGGATGGCGGGTCCCATCCTTGGAATTTTTTGTTCTCATTGAAATGTCTCTATTCTGTGTATTCTGAAATATCCCCTTCAATGTCTGCCATTGCATCTCTATTGACCTATCCCTAAATCTGATTTGCCAGTTCACTTTAGCTAGCTCCACTTTCATGCCCTCATAAGTGACCTTATTTAAGTTTCAAATACTAGACTTGGAACCACGCTTCTCTCCTTCAAACTAAATGTAAAATTCAATCATATTATGATCGCTGCTACCTAGGGGTGCCTTAACTGTGAGGTCATTAATTAATCCTGTCTCGTTGCATAATACCAGGTCTAGTATAGCCTGCTCTCTGGTTGGCTCCAGAAAGTATTGTTCAAAGAAATTATTCCAAAAATATTTTATGTACTCATCTCGGCTACGTCTGCCCATTTGATTTTTCCAGTCTATATGTAGGTTAAAATCCCCCATAATTATCGCTGTACCTTTCTGACAAGCTGCCATTATTTCTTCCTTTATACCATGTCCCACAGTGTGGTTAATGTTAGGTGGCCTGTACACCACTCCCACAAGTGACTTTTTGTCTTTATGATTTCTCATCTCTACCCAAACTGCTTTTACTTTCTGATCTCCTGAACTTAGGTCATCACTCTCTATTGCGCTACCATCATTAATTAACAGAGCGACCCCTCCACTGTTTCCTAGCTTCCTGTTCTTCCTAAATGCCATGTATCCTTCAATATTCAGGTCCCATTCTGTGTCGTCCTGCAGCCATGTCTGTAGGATCTCACCTCTTATTCGGTAATTGTTGATTTTACGCAGGAGCTTTTGGTGAGCCACAGAATCGAATGCTTCACTAAAGTCTAGTATCTGCATATCGATTTGTGCTCCAGGTTCTTCATCAAAGTAATGCATGAACTCTTCCACAGTGTTCACAAGTTGCATTTTACAGGAATGTACTTTCAAAAATCCATGCTGATACGATTTCAGGATGTTATGTTCTTCTACATGGGCCACAATATGTGAGAAATTATATGCTCTAATATTTTACAGGAAACTGAAGTGAGTGCGATTGGTCTATAGTTCGCGGGTAACAGGAAGTGATGGGTTATCTTTTTAAAGATAGGACAGATGTTAGCAGGAGCTCATCAATTTAAAATGGTAATGATCCTCCCCCCACCCCCGTTTAAGGGGTCACCAATAACAAAAGAATTGAAAGGAAATTTACCCCATCAAATTAAAATTTTGTTCTGGGTGTAGTTGGATCACTCCAGCCCCCCACCACCTCCCCTGGTGCCTGAAGCTCCATTTCCAGGGAGACCCGGAGCCAGGGAGAGGTCGCAGTCTGGGCACAATATCCCTCCACCACCCGCTACCAGGGCCTGTTTGGATTCAGTTCAATTCTCAGTAGGCACTGTCTAAATGGACAGGTGAGGGAATTTGTTAAATTATTTTTAAATTAATTGCCTTTTGGCAATCTTGAAGGTGGAATCAACGTTCATGCTTTATTGAAATCTCTTGTTTATTGTTTGTTTCATTATATCTAGTTTGAACTGATAGTGTTTACAAATACATTAATATTAATGTAACTAAATTTTTTCATACATTCAAATGTATTTCAAAGATTTCATTCACGGTTTAAGATTGCCAGTCCTGAACACTTTCTTTGAAACAGAAAGAAACGAGCTGATTGTAAGTCTGGCTGTTTCCTGTCATTAACCTGAAGCGAGCAGTTTGGGAATTACCAATATCTGGAAGGATCACATTGCAGACACAGGAATTTCTGTGTGGCTCAGTGTTCAATTTCAGACACGCTCTGCCGCTCTTTAGGAGTGTCCAACCTCTGAGTCTGAAGTCCGTTTGGGCGATTCACCAGATTGTAGTTTAATTCCAATGCAAGGTATTTCTTCTCATTGTCCTGCTTCTAGGGGCGGCACAGTGGTGCAGTGGTTAGCACCGCAGCCTCACAGCTCCAGGGACCCGGGTTCGATTCCGGGTACTGCCTGTGTGGAGTTTGCAAGTTCTCCCTGTGTCTGCGTGGGTTTTCTCCGGGTGCTCCGGTTTCCTCCCACAAGCCAAAAGACTTGCAGGTTGATAGGTAAATTGGCCATTATAAATTGTCACTAGTATATGTAGGTGATAGGGATAGGTGGGGATGTTTGTTGGGAATATGGGATTAGTGTAGGATTAGTATAAATGGGTGGTTGATGTTCGGCACAGACTCGGTGGGCTGAAGGGCCTGTTTCAGTGCTGTATCTCTAATCTAATCTAATCTAAACAGTAACTCACAAGGATGTTTATAGATTGTAAACTTCTAACGTCATAATATTCGCATTGAAAGCATTTAACCTAATTGTGCAGTGGGAATCTCACCCTCGAGTGACTAGTGGCAGTTACTGAACACATTAGGAGAAATTGAGAGGTTGGAACATCAGGGTTCATTGTTGCCAGTCTATTTACATAATTACAGATAAGGAATGCTCTTCATCTCATCTGATTCCAGTTCTCCAGAGATATCCTAATGCTTCCCAGTGTAGCATTTAGTTGAGAAAAAAAAAACTTCTATTTATGAAAACTGTCTTCCTAAACCCCTGACTTTGGCACCCTCACCTCAAACAATAAGTGCAAGGAGCAATTGGCCTTCTTTGTCGCGAAGATCGAGAGCATCCGATCAGCTGCCTCAGCCGGGTCCCGCCCTTCCACTAACCCACCAGGCCAAACCTCCCCTAAAGTAGTCCCCTGTGCTCGCCCTGAACTCACTTCTTCTATAGTGTTTTCAGAATTGCATTGTACATATGGTTCACTTGAGGCTACCGTGCACACAAGGGAGCTGAAAGAGAAAGTGAAAGTAAAACAGATTAAAGAAGATTCCATTATGTTCAACATCATGCTGCCTCAGACTCAGATTTCTTACTAAAATCGGCTAATCCTCACTCCAGTTCCGAGAACATCACAGCATCTTTCTCTAGTTCATCCCCTATCTTCCCTCATGCTCTCTCTGAGCTCATCTTGTCTGAGTCTCACCTCTTGCTCCCTTGAGCCTATACGTACTAAATTGCTGACTATCCAACTTCCCCTTCTGATCTCCATGTTAGCCAATATTATTAACAATACTCTCTCTTCAGGTGTTGGCCCTCTCGCCTTTAAATTTGGCATAATCATCCCTCTCCTCAAAAAAAAAAGCCCTCGACTTCACCATCCTTGCAAACAAACCCCACCCCTCCCCCGTCACCAACCTCTCTTTCCTCTCCAAAGTCCTTTGGCACTTCCCAAATCCATGCCCTCCTTCCTTTCTCTCTCTCCAAACCACCTTGCAAGCTTCCAACCCTGCCTGCTGACTCTGAGCACCCAGGAATACCCCTGCTGCAGACAGAGACTCCTCGAAGGAAATCAGCCGCATGACTGTCTCCAGGAGAACCACTGAATTAGCATCTTCAAATTGGAAGCCTCAGGAAAGTCACACGGCCACCAAATTCAGCTTGATGCCAGCTGAATCACCAAACTCCACAGAGTGTATACTCCTTTTATTTCTCTGGACTCTAATTTGACCAGTCTATCATTCTCCACTCAGTAACCTATTTGCGTGTGTGTGTTGTTTGTTTGTGGGTGTGTAAATTGGAGAGAGTTTTATTATTTTACTTAGACTGGTTTCTGTATAATAAAGCTAAACTCTTTCTTTGTTAAACTCAAGAAAACCTGTCCGATTGTTTCACATGATTTATGCACCGTGATCATTAAAAAGAAACGATCACTGAATTGGCAAATATATTCACTTCAAAAAGAAATAAATCTGTTGCAGTCAAACAAGGAGAGGGGAGACCTTTGACCTCTCCTCACCTGATCCTAACAACTGTGACAAAGGTAAACTATCCCACCTCATCCTTTTCAGTCTGGCTGCAGGCTGTTGACACGGTTGACCACACCATCCTTCTCCAACATCTCTCCACTGTCGTCCAACTGGATGGGACTGCTCCACCTGGTTTCATTCTTATTTATCTAATCATAGCCAGAGTATCACTTGCATGGCTTCCATTCCCATTCCTGCACCGTTATCTCTGGTGTTCCCCTGGGATCTATCCTTGGCCCCCTCCTATTTATCTACATGCTGTCCCTTGGCACCATGATTCGAAAGGACAGGGTTCATTTTTCACATTACCTGATGGCACCAAGCTCTACCTCACCACCACCTCTCTCGACTCCTTTTTATCAGACTGCTTTTCAAACATTCATTACTAGATGAGCTGAAATTTCCTGCAATTAAATACAGGAAAGACTGAAGCCATTGTTTTTGGACTCTGCTCCAAACTCCTGTCGCTAGCCACCGAATCCATCCATCTCCTTAGCAACAATGAGGCTAATCCAGTCTGTTCATAACCTTGGTGTCATATTTGATCCAGAAATGAGCTTCTGACCACGTATTCGCGCCATCATTAAGACCACCTATTACCACCTCAGTAATATTTCCTGACTTCGCCCCTGTCTCAGCTCATCAGCTGCTGAAACTCTCATTCATGTCTTTGTTCCCTCTAGAGTTGACTATTCCAGTGCACTCCTGGCTGGCTTTCTACATTCTATCCTCTGTAAACTTGGGGCATACAAAACTCTTTTGTCTTAACTCACATCAAGTCCTATTCACCTATCACCCCTGAGCTCGCTGACATTCACTGGGTCCTGATCAGTAAAATCCTGATTTCAAAATTCTCATAATTGTTTTCAAATTCCTCCATGGCTTTTCCCCTCTCTATCTTTGTAACCTCCTCCAGCCCCACAACCCTCCAAGATACCTGTGCTCATCTGATTCTGGCCTCTTAAGCATCACTGATTTTAATTGCTCAACAATTGGCTTTCAGCTCCCAAGGCCCTAGGCTCTGGAATACCTTCCCTACATGTCTCCACTTCTCGACCTCACTTTCCTCCTTTAATAGCCTCCTTAAAACTTACCTCTTTCACCAAGCATTTGGTCATCTGACCTAATAACTCCTTATGTGGCTCAGTGTCATTTTATTTTATAGTGCTCCTGTGAAGCAGCTTGGAGCATTTTACTACATTAAAGGTGCAATCTAAATATAAGTTGTTGTTGAAATACCCATCAACATGTGCTGAAGTTCTTGAAAGCCAATGAATTACTTTTGAATTATAGTCACTGTTGTAAAATAGTGAAACATGGCAGCCATTTTGCACACAGCAAGGTCCCGCAACAGCAATGTTATGACCAGATAAACTTTTTAGGGTGCTGTTCTTCTGCCCAGTTACATATTTTATTGTACTCTTCTGAAATTCCAAAGCTGCTTCCTCTGGTTCCATTCCCCCTCCAAGTTTGATATGTTCTGCAAATTTGATCATTTTTTATCGTGTTTCCATATCGAGCTCATTTGTGTAAATTAGCAATATTAGCGGTGCCAGCACTGAGCCCTGAGATATCCACACAGTACTCCCGTCCCCCTGACTCTGACATAGCTTATGTAATGAGTACTCATTCTTTCCCACCCTTCAACCAGTTTTGTATCCATTCCCCATGTTTAGCCTGAATTTGTACGCCACACCATCCTCACAAGGTTCGACTTTAATTAATAGCATTTGGTGTGGAAGTTTGTCAAAAACATTTTGTAAGTTAAGTGTCAAGAAAACATGTTATGTTGAATGAGGATTTTTAATTCATCAGTTGGAAACCTAGATTAAACTTTTACTAAGGAAAGCTGGAAACCTACATTTAACTTCTAAAAAGCTGGCAGCTAAGTTGGCCACCACAATTTGCATTGAAATACCTCACATTCCAGGACGTCATAGTGGAGATGCATGTCTAAAAAGGCTCCCATCCAGGACAATGGCTTGGACAGTTGAGTAAATTATCTAGGAACACCCTTGTTATCAGGACATTCCAAGCCATCTTGGAGCATTCATTAGTGGAGATGCACCTCCAGGGGATAAACATGGAAACAATACAGCCTGAGAGAGATTTGGGATTTTTAGACTTAGTACCTTTTTTTAAAAAATGAGGTCCAGAGAGAACCATGTGACAGATTCCGCTCGCCACCCCTTTTCCCCCAAAGTCTGTGTAAACTTGGAGTTTTTTGTGACACATGGTAGACAAGCTTTGGGAGCTAACCCATGCAAGGCCCCAGCGGGGTTATCTTTCTCTCTCCCTTTTCCTCTCTCTCTCACACCCAGTAACATCACGGTTTCAAAATCTGTCTGTGACTGCAGAATATTCAAGTCTACATTGCTACAGCCAAAGACCCCGGGGGAGAAAATCACCTATATCACTGTCTCCAAGAAAACCCCGAACCTGGTGGACCAACTGCAAGTGCACTTCTACCAGCCAGAGACTTCGGAACCATAAATTCAGCCAGAAGACAACTGAATTACCAGAACCCACAGACTGTATATTATTTTTATTTATTCTGGACTCTAATCCAAACCAAATTATTCTTCATCACTCTGTAATCAATTTGTGTGTGTTTATATGATTCTCATGTGTCTTTGTGTGTGTGTGTGAGAGAGAGAATGAAAGTTGGAGTGCAGTTTATTATTTTACTTAGATTTTGCTTTTAAGTACAATAAACTAACCTCTTTCTTGTTCAAGCTCAAGAAAATCTGTCCAATTGATTCTTTTATGATCATAGCACATAAAGGGTTAAACATTCACTGACTTGGTAAACACATCCATTGTTTTTAAAAAAAGGATTAAACCCTGTTGCTGTCAAACAAAGAGAGGGAAAAGAGAGAAGCCTTTCGACTCCTCTTCACCTGCTCATAAGAGAAATTTGGGGTCTCACATCTGGAATCAAAACCTAAAGACAAATGAGAAATTGGAAGTGGGAAACCAAATTGGTCCCTCACAAAAATTTAAAAGCTTTGACACAGGTTTTCTTGTGGTTTTCAGTGCTAGAGTATAAAAATGTCTACATTCGAGGTCAGTACCTTCCTGAACCTCAGTGAAGTAAATTGGGACAGGTTAAATGTCCTATAAATTGAAGAGTTGAGGAATGTAGCTGAGCAGTTAGGGATTACTATCTGTTCAAAAACTAGGAAACCCAAAATCCTAAAACTTGTGGCCAACCATTTTGCACTTGAACCTGGGGACTCAAACAGATTTAGAGTTGGAAACAGACAGGGTAATATTAGCTAAAATGCAACTAGAACAGAGGAGACTAGAATTAGAATTCCAAGAAAAAGAAAAAGAGAGAACTTTCCAGAGGGAGATTGAGGAGAGAGAGCATCAGGAAAGGAAAAAATAATGAACTAATAATAAGGAGAAGGAAGCAAGGGTGATAAGGCAGCTCGAACTAACTAGGGGAAGACCCAATGCAACCAATGAAGACACCGCTCGTGAGAGAACCATTCCTCGCTCAGGACCAAGTGCCAAGCTCTTAAAGTTCTCCCAGTTGATACCAAAGCTCAATGAAGGGGATGTGGAAGCAATTTTCATCTCTTTTGAAAAGCTTGCAAAACAGCTGACGTGGCTGGCAGAGAACTGGGCACTGTTATTGTAAAACAAGCTAACAGGAAAAGCCCATGAATTTTATTCACTATTGCCTGATGAAAGTTCATCAGACTATGAGATGACCGAAAATGCTATCCTTGGCACGTATGAGCTGGTACTGGAGACGTACCGCCAAAAATTCCGAACCCTCTGTAGGCAGCCTGAACAAACTTACCTCAAGTTTGAAAGAGTTAAGCAGCTCACTTTTGACCATAGATATGGGCACTCAACATACAGTCCACATAGGAAAAACTGAGAGAGGTGATCCTTCTCTGAGTTCAAAAATTCGCTCCCCCTTTCCATTAAAGCCCTCAGAGGAACAAAAGGTTCCAAGAGCCAGACAGGCCGCAATCCCAGTTGATGAATTTATGCTTGTCCACAAGCCCTTACCTCAAGGGAAACCCTTCCCGAGTCACCCCCAAAAACCCAAAAAGGATTAAAGGTGGGAGGGAATAGGAGCCCAAACAACCATGGGCGAGAAGGGAAATCTGGACACACAGGGGACCTTCCTCAGGCCAAAAAGGACAGTGCTGAGAGCAGGAGTGATGCCTGAAAACCTGTGTGTTTCCATTGTAACAAGGCAGGTCATCCTTTGAGCCAACTGCTGGAAGTTACAGGGAAAACCTGTAGGATTAATGAGGGCACACCAGACCAGTGGAGGAAAAGGGGCCCGGATGGAAAGCACAGCAGACCAGGCTGTGGCTTTAACTGCAGCAGTAATACTCAGTAAACCTATTGCTGAGAGTACAGGAACATGTAAAATTCCTGAGAGTTACCAGGATTTTGTGTCCCAAGGAAAAATGACCCCATAGTCCTCGAGTGAGGCAAGCATGGCCATAATCATACTTAGGGATACAGGGGCCACCCAATCCCTTTTGCTGGGAAAAGGCATGACCTTTCCCCCAGACAGTGCATTGAATGCTAGAGTGTTAGTAAACAGTATTGGAGAAAAGCATATGCCCATTCCTTTATATCAGGTGTGCACCTGGAGTGCGACCTTGTTTCAGGACCAGTAACCGTGGAGGATTGTCCCTAGTTTACCTATGGATGGGGGTCAACCTACTCCTGGGTAATGATCTGGCAGGGGCAAACGTGGTAGCTTTCCCGGTGGTTTTAGTGAGATCAAAAGAGGTCAGGGAGACAGAGCAGTTACACGAAAAGTTCCCTGGTATTTTCCCTGACACTATGCTGGTCCGGTCCATGGCCAAACAACCACCATTAGAGGAGGCTAAACTGACACTGCAGGCACATGACCCTACTGCCTGGTTATCTGAAACCCTCTTTGGGAAGTTAGAGGACCCAAAGTATGTGTTAAAGAGATCTTCCTTTGTTGAGACTCAGCAAGCCGACCCAGTATTAAAAAAGTTAGCACAGACTGCCCAAACTGAAGCCAAAGTAGATGGAGTCCCAGGGTCCTACTATTTAAAGAATGAGGTGCTGATGAGGAAGTGAAGATCTCCTCACAGAACTGCGGACAAAGAGTGGACAGTGGTTCACCAGATAGTGGTTCTGCCGAGATACCGTAAGAAAACACTCAGAATATCCCACGACCTTCCAATGGCTGGACATGTCAGTGTACGAAAAACCCAAGCCCACATAAGACAGCATTTTGACTGACCACAACTCTACCAAGATGTGGTGCAGTTCTGTAAAACTTGCCACATTTGCCAGGTTGTGGGGAAGCCCCAACCTGCAATAAAACCTGCACCTCTAATTCCCATACCAGCATTCGGGGAGCCCTTCAGCTGAGCGCTGGTGGATTGGGTGGGACCCATGCTGAAAGCAAAATGGGGCCATCAGTATCTTCTCACCATTATGAATGTGGCTACTCGATTCCCAGAGGCCATTCTCCTAAGAACTATTTCTGCCAAGGTAGTGGTGGAGGGGCTAACCCAATTCTTTACCCATATGGGCTGTCTGCTGACATCCAGTTGGATCGGGCACAAATTTCATGTCTGATATCTTTCAAAGATTCCTAGGTAATCTGGGCATAACCCAACCAAAGTTATCAGCCTACCACCGACATTCACAAGGGGCTTTGGAACGGTATCACCAGACCCTAAAGACATTGATCAGGGCATACTGCTACGAGTACCCCCATGACTGGGACAAAGGGCTGGCATTTCTCCTGTTTTCTACCAGGGTCTCACCCAATGAGTCCACTGGCTTTAATGTCTTTGAATTGTTTATGGACACGAGGTGAGAGATCCTCTAAAACTAATTAAGAAGAGATTTTTTGAACACAGGAATGAGCCTTCCATGTTCGACTACATCTCCATGTTCTGGGAAAAGCTCACGAGAGCCTGTGCACTTGCTCAGGGACACCAACAAACCTCCCAGACAGCAATGAAAAGGCAGACAGATAAATATGCTAAGGCCAGAACATTTCAATCTGGAGACCATGTGTTAGTACTACCCCCAATTCAAGGTGAACCCCTGAAAGCCCAGTTCAGTGGCCCCTATAGAGGAGTGAAGAGAATTGGCAGGGTGAACTGTTTAATTGACACCCCAGACCATAGGATAAAAGCAAAAGCTGTACCAAATCAACTTGTTAAAATAGTATCACAGCAGGGAAGGGGACAACCAAGCCTAGCTCTATCAAGCAGTTAGGACAGAGGACAAAAAGGACAGTGAGGACGAGTTAGAGGAAGGCCAGGAGGATTCCCAAATCAAACCCTCTACTGTCCGGTTTGCCAATACTGAAATGTTAGGAAAGTTGGACACTGTACTCTTCTACTTAAAGGCAGCACAAAGAGAAGCCCTAATGAGGCTGCTCACAGCATTTAAAGAAATCTGCAGTGACACACCAGGGTGCACAACCCTAACGGTACTTGATGTGGATGTAGGAGAGACCCCTCCCATAAAACAAAATCCCTATTGCCTAGGTCCTAGGAAACTGACCCAGGTTCAGGAGGAAATTCAGTATATGCTGGAGCACAAGCTGATTGAGCACAGCCAGGGCAGCTGGTGTTCCTCAGTTGTGCTGATGCCCAAACCCAATGGTTCAACAAGGCTCTGCATTGATTACAGGAAGGTTAATGCAGTGACCAGAGCTGATTCCTACCCAATTCCCTGCCTGGAAGTCTGTATTGATAGAGTAGCGAATGCCACCTACATAACCAAGATAGGCTTGCGAAAAGGGTATTGGCAGGTTCCCTTAAGTCACCAGGCCAAAGAGATCTCAGCTTTTGTCACCCCAGATGGTCTATTCCAGTGCCTAGTGGTGCCTATTGGATTAAGAAATGCCCCAACCACCTTCCACAGGCTGATGAACCAGGTTGTGGCTGGCCTGCCCAACTGTGCAGTGTACCTGGTTGATTTGCTAGTGTACACTGAGACCTGGGGGGACCACCGAGACAAATTAGATGTCCTTTTCCGAAGGTTACAGTCAGCTGGCCTCATGGTAAACCTTGCAAAAAGTGAGTTTGCTAAAGCTTACGTAAGCTACCTCGGGCATGTTGTAGGTCAGGGGCGAGTGTTGCCCAGAGCAGCAAAAGTACAGGTGCTGATAGATATTCCCGCCCCCGCGACCAAACAGGAAATAATGTGATTTTTGGGGATCTGTGGGTTTTAACACAAGTTTGTTCCAAACATCAGCACTATAGCTGCCTTGCTGACACATTGCAGAAAAGAGCAAAGGTAGTGTGGGTAGAGAGGTGTCAAACAGCCTTTTGAGAGGCTAAAAGCCATTTAACCAATTAACCGGTGCTCACAGCTCCTAATTTTAATAAACCCTTTAAAATGGCAGTTGATGCTGGTGACTTAGGGGTAAGTGCCATCCTGCTCCAAAATGAGGAGTTTGGCATTGAGACAGTTGGGTACGTCTCCAAAAAATTAAACCAACCCCAAAAGAGGTATTCCACTGTGAAAAAGGAATAAACCCAATTGCGGACCAACAAGGAGAGGAACAAGAGGGGAGACCTTCGACCTCTCGTCACCTGATCATAACAGAAGATACATCATTATTAATTGCTCCAACATTGGCATCAGTGAATTCAACTGCCAAGGTCATAAGCTCTGGAATTCCCTTATTAAACCTCTCTGCCTCTCTTCCTTCTTTAAGACACTCCATAAAATCCACCTCTTTGACTAAGCTTTTGGTCATCTGCCCTAATTTCTCCTTATGCGTCAAATTTCATTTGATAATGCTTTTGTGAAGCACCTTGAGATGTTTTACTATGTGAACAAAGCTATATAAATACAAGTTATTGTTATATGTGAGATTCAACAAAATTGTTCCCTTTCTGGTCTGGAGAGATTGATTGGTATTACATTCGCAATTATCATCTCCTGATATCAGAATGTATCCAAGTGGCACCATTCGAATGGCAACTGGAAGTGGATGAATGCAAGTCTGAAATGTAGATGGAGCAGGAGCAACATAGTCAAAAGTTTGGTAAGGAATGGGCAACCTGGACCTGACCACCACGCGGACACAGAAATGCCACAAGGTATGCACTTATGTGTGCAGAGAAAGAAAGCATCATATAAAGTCCTTAAGTTCCATTCGTGGAGTTCATGACAAGCAATATAGGGATTGGAAGGACAATCTTGGAAATGTTATTGGAGATATTTCTGCCAATATAAAATGGATTAGTTTGAGCAGTTTTAGCATTTATATCTCTGGAATTTTCTGAGACAGATATGTAGCAGACGGACATCAGCAGTGTAGCTGGTTCTGTGCAACAACAGGAAACTGTGTAAAAGTTGGAAATTCATCACCATTTCGTCTGCCCCTCGCCCCCAATTCCAGGTCATAGATTCATAGAGTCATTAAGGCACGGAAGGAGGCCATTCGGCTAATTGAGTCAATACTGGCCCTCTGTAGAGCAATCCAACCAGTTCCTTTCCCCTGCTTTATCCCCCTACACCTGCAAGTTTATTTCCCTCAACTGCCCATCAAATTTCCTTTTCAAATCAATCATCATCTCCAATTCCACCACACTCATAGACAGTGAGTTCCAGGCCATTCCACTTGTTATGGAAAATAATTTCTTCCTCACATCCACCCCACGCCACCACCTACCCCTGCCTGCATCTCTTGCCCATAACTTTAATTCTGTGTTCTCTATTTCTTGTACCATTAACTAATGGGAATAACCTATCTTTGTCTGCCTTATCTAAACCGGTCATAATCTTATACACATCTATCAAATCTCCCCTCAATCTCCTTTGCTCCAAGGAAAACAACCCCAACTTCTCCAACCTAACCTTGTAGCTAAAATCCTTCATCCCTGGAACCATTTTGGTAAATTTCCTCTGCATCCTCTCAAGGACCCTCACATCTTTCCTAAAATGTGGTCATAAGAGCTGGATGCAATGCTCTAATTGTGGCCTAACTAGAGCTTTTTAAAGGTTCAGCATAACTTCCCTGCTTTTGTACTCAATACCTCTATTTACAAAGTCCACATTCCTATATGCTTTGCTACCTGCTCTCTTAAAATGTCCACCTTCAAAGGTCTATGCACATGAGCCCCCAGGTCCCTCTGTCCCTGTACAATCATTAGAACTTTATTTTAGGCTGCGTTTGCTGACAACACAACCATTAGGAGGCGCTGTACTCACACATGCGTAAATGCAGCCTCATCCACTTAAACGTCACTGCCTGCAACGTTCAGGCAGCTGCCAGGATTAAAGATGGCGCTGCTCAATTTATCACAGAAAAACAACTTCAACTCAAGAATCCCATCAAAGGTTACCATCGCCGGCTCCATCCCACCCCAACAGTCCCCTGCTCCCTCCTGCGCATGCGCCAGTTATATAGTACATAGTCATCTCAATTTACCTAAAGTGAATTACTTTAGGAGCAATGTCTGTCGTTTCATAAGTACATATAACAGCACACAATGGACATGTTTTGGTTGATACTCGGAGAACATGGCACTGTTTAAAGTCTCATCAGAAGGACAGCACCTCTGACAGTGCTGCACACCCGCCGTAATTCAGTGAGATTTCAGTGCCGTCCTGCTCTCCGACTGCTCACTCACCCCGCCCTCCGTCCTGTTCTCCAGCTGCTCACTCCCTCCCCCACAATTCCGCTCTCCGGCCACTCACTCCCCGCTTCCACCCCCCCATCCCGCTCTCCAGCCGCTTGCTCCCAGCTTCCCCCACGCCCCCCATCCCTCCAGACTCTAGATCTAGGCCACAGCGCTTCCCTCCTTTTAGCCACTCGCTCCAACGTTGCCCTGTCACCCCTCGCAGCCTACCTTGCTTCTTCAGGTGGTGCGGTGATGAATGTTGGAGCGAATGGCCAAGAGGAGGGAAGCGTCATGGCCCATGGCCTCGAGTTAGTGTCTGGAGGGATGGGGAGGGGGTGAGAGGAAGCGGGGAGCAAGTGGCCGGAGAGCAGGGATGGGGTGAAGTGAGGAGTGAGTTGCCTGGAGTGAGTGAATGAAGGGCTGGAGAGCGTTTTCCTGCGCATGGGCCAGTTAGTCCTGGCAAGGCAAGAAATAGGCTGCGCATGTGCAGCATTTGAGCGCAGGAGACCGTTTACACATGTGCACAGCTTGGAGTGCTCTGATGATGTCAGCGGGCCGCTGCATTTCAGGAGTCACTTTGTTTATTTTATATTTCCTCTCCCTATCTCTTCTGCTAAAATGCATCACCTCACACTTCTCTGTATTAAATCCATCTGCCATTTATCTGCCCCTCCTACTAGCCTGTCTATTTCCTGTTGCAGTCAATTGGTATCATCCTCATTTTCTGCCACACCTCTAAGTTTGTTATTATCTACAAATTTCATATGGCATAATTATATCCACCTTATCTATCTCCAAAATAGCAGTGACCCCAGCACTGATTCTTGGAAGACCACTGTCTACCATCTCCAGTCTGAAAAACATTTAACACCACTCTGTTTTCTGTCCTGAAGCCATTTTTTTTAAATCCGAGCAGACACTGACCCTCATGTATAAAAGCCTCAGTTTTATTAACCAGCCTTTTATGTGGTAATTTTTCAAACACTTTCTTAAAATCCATTTAGACAAAATCGACTGCATTCCCTTCATCAACTTTCTCTGTTACTTCATCAAAACATTCAATGAGATTAGTCAAGCACAATCTGACTTTTACAGATCCGTGATGGCTCTTCCTCATTAACTGAAACCTTTCTCTGATTTGGTTAATGTCTATTTGTGAATTAAGGGTGGTGGAATTTGTGTTCTCCATATCATTATTAATGCATATTAGGTACAAGTGCACATTCTGCATTACAGGGTTAGAATTAGAAGAGGAAGTAGAGCATGGCTACCCGACCCGAACCCGACGGGTCCTGACGACATGTATCAGGTTCGGATCGGATCGGGTCGTTCTTCCAGGTCCAGCATTCCAGCTCGGATCTGGTCGGTCCAGGACAGATACACTCTATCACCACCTCCGGTACATGGCTCCAATGTTAATGTACTTTTTGTACTTGAAAGACTGTTTAGTTACAGTTTTTCTAAGCTTCTGCAGATAAGCAGCAAAGTGATAAATGGAAGCTAGGTTAATTGATGTTTGGGTTGGGCCAGGCGTAGTAAAAAAATGAAAGGACTCGGGCCGGGTCGGGCTTGGGTCGGATGTGGTTCTGTTGTGCTCGGGTCAGATTTCATTTGCAGATCCGCGCTGGCCTTTAAGAGGAAGCGCCCTCAGATCTTTTGGCCCCTTTTGCTGTTACCACAGAGCCCTCTGATGGTCAATTCTGTAAGTACTAGTGCAGACAGTCTTATTGTGGGTTTGTGTCTGTATCATAATTGTTATTAGAATTGAGCTGCTTTGTTGAACCTTGTCAATTTTTCTGGCAATAGGTTTGTTGTGATCATGTAGTTTGCACTCTTTGAGCATTGCTTTTGTGTTCTTGTTGCGTCAGTTGTTTAGTTACCGAGGATCTTTGCTCCATTTTTAGCTGATGTTCACATCATTGTTATCGACTCTATATTTAATTAGATGCAAATTTGAACAGCTTAATTGTACCAAAAGACCCAAGTTGCATCCAGGCAGAAAGCCGGACACAGGACCTGAATTGAAGCAGAGATGAAGTTGGACACAAGACCTGGTCTTGAAACAAGTTTGGAAGGGGAAATGAGGCCCTCGTTTAAACAGGGATAGAGTGGGACATGAGGCCCAAGTTGAAGCAGTGGTGGAGCTCAACTTGAGCCCTGAGTTGAAATATGAGTAAAAACAGGGATTAAGCAAAATGTCAAGCCGAGGTTGCAATTGGGCTGTAGTGGGATGAGGCCTGTGTTCAAGCAGGAATGAAGCATGTAATGAGGCTTAAGCTGAAGCAAGAATCGCGATTAATATATGAGTCTGGGTTGCAGCCAGATACAAGCCCTGTGTTGAGACAGGAATGGACTGGAAAATGAGTTATGGATCAAGCGAGCTTAACTGAAGCATGGAAGGAGCAGGATACAAGTCCCAAGTTGAAGCAGGGATGCAATGTGTCATGAGGGCTGAGTTAAAACGAGGAACCAAGAAGTAAAGCCTGAGTGAGGCAAAGATGCAGCTTGACATAAGGCTTAAGTTGGAACTGTATTAAAGCAGGATATGACGTCTGAGCTGCAGCATGTTTGGAATGGGACAAGAGCTTTGAATTGATCCAAGAATGGAGCTGGACACACTTCCTGAGTTGATGTAATTAGGGGCTAGACACAGGGCTTGAGTTAACTTAGCTATGGAGTGGAACAATGTGATCTGAGTTAATGCAATGATCGAGTGGAATATGAAGCTGGATTTAAAGCAGGAGATGTTTGGCTGCTGTTATTTAGCAACCAAGAACAGCAAGTATTTTGACATTCTGTGGCCAAAGCCCTTCAATTAGCCAAGCCACACCATAGTACATAACCAACTGTTTATAGTGTTGGTTGTCAGAGACTTGAATGAGGTACAGTTCCTGATAGTGTGCTATATCATTCACATCTCCAACAAGATCATAAAACTCAGAGAGGCACGAGGGAAAAACATCATTTATAATCAGATTAATAACAAAAAAGGTGAAGGTTTGGGGAGAAGAAAAAACAAATAAATAAAGAAGTTGTATTTTAAGCAAATACTGTAAATCCATCCTGGACGTAGAGCAAAGGAAAATTGAAGAAAATTACTTTTTATTGAACAAAAACAGGATGAGTTGAAGTTTATATTCCACTCAGAATTAGATGGTTTTAGCAAGAATATCTTAATTTAACTGGAACATGTTGAGGACCCAGCACTCACCGTAACAAGAGTCTTTCTACCTTGATTGACAGCTTTTTTCTTATTCATTCATGTGGGCATCACTAGAAAGGCATTTATTGCCTATCCTGAATTGGCGTTGAGAAGGTGGTAATGAGCTACTTTCCAGAACCCCTGCAGTCCATGTAGTGTAGGTACATTCACAGTTCCGTGAGGGAGGGAGTTCCAGGATTTTGACCGAGCGACAGCGAAGGAACCAAGTCAGGATGCGTATTTGACTTGGAGGGGAACTTGCAGGTGGTGGTGTACCCTTGCAACTGCTGTCCTTGTTCTTCTACAGGGTAGAGGATTTGGAAGATGCTGTCGAAGGAGCCTTGGCAGGTTGCTGCAGTGCATCTTGTAGATGGTACACACTGCTGTCATTGTGTGACGGTGATGGAAGGAGTGAATGTTTAAGGTAACGAATGAGGTGCTGATCAAGTGGGCTGCTTTTTGTAGGATTGGAATTCCTCCCCCCGCCCCCCCCAACTGGACTTCAAAACTGGACTTTGTGGAATATGGGGAAGGAACCCCAACCCCCATGGACAATGGTACTGTGAATGAGAGCCAAACCTCAACACAAAGCACACAGAGGCAGGCTGCATTCCGATGGGTCAATTTCAAACGTTCCAACATCATAGCAGAACTGATACTGTTAAAGGACTGAAATTTGGGACATTATCATAACAGTAACACAGGATAACTGCCATCATGTTAAGTAATTGGGGAGGCCATTGTTACAACTAACTGGCCCCAGATCACAGCATTCACTCCTGTTAAGACAGGAGAGAAACCTTTGTTGTGTATATCAGCTCTGGAGCCTGGTGGAGTTCATTGTTCTCGGGCATGAAAATAACATCAGCACCAAATGTATCTGTCTGGACCAGGCAGGTAACAGAGGAAAGAGATTCAAAGGTGCTAAGTGCTGACCATCCAGCAGGATGGCTTCAGGAGATGTGTTTATGATATTTCGATAAGGATCATCATTAAAAGGACAAGATCGAAGGGTTTGGCATGGCAGTTATGTGAAGAAGGACAGAGACTGGTCATCTCAGGTGCAGGCCGACAATCAACATTGGTAATGACCAGCCGTGTGGGTGATTGTAAGTTTTTCAGTCAAATCTTGAAGGGGTTTGTTCTGTGGAGGCTGTCGTCGGAAGAAGGGTCAAAGTTGGTCATCTTAACTCAGGACCTACATCAACACTGGGACCGACCGGCCGTGTGGGTGATTGTAATTGTTTTCAGCCAAATCGTAGTGATCTTGGTCTGAGGGATTGGGACAAAAGCCTAGTGTTTTTGCCTGTATTTGTGGTTCAGCCAAATCCTAGTGATCTTGGTCTGAGGGTTTTGGGACAAAGGCATAGTGTTTTTGCCTGAAATTTGTAAGTTTGAGCCAAGTCGCAGTGACTTTGTTTTGGGTAACTGGGAAGAGTGGTCAAATCGCTGAAGGGTTCAGCTGGAAATTGGGGTGTCAATTTTAAGTTACTGCTGGAGGCTTTGTATTGAGGACAATTTTGTTTTATTTCTGTTTCAACTAACCATAGAGGTGTCTGTATTAGAGATATTATTAGATTCAATAAAACAACAACTCATGGTTAAGCCAAACCCTCTGTCGTGTGCAATTTTGTTCTTGTAATTGCTAAAGTCCAAGAACTGTAGTAAGGGAATGGAACCCCTTACATTTATCTTGGATGGTGTCGAGCTTTGAGGGTTGGAACTGTACTCATCCAGGCAAGTGGGAAGTATTCCATCACACTCCTAACTTGTGACTTGTAAATGCTGGGCAGGCTTTGGTGAGACAGGAGGTGAGTTACTCTCTGCAAAATTCCCAGTCTATGACCTGCGTTTATATTCACAGTATTTATGTGGCTGAACCAGTTCAATCTCAGGTCAATGGGAACCCCCAAAATGTTGTTGGTGGGGTTATGGTTATGCTGTTGAATATCAAGGGGAGATGGTTTGATTCTGTCTTGTTGGAGATAATCATTACCTCACTCTTGTGTGGCATAGATGTCACTTGCCACTTCTCAGTCCAAGCCTGAATGATGTCTAGGTTTTTCTGCATGCGAGCTTGGACTGCTTCATTATCTGAGGAGTCTCATCAGTGAACATCCCCACTTCTGACCTTATGATGAAAGAAAGGTCAGTGATGAAGCAGCTGAAGATGGTTGGGCCGAGGAAACTACCCTGCAGAACTACTGCAGCAATGTCCTGGGGTTGAGATGGTTAACCTCCATGAACCACAACCATCTTCCTTTTGCTAGGTATGTCTCAAACCAGTGGAGAATCTTTCCCCCTAATTCCCATTGACTTCAATGTTGCGAGGGTACCCTGATGCCAAACACGGGCAAATGTTGGCTTGATATCAAGGGCAGCCACTCTCACCTCACCTTTTAAACTCAGCTTTTTTTTTGTCCATGTTTGGACCAAGGCTGTAATATGGTCTGGAGAGAGTGGTCCTGGCATAAACTAAACTGAGCAGCGGTGAGCAGCTTAATGGAAAGTCCCGCTTAATAGCACTGGTGATGACATCTTCCATCACTTTGCTGATGATTGAGAGCAGACTGATGGGGCAGTAATTAGCCGGATTGTATTTGTCCTGCTTTTTGTGAACAGAACATATCTGGGCCGTTTACCACATTGTCTGGCGGATGCCAGTGGAAACACTCCAATGCTTAAGTATAATGCAGCCCAAGTTAATTCTAGGCATCCAATCTATGTACATGAAACTGAGCATCTTTCCATTACATGTCCAGGTCATGTACTGATGTTGCCATGGATATCAGAAATCAAGAGATGAAAACAGATTTCTCTAGCAGTGGATATGAATAACTATCTTGCTAACAGAATTACACTGAGGACAATTTGCTATTTTACAGTTCTGGCAGCGTTCTACACAGACTTCTTGATTGGAGGAATCTTATAGGAACAGGTGTCAGCCATTCAGGGTGAAAATAACATTCTTGAGTATAGATTGTTTATAAAGTCAGCAGAATTTAAAACTTCTATTAAGAGTTTATCATATACAGGAAGGAGATTCAACCGTTTAAATTGTTCCCTTATTCAGCGTAAGAGTAATTGTCATTGCATTCATAATAATCACAGAATTGTTACAGTGTAGAAGGAGGCCATTCAGCCCATCGTGTCCACACTAGTTCTCTGAAAGAGCAATTCCCTCAGTTCCATTCCCCCACCTTCTCCCCATAACCCTGCACATTCTTCCTTGTCATACAACAGTCAAATTCCCTTTTGAATGCTTCAATTAAATTTGCCTCCACCACACCCTCAGGCAGCGCATTCTAGATCTTAACCATTCGCTGTGTGAAAAAGTTTTTCCTCATGTCACTTCTGCTTCTCTTACCAATTACTTTAAATCGGTGCCCTCTCGTTCTCGATCCTTTCATGAATAGGAACAGATTCTATCTACTCTGTCCGGGACCCTCATGAATTTGAATATCTCTATCAAATCACCTCTCAGCCTTCTCTTCTCCAAGGAAAATTCTCCAAATTCTCCAATCTACCTTCATAACTGAAGATCCTCATCCCTGGAACCATTCTCGTGAATCTTTTCTGTACTCTCTCCAATGCCCTCACGTCTTTCCTAAAGTAGAGTGCCCAGGACTGGATGCAATACTCCAGCTGAGGCAGAACTAGTGTCTTTTACAAGTTCAACAGAAGTTCCCTGCTCTTGTACTCTGCCCCTATTAATAAAGTCCAGGATACTGTATGCTTCAATATCTGCTCTCTCAACCTATCCTGCCACCTTCAATGATTTATGCACATATACACCTAGGACCCTCTGCTCCTGCACCCCCTTTAGAATTGTACCCTTTATTCTATATTGTCTCTCCATGTTCTTCCTACCAAAATGATTCACTTCACATTTCTCTGCATTGACCTTCATCTGCCAACTGTCTGCCCGTTCCACCAACTTGTCTATGTCCTTTTGCAGTTCTACACTATCCTCCTCACAGTTCACAATGTTTCCAAGTTTTGTATCATCTGCAAACTTTGAGATTGTGCCCTGTACCAAGGTCAAGGTCATTAATATATATCAGGATAAACAAGGATCCTAACACTGACCCCTGGGGAACTCACTACAAACCTTCCTCCAGCCTCAAAAAAACATCCGTTAACCATAAAGTCACAGAGTCAGAGTGTTATACGGCACAGAAACAGGCCCTTCGGCCCATCGTGTCTGTGCCGGCCATCAAGCACCTACCCGTTCTAATCCTATTTTCCAGCACTTGGCCTGTAGCCTTGTACGCTATGGCATTTCAAGTGCTCATCTAAATACTTCTTAAATGTTATGAGGGTTCCTGCCTCGACCACCTCTTCAGGCAGTGCATTCCAGATTCGAACCATCCTCTGGGTGAAAATTTTTTTCCTCAAATGCCCTATAAACCTCCTGCCCCTTACCTTAAATTTATGCCCCCTTGTTATTGGCCCCTCCGTTAAGGGAAAAAGTTTCTTCCTTTCTAACCTATCAATGCCCCTCATAATTTTGTATTCCTCAATCATATCTCCCCTCAGCCTTCTCTGTTCTAAGGAAAACAACCCTAGCTTTTTCAGTCTCTCTTCATAGCTGAAATGCTCCAGCCCAGGCAACATCCTGTTGAATCTCCTCTGCACCCTCTCCAGTGCAATCACATCCTTCCTATAGTGTGGTGCCCAGAAATGTACACAGTACTCCAGCTGTGGCCTAACTAGGATTTTATACAGCTCCATCATAACCTCCCTGCTCTTATATTTCTATGCCTTGGCTAATAAAGGCAAATATCCCATATGCCTTCCTAACCACCTTATCTACCTGTGCTGCTGCCTTCCGTGATCTATGGACAAGTACACCAAGGTCCCTCTGACCCTCTGTACTTCCTAGGTTCCTACCATCCATTGTATATTCCCTTGCCTTGTTAGTCCTCCCAAAATGCATCACTTCACACTTCTCAGGATTAAATTCCATTTGCCACAGCTCCACCCATCATACCAGCCCATCTATATCATCCTGTAATCTAAAGCTTTCCTCCTCATTATTTACGACACCACCAATTTTCGTGTCATCTGCGAACTTACTGATCATACCTCCTGTATTCACATCTAACTCATTAATGTACACTACAAATAACAAGGGACCCAGCACAAATCCCTGCAGTACACCACTGGTCACAGGCTTCCACTTACAAAAACAACCCTCGACCATTACCCTCTGCCTCCTGCCACTAAGTCAATTTTGGATCCAATTTGCCAAATTGCCCTGGATCCCATGGGCTCTTACCTTCTTAACCAATCTCCCATGCGGGGCCTTATCAAAAGATTTACTGAAGTCCATATAGACTACATCAACTGCTTTACCCTCATCTACACATCTAGTCACCTCCTCGAAAAATTCAATCAAGTTAGTTAGACAGGATCTCCCCCTGACAAAGCCATGCTGACTATCCCTAATTAATCCCTGCCTCTCCAAGTGGTAATTAGTCCTGTCCCTCAGAATTTTTTCCAATAGTTTCCCAACCACTGATGTTAGACTCAGTGGCCTGTAATTACCTGGTTTATCCCTGATACCCTTCTTGAATAATGGTACCATATACGCTGTTCTCCAATCCTCTGGTACCTCTCCTGTGGCCAGAGAGGATTTGAAAATTTGTGTCAGAGCCCCTGCAATCTCCTCCCTTGCCTCACATAACAGCCTGGGATACATCTCATCTGGGCCTGGGGATTTATCCACTTTTAAGTCCACTAAAACAGCTAATACTTCCTCCCTTTCAATGCTAATATGTTCGAGGATATCACAATCCCCCTAGCTGATCTCTACACCTACATCGTCCTTCTCCATAGTGAACACAGATGAAAAGTAATAATTTAAAACCTCACTTATGTCCTCCAGCTCCACAGACAGATTGCCACTTTGGTCCCTAACGGGCCCTACTCTTTCCCTGGTTATCCTCTTGCCCTTAATATACTTGTAAAACGCCTTAGGATTTTCCTTTATCTTGCCCGCCAGTGTTTTTTCCTGTCCCCTCTTCACTCTCCGAATTACTTTTTTAAGTACCCCTCTCTACTTTCGAGACTCCTCCAATGCCTCCGCTGTTTTCAGCGCTCTGAATCTGCCATAAGCCTCCTTTTTTTTCCTGATCCAATACTCTATATCCCTTGACATACAGGGTTCCCTGGACTTGTTGGTCTTACCCTTCACCTTCACAGGTACATGTTGGCTCTGAACTCTCACTATTTCCTCTTTGAATGACTCCCACTGGTCTGATGTAGACTTTCCGACAAGTAGCTGCTCCCAGTCCCTTGAAGGTCGATGCCAGTGGAGCCATTATCCACCCTCCTTCCAGCTTCGCTATCGGGAGAAGTCGAGGCTTCTTGTTCTACGCTGGGCAGCCCAGAGTTTGCCGCACCTGTGGCAAATCTGGTCATGTGGCAGCAAACTGCAGCATGGTTGTTTGCAAGAACTGCAAGGAGGAAGGCCATCAGACCAAGGACTGTAAGCAGACTAAGTGTTGCAACTTGTGCGGTGCGGCAGGCCATCTCTACAAAACCTGCCCCAAACGCTGCCTCAGTTATGCTCAGGCGGCAAGGTCCAAGGAAAGACCAGGAGAAGGTTCGATGAAGGCATCCAGTGCTGGAAAGAAGACAAGCAACCTTCCCCGCAGTGAGGAACTTCTCCCTGAGAAGGAGAAGAAAGGGGAGGCAGCTGAAACCAGCGACCCAGCACCTACCCTGCGCCCGGAAACCCCTCCTCCACAGCCAGAATCAATGGAGGAGGAGGCAGCAGATGGACAAACCGATCAGTGGCAAGTGGTACAAAGGAAAACCACAAAGAAAAGACCTCCAAAAGCGGAACAGGCCACCACCCAAACCAGTGGCAAGAGGAGGCTTCCTTCTGAAACAGACTACAGCAGCTCCTCTTCACTGGACGGGGAAATGCTGGAACAACGGCCCCTTCAAAAGAGGTGGCAGAACTCCAAGGAGCTGGAAGATAAAGCCCCCAGCCCCCAGGCACTGGAAGCTGTGATGGGCCCGGCGTGCCCCAACCCTAAAGCGCTACACCAAACGACATGGCCAGCGCATCCCAGCTCCGGGACACCTAGAGCAAAGACACGTCTGGCGCACCTCAGCTCCGGGAAGCCGGGAGCAGTGATGTTTTTGAGGAGGAACAGAGGGAAGCAGCAGAGGACAACCCAATCCTTGCTGCCTACAAGACCCGCCCCGAAGTCACCACAGCGGAACAAACCCTGCATGAAAAACCAGGAGGGGTTTCTGAGCCCAACTAATGTGAAACAGCTTGCGTACACTATGGGTTTGCAGGAACATCCCAAAGGACTGGGACTAGCAAGGACAAATGGTATGGGAAGCAACAACTAACTTTAAAAAAATGGGTGTAAGGATTGCTTCCATTAATGTGCGTAGCATTAAATCCACTGCCCGATGTGTTTCAACTTTGGATTACCTCGCCAAGGCCAAAGCTGACCTACTGTTTCTGCAGGAGTGTGGAATACCACACCTCAGCACCTACAGGCAGTGGTCGCGATGGTGGTCCCACGGGCCATTGATCTGGTCAGGGGGTAATGATTGCCATTCCTCCGGCCTGGGTATTCTGCTGCGGGGAGGTAACTTCACCATCTCCGAAGTTAAGGAGGTGGTGGGCGGTCGCCTCCTCGTAGCAGATGTAATGTACAACAATGCTCCGCTCCGGTTGATCAACATGTACGCCCCGGTACAACGCAGCGAGCGGCTGACCGTCGTCCCGCAGCTCCCACTGCTGCTGGTGACGTCCAGGCCGGTCATTCTAGGCGGTGACTTCAACTGCATCATCGATGCAGCTGGACGATCTGGCAGAGACGACAGCAAACTGGACGCTACGTCCAGATTCCTTATAGAAACAGTTAAAGATATCAAACTGCACGACATCATCAGCAAACCTGCAGACGGAGCGCAGTGTAGATACAGCTGGTCAAGCTCGGACGGGTCTGCCCGGTCCAGGATTGACTTCCTGTTTGTGTCCCGTGCTGTCACGGTCGGATCCACCGACGTCAAGCCGGCGTTCTTCTCCGACCACTGCCTCTTACTGGCCGACTGTCACTTACAGGACGACCAGCGGGTTGGCAGAGGAACGTGGAAGCTCAATGCTACACTGCTGACCCCAGAGAACGTTGAGGAACTCAAAAGGGATTACAAAGGTTGGAGGACCGTGAAATCCCTCTTTGAGTCTCCAGTTCACTGGTGGGAAGCGATCAAGGAGAACATCAAGAGGTTCTTCATCCACAAAGGTGTTCAGAGGGCAAGAGAGACAGAGGGAAATGTCCCGACTCCAGAAAAGTATGCAAAATCTGCTCTGGCTGCAGTCAATGGGGGTCGAGGTCAAGGAGGACCTCCAAGAGGTGAAGAGCCAGCAGGCCTCGCTCTTTGCCAAGGAGGCCTCCAAGATCATCCTCCGGTCCAGAGTCCGCTCCATCGAGCAGGATGAGACGTGCTCGCGTTACTTCTTCCAAAAGGTACACAGAGAGAGCTCTGTTATCAGCAGTCTGAAGGAAGAGGATGGCTCGGTAACGTCTTCGCAGTCCGACATACAAAGGATCAGCAAATCCTTTTATGCTGGGCTGTATGACGCGAAGCCCACAGACAGCAGAGCCTCCTGGTCCTTCCTGTCATCTATCACAGAGGTCTTAGATGACAGCACGAGAGAGAGACTGGACAAGCCGCTAACTCTGGATGAGCTGACAAAGGCCGTCGAGTCCTTCGAGACAAGTAAAACTCCCGGAAGCGACGGCTTACCGGTCGAGTTGTATTCGGCCCTGTGGGACTGGGTCGGCCCGGACCTGCTGGAAGTATACGAGAGTATGGTCCTGGCCGGCAGCATGTCAGAATCCATGAGGAAAGGCATCATCACCCTCATCTACAAGCAGAAGGGGGAAATCAGAAATTGGCGACCCATCTCACTGCTTAATGTTGACTACAAGATTCTGTCCAAAGTCATAGCCAGTCGAGTCAAGTCTGCTCTGGAGTTGGTGATCCACCCTGATCAGGCCTGTACTGTACCCAGCAGGAAGATCTCTGATAGCCCCGCGCTACTCAGGGATACGATCGCCTACGTACGGGACAGGAGGATGGACAGCTGCCTCATCAGCCTGGACCAGGAGAAGGCTTTTGACAGGATATCGCACACCGACATGATGGACGTGCTTACCAAAATGGGGTTTGGGGAGGGAATCTGCAATTGGATCAAACTGCTCTACACAAACATCAGTAGCGCAGTCTCAATCAATGGGTGGGAATCGGAAAGTTTCCCGATCCAATCTAGTGTCAGACAGGGCTGTCCTCTCTCACCGGTCTTGTTTGTTTGCTGTATTGAACCCTTTGCTGAGTCTATTAGGAAGGATGCGAGCATAAGAGGGGTGACAATCCCAGGCAGTGGAGGCACTCAGGTTAAAACCTCCCTGTACATGGATGACGTCGCCGTCTTCTGCTCGGATCCGCTGTCTGTGCGCAGACTGATGAGCATCTGTGACCAGTTCGAACTGGCCTCGGGAGCCAAAGTTAACCACGGCAAGAGCGAGGCCATGTTCTTTGGGAACTGGGCTGACCGATCCTTTGTCCCCTTCACCGTTAGGTCAGACTACCTGAAGGTGCTGGGGGTATGGTTTGGAAGGGCCGGGGCATGCACCAAAACCTGGGAGGAGCGAGTAGCCAAGGTACAACACAAGTTGAGCATGCGATCTCTCTCCATTGTGGGTAAGAACCTGGTCATCAGGTGCGAGGTGCTCACGTTGTTGCTGTACGTGACACAGGTCTGGCCCATACCCCACTCCTGCACTGTGGCGGTCACCCGAGCCATTTTCCGCTTCATCTGGGGATCTAAAATGGACCGGGTCCAGAGGGACACAATGTTCAAACCTCTGGATAAGGGCAGGAAAAATGTACCCAACGTGGCCCTCATCCTGATGACCACCTTCGTGTGTGGCTGCATCAAGCTGTGTGTAGACCTCCAGTACGCAAACTCCAAGTGTCACTACGTGCTGAGGTTCTATCTGTCCCCTGTGTTGCGAAGGATGGGCCTGGTCACATTGCCGCGGAACGCTCCATGGTGGGGAAGAGGCGGTTGCCCACCTCCTTCTGGAATGTGTCTTTGCAAAGCAGGTGTGGAAAGAGATGCAGTGGTTTTTTGTCGAGGTTCATCCCAAGCAGCTCTGTAACACTGGAGTCTGTGCTCTACGGGCTGTTCCCAGGGACGCACACCGAGACAAACATCAACTGCTGCTGGGGGACTATCAATTCGGTGAAAGACGCCCTTTGGTCTGCCCGAAACTTGCTGGTCTTCCAGCGCAGAGTTGTCCACGACTGAATGTTGCAGACTGGCACATTCCAAGATCCAGGACTACGTGCTGAGGGACGCACTAAATCTTGGGGCAGCCACAGCAAAAGCTCAATCGGGAAAGAGCACTGTGTAAGGTCCCCCACCAAGCTGAACTGAGGGGCTGGATCCATGGAAAACCCCTCGAACTGTATCGGGAAAATTTTGTCTGCTGTAAAATGTAAAAATGTATCTGGCACGACAATGAAATGGAAAGGTTTTGAGGCAACTCATGATTGTATTGAAGGAAACGGACTGCCCTTGCACTGTTTGTATTTTTGGACTTGGTGCTGTTTGAAACTGTTTGGTAATGTATTTTTTTTACAGATTTTTATGAATAAAGTATATTTTGGAAATTTAAAAAAAGCTGCTCCCATTCCACTTTGGCCAGATCTTGTTTTATCATATTAAAATCGGCCTTCCCCCTATTCAGTACCTTTATTTCCGGTCCATCTTTGTCCATTTCCATAACTACCTTAAATCGTACAGAGTTATGGTCACTATCCCTGAAATGCTCCCCCACTGACACTTCTATCACTAGTCTGGCTTCATTCCCTAAGATTAGGTCCAGTACCGCCCCTCCTCTTATAGGACTTTCTACGTACCGGCTCAAAAAGCTCTCCTGTATGCATTTTAAGAATTCCGCCCCCTTTAAGCCTTTTGCACTGAGACTATCCCAGTTGATATTGGGGAAGGTGAAATCCCTTACTATTATTACCCTATTATTTTACACTACTCTTTGTTCCCTGTCACTCAGCCATTTTCGTATCCATGCTGCTACTGTCCCTTTTATTCCATGAGCTACAAGTTTGTTCACAAGTCTGTTGTGTGGCACTGTATCAAACGCCTTTTGAAACACCATGTACACCACATCAACATCACTGCCCTCATCAACCCTCTCTGTTACCTCCTCAAAAAAAACTCCAGCAAGTTAGATAAACATGTTTTTCCCTTAACAAATCCATACTGGCTTTCCTTAATTAACCTGCATTTGTCCATATGACAATTCATTTTATCCCAAATTATTTTTTCCAAAGGTTTCCCCACCACCAAAGTTAATCTGACTGGCCTGTATTTGCTCAACTTATCTTTACACCCTTTTTTGAATAAGGGTGTAACTTTTGCAATTCTCCAGTCCTCTGCCACCACCCCCGAGTCTAAGGAAGACTGAACAAGTATGGCCAGTGCCTCCGTGATTTCCATCCTCACTTCCTTCAGTATCCTTGGATGCATTTCATCCAGTTCTAGTGTTTTATTCACTTATGTTTTATCATGTTGTTTTTTCTGAATGTGTACAAGTAGCACCATTCGGATAGTGGCGGGAAGTGACAGAATACAGGTCTATAATGTAGATGGAGCAACATGGTATGAAGTTTCATTAGGAATGGACAACCTCACCCTGAGGGCGACTTGCAAACAGAGTGACACAAGGTAATCACCTCTTGTATGTGCAGAGAGAAGAATGGTCATATAAAGTATACCAGCTCCATTAGTCGAGTTCAAGGAAAGCTCCACAGAGATGGGAGGGACTACATTGGGAACATTTTCGGAGATATTTCTGCCAATTTAAAATAGGTACATTTATGAGCGGGTTTAGCATTGTTATCTCTGGACCTTTCTGAGACAGATGTGGAACAGGCATCCACATCAACAGTGGTGCTGGATTTGTGCAACACATGAAACTGTCTAAAAGTTGGAAATTCACCAACCCTACCCCTCACCACCAATCCCTCCCCCCCCCCACCTCCCCCCCCACCCCCACCAATCCCTCCTCCCTCCATTACAGGTAAAGTTCTATTTGTGAATTAATTGTGGTGGGATTTGTGCTCCACATATTACTGAGTGTCTTACCTCATCCATGTCACTGGGGAAACTGCCATGTGGACTCTATTGTTTCTTAACAGAACGATGGGGAAAACATGACCCTTGCTCATTTCCTGCAGGGTTAAAAGCATGGCTGACAGAATCCTGCGATTGCTGCAGTTGCTGTGTGGTAAAAGATTTACCCCCTCTATAAACACAGCAGTTATCACAAAGTATTGTTGGGGTAATTGTGTACTGGTACGTGTAAATTAGAACCCGAAGAATGTTTTTTTGGCCAAATTGGGAAAATTTGGTTCATCAGTGAATTCGCCAAAACTGGTCCAATTGGTCACTTTGGCAATAATTTCAGTTATTCCTCCTTTCTGCATCTCTGTGGAAGTATTGATGATCAAATTTAGAAACTCTCCTTGTAATTTAACAAAAATGTCATTTTTTTTTGCAATGGGTTATGCCGTGCCTAGTACACTACGATTAAATTTAAGTTGGTGATTGGTGTTGCAAATTTTAAAATAGGAAGAGTAAGATAATTGTCACAACCTATATCAATATCCAATTTCGTCAAAATCAAATCCAATAGTCACAGCATCAAAGGGAAAATAGTGTACATTTTGAACAAATAATCAACAGGTTTATAGGGAAAAGACATCCGACAGATTGACTTACAAGCACAAAATTTATTTATAGACTTGTTACCAATACTTTATTACATTTAAAGGTCTCAAATATTCATTCATCCATATGAATAAAGAAGTCATGCACCCAACACATATCTTTCACACTCTAGCTATCAAAGTATCAAAAATAGTTTTTTTTTCATAATAATAGCAGTGATTTTGAATAGCTGGTTTTGAATCTAGAAATTTATCCTAATCTGTAAAATTCCTCACTTACAACCATTCAACTTTGTGCCCTTATAGGGACAGGCCATAAAAATACAGCACATCTTAGCAGCAGATTAATACATTATGTTCATTATTATCAAACAATATATTCTGCCTTACCATGAGAAGTTTCAAGTGATCTCTTCACTGGTAAAAAGTAACAAAACAATTTTTTAAAACTTACAAATTTGAAAAGACAAACAAAATAAATTGATACAATGATGATCAAGGCAAATTGGAATGTGTTTAGAAACAATGAATACATTTATGCTGCTAGTGCTGGGATACATCATCATTCTTTTTCATTTCCAAATGAGTATTTCCTGTTGCAAATTGGGGCTTTCTGAAAGAAAATGTAAAATATAAAAACCACTCAAGTGTGTGCTTGGTCCACTTTTTGGATAGATTTAAGAGGCAGATATGCAACAGACCTGAATATCTAACCGAGATCACAAGAGAATATTATTGTTCTGTTCCTGGGTTACTCTATCATACAAGTAGATATGCCCATAAGAAATAGGATTCTTGTCTGCTTACAGGAGCAACAGATGCCACTGACCCCAAGAAGACGTTGATGGCAGACACAATTTTTCAAGAATAGATCTGGTTTTAAATTATATATATTAAATGAAAAAAAAATCTACCACAAGGCAGCTTTATATGAAGAAGGTAATTCAGCTCATGGGATTGAGGGTAATAGACTGGCATGGATTGAAAATTGGTTGATATGGGTCTTTTTCCAAGTGGCAGGCAGTGACTAGTGGGGTACTGCAGGGATCAGTGCTTGGGCCCCACTATTCACAATATATATTAATTACTTGGGTGAGGGAACTAAACACAACATTTCCAAGTTTGCAGATGACGCAAAGCTGGGGGGGGAAAGTGAGCTGTGAGGAGGATGCAAAGAGGCTCCAATGTGATTTGGACAAGTTGGGTGAGTGGGCAAATACATGGCAGATGCAGCATAACGTGTATAAATGTGAGGTTATCCACCTTGGTTGTAAAAGCAGAAAGGCAGATTATCTGAATGGGTGATAGATTGGAAAAGGGGGAAGCTGCAACGAGACCTGGGTGTCCTTGTACACCAGTCGTTGAAAGCAAACATTCAGGTTCAGCAAGCAATTAGGAAGCCGAATGGTACATTGGCCTTCATTGCAACAGGATTTGAGTACAGGAGCAAGGACGTCTTACTGCAGTTACACAGGGCCTTGGTGAGACCACATCTGGAGTATTGTGTGCAGGTTTGGTCTCCTTATCCTCGGAAGGATGTTCTTGCCTTGGAGGGAGAGCAAAAAAGATTTACTAGGCTGATTCCTGGGATGGCAGGATTGACATATGAGGAGAGATTGGGTTGACTAGGCCTGTATTCACTAGAGTTTAGAAGAATGAGAGGGTATCTCATAGAAACCTATAAAATTCTCACAGGCCTAGACAGGCCAGATGCAGGGAGGATGTTCCCGATGGCTGGCGAGTCCAGAACCAGGGGTCACAGTCTCAGGATATGGGGTATGCCATTTAGAACCAAGATGAGGAGAAAAGTCTTCACTCAGAGGGTGATGAGCCTATGGAATTCCCTACCGCAGATGGCAGTGGAGGCCAAATCATTAAATACATTCAAGAAGGAGATAGATATATTTCTTAATGCCAAAAGGATCAAGGGATATGGGGAAAAAGCAGAAACAGAGTACTGGATTAGATGATCAGCCATGACCTTTTTTGAATGGCGGAGCAGCCCGAAGAGCCGAATGGCCTACTCCTGCTCCTATTTTCTATGTTTCTATGCTCACTTAACTACTAAAAGTAGTGAGAATGTGGAACCTGCTACTATGTGGAGCGATTGAGGTAAATAGCATAGATGTATTTTAGAGGAAACTAGATAAGCACATGAGGGGGGAAACATAGAAACATGTTGATAAGATGAGATAAAGTGGAATGGGAGGAGGCTCATTTGCAGCATAAACACTGGCATAGATCAATTTGAACAAGTGGTTTGTTTCTGTGCTGTAATTTCTATGGAATTCTGCAGAATAAATGGCAATGTTAAATCAATCACTTAGCACCATGTGGCAATAATTTGTTGGCTAATTGTATATGAACTAAATTTTCATCTGCAATTCTTGAACATTAATGTTACAGTAATACAAATAGAGATGCCAACACCAGAACAGGGCCATAAAACAACCCTTTAAATAATTTCCATTAAACAATTCGAACTTTTTTTTAAAGCGCACAACCTATATTTGCATTTTTGTGACAGTAGTGTATTGCAGGAAATACTGAAGTAAATGTTTAATTTGATCCAACACTTGGGTGTAGTTCTCTTTTCTGTGTAGTTGGTTACCAAGAAGGGTTTTCAATCATTAGTTCCCACAAGAATAAGTTCCACTGACTAAATTGTAAGAGATGATCAACAAAATCGTACCTGAGGGGAGTTACCGGTCATATCTAAAAAACATAATCAAGATAATCCAATAAGTTTTTATTCAAAATGTTTTCACATGTTGATAAACCAATACAAAAATGTTATTCAACTGTTGTGAAATCACCCTACCCAAAGTCATAGTAGCATTGATTTCATTGCGCTGTAATGTGTTGTAGGAGTAAATCTAATAGCATCTGCTGTTAGTTAGACTTACCCTTGCACACTTAGGTTGTTAAAGTTTTTGTGTGGTAAGAAGCTGAAGGTGCAACCTGAATGGTTAAGGGTATACACAGTTTGTCCTATTCATTCAGATTTTGAAATTAAAAGTGAAAGGACGGAGAAGGAAATGTAAATTAGAGTCCGTGAATTCAATGTCAAATCAGGTGCAGAAAGAGAAATAAACAGAGGGAAAGAAAGATTGGGTTACGAGAGGTAGAAAAAAATAAAAAAATACATTTTAAAAACATCAACAATTAAAACCTGAAGGAATGAGACATCACAGTGTAATAGTTAATTTTCAGTGCCGGAGAACTTGTTCAGAGTAATGAACATTTATCTAATTGTTAAATGATACTTCGACTGAAATGAACAAGATGTAAATTCCTGTGGTGAGTTTCGTTCATATCAATTCAGCAAATACAATAGTGAACCAGACAGTGAGATGCCATTTTTCTGAATTTAATGATGAAACGACAGAACTTGGACAGCAATTTTGGATTTCCATAATTAACCAGGCATCTGACCTAGTCTGTAGTTGCTGCTGCATTTGTGTATAAATAATAGTGAGTGTCATTAGACTTACCATTACCTGAACTAATGATGAGCAGTTTTTAAAATGTCAAAATCCAGCTTTATTTTGTAAATTAAATAATGTGGTGGTAGAGGATTATGTTTGTTTTTTATTTGTTAATTAATCCTCAAATTCACAAATGTTGCAACAAAGTCTTCAAATCTATCTCCATATTAAAACTGCCTCTTTCTGTTCAGTGTGTCTGTTGCTATCACTGTCAGCCAACGAGTTGGTGGTGGGACGTGATGAATGGCAGAAGTCACAGCCAACAGTCTATTTTACAACAAACTGAGTTTACTTATCCAGCAAATAGTCCATTTAAACAGCGCACTCTATGACTATTTAAAAAGTCTTTATGAATCACAGCAAACAGAACTCATGACCAAAACTATAGAAATGTTGATAAAACAGGGTGAATTCTGCAGCAAAATGCAGTGAGTGGATGGTAGCAATATAGTCCAAGCTCTGTGTGTAAAATCAATCCCAGTCACTTAAAGCAGCGATTCCAGTGTCCTAGGCATGATTGACAGGGAAATAGTGATGTCACTATATGCAGCCCATTCTGTTGGTTGCCATCCACCAAATAGTATTTTAATAGCAAGGAACTTATGTAAAACTTGTATAAACCACTGGCTCGGCCACAACTGGGTATCACACTTTAGGAAGGATGTGAAAGTGTTAGAGAGGTTGCAGAAAAGATTAACAAGAATGGTTCCAGGGATGACGAACTTCAGTTATGTCAGTGGAATGGAGAAGTTGGGACCGTTTTCCTTGGAGGAGAAGAGGTTAAGAGGAGATTTGATTGAGGTATTCAAAATCATGAGGGGTCTGGACAGGGTAGGTAGAGAGAAACTGTTCCCATTGTTGAAAGAATCAAGAACCAAAGGGCACAAATTTAAGTAATTGGCAAAAGAAGCAATGGCGACATGAGGAAAAACGTTTTCACGCAGCGAGTGGTTAGGATCTGGAATGCATTGCCTGAGAATGTGGTGGAGGCAGGTTCAATTGAGGCATTTGAGAGGGAATTGGATTATTATCTGAAAAGGAAGAAGTGCAGGGCTATGGGGAGAAGGCAGGAGAGTGGCACTCAGTGAATTGCAGCTTTAGAGAGCCAGCACAGACACAATGGGCCAAATGGCCTCATTCTGTGCTGTAACCATTCTATGATTCAATAATTGTGAAGGCAGTCAGTATTGCAAATAAATATACGGCATCTGCCCGCACCTGTGAAGAGAGGCAAGTTTCCATAAAACAGCCGGAATTTTACGTTGTGTGGAAGGTCCCACCTACCAGCCATAAAGTTGGGGGCGAGCTTGCTTCCGCCAAACTGAGGGAGCCACGCTGGGATATTTTGCTTCCCAGGCCCTTAATTGGCCTTGGGCAGGACTTGCACCTCCTTGAGGCAGGTCAGAAAGCAATTCCCATAGGTAACAGCGGTACAGTAAATTACTCTTTCCAGTCACCAATGATTCTCGCATCGGTGCCTCCAGCTTTTTAAAGACGTGAAACAGAAGGCAACTGAGTGCCGCACGCCGAATTTGAGATTATGAACACCTGGTAAGATTGCTATTAATTACATTCAGATGTATGCTAAAGAGTCTTTAACATATGTAAATACCAATCTTTAAAAAGCATGAGGCACCGATGCGAGAGTCATTGGTGACTCGAAAGAGTAATTTATTGTACCGCTGTTATCTAGGGGAATTGCTTTCTGACCAGTATAATTAAGCACAGTAAAAGCAGAGAAGGCTGGAAATACTCAGCAGGTCTGGCAGCATCTGTGCAGAGAAACAGAGTTAACGTTGCAGGTCGATGGCCTTTCATCAGTTCTGAAACATTAACTCGTGGTGGTGTGGAAGTGCCCCCACAGCAATTTGCCACCTCTGACAGAATCGGAACGCAGCATTACAGCATCAAGTTCCATGGTGGAAGACTCCACGTAGATTCGCTGCCCCCTGTTCCCCACCCGCCATCACCTAAAAACCCGCCTTCCAGAGGAGCATAAAATTCAGCCCACAATGTGGAGAGAGATAAAATTCCCCACAATGTCTCATTTGCATTCCATTGTCTTAACTGCACTCATGCATTTTTGATCACAATTAATTCCTTTAAAGCTATAGCAATAATTATGAGTATAAAACAAAATGATCTCTTTGCTTTAGTTCCAGGAGTAAATGTAAACATTTGACTAACAATGGTTTTTAAATAATTGTGATTTAACCACACAAGAAAACCTGAAAAATTAACATTTAAGTTGTATTTGCTAGAACTGCTTTGATTTTAACTGGAGAAAACCTGAAGCTTGAAAAGACTGAATTAACTCCTTGCAGATGATTTCTATTCACTTAATTATTCTACTAAGTGATATTTGCCTCGTAAAATCACTGTTGTAAATGAATTGGATTACTTTTGTCTTGCAGAAAGCTGTCTTGTCATCTGACATTTTCCATCTTTCAGAAGACTAAAGACATAGCAGGAATCCTCAACAGGATAACTTCTTCATGTTTTCTTTTAAGCAGCTGATAAATGTTCTCATCATTCCTTTAATTGATATGCTTCCAATGAAAACATCCTCTACAAATAGTACCACACAATGAAATAACAGATTACTGGACAGTGTCTTTGCATTTTTCCGTGGTTTATGCTAATATGAGCAATAGCACTTACCAATTCTACCATGGGAAGTATTTCATGAGGAACACAATGATTGTAACTAGAACTGCCGTCACAAAGACCGGGACTGTCCAATGGTTTCTTTTACCTAAAATAAATTTATAGAGGCTGTAGAGAATGTTTGACATGTAATGTAAATGTACATTGTAAATATAACCTGTAAAGGCAAGTGTAGTGAGATACCTCATGTACTGTATTGAAAGAAAGTGATCTGTATTGCACTTTATATAATATCAAACTTAACTGTTATGCACTGTATTTTTACAAATGTAAGTATATTTTTGGAAAAGAAATAAAATACATTTATACAATGTTATGAAACCGAAGGAGACCCTCTAGCGCATCATGCTCGTGCCAGCAATGAGAGAACTACCAACTTGGTCTGTTTCCCTGTCCTTTTCCCATATCCTTTTCAAAGTTTTGGTCAAACATGCATCCACTTCTCTTTTTAAAAGCCATCCTGGATTCTGCTTCCATCACTGTTTCTGGTGGGGATTCCATATCCTGAAAACCCACAGCCAAACAGAGCTTCTACCTCTCCCTCTACTCTGTTGGTGATGAATTTATGTCCTTCCTGATGAATGGAAATAGTTATGCCTGATTTCACATCAAAACCCACCATAATTTTGAACTATTCTGCCAAATCATCTTTAGCTTTCTATGTTCTAAACAAAACTCCAGATTTTCTTCCAGTGTGACCTAGAGCTGTGTGTAAGTAGGAATTCAGTAATGGACAATTGCTGGCTGAAAAAAAAATCCCCAACAGGATAACCTCTTCATGTTTTCTTTTAATCAGCTGATAAATGATTTCCAGATTTTCTTGCTTGGTTTCATAATTAAAAGCTCTCATTCCTGATATCCTTGCCTACTGCACTCTCTCTGTGCCCTTGACACCATTCCTAAAGCAAGATGTACAAATTGGACACAATATTGAAACTTTGGTTTAAACAATGACTTAAATCGGTCTAAAATTCTACATTCAAGAAAGAGTTAGATATAGTTCTTAGAGCTAAAGGGATCAAGGGATATGGGGAGAAAGCAGGAACAGGTTACTGAGTTTGGATGATCAGCCATGATCGTACTGAATGGCAGAGCAGGCTCGAAGGGCCGAATGGCCTACTCCTGCTCCTATTTTTCTATGTTTCTGTTTTTTTACATTTAAGTTTTTTTTTGTATGCTTCTAAAATTATCTCGTTGCTTTCCTACTCTATACGTAGAATTATAAAATCCAGGAGACCATATGCTTTTTCTTATAAAAATAGCTTCATCAACGTCCTCCATTCTTAAAAGGTAACTATCTTCCTTGTTTTTGTGTTGTTTGCAAATGTTGACATTGTGCTGCCTATATTCAAGCCAACTGTGCCTCCAGTCTGAAAAACATATTAATCACGACTTTCCATTTTATATCCTTTATCCAACTAGAGTGGTGATATTAGGCAATTTAATCATCTAAATATTGATTGGGGTGATGTAAGAGTAAAGAGAAAGGAGAGGGAGGAATTTCTGAAATGTGTTTAGGAGAACTTCCTTGACCAGTATGTTCTCGGTCCATCTAGGAAGGAAGCATTGCTGGATCTGGTGCTGGGGAATGAGGTCTGTGGGGGGCACTTGGGTAAAAGTGATCATCGTATCGCATGGTTTAGATTAACAATAGAGAAGAGCAAGGAACAATTTAAAGTGGAACTTTTAAACTGGAAGAGGGATAACTTCAATGGGACGAGAGGGGATCCAGCCAGGGTAAAATGGAACCAAAGACTGGTGGGAAAAACTGTAATGGGGTGATAGGTGATCTTTAGGGAGGAAATGTTTCAGGTACATTCTAACAAGGGCGAAAGTTGGAGGAAACAAAGCCAGGGCTCCTTCTCTGACAAGGGAGATAGAGAATATGATGAAACAAAAAAAGAGGATGTGCGATACATATCAAGTGAATTCTTCAAGTGTGAACCAGGCCACATACAATAAGTTGGGAGGGGCAGTGAAGACAAAAATATGACTAGCAAAGAGAGAATATGGGAATAGAATGGCAGTTAACATAAAAGGGAATCCAAAAGTCTTCTATTGTCATGTAAATAGTAAGTTGGTAGTAAGAGGTGGGGTGGGGCTTATTAGAGACAAAGAGGGTGAGATATGCTTCAAGATGCAGGGCAAGGCTAGAATATTCAATAAGTACTTTGTATCCGTGTTTACTAAGGAAGAGGATGCTGACAAAATATCAGTCGAAGCGGAGCTGGTAGACATCATGGATGAGGTGAAAATTGATAGGCAGGATGTACTGGAAAGGCTGGCTATGCTTAGAGTGGATAAGTCACCTGGTCTGGATGGCTTGCATCCCAGATTGCTAAAGGAAACAGTAGATATGGGGGAGATGCCAAAGAATTGGAGAATGGCAAATGTGACACCTTTATTCAAAAAATTGTGTAAGGACAGTTTAAAATTAATGGTGGGTAAGGTATTCGAAACAATAATCAGGGGGGAAAAAATCAACATGCACTTGGAGAGGTTTGAGTTAATTAGGCAGGGCCAGCAGATCATGCTTAATTAATCTAATTGATTTTTTTGATTAAATAACAGAGAAGGTTGATGAAGAAAAAGCAATAGATTTTGTCCGTATGGATTTTAAGAAATAAAAACAGGAAGTGCTGGAAACACTCAGCAGGTCAGGTAGCGTCTGTAGTTTGTGATAATGCAACCACTAGGTGGCGCAGTACTTGCACATGAACAAATGCTACCTCATGCACAGAAACGTAGCTGTCTGTGACATTACTGGCAGCTGCCATTAGTAAAGATGGCGCGCTCAATTGATCACAAAAACAAAAACAAATGAAACCCAAATGCCCATAGTGGTTGTGATCGCTGCCTCCATTCGACCCCTAAGAGTACGCGCTCCCTCCTGCCAAATTCTCTTCGCTACTGCCTCCCCCGCCTGTCTGTTCGCTGCTTGATCCCCGCCTCGACACTTTTTCCCCCTTGGCCCCTCACTTCACCCCCTGTCCCCCCACCTGTGGGCCACTCACTCCCAGCCTCGCCACTTCCTTCCCTCTGCTCCCCCCCCACTTCTGCTTCCCACTCCATCCCACTCGCAATCACCCTCCCTTCCTCTGCCGATCTTGTCACTCTCTCTCTCCCGCTTTCCCTGTGTGAGAAAGAAAGGCGGCGATCGCGGGAGGGAGTGGCAGCCAGAAGCGGGAGGGAACAGGGAGGAGAGCAAAGGGGAGGAAGCGGTGAGGCAGGGAGCAAGTGGCCCACAGATAGGTGAAGGGGCAAAGCGGGGAGCAAGGGCCGAGGGGCTGAAATGGCAAGGTGAGCAGACGTTGCATTACACAATGACATTTTTGTGCACACGCACGAATTCATCCTGGCAAGCTGAGTGCAGACGTAGGCTGTGCATGCGCAGCAGCATACTGACAGCAAGAGTCCTTTCTCCGCACATGCGAAGCAGGGAGCGCTCTGATGACAGCGGCGCTGGGCTGCGGTCACATGGTTTGCTTTTATTTTCGGATTTTACAAAAGCCTTTGACAAAGTACCAAATAAAAGGCTGGTTAACAAAATTGAGGCTCATACAATAGGAGGGTCAGTTTCAGCTTTGATAAAACAATTGGCATAAAAGCAGAAAACACCGAGTCATGGTAAGGGGTTGTTTTTCAGATTGAAGGATGGTAAATAGCGGGGTTCCCCAAGGATCTGTGCTAGGACCACTGCTTTTTACAAATAAATGACTTGGATCTTGGAATACAGAGTAAAATTTCAAAATTTGCTGAGGATATCAACTTGCATGTGTGGCAGAGAATAACGATGATACCAATCAACTAAAACAGGACATAGATAGGCTAGCAGAATGGGCAGACAAGTGGCAGAAGGCATTTAATAGAAAGAAATGAGAGGTGATGTATTTCGGCAAGAGGTTTAAGGAGAGGTAATATGGACTAAGTAGTACAGTTCTAAAGAGTATACAGGGAGAGAGGGACCTGGGGGCTCATGTGCATGGATCTTTGAAGGTGGCAGAATATATTAAGAGAGTAGTTTGCAAAGCATATGGGATGTTGGGCTTCATAAATGGAGGTATTGAGTACAAAAGCAGGGAAGTTATGCTGAACCTTTATAAAGCTCTATTTAGTTCCCAACGAGAGTACTGCATCCAGGTCTGGTCATCACACTTTAGGAAGGATGTGAGGATCCTTGAGATGGTGCAGAGGAGATTTACCAGAATACTTACAGGGATAAGAGACTGTAGCTACAAGGTTAGGTTGGAGAAGCTGGGATTGTTCTCCTTGGTGCAAAGGAGGTTGACAGTAGATTTGATGGAGGTGTACAAGATTTTGACAGGTTTGGATAGGGTAGACAAATAAATTGTGAGGATAGGCTGAATATTGGTATAAAAAAAATCTAAAGATGGCTGGACGGTATGTAAAGGAAATCTGGCTACAATAGGCAGAAGCTATGCCAAGTCACAAGGAGAGGATTCACAGCTTCAGTAACAACAGGGCCTTGCAAAAAACTTTTGTAAATCCACAGCTCAACTATGGAAAAGGGAAAAGGTATCTCAATCCTCTGGCTCTAGACATTGTAATACATTCTACACAGGTCTGTCAATTTTCCCTTTCGCAGACCTGCCAAACTGACCTGTGAAACATTACAAATAAATATTTAGACAAAAGATTTTATAATTGGATGCACATCATACTTGGAAAATTACATTTCAAAAGATTGATGTGCAGTATGTTTGCAGCTAAATTGAGATTAACCAAAATAGTCCAGGGAAAGATTCTTGGGCAAAGTCAACATCAACATCTTTTGGAGCATGGATTTCATCAGTTAAGACTTGGGTTGAAATCACACCAATCTGCCATGTCATATAAAATATTCTGTACTTTCAAATTAAAGTAACAAATATGCAGAAGTATAAAATGGAACATTACAAGGGAATGCACCGAACAAAGCAGTAATCTGATCTGCGTCCAGAGCTGGGCTGGTGGAGCTTGAACAGCTTTGTAGACTAACAGCTGGTGTTCAATGTAGATGCACAAACAGTGCTCAGTAAATAGGGAGCAGCTGAGAATTGAATCACAGCCATGTTAAGATTGATAGTTTAGATAAAATGATGTATGTGAAAAAAATTACACTTTTTTTAATACTGATTGTACATTGCTTTAAATCATGTAAGTAAATTCTCCCCTTGTTTCTGGAGGCATTAATTTACCATTTGTTTTATTTTGAACAGTTTACATTTCTACCTCAAATGCATTGAGTTTTGAAATTGTTGTTGCATAGGAACAGGTGTAGGATATTTAGCCCCTCAAGTCTGTTCTGCCATTAAATGAGATTGTGGATTATCTGTGATTTAACTCCATAGACCCACCTTTGCCCAATATCCCTTAATACCTTTGGTTACGGAAATATTTCAACCACAGATTTAAAATTAGCAACTGACCTCGCACCAACTGCTATTTGCAGAAGAAAGTTCCAAACACCTAACATCCTTTGCGTGTAGAAGTGTTTCTTAACTTCACCCCTGAAAGGCCAGTCTCTAATTTATATACTATGTCACCTATTCCTAGATTCCCCAACCAGTAGAAATAGTTGTTCTCTATCTACCCTATCAGTTCCCCTTAATATCTTGAAAATTTAAAGAACAGATCAGCAGCTCTGAAAATGAAGTACTTGATATTTAAATGGATATATGAACTCCTTTATTCCCCAGCTGCTGTTGCATAATACTGGGCCAGTTGTGCAGATACACCCACAAATAATTAGTATAAATTTTAACATATTAACTAATTAATGAGATTTGGAAAACTTGTGGATCAGGCAATAACAGGCTGGAATTTTCTCCATCATCCCACAGCAGATGGGCACTCCATCTCTTGGCAAGATGAATATTCTCTGTAATCCCCACTGACAGATGTTGGCAGATTTAGCAGTTGTATAAGACATGGATAAAGAGGAATGTAAGTTATCATCATTCCATATTCTCAGCTGAACTCCTGTGATGGAAAACTAAAAAACAGGACTTACATTTATATAGTGGCACAGTGGCGCAGTGGTTAGCACTGCAGCCTCACAGCTCCAGCGATCCGGGTTCAATTCTGGGTACTGCCTGTGTGGAGTTTGCAAGTTCTCCCTGTGTCTGCGTGGGTTTCCTCCGGGTGCTCCCGTTTCCTTCCACAAGCCAAAAGACTTGCAGGTTGTTAGGTAAATTGGCCATTATAAATTGCCACTAGTATAGGTAGGTGGTAGGGAAATATCGGGACAGGTGGGGATGTTTGGTAGGAATATGGGATTAGTGTAGGATTAGTATAAATGGGTGGTTGATGGTCGGCACAGACTCGGTGGGCCGAAGGGCCTGTTTCAGTGCTGTATCTCTAAAACTAAAAACTAAACTGACCTCTGGATGTCTCAAAGCACTTTACTGCCATTGAAGTAGTTTTGAAATGAAGCCAATGTTGTAATGTAGGAAATGCAGCAGCCAATTTGTGCACAGCAATCTCCCACAAAGAGCAATGTGATAATGACCAGATAATCTGTTTTGTGATGTTGATTGAGGAATACATTTTGGCCAGAACACCAGGGCTAACTCCCCTGCTCTTCTTCAAAATAGTGGCATGGGATCTTTTCCATCACCCAAGGAGGCAGATGGGGCCTCAGTTTAACATCTCATCTGAAAGACAGCACCTCCGACAGTGCAGCACTCCCTCACTACTGCACTGGAGTGCCAGCCTTGATTTTTGCATTCAAGCCCTAGATTGGGACTTGAACCCAAAACCTTGTGACTCAGTCAAGACTGCTAACCACTGAGGCATGACTATATAACAATCAGTGAACAGTTAGTGTTGTAGTAAAGATTTTTTTTCTAATTTCTCACCATTGGGATTGGTCCCATTATGTAGATCGATAGTCACTCGGTTGCTTGTTATATTACTGACTGGGTTTTCTGCTATGCATCTGTACGCATGTTGCTGCTCTTCAGTAACACAGTCTATTACAAGCAATGCCCCATCATATGTCTCATTGAGAACGCCAGACAAAGACACTTTTTCCCAGTGAATGATGACATTTGTTCCTTTGGAGACAGAGCAGCTCAAAGAGATATTTGGTGCACTCACACAGTTACCAAGAATTTCTATCACAGGCTGAGAAACTGGTTCTGAAATACAAAGATGATAATTAATCTACACAACATAGTCATTGCACTTTAGAGGAATGCATTGCCTTGTGAGACATTTCTAAGGAACGTGATAAACCAGGAACACACATACAAGTCTTTCCTTTTGGTTTTGTGCTTCAAATGGATTTGTGTTAAAGCCGTAAGTTCCAATATAATAGGGGTCCTGATCTTAGTAATGTGTTTTTGTACTTCACAAATGCACCCAGTTTATGCATTACGCAGGAAACAATGGATTTCTTGGTAGCATACTGCCATGTACTGGGAATTTTATTGGGCCCTCTCCCACTCAGCAGCTGTAACTTTAATGGATGTTTGGTAAAAACTCCATTTATATGTGTAAACAATAGGTTCCACAAAAATGCTGGTAAATTTATGGCAGTCAATTGGGAAAACCCCAGAAGAAAATTCTTGGCAATGAAATTGTTCCATTGAGTGTGCAAGATCTCAAATGGTAAGACATGACATTGTAAAATTTCGAGTTGGGTAATGTTCAAACAGCAGTTTTGGGAAAGAAATGGAAAATATTCAGGCAACACAAATTAGTAGCCAAATACATTTTCATGCAATAGGACCAGCTTTAGTAGTGTGTGATGCATCCCCTTCAAACACGGTTCTGACCCTATTAGTACCATTTTCCTCAAAAGAGAAAATACTGACACTGTATGATAACTAATATTTATAATTATGGTCTGGCCCAAGGAATTCTTCTGCTGCAGAGAATTTAAAAAAATCAATCCAAAGTAGTTTTCTGATTTCCCTTAATTCGTCACGTTCTGATGGTATATTATATATCAGCAATGGCAATAAATCAGCTGGTTTTTGTGCCATCTTCACTGGTCTTTGCAGTGAACGTAAAGCTATTTAACCCTTTGTGGTCTGGAGTGGAAGTTGTTCTAAATTATCTGTTTAATGTGTGTCTGCATTTGTAATTTTTTATCATCCATAGAACTTGCAATATGGCGATAGTAGTTTCAGCACTTCAAGTTTAAAAACTCACAGTAAAATTATGAGCTGGGTTGGAAGGGAAGAGTAAACTAACTGAAGTAAATGTTTTAATGTATGGATTGCTGGCCAGGATCCCAACTCGAATGGGATTTATTAAACATGTGGGGATTCTAATCCGGATATGAATTCACATGTTAGAACCAGGTGGTTTTAATGTTAGACAGTGTAAATTGAAATGTGGGTTGTTTGAAATGATAATGATTAATGCTGTGTCAGGTTAATCTTGAGTTAGAAACTTTTTCACAAAAGTTAAAAGTTTCATTTTGGGAACCATAGAAAAATTATGGCACAGCAGGCCATTCAGCCCGTCGTATCCATGCCAGCCAAGTAGCCGCCCAATCTAATCCCATCTTCCAGCACCTGGTCCATAGCCTTACCAGTTATAGCACTTCAGATACATGTCCAGGTAGCTTTTAAAAGAATTGAGGGTTTCTGCCTCCACCACCGTTCCTGGCAGTGAATTCCAGACACCCAACACCCTCTGTGAAAATGGTTTTCCTCATGTCCCCTCTAATCCTTCTACCACTCACCTTAAATCTGCGCCACCTGGTAACTGACTTCTCCACTAGGGGAAACCGGTCCTTCCTTTCTATTCTAACGATGCCTCTCATAATTTTGTACACCTCAATTAAGTCACCCCTCAGCCTCCTCTGTTCTAAGAAAAACACCTCTCGCCTATCCAAACTTTCCTCATAGCTGCAACTTTCAAGGCCTGGCAACATTCTTGTAAATCTTCTCTGTACTCTCTCCAGAGCAATTATGTCCTTTCTGTAATGTGGTGATCAGAACTGTACGCAATACTCCAGCTGTGGCCTAACCAGTGTTTTATACAGTTCCAGCACTACATCCCTGCTTTTGTATTCTACACCCCGGCCAGTAAAGGAAAGCATTCCATATGCCTTCTTCACCACTCTATCCACTTATCCTGCCACCTTCAGAGACCTGTGGACATGCACTCCAAGATCTCTCACTTCTTCTACCCCTGTCAATATCCTCCCATTTATTGTATATTCCCTCACTTTATTTGCCCTCTGGAAATGCATTATCTCACACTTATCTGGATTAAATTCCATTTGCCACTTTTCCGCCCACTCAACCAAACCATTGACATCTTCTGGAGTCTACGGCTATCCTCTTCACTATAAATGACACGGCCAATTTTTGTGTCATCAGCAAATTTCCCAATAATGCCTCCCACATTTCTTCACATTTGCCCATCAACCCCTTCCCACCATCCCCACAGCCAATAAAAAAAATTTTCCCCACTCCCCCACCCCCAACACTCACACCCTGAAAATTTTACTCCTCCCCATCCCCACCAGTTTCTCACCTTGGAACTGCATATGGAGTCCCGATGACGCGTGTGTTGCAATCGGCGGCCGTAAAAATCGGCGTAGGACAGCCGCCGCCAGCCAGTAGGGTAATTTGCATCTTATTTATGTTCATTTAAATATTTAGATGAAGGCCCTGCCGCCAAGCAGCAGGGTGGTGGGGGGTGCGCACGAAGGTTCCCCCGCCGCTGGTAATATGCGGCGGGCCCTTCTTGATGTCGGGAGTCGAGGCAAGCTTCTCCCGGCTGAATTTTCAGGACCACCCCACCGTGATCCACGGCATTGAGGGGCTGGTAAAATTCAGCCCAGAGTATACATATGGCAGTTTAGTGTGTCTATTAAATAAGGGAGAATTTTGTTTTAGGCCTTTCTAATAGCTCAGATAGGAAACAAGGGCCTGCTCAGTATAACGGATCATCAGCAAATAAATATCATTGTTAACGATGATTTCAAGGAGCAGTTACATCAATGTTAGTCGATTTGGTTATGGTATTCCCCCTTTTCCTGAACATCTGACTGACCTATTGCAAAAAATTAATATATTCCAACAAACACTTTTATGTCCTGCAACAACAAAATGGGGAGATTAAAAAGGAAATCTTTGAGATAGAAGATGACAGCCACTGGTGAGATATAGGGTTACACATGAAATACTCCTTTGGATCAGGATTATTTCCCATGTCTTGGGAATTGTTCAGTTGGTGATAATTCTGATTTTGGTATGTGCCTGAAGACAAATCAGGAGAATGATAAAGAAAATGAGAATTAGACAGGAGACCATGAAAGGATATGCCCCCTTCAAGAGATAATGTATGAGGGATCAATGCCATCTGCCATTTCACACTCACGATGGGGACTGTAGGAACTAAGGGGTTAACCTCTGCCATGTTTTATTTGTTGGATGAATCTATGTAAGTTATGGTCTGACACAAATGCACGAGACGCTAGGTTTTAAAGTAGAATGATTTTAAGGATGTTGCAGTTATGCTCCAGAATAGTTATATTTTGTACATGTATCAGTGGATTGGATCTATGAAGGCAATGTACAGGGGCATCCGTTGTTCGCGGCATTTCTCCTGTAGCGACGAAGGGAGAACAGCATGTCAATGGTGGATCACTCTGCTCGAAAGCTGCACTGTGCCTCAGGGTAGACACACTCAGCCAGCTTCTGGAGTCTGTTTAAAATGACTCAAGCGAAGGCTTTCCCCATTGTGCTGAGCAGGGAGATTCCACGGTAGTTGTTGCAGTCACCGCGGTCACCCTTGTCCTTATAGAGGGTGATGATATTGGCATTGCGCATGTCCTGTGGTACTGCTCCCTCATCCCAGCATAAGCAAAGCAGTTCATGGAGTGCTAAGAGTATAGCAGGCTTGGCACTCTTGATTATTTCAGGGGTAATGCCATCCTTTCCAGGGGCTTTTCCGCTGGCTGGAGAATCAATGGCATCACTGAGTTCCGATTTTGATGGCTGTTTGTCCAACTCATCCATGACTGGCAGAGACTGGGTTGCATTGAGGGTGGTATCAGTGAAAACATTTTCCCTGGAGTACAGTTCTAGGTAGTGTTCCATCCAGCGGTCCATTTGCTTGCGTCGGTCAGTGATTATTTCCCCTGATTTAGACTGGAGGGAGGTGATCTTCTTGATGCTTGGCCCAAAAGCTCTCTCAATGCCATCATTCATTCCTCTGATGTTTCCAAAGTCGGAGGCCAGCTGAATACGACTGTTGCCATTAGTAGTTTGCACAGCGCTTGGCTGTTCTTTGCCTGGTGCTTCTGGCGGCTTTAAGTGCCAAAGATGTTAACTCGCTGGGGGCTTTCTTGCAGTTCAGCAGTGCAGTACGCTTAGTAGCTAAGACTGATTCCATCTCTTAAAAGTGAGATTGAAACCAGTCTGCATTCTTACTTCTCACGTTTGCCAAAGGTGGTCATTGCTAAGTCATAAATGTCGTCTCTGATGTGAGCCCACCTGATCTCTGCATCCCCTGCAGGAGTATTTTGAAGGGCTTTTTCTAGCGAATTGAGAAACTTTTGTGACAGCTGTGGGTAAGAAATTCTGGTAGTGTTAATGCGTGGGCGGCCATTCTGCTTGGAGTGATGTAACTTCTTTGGTTTGAGTCTAACTTTGCTGCATACCAGCAAGTGGTCGGTATCGCAATCCGCACTATGGAAGCTACGTGTGATTTGAACACTGTTTATGGAGGCTCGCCTTGTGACAATGAGGTCCAGTTGGTGTCAGCTCTTCAGACTACTAGCAAAGATCAGATGTCCACCAAACCCAATACGTATCATCACCTCATTCCATGACAATATGAAAAGCACAATTCAGCATAGCGTTGCCTCATCAGACCCCTTTCCCATCCTGAGTGGTGTGAAACAGGGCTGTGATCTCGCACCTACACTGTTTGGGATCTTCTTCTCCCTGCTGCTCTTTCACGCGTTTACTTCTTCAGAAGAAGGAATTTTCCTCCACAAAAGATCAGATGGCAGATTGTTCAACCTTGCCCGTCTTGGAGCAAAGACCAAAGTACAGAAAGTCCTCATCAGGGAACTCCTCTTTGCTGACAATGTTGCATTAACATCCCACACAGAAGAGTATCTGCGGAGACTCATCGACAGGATTGCGGCTGCCTGCAACGAATTTGGCCTAACCATCAGCCTCAAGAAAATGATCATCATGGGACAGGATGTCAGAAATGCTCCATCCATCAATATCGGCGACCACGCTCTGGAAGTGGTTCAAGAGTTCACCTACCTAGGCTCAACCATCATCAGTAACCTGTCTCTCGATGCAGAAATCAACAAGCGCATGGGAAAGGCGTCTGCTGCTATGTCCAGACTGGCCAAGAGGGTGTGGGAAAATGGCGTACTGATACGGAACACAAAAGTCCGAGTGGTTCAAGCCTGTGTCCTCAGTACCTTGCTCTATGGCAGCGAGGCCTGGACAACGTATGTCAGCCAAGAGCGACGTCTCAATGCATTCCACCTTTGCTCTCTCCGGAGAATCCTTAGCATCAGGTGATAGGACCGTATCTCCAACGCAGATGTCCTCGAGGCGGCCAACATTCCCAGCATGTACACCCTACTGAGCCAGCGGTGCTCGGGATGGCTTGGCCATGTGAGCCCCGTGGAAGATGGCAGAATCCCCAAGGAAGTATTGTACAGTGAGCTCGTCACTGGTATCAGACCCACCAGCCGTCCATGTCTCCGCTTTAAAGACGCTTGCAAACGCGACATGAAGTCCTGCGACATTGACTACAAGTTGTGGGAGTCAGTTGTCAGTGATCACAAGAGCTGGCGAACAGCTATAAAGGGGGGGCTGAAGAGTGGCAAGTCGAAGAAACTCAGCAGTTGGCAGGAAAAGAGACAGAAGTGTAAGGAGAGAGCCAACTGTGTAACAGCCCCGACAACCAACTTCACCTGCAGCGTCTGTGGAAGAGTCTGTCACTCTAGAATTGGCCTTTATAGCCACTCCAGGCGCTGCTCCACAAACCACTGACCACCTCTAGGCGCTTACCCATTGTCTCTTGAGACAAGGAGGCCAAAAAGGAATGTATTAGATTGGAACTAAGTTATGGACTTTGCATTTAGAATCATGTTGTTAAATGTGAAATGTATATTTGTGTACTGTAGTAGGGAGATGGTGGCAGATGGTGTTTGCTGTCATGACAATAGCAGAAATAGCTTTTCTGTGAGACCAGATGTCTTGGTAACTGCCCATTCTCTATTTCAATTCTATAAACTCAGTCACAATAATGGATAGACTTGTCAGCCCCATGAGGATGGTAATGCAAATAAAGACATTCAGAGACCATTCAATACTGGAATATGGATGGGGATATCAAATATTCCCCATTGTGTGATAATGACTTGGGCCATCAAGCTGTCTGTAGAGACACTGTACAGAGGGTAGGGTCTGTAATCTGACTATTATAAACTAATCAAGAAGAGACAATTTATAGAAGGTGAGATCATACCTGACCAATCAAAAGGGTTAAGCTGGAATGTAACCTAATGTTGAAGGAAGGCACCCTCAGAGGGAACTATAAATGGCAGTGCTGGGACGACTCAGGGCGCACCGATTCAAGAAGAGATCAACCTACAGTGAACAGAACACCTGAATAAAAGAGACAACACCACAACAGCTCGGGAAACAAGAACCGAGGACTCTCTACACTCTGTTGTATAACAACTGCCGTTAGTTAAATATTGCTTGTATATTCTTGCTGTGCTGAATAAACTCTATATCTTGATTAAGAAACCAGAGTCTGTACCTTGTGGGTTAAAAGCTAGTCAACATCCCGCCTAAACACACAAAAATCTTATACAATGCTACTGAAATCCGCAAAGTTAGCAGAAGTTCCAGCATTGAGCACTTACCAAATACTTCTATCCTGAAAGTACTTTCATCACGGTTTTTCAGTTCTGTCCCATAGTAGTCAATATGTATTTCATATTCCCCAGTGTCATTAACATGTACATCGTACAGTACCACCAAATCTCTCAGAATTCTAACTCTGTGTTGATACAGTGGGTGCACAATGTGCAGCTTCTCCGGATTAATGGACTTCCATGTAAAAATCTTAAAGGCTCGTGGAAATCTCAATCTAAATGTTACATCATACTGATCTCTGCCTTGGTAATATATAGGGAAATGGACCTGTTCTCCTGTAGTGGTGTTCGTGATGGTATCAGGTCTGGCCAACAATGCTTTTCCACACACCGCAAACAAATGGAGTACTGGAAAACACAAGCAAGAGATTGCATTTATCAATTTTTTTTTGTTGTTGCAAGTCTAAGAACAATAAAATATATTATCAATCACGACGAGTGATGGTGGAGGGAGAGGTTGGTAATGGGATTTTTTTGAGGTTGAGTTTGCTTCAAGACAAATACTGAGAGGTGGGAAATTAGAATAGGCTCGATGCCCAGCTGCAGAGTCAGTAGAGTCATAGGGCAGGACTTTCCTCCCGAGGGTGGGAAACAGAAGTCGGACTGTTTCCGGGTCTTGAATCTGCCTCTGGGGGCAAACAGTCACCAGCACAGAGTTTCACGGAGCCGCCCCCTTAATTAACATGGCCAAGGGTTTGGCAGCCAATCAGCGACCACAGGAGCGGGAATGGAAGCGGGACTACTCAAGTGCAGGCCTGATTTAAACAGGCCACGGCAGCAATTACTGTGCCTGCCATTTTAGTGCTTTCATTTCAGTTTGGAAGGGCATAGAAGCTTTGAATTGTAGAATGTTTCAGGTGAGCCAGAAGCCTAGAACTCACGGCGGTGGGGGGGAGGGGGGGAGGGGGGGGGGCAGTCCCTGGGGGGGGGGGGGGCAGTCCCTCAGTTCTCTGATGTGGACCTGGAAGTCCACCTAGGCCACAAGAGAGAAGAGGAAGGTCCTTTTCCCAGAGGGTGGCAGGAAGACACCACCCCCTCAGACTAAGCAGGCCTGGATGGAGATTGCTGACACAGTCAGTAGAAGGAGTGTGGTCTACAGAATATAGATCCAGTGTCGGAAGAGGCTCAATGACCTGATACGCTCTGGCAAGGTGACTGTAACCCCCAACCCCCAGGACAGGCCTCTGGGTATTCAGCATCCAGCAGACACAACAGTTGAGGAGCCTCAGGGCGCATGTTGCTCCTGAACAAGGGAGGATTGAGTGCCCAGGCCACCTACTGACCTCGCAGAATGGCTCAGAGCCACAGGGCTGCTGAGGACCTGGCAGCACTGAAACATGCAGCTTCTAATGAACTGGAGCTGCAGGCATTGGCCATAGAGGAGAACAGTGCCTTATCTCACTCTTGCAGGAGAAACAGGCTCATAATGCCTTGGAGAAGGCCCAGATTGGAGGAGGAGTTCACTTCTTTCACGTGATCACAGCCATGGAGGGGGGACCAGGGTCATCGCCAGGACTGTGGACCATGAGGACGTCATGGGCATCTGTGATGGAGATGGTGATTAGAGAGTGCAATGTGTTCATTAAGTGGGTGCAGAGCACTCCACCCTGTCCAACATCATACTGAACACCGAGTTGCTTTGGGAAGCCTCAGCACGTGCAGAAGTTTCTGTTCTTCAAGGCTAGTTCTCATGATCTCTTCTTGTATCTCCCACAGCTGCAGACATGGAGGCAATGAGACCCACTCCTTCAACATCGATGGGCCAAGTGCAGCGGCAAAGCTCAGAAGCAGCAGCAGCACATCTTACAAGCGCGCCGTCCACTAGCACAGATACAGTCATCTCGGTGAGTCCTTGCATGTGGTTAGATAGGGTGGCATCGAGTGATGAGAATGGCACGAGTATGCAAGCGGAAACGCCAGAGACACAAGCAGGTGTGGGCAGTCCCCTCAGTGGAGGGTGGACAGACATAGCCCTGCTCAGCTGTGCACTGATGCAGAGCCTCAGGAGTCACTAGAAAGGAGGCTCTACTGAGACCAGCAGCTACTGATGTCAGAGTTCCCTAAGGCAGTGCAGAGTCATGTGCTGTGAATGGAGGAGTCCATCCAGCTCATGTACACCACAATGGCTCAGGGCATTAAGTGCATGAGCTCCTCCATTGAGAAAGTGGTCAATCTCTTGGAAAGCCATATTTGGCAGCACATCGAGTGCATGCAGGAACTGCGCACTGACCTGCAAAGGGTGCATGCCATAATATATAGCATGGATCAGTCAGTGGCACTGATGGCACAGAGATGTTTGGAGTAGGTGGAGTAGCCGTCTCTTAAAGGGACACCACTTGGCCCCTGGAATCCATTCATGGAGTTTGGGGGCAGGGAGGATGGAGTGAAGAGCTGCGGCAGCCCGGACTGGCAGAGGATGAAGGAGCCATGGCAGCTACCAGGAAAGTGAGCACACATACAAAAAGGAAAAAAAAAAGACTTGCTTTGTATAGCGCTTTTCATGACCATTGGACACCTCAAAGCACGTTACAGCCCCAATAACATTCTTTTTGAAGAGTAATCACTGTTGAAATTCAGCAGCCAATATGCACACATCAAACTCCCACAATCAGCAATGTGATAATGACCAGATAATCTGTTTTTACAATGTTGATTAAGGGATAAATACTGGCCACGATATCGGGGGTAAAACTCCCCTGCTCTTCTTTGAAATAATGTCATGGGATCTCTTACATCCACCCAAGCAAGCAGATTGGGCCTCAGTACTGCACTGAAGTGTCAACTTGATTTTTACACTTAACCCCTGGAGTGGGGCTTGAACCCTGAAACTTGTAACTAGGCAGTGACAGTATTACCAACCGAGCCACAGGTGATGCATATGGAGGAAGCTCTTGGTGTACTCACAGACCACCTGAATGTGAAGGAGTGGAAACTCTTCCACTCAATGAATCTCACTGGCTGGTCACTGGGTGCCTTGTTGGACGTATGGGTGCAGTTGATGATGCCCTGCACCTGGGGGAATCGAGTGATGGCAGCAAAACCCACTACCTACTGTGCCCCCATCTGTCTGGAGCCATGGTTACAAGAAGTGCAATGATGAAAAAATATAGACTCAAACTGAAGAGTTATAAAAGATTGAATTTACCTTTTTAAAAAAATTGATAAAGCTGCAAAAGATGGTCGCATGTGTATTCGAACTTTCCCACATTGACTGTTTAGGCTGATCAGGTTGAGAAGTATCAATGACTCCCATCCTGAAACATTACTGAATTGAATAAGTTCTACTGAAAAAAAGAAGATATGAAGTGGAAACATCGTAACTGGATTATTCTCATCCTGGGCCATTGTGTGATCACCATGGGGGAGGAGACCAAAGTGTCTCCTACCAGAATCTGATGTGACAAACTTTTACTTAAAAAAGGCAGCCCTCAAGGCAGACAGAGACACCTAGAAAGTAGCATCATCGAAAAACTTGTCCAGCTAAGAGCTGGGAGAAAATCCAGCGAGCTAGAAGAGAGGTACCCTGCTGTAAATTATACATTTTCAACTTATACAGCAGTGAATTGGAAGTGATCCTCTGTCTTCAAACTGAACTTTCAACAAGAGAGAGAAATCAACAAACACCTCAGGTCTGCAACCAATGGGATCTTGACTTCCAACAGAACTCAACAGGTTTACTGTGAACTGTGAAACTCTACCTCACTTGAAAACCACTTACCCCTTTTCCTCTCTGTCTCTTCTTGCATGTGTGTGTGCGCACGCACGTGCGAGTGAATGGGTGAGTGGGTGCTGTTGCAACAATTTCAGGATAAGGCATATTGCTCAATAAATAATTAATCTTCTGTTTTAAACCTACAAGAAAACCTGTCGCTCTGTGTTTATTTGACAAATAAAACACAAAGGGGTTAAAACACTAAGAACGAAAAAAACTTGCTGTGGTCAGGTGGGAACCACCAAACCCCTCACCATTTAGTTGTAACACTGGAATTGAATGTACTGTCCAGTTCTGGCAAATAGGACATCAGTGGCTTGTGAGATGCAGTGGTGTGCAGCTGTTTGTGAGATGGCACAAGAACCGTAGCTGATCCTTGGAGGGAACCAGTAGCAAAGAAGTTCAAGGTGACAGCAACTTTGAGGGCTACTGACAGGGCATAGCGAGCAGTGCTGTGAGGTGTAAAGTCTTCGATGACGAGGGCACAGATGTCTGTGCCCATCTGCCTGGAGACTTACAGTCTCCTGCAGACTGGCTCTCAGTCATCCCCAGGTAGCTCTACCTTCAGCAGTAGATCCTATGCGAAGGGAATGGCCTCCGTGTCCTTACTGCCCCTCGTCCCTCTCCTCTGCCTTCCTGATACCCAGAACTCTGCCCTTCCTGTGGAGGCTATTGCTCCTCATCGCCACAGGACTCAAAATCTGACAGTTTTATTCCCATTGCCAACTACTGCCTTCCTTCTGTTTAGGTGATCCCCTGATTGTGTTTGGCAGCCTTGCCCCCTCTTATGCCCCCTTGTTGCCAGGAGGGCGACAATCCCACCACAGTCCAAGCACGCAGTCAACATTCTCCCTGCCACCTACACTGACCTGATAGCATCCGTTTCCCAATGGCTGAGTCCACCTCTGCGCCATTCACTCTTTCAAATGCCCAGCTAATTCCCTGGAACAACCATGACTGGCTCCCCACTGTGTGTCTGCTTCCATTCAGCTGGTCTGCCCTGGATAACACATGCAACCCATGTGCGCCCTTGAAAATTAGAACATGCCACTTAACAAGCTCTCAATCAGCACTTTAATAATGTTAATTGGCCTTCTTAATGGATCGGGTGGGATCTCGGGTCCACCCTCCCACTGTCCTGGTGAAAATTACCAGTGCTGGTATTTTCATCCACCATCTGCCATCATTCCCACCCTTGGTGGGGCTTAAAACTTCAGCCCATAGAGTCATTACGGCACAGGGTCCATTCTGCCCATTGAGTCCATGCAGGCTCCCTGTAGAGCAATCTAGTCAGTCTCATGTCCCCCATTCTATCCCTATTACCTTGCAGGTTTATTTCCCTCAAATGCCCATCTAATTTCCTTTGAAATCATTCATCATCTCCTTGTAGGCAGTAAGTTCAAGGTCATTACCACTCACTGCATAAAAACATCCTTCCTCACATCACCCCTGTATCTCTTGCCCAAAACCTTAAATCTGTGACCCCTGGTCCTTGTACAATCAGCTACAATCAGCTTTTCTTTGTCTACCTTATCTAAACCTGTCATAATCTTGTACACCTCTATCAAGGCTCCCCGTAACCTTCTTTGCTCCAAGAACAACAGCTTCTCCAACCTGGATCATTCTGGTAAATCTCCTCTGCACCCTCTGAAGCACCTTCACACCCTTCCCAAAGTGTGGTGAGCAGAGGTGGATGCAATGCTCCAGATGTGGCTTAACCAGAGCTTTATAAAAATTCAGCATAGCTTCCCTGCTTTTGTACTCAATACCTCTATTTATGAAGCCGAAGATCCCATATGCTTTGCTAACGACTCTCAATATATCCCGCCACCTTCAAAGATCAATGTACATGCACTTCCTTTACATTCTTTAGAACTGTACCATTTAGCCTATATTGCCTCTCCCTAAACCTTTTGCCGAAATGCATCACCTCACACTTCTCTGTATTAAATGCCATCTGTCACTTGTCTGCCCATTTTGCTAGCTTATCTATGTCCTGTTTCAGTTGATTGGCATCATCCTTATTCTTTGCCACACCTCCAAGATTGGTGTCATCTGTAAATTTTGAAATTTTACTTTGTATTCCAAGACCCAAGTCATTTATATACATCAAAAAAGCAGTGGTCCCAGCACTGACCCTTGGGGAACACCACTGTCTACGATCCTTCAGTCTGAAACAAAACCATTTATCACAACTCGCTGCTTTCTGTCCTTAAGCCAATTTTTTATCCAAGCTGATAATGACCCTCCTATTCCGAGCTTCTATTTTGTTTACCAGCTTTTTATATGGTACCTTGTCAAACACTTAAATCCATAAAGATAACTCCCACAACATTCCCTTGATCAACATTCTCTGTTACTTCATCAAAAATTTCAATTAGATTAGTCAAACATGATCTTCCTTTTACAAATCCATGCTGTCTCTGCTTAATTCAAACCTCTCCAAATACATGCTAGTTTTTTCCTGTGTCTTAAACCTTTGTGTTAAAATAACCAGTCCGTACTTACAAGGAATGTCCTTGCACCCTTTCCTGCACAAGCGTGTCACATTTGCCACTTTACAATCTTCTGGCACCTGCCGCATATCCACAGAAGTTTGGAAGGTTCTGGCAAGCCCTACCACTATCTCCACTTCCACTTCTTTTAGCAACCTGGATGCAAGCCATCTGTGTCAGGCGACTTATCCACACTAATCATAGCCAGCCTTTCCAGTACATCCTGTTTATCAATTTTCACTCCACCTATTACATCTATCATCTCCACTTCCACCGATATTTTGTCAGCATCCTCTTCCTTAGTAAACACCGATACAAAGTACCCATTAAGTATTCTAGCCTTGTCCTGCACCTCTAAGCATATATCACCTTCTTTGTCTCAATAGGCCCCACCCACACCTCTTACTATCTGCTTACGATTTAGATGCCGGGAGAAGATTTTTGGGTTACACTTTATGGTAATCTGCCAGCTAATCCAACGGGGCTTAATGAGAGCTAGAAAGGTTCACTGGTGAGTGGAGCTTGAAATTCTCCCCAAACTGGTAAGCTACATCATTTGAGCAGCTTCAACCCCAACTGTAATTACTGTAGACAGTTGGCGGAGGATGGGGGTGGGGAATGCAGTGGGGGCTGGCTTCAGACTGTTGATTTTTCCAAACAGCTCCTACATTCGTCAGGCATAAGTAAGTAGATGTGTTCCTATGGATAGGGAGTTTACACTTGTTATCAGGTCAATGTTACCTCTACATATGTGAATTACTCAGTAATATCTTTGCTTGTAAACTTAAGGATGAGTTGTCACCATTAACATGTATTACCTGAGGCAAGTTTGAAGACGTGAACATGTAATGAATCTGAGAATTTCATGGTATATTTCTGCACCATGTGTCCTTTTCCTTTTCTTCATGAATGCTGGCTCATCCTAAAAGGCAATAAAAATTATTATTCTGACACAAGGTACAATGCTCAGCAGGGGCTCTCCTGTAACCTGAGCATGAGCAGAGAGAGACAGACACTTGCATTGATATAGCACCTTTCATGACCTCAGGATGTTGCAAAGTGCTTTACAGCCAATGAAGTACTTTTGAAGTTTAGTCACTGTAATATAGAAAATGCATAAATGGATAAATATTGCCCAGGAATATATTTGGAAATGGAATATGAATGGAAAAAGAGTACATGAGGAGGCACAAACTCACCAAGGAGAATATGACCGAGATGTGCTGATCCACAAAACCCTGGAGATATAGCAACCCATTTACCATGTGGTACCAATTGCAATGAAGGTCACCATTACTTTTCACCATTCCTGTCACAAGATCCTTCTGAGTGAGTACAACCACAGTGCTGTTAGGAAGGGAGTTCCAGGATTTTGACCCAGTGACGGTGAAGTGACGGTGAAGGAACGGCGATATAGTTCCAAGTCAGGATGGTGTGTGATGTGGAGGGGAGATGGTGGTGGTGTTCCCATGAATTTGCTGCCTCTGTCCTTCTAGTTGGTAGAGGTCATGGGTTTGGAAGGTGCTGTCTAAGGAGCCTTGGTGCGTTGCTGCAGTGCATCTTGTAGATGGTACACACTGCTGCCACTGTGTGTCGGTGGCGGAGGGAGTGAATGCTGTGGATGGGGTGCCAATCAAGCTTTGTCCTGGATGGTGTCGAGCTTCTTGAGTGTTGTTGGAGCTGCACCCATCTAGGCAAGTGTAGAGCATTCCATCATACTCCTGACTTGTGCCTTGTAGATGGTGGGCAGGCTTTGGGGAGTCAGGAAGTGAGTTACTCGCAGAAGGATTCCTAGCCTCTGACCTGCTCTAGTAGCCACGGTATTTATATAGCTACTCCAGTTCAGTTTCTGGTCAATGGTAGCCCCTAGGATGTTGAAAGTGGGGGGTTGAGTGTCAAGGGGAGATGGTTAGATTGTCTCTTGTAGGAGATGGTCATTGCCTGGCACTAGTGTGGCATGAATAGTTACTTGCCACTTATCAGCTCAAGTCTGGATATTGTCCAGGTCTTGCTGCATTTCTACACAGACTGCTTCAGTATCTGAGGAGTCGTAAATGGTGCTGAGCATTGTGCAATCACCAGCGAACATCCACACTTCTGACCTTATGATTGAAGGAAAGTCATTGATGAAGCAGCTGAAGATAGTTGGGCCTAGGACACTACCCTGAGGACTCCTGCAGTGATGTCTTGGAGCTCAAATGATTGACCTTCAACAATCACAATCATCTTCCTTTGTGCTAGGTATGACTCCAACCAGCGGAGAGTTTTCCCCCTGATTCCCATTGACCTCAGTTTTGCTGGGGCTCCTTGATGCCATACTCGGTCAAATGCTGCCTTGATGTCAAGGGCAGTCACTCTCACCTCACCTCTTGAGTGCAGCTCTTTTGTCCATGTTTGAACTAAGGCTGTAATGAGGTCAGGAGCTGAGTGGCCCTGGCAGAACCCAAACTGAGCGACACTGAGCAGGTTATTGCTGTGCAAGTGCCGTTTGATGGCACTGTTGATGACACCTTCCATCACTTTACTGATCTGATGATTGAGTAGACTGATGGGGTGGTAATTAGCTGGGTTGGACTTGTCCTGCTTTTTGTGTACAGGATATACCTGGGCAATTTTCCACATTGCAGGGTATATGCCAGTGTTGTAGCTGTACTGGAACAGCTTGGCTAGGGGAGTGGCAAGTTCTGGAGCACAGGTCTTCAGTTCTATTGCCGGAACATTGTCAGGGCCCATAGCCTTTGCAGTATCCAGTGCCTTCAGTCGTTTCTTGAAATCACACGGAGTGAACTGAATTGGCTGAAGTCTAGCATCTGTGTGCTGTGGACTTCAGGAGGAGGCTGAGATGGATCATCAACTCAGCACTTCTGACTGAAGATTGTTGCAAATGCTTCAGCCTTATCTTTCGCACTGATGTGCTGGGCTCCCCCATCATTGAGGATGGGGATACTTGTGGAGCTACCTTCTCCAGTTGTTTAATTGTCCACCACCATTCATGGCTGGATGTGGCAGGACTTCAGAGCTTAGATCTGATCCATTGGTTATGGGATCGCTTAGCTCTGTCTATCGCATGCTGCTTACACAGTTTGGCATGCAAGTAGACCTGTGTTGTCACTTTATCAGGTTGACACCTCATTTTGAGGTATGCCTGGTGCTGCTCCTGGCATGCCCTCCTGCACTCTTCATTGAACCAGGGTTTGTCTCCGGCTTGATGGTAATGGTAGAGTGGGGGCTACGCCGGGCTATGAGGTTTCAGATTGTGGTTGCGTACAATTCTGCTGTTGCTGATGGCCCACAGCACCTCATGGATGCCCAGTTTTGCATTGCTAGATCTGTTTGAAATCTATTCCATTTAGCACGGTGGTAGTGGCACACAACACAATGGAGGGTATCCTCAATGTGAAGGCAGGACATCGTCTCCACAAGGACCATGTCATGGACAGATGCATCTGTGGCAGGCAGATTGGTGAGGACGAGGTCAAGTATGTTCTTCCCTCTTGTTGGTTCCCTCACCACGTGCTACATACCCAGTCTAGCAGCTCTGTCCTTTAGCACTCAGCCTGAGGGATGGGTTGGGAGGCATGGGGCCCACAGAATTGCATGGGAAGGGGTGGGGGGTGTAGGTAGAGTGTCTGTCACTTTCCTGACGCCTTTGAATTTAGTCCGGGGGAGGGGGCGTGGAGGCCGTGGATGCCTTCCTACCCAGAAGGCAACTGCAGCCCTTAAATGGCCAATTATAGACCTCTTTCTGCCACTTCTGGTATTTTACCACTGGCAGCGGGTGTCTCTGCCACATGAGGAGGCTGCCCAGTAACTCCAGGCAGCCTCCTAGTAGGCTTGGTAGTGGGGCTCCTCCTGCATGGACAATCTGAGGCCTACAGAAATCCCTTGGAGGCAAAGGCTGCCGCTGTACCATCACCCAGCACCCCCATCCTCCCTCATTGGGGCTGCCTGAGTGGCCCTGGCGAGCCCGTCCGCACTCTCGGCTCCATGGCTGCTTTTCTTTCTGATGACTGCAGCAGTTCCAGCAATGACCACCGCTCCCAGTGGCGCTGCTGGGCCCGCTGAGCTGCCAGCCCTCTGATTTTCTGGCAGCACTTGGAGGCAGGACACCCGATCTTAAAGGGACAGGGGCGCTAAGAAGTTAATTGCCCGAGCACCTTAAAAAGCAGCCAGGTGTTCCCCAAAACGCCAAGGCAGGGTTAGCCTCGCTTTTTGGGCCCGACGTCAAAACCCCCGCCTGCTGCATAAAACCCAGCCCAGAGTGTGCCTCAATGGGGGAAGAGCCTATGTATGTCATGTCAGGAAAACAGAAACTATATCTGTGTGGGTTTCTCAGCAGCTTGTTTTGAAAACTCTTAAGCATGGTGGTGAGTTTCTGTGTCAAAAACTTGACTAAACAAAACAATTACATCTACAGTGATACCTGTTTCAAATGGGATGATGATGGTTGGTGCTCAGATACAAAGAGGTCTTCAGGTGCACATTTTACATCACTGTATCCTCCAGTATACTCTACTATTGATACTTTTGTGCCAGCCTTCAACCACGGGTTTATTTCCTCTAAATTCCTGCTCTTCCCAGTTCTGCTTATCTACAAGCAACATTATAGCTGATCATTTATTAGATAGTAGCACCTATTTACAGCACAGAAAAAAGGCCGTAACTGCTTCGCGCTGGTGTTTAAAGCTCATGTGATGAAAGATCACAGCCTGAAACATTAACTCTGTTTTCTCTGCAGACCAGCTGAGTATTTCCAGCGTTTTCTTTTGACTGCATTTGTTGACAACGCTACCGCTAGGGGGCGCTGCTGTGGCACATGCGCAAATGCAGCATGTGCCACTAAAACGTCACAGACTGCGACTTTAGGCAGCTGCCAGGACTAAAGATGGCGCTGCTCAAATAATCACACGGAGGCCACCTAACAAACACATGTCAGCACACAATGGCGGAGTGAGAGAGCGAGCGGGCCAAGGCCGGGGAGCGGGTCGGGGCCGGGGAGGGAGCGGAGCAGCGTGGTAGGAGTGGAGCGGCCAGCGAGTGGGCGAACGAACGGCCCAGTGACGGAGGGGAGTGGAGCGGGCCAGGGGGGTGTGGAGCAGCCGGAGACAGCAGCATGGGGGTGGGGTGGGGTGCATTTTTCTGCGCATGCGCCATAAATTTGCAATGGCAAAAGACGCACCGGCTGGTCCCCGCACCCGGCGGCACCAAGGTCTTCGGCCGCTCGCTCCCCGCGGCTCTCTACAGCCTCGCGCTTCTGGCCCTCTCCATCCAGCCGTTCTCTCCAGCTGCAGATCCCCCATCCAGCCGCTTTCTCCCCTACTTCTCAACTGTACTTCAGGCATTGCAGCTGTCTGGTCCCTGCCTTTTGCATCCCCCTCTTCAGGAGCTTCTGAATTTAACACCCTCCCACTATCCCCCCACACCCCCTCTCTACCTCCCCCTCACACCCCCTTTCCCCCGCCCCCCCCCCCCCCAAGGACCACACCGCAGTTGAATATCTGAAGTGCAGTTGCAAAGTCGGGAAAATATCAAAAAACTCAACAATTCCAGGTTTAATTATTGAGAAATTTTATTAAGTGCATTAAACATTCGAGGCACTGCTGTGCATGGATACATGAGTGTTGTGTTGCCAGCATTCCCGTGAGACAGACAGGCCGAGTCTCTGCTATGCAGAACTAAAGAGATTGTTCCTGGAGAGCCTTGTGGTGAATGAACGCGTGGCTCTCTATTCCACTACTGTATTGTCCATGTGAAGAAGGCAAAGTCACAAAGTCATGCATTGAATCCACCCATGACTACAGGTATCTCCGAGAAATACAACGTTCCTCGGACTGCTACTCTCGCCACATCCTGAGATCCACACTCAGTGCTCTGCGCCGCCACATGCACACACTGGACCTCTCTCTCCTTGAAGAAAGTCACAAGAGTCTGAGCTCAGTCTATTCTTGGCGAATGTTCCCCAAACGCATCCCAATGTGCGCTCCCACTTCATCCATAAATGCAAGGTTCCTTTCCGTATCGTGACAAGCTCCGCGGCATGATCCAGTTGTCTTCGTTGCTTGAATGCTGACCTTAAGTCTCAAGGATTGTTTTCTCAAGGGCATGTTTTACGTGAAAAGAAATAAGGAAAGAACATCAGTGTCAGAGCTTCCCTCCCTCCAATGAAATTACTGTTGTGCATGCTTTATGCTCTGCAGTATAGGCATGTACTGATAACACCGCCAATGAATCACTTAGTACCCACCTCAGCTGTAGGAGTCAGGATGATGTAACTGCCCCTATCTCGTGATGGTTCAATGCTGCTCTCAGGGAAAACATGAATGATGTGACGGTGCTGGAAAAAGAAGCACATTTCTTTTGGACTATGAACATAAAGCAGGCCATTTAGCCCAGCTGTTCCCTGCTAGTGGTTATGCTACTCGTGTGCCTTCCCATCTGCTCCCATTTAATCCTGCCTACTACTATCAGCATCACCTTCCATTTCTTTTGCTCTTATCTACCTTTGCCTTCAAGCAACACTGAGGATGGAGAACGGTGTGGCTGCACTCCCACCTCACCAGTTGTGTACTCAGCAAGAGCATTCACATTTGTGCTACCACTGGACACGGCATGCTTGTTCCTTTCAGTGCTCAGTCTGTTCTTTCTGGATGTTCCCCAAGTGCTTGACCGCTTTGGATGCCCTCTCTGCTTGACAAGCAGCAGCTGGCAATTGCGGAGTCTCACAAGGCTCTGCATGGTTGTTTCAAGGGCGGATGGGAAAACATGGGGCTGTGTGTCCATGTGCACGGCTGTAATGGGTGCAGGAACAGAGCAACTTACAACAGGGACTGGAGCACATGTACTGCCTGCACACAGCTCCAGACAATGGATAGGATTTTAGTGCAGTGCAGTGGACTGGAGCACATGCAGTGCCCCAGACAATGGAAATGTCTTCAGAGCAACTTACAACAGGGACTGGAGCACATGCAGTGCCCCAGACAATGGAAATGTTTTCAGAGCAACTTACAACAGCAGAGCAACTTACCTTGGAGCAATCTCCTCTTTCTAATAAAAATAAAAATAATTGCGATAAAATGCCCGACGAAACTTCTCCTCCTTCCACTTTCAGAAACTCGCGCTGAAGCTTTGACGCATGCGTGAATACCCGTTGGCGTTGCATAAAGCGCACGCGCAGAGGCCGACCAGGCGCGTTGCCCGAAGAAGCAGACGTCACGCGATGACGTCATAGGCGCATGCGCTAACCAGTCATGGCAAGCCGGAACGCAGCGCATGCACAGAGAGCAGGAGACCGTCTGTGCGCACCGCAGCGCAGCCTGATGACGTCAGTGGCGAGCTGCGTTGTCAGGAATCACTTTGTTTTCTTTTTTATTTCCAGCATCTGCAGTATTTTGCTTTTGTGTTGTTATCAACAAGACTAAACTCCTACATAGGATGCACAACAGAGTTCCATATTGCAATCATTTGGCAAAAACTTGCACTTCTACGCTGTTAGTCTCATTTTAAAAAGTCTTGAAGAAGTTACAACTTGTAAAAAAGGCATTATTGGATGTTTAATGGTGTACTAAATTCATAATTATGGAGAAACATTCTCTCTGGCCCTGAAAAGTGAATTTTATATTTGTAGAATGTCAAATGTCTCCACGATGATAAAAAAATTACATTTTACAAATATTTTTAAAGTTTGCTTATATTGATATTTTAGTTTCTGTCTCAATCCAATCATAATTATTTTGCTATTTGAAAATTTAAATTAAAAGTGAAGGTATTAACTGTTATTAACTTCCTGGTTTGCTGTGTGAGAATCTTCTTTCTTCTTTGGCCTCCTGATCTCGAGAGACAATGGGTAAGCGCCTGGAGGTGGTCAGTGGTGTGTGGAGCAGCGCCTGGAGTGGCTATAAAGGCCAATTCTAGAGTGACAGGCTCTTCCACAGGTGCTGCAGAAAAATTTGTTTGTCGGGGCTGTTACACAGTTGGCTCTCCCCTTGCGCCTCTGTCTTTTTTCCTGCCAACTGCTAAGTCTCTTCGACTCGCCACACTTTAGCCCCGCCTTTATGGCTGCCCGCCAGCTCTGGCAAACGCTGGCAACTGACTCCCACGACTTGTGATCAATGTCACAGGATTTCATGTCGCGTTTGCAGACGTCTTTAAAGCGGAGACATGGACAGCTGGTGGGTCTGATACCAGTGGCGAGCTCGCTGTACAATGTGTCTTTGGGGATCCTGCCATCTTCCATGCGGCTCACATGGCCAAGCCATCTCAAGCGCCGCTGACTCAGTAGTGTGTACAAGCTGGGGATGTTGGCCGCCTCGAGGACTTCTGTGTTGGAGATACGGTCCTGCCACCTGATGTGTTCAATTTCAGACCCACTCTGCCGCTCTTCAGGAGTGTCCAACCTCTGAGCCTGAAGTCTGCTCGGGGCATTCACCAGGTTGCAGTTTACTTCCGATGTGAGAAAGTACCGAGTGCTGGTATTTCTTCTCAAATTGTCCTGTTTCTAAACAGCAACTCACAAGGATGTTTATGGACTGTAAATCTCTAACTTCATAACATTAGCATTAAAAACATTTAAAGCAGCTGTGCTGTAGGAATCTCACCCTCTAATGACTCGTGTCAGTTACTGAACACATTAGGAGGTTGGAAAATCAGGGTTCTCTGTTGCAAGCGAATCTCCATAATTACAGAAAATGAAGACTCCTCATCCCACCTTAATCTATTTCTCCAGAGTGATCCTAATGTTTCCCTCCCCAGTGTAGCATCCAATATTTTTAACAATGATTTTCTGAAAAAGAACTTACATTTATGAAAAACCTATCAACATGTGCCAAAGATCATCAGTCAATGAGCTACTTCTGATTAGAGGAAACTGGCAGCCAATTTGCACACAACAAGATTGCATAAACAGCAATGTGATAATTGCCAGAAAATATTTTTGGGTGTTATTCTTCTTCCCACGTAAATATGTTATCCCATTCTTCAGGAATTTCTAAATTGCCTCCTTGGCTTCCACTTCCCTTCCTAGTTTGGTATATTCTGCAAATTTGATCACTTTATTTTATGTCTGAGTATCTAGGTCATTTATGGAAATTAGCAACACTAACAGTTCCAGCACTGAACCCTCAGGTACTCCACACTGGACTGACTGGCCCCTTGCACTCTGACATAACTCCTCGAATGAGTACTGATCATTTCCTACCCTTCAGCCAGTCTCTTATCAATGCTCCAGGTTTGCACAGTCTAGTCACCCCCACCCCCAGGAGTTGAAAGCTGTTCGAAAGTAGAGGTTCATCACGTCATTGGGCTTACCACAATCCAATATGATTGTTGTGCTCTAGGAATTCAAGGAAGTTAGGCAGGCAGAATCCTCCCATTCTGAATCCATGCTGTCTGCTGTTAACTTTGTTATTGTGTACAGATGACCTTCAAGTTTATTTTTGATCAATTTCAAACTTTTACATGGAAAGAAAGGGATACCATTGGGTCTGAAATTATCTGTGCTTGTTTTGTCACTATTTTTGAATATGAACATCACCTTAATCTGTTTTAAGTCTTCTAGTGCTTCATCAATGTCCAGTGACTCCCTCATAATGGTTCAGTACCTCAGTAATATACATAGTTTTGGGGAGTTAGAATTAATTTTACTTTATTTTTTGACCTGCTACTAACACATTTGTTATGACCGGGTGAGGAAGGGGTCTCAGGCTCCCCTTTTGCCCCTTTCCTGGTTTGGCTGTAACAGAGTGTATTTTTTAAAACACCATGTTGTTAACTTACCACCTCTGAGTCCTTGATCATTGCTCTCTAATTGTAATTGTAAATGAACCAATCAGACCGGCTTTCTTAGGTTTAAACAAGAAATATGTAAGTTTATTAGCCTTATCACTCTAACTCGGTTAAAATTACTGAAATACGCAACGCAACCACACTAGCATGCATACGAGATAAACACACACACAAATAGATACAGAGGGGAAGAAAGCATTGGGGGAGGCTGGTTGGAGTAGGGTTGGCAATAAATGGAATTCAGTTACTGTCTTTTAAGTTTGATGTAAAGTCCTTGGTTGAAGTGGAGGTCTTGGAGTTGTCGCTGGGACCCAGTGCACACTTCAGACTTGCTTGTCTGGTACCAGAAGACTGAAGATAGCTTTAAATTGCCTTCTCGGTGATTGCCTGTAAAGTTATGTAGTCTTGAGGCGTACACTGCCACTGTGACTTTGCTGGAGAGAGACAGAGTGAGAGGTGCTTTCTTCTTTGAGTTCAGTTGCAGTCTGTTTCCTTTCTGCCTGGCACAATTCAAAACAGCCCCCAGTCTGGCCAGCAGGTAAGTCATGTGACCCTCTCTTTGTTTGAAACAGCAGCTCCTTTGCATGTGTGGGGGTGGGGGTGGGGGTGGGGTGGGGTGGTTGCTGGACGTCAAAGCTTTCTACACATACTTGGTGGGGGATGGAGTTCTGGCTGTTAAACAGACAAGATGTGGATCACCACTATTGCCCAGGCCAATCTTCTTAATTGAATCAGTGAGCACTTACATTGTCTCTCCATTCAACTGTGTCTCAGCATGCAAGTGTGCAACCATGTTTTCAGCTGGTTTGCTCTGTTTTTTAAAACAAGTTCTGTGCAATGTCCAGTAAAACTTCAAGTAGTGTCCCATATGACGAAATTAATATGTTTCCATTTGGCAGGTGTGGTTTCTGTCACACATTAGTTAATTTTATACCAATCAGTCACAATTAGTCCTAAAATCTTGATTATATGAGTTCCATATATATTAAATAGTGTATGTCTTAATTATGTAATTTTAATAATGAAAATGTTTAAAGTATCATTTTCTGTAACTCACTAATACAAATATATCAGCACAAAGGCATTGTGAACACTGATAACATTCAGCAGCCTAGCTAACAAAGAATCAGTTTTTGTACAATTCCATATTTGAGTCACTGAAACAGGCCCTCTGGCCCACTGAGTCTGTGCTGACCAGCAACCACCCATTTATACTAATCCTACATTAATCTCATATTCCCTACCACATCCCCACCATTCTCCTACCATCTACCTACACTAGGGGCAATTTACAATGGCCAATTTAACTATCAACCTGCAAGTCTTTAGCTGTGGGAGGAAACCGGAGCACCTGGTGGAAACCCACACGGTCATAGGGAGAACTCGCAAGCTCCACACAGGCAGTACCCAGAACCAAACCCAGGTCGCTGGAGCTGTGAGGCTGCGGTGCTAACCACTGCACCACTGTGCCACCTCTATATTGTCTGTGTCATTATAATGTGATAATAACTGAAGTGAATAGAGCCTCTCTCAAGTTGCTGGCAAGTATCTTATCACTTTAAGTCCCAATTCAAATAGACTAGAAACTGACATCACAAGGTCTGAGTCAACTATCAGGCCAAACACACGGTGGCCTGATGGTCAGAAAGGGTTAAAAGTCAGTTTCTGCAATGCCTTGGCACGCAGAGAACAAGAAATCATCTCAGAAGTAGAAGAACTCCAGCACGTGATGTGAAGAGAACAAAAGAACCATTAGACCACGTAAACTGAGAGGCTGTTTGCATCACCTGCGAGAGCTGTAAAGTTATTTTCATAAGTTTAAGTATAATTTTATTTTTAATAAACTTTCTGGACTTACTATCCAAGCATCCTGTTGCCTTAATTGGTTAAGTCTTGTCCAGAAAAGAGTTAAGGCTGTTGAAACTCAATATCGAGTCACTCCCTCATAATGATTCAGTACCTCAGTAATCTCCTGCCTATAATCTCTCTCAGCACTCTGGCATAATTGCCATCTTGCCCTAGAGATTTTTTTAAACCTTATTTTGCCTTCTAGGACTTGGATCTCGTTTATAATGAAATTACTGATTTTTCTTGGGTGATCTTTGGAGAGAGCATATTGTGCTGTGAATGTTTGAAGGAAGTGGCCATTCAGAATAGTTACACTTTTATGCTCCACCTTCGTTTCAAATTTATCTGCATTTTTTATCCCTCTTACTGTTTTAATACTGAAAGACCATTTTACTGTTTTACTCAATTTCAGATGTTATGCTTCTTTCCGGGTCTCTTTGCCCCTCTGATCACCATTTTCATGTATTTCTGCATTTTCTTAAACTTATCCCATTGAGCTGCTGCTTCTCCTTTCTAGCTGCAGGTTTTGTAGTGGGCCTATTCCTTCTTTATCTTAAAAGTGAATAAGTATTTAAGTTTCCAGTTTACGAGTTTTTTGCTGATGTGCATGCACAGAACTCCAATCTTTCATTCACTAAAATTCTGGCACCGGAGCTCAGACAAGGATCAAGAAGAGAGAGGGAGAGCAGTACAGACACATTAATTCATTTCCTCTTTCACTGTTAGTAACTATGGCAGGTAACTGACTGGATCAATCTCTTAGAAAATTCTAAACTGCTCAGTCCAACCTCCTAAATACTTCAACAGTGATCGATTTACTGGCAGCTACATTTCAAAGTAACTGCCAGTCCTACACAGAACTGAACAAATCTTGGTAAATTTATGTTTGAAGGCAGCTTGGTTTCTTCATCTAACCTATCCCTCCAAGACAACTAAACAAATCTTCACAACATGTTGAGCTGATCTACAATATTTTTATTGCAGCTTGTTTGAAAACTCCATGTGTACGAATGTTATCAAGTCAAAGGTAGAAAAAATTGTTAATTTTTGTCCATTCTGTGCTGATCTAGTCAGTTAATGCCTTCAGAACTTTGTCATCAAAAGATTTTTCTGCATTCCCTCTTCCCCCTCTCTCCTCCCCTCCATCTATCCCCCTCCTTCCCTCATCCATCCATCCCTCTTCCCACCCACCCATCCATCCATCTATCTCCTTCCCGTGCCCCCTTGCCTCACACTCCTTCCCTTGCATCCCTTCCTTCTTCCCCTTTCCCTGCTCCACCACTTCCCTTTCCTCTGTTCCCACCTCCCCCTTCCCTCCCACCATCCCCTTTCTCTCTCTCTCCCTCTTCCCCCTTTCCTCTAACCTGAAGTGAGCACTTTGGGAATTATCAATAACTGAAAGGAGTCACTTTCCAGACACAGGAATTTCTGTGCTCAGTGTTCAGTTTCAGACCCACTCTGCCGCTCTTTAGGAGTGTCCAATCTCTGAGCCTGAAGTCTGCTCGGGGCATTCACCAGATTGTAGTTTAATTCCAATGTGACAAAGCACCGAGTGACTGGTATTTCTTCTCAAATTGTCCTGTTTCTAAACAGCAACTCACAAGGACCTTTTTATAGATTCTAAATCTCTAACTTCATAACATGAACATTAAAAGCATTTTACCCAGCTCTGTAGTAGGAATCTTCCCCTCTAAAGACTAGTGGCAGTTTTTTTAACACATTAGGAGAAATTCTGAGATTGCTTAATCAGGGTTTACTGTAACAAGTGTATCTTAATAATTATAAATAAGGATGGGTCTTCATCCCATTTCTCCAGAGAGATCCTGAAGCTTCCCTATCCAGTGTAGCATCCAATAGTTCTTTAAAAATGATTTTTAGAAAAAAGAACTTACATTTGTGAAATGCCCATGAACATGCACCAAAGCTCTTCAGTCAATGAACTGCTTCTGCATTCTAGTCACTGTGGTAATAGTGGAAAATGTGACAGTCAATTTGCACGCAAAAAGATTGTACAGACAGCAATGTGATAATCACCAGAAAATATTTTTGGGTGTGGTTCTTCCTACCACTTAAATACTTAATCCCACTCTTCTGGAATGATTGAACTGCCTCCTCAGCTTCCACTAGTGTCGTATATTCTGCAAATTTGATCACTGTATGTTCTGTATCCAGGTCATTTATGGAAATTAGCAACAGTAGTTGCCCTAGCACTGAGCCTTCAGGTACTGCACACTGGACTGACTGCCCCCTTGCATTCTGACATAGCTCCTCTAATAAGTACTGATTATTTCCCACCCTTCAGCCAGTTTCTTAACAATTCTCCAGGCTTACACTGACTAACCCCACCCCACCACCTCCCACAGCTTTGAGTTTAATTAATAGCCTTTTGTGTGGAAGTTTGTCAAAAAAACTGTTTGGAAATTGAGGTACATCACATCGTTGGGTTTACCACAATCCAATTAGATTGTCACGCTCAAGGAATTCAAGCCAGGATCCTCCCATTCTGAATCTATGCTGTCTGCTGTTAACTTTGCTATTGTGTACAGATGACCTTCAAGTTTATTATTTAATTAATTTGAAACTTTTACATTGAAGGAAAGGATGACTATTGGTCATTGGTCTGAAATTAGCAGTGCTTGTTTTGTCACCATTTTGAATACCTACACCACATTAACCTTTTTGAAGTCTTCTGGTGCTTCATTAATGTCCAGTGCGTCCCTCATAGTACCTCACTAATCTCCTGCCTAGTCTCTCTCAGCACTCTGGCACAATTACCATCTTTCCTTGGAGATTGACTTTTTTTAAAACCTTATTTCACTTTCTTGGACTTGCATCTCATTTATAGTGAAATTACTGATTTTTTTTTTTACTGATCTTTGGAGAGAGCAAATTACTTATAATTTACATCGTGAATGTTTGGAGGAAGTACCCAGTCAGAATAGTTACAATTTTATGCTCCACCTCAGTTTCAAACTCTTTTGTGTATTTTATGTTATTCACTCCTTCTCTGACTACCTCTTGCTGTTGTAATTTTTTTTCTAAAAATATGTTTGTACGTAAATTTATAAAATTAAATTACCTAACAGTTCAGATTTACATTAGATAAAGTGCAATACAGATCTGTTCCTTTCAATACAGTACATGAGGTGACTCACTACACTTGCACTTACAGGTTATATTTACAATGTACATTTACAGTATATATATCAAGCATTCTCATCCAGCCTGAGGGGCTTTACATGGTTTTAAACCCCTCGGTATACTATGGCGGGAGGGCCTTATGCAGTGGCTTTTCCACTTGGTGCTGTGTGGCAGCTACCCCAAGCTTTAATGCGTCCTGCAGTACGTAGTCCTGGACCTTGGAATGTGCCAGTCCACAACACTTGGTCGTCGACAGCTCTTTGCCCTGGAAGTCCAGGAAGTCTCAGGCAAAGTGTATCTTTCACTGAGCAGTTCATGTTTTTCTCGGTGTACATTCCTGGTGTTAATCTGTTAATTGTGTATCATTTGTTTCATTATATGCAGGTGGAGGGTGTTAATTGGGGTCTTACATGAGCACTTATAAGTAGACACCTACTGAGACTGGTGGAGGGTTTTGAGTGAGCAGCTACATGTTTTTAAAACTTTTATTCTGTACAATAAATGTGAAACTAGGTAAAGATAGGCTCCAGCATTATCCTTCCATAACAAGCTTTCTTGAGTTTAACAACTGGGAACAGCCTACAGAGCACAGAGTCCTGTGTTATGGAGCTGCTTGGGATGAAACTCGCCAAAAACCATTGCATCTCTTTCCAGATCTGCTTTGCAAAGACACATTCCAGAAGAAGGTGGGCGACGGTTTCTTCTCCACCGTAGTCACCTCGAGGACAGCATGCGGAGGCGGTGAGACTTTAGGCACGCGATAACGATCTGACTGGGACGACCCTTCTCACCACCAGCCAAGCTACTTCTTGGTGCTTGTTTGAAAGTTCTGGAGTTGAGGCATTCTGTCAAATGAGTTTGGTAGTCTGCTCAGAGAACCATCCGACAAGATCCACCATCTCCTTTTCCCCCAGGGCCTTGAGGACGTTACGTGTGGACCACTGCCTGATAGACTTGTGGTCAAAGGTGTTTTTCTGTACAAATGTTTCCACGAGGGGCAGATGCAATGGCACAGTCCCACTGAATGAAGCATTCTGCAGCAACATGGCTTGACCTATCCTTCATAACACTGGGGATAGATAGAACCTTAGCACATAGCAACACTTTGTGTTTGTGTACCAGGAGTCTACACAGAGCTTGATGCAACCACACACAAAGGTGGCCATCGGGATGAGGGTGACGGTGGGTATGATTTTTTCCCCCTTTTATCTAGAGGTATGAACATTGTATCCCTGCGGACAGGGTTCAATTTTGATTGCCAGATAAAGAAGAAGATGGAAGCAAAATACTGCAGATGCTGAAAATCGGAAATAAAAACAAGAAATGTTGGAACCACTCAGCAGGTCTGGCAGCATCTGTGGAAAGAGAAGCAGAGTTAATGACCCGAAACGTTAACTCTGCTTCTCTTTCCACAGATGCTGCCAGACCTGCTGAGTGGTTCCAGCATTTCTTATTTTTAATAAAGAAGAAGATGGCTTGGGTGACCACCATGGTACTGAAGCAGTGTATGGGGCAGAACTGTACCATGTACAGCAACTCCAAAAGTATCTCGCACCTGATGACCAGGTTCTTGCCTGCAATGGAGAGGGAGCATTGCTCCCACATGCCCAGTTTCTGTTTCACCATGGCTATACATTCATTCCAGTTTTTGGCACATGCCCCGGCCCTTCCAAACCATATACCCAGCACCTTCAGGTACTGTGACCTGACGGTGAAGGAGGCAAAGGATCGTTTGGCCCAGTCCCCAAAGAACATGGCCTTGTTCTTGCTGCGATGGACTTTGGCTCTCGAGGCTAGTTTGAACTGGCGCAGATGGTCATTAGTCTGCAAACCAACAGCAGATCCAATCAGAATTCGGCAACGTCATCCAGGTGCAGGCAAATTTTGACCTGATTGCCTCCACTGCCCGGAATTGTCACCCCTCGTGCCCGCATCCTTCCTGATAGACTCGGCAAAAGATTCGATACAGCACACGCACAAGGCAGGGAAAAGAGGTCACCCCTATGTGACTCCAGATTTGGTCAGAAAACTTTCCAATTCCCACCCATTGATTGAAACAATGCTATTGATGTTTGTGTAGAGCATTTGGATCCAATTGAGGATTCCCTTTTGATTCATCACCACCTCACCCCACAGCCCCCCACCTCCCCGGTACGCTGAGAGGCCGCCAAATATCACTGGGCGGCCTTTCACGTCTACTGGACGCCCACTAGCCACGGGTAAAATACCCATGGAGGCGGGTGAAGGCCGTTAAGGGCCTTGATTAGTCTGGGGCTGGCGGCCCATTTCTCGCGCACACGTGACCCACATGAAGTGGGGTGGAGGCGGGAGCGGGAGCGGGCCGGGAAGGCCTCGCGGAGCCTCCTGCACAATTTTACGCCAGCCCCCTCACCACCATCCGGCTCGCTGGGGTGGCATAAAATTCTGACCTGTGTTTCCCTAAGTGGGGAGATACTTATTGAAGAGAGTTTCCCAGACCCTTATAATATCTGGGATATTTATAATTTAGCTATAATTATTTTAAAAAGGCAATCCGTAAGATAGTAATATTCTCTGTTAGTTTTCTTTCTTTGAGGGAAGACTAGTCCAGTTCTTCAGATCCAAACAAGTGTCTGTAGGAATCAGTTTAGTTTGAACTTAATTAAGGGTGACTCATAGGGATGTACGCTTGATTTGGTTGAGTCCCTATATGGGGCTAAAGTCATAAATCACTTCACCCTCCCTAACCCCATTTTGGAGAGCACGTCCATCATGTAGGTGTGTGATATTCTTTCAATGGCCTTCTTCTGGTCCAAGCTGGTGAGGCAGATGTCCAGACCTCTATCCTGTACAGAGGCGATCGTATCCCTGAGTAGTGCGAGGCGATCAGAGATCTTCCTGCCGGGTACATTGCAGGTCTGACTGAGGTGAATCACCAACTCCAGAGCAGACTTGACCCAATTAGTGATGACTTTGGACAGAATTTTGTAGCCCACGTGAAGCAGTGAAATGGGCCGCCAATTTCTGATTTCCTCCCTACTTCCCTTTCTGCTTGTAGATGATGGTGATGATGCCTTTCCTCGTGGATTCTGACATGCTGCTGGCCAGAAGCATACTCTCATACACTTCCAGCAGGTCTGGACCTATCTTGTTCCACAGAGTCGAATACAATGCGGCCGGTAAGCCGTCGGTTCTGGGAGTTTTACTTATCTGAAAGGACTGACGGCCTTTGTCAGCTTGTCTAGAGTTAGCATTTTGTCCAGACTCTCCTGCATACTGTCATCTAAGACCCCTGTGGTAGAGCACGTGGAAGGACGGGGAGGCCATGCTGTCTGTAGGCTTCACTTCATACAGCCTGGCATAAAAGGATTTGCTGATCCTTTTAGTATGTTAGACTGCAATGAAGTTACTGAGTCATCTTCTTCCTTCAGACTGCTGATTACAAGAACACAAGAAATAGGAGCAGGAGTAGACCATGTGGCCCATTGAGCCTGCTCCGCCATTCAATATGATCATGGTTGATCTTGGGCTTCAATTCCATTTTCCTGTCCGCTCCCCATATCTCTTGATTTCCTGCGAGACCAAAACTCTATCCCAACCTTAAATGTATTCAATGATGGAGCATCCACAACCCTCTGTGGTAGAGAATTCCAAAGGTTCACAACCCTTTGAGTGTAGTAAGTTTAGTGAGTGAGTGAATGTAGATCACAGAGCTTTCTCTGTGTACCTTTTGGAAGAAGAAAAGTGCGCACATTTCATCCTGCTCCACCAAGTGGACACTGGACTGGAAGATGATCTTGGAGGCCCCTGCTGGAAAGAGTGTGGCCTACTGGCTCTCCACCTTTTGGAGATCCTTCTTGACATCGACTCCATTGACTGCAGCAGAATCAGATTTTGCATGCTGCTCTGGAGTTGGAACATTTCCCTCTGTTTCTCTCTTTCTTTCTGAATACCTTTGAGGATGAAGAACCTCTTGATGTTCGCCTTTATCGCTTCCCACTAGTGTATCAGGGACTCAAAGAGGGGTTTCATGGTTCTCCAAACTTTGTAATCCCTAATGAGCTCCTTGATGTTTTCTGAGGTCAACAGTTCCACATTCAGCTTCCATGTTCCCTGCCAACCTTTGAGTCATCCTGTAAGTGACAGCCGGCCAGTAGGAGGCAGTGGTCAGAAAAGAGCACTGGCTTGATCTGGGTGGATCTGACCATGAACGCTCGGGACACAAACAGGAAGTCTATCCTGGAAAGGACTATCCCGTTTGGCCTCGACCAGGTGCATCTATGCGGCACTCTGTCTGCAGGGTTGCCGAAGTCACGCAGCTTGGCATCTTTTACTGTTTCTATCAGGAGTCTGGATGTAGCATTGGTTTGCTGTTGGCTCTACTGGATTATCCAGCTACATCAATGATGCAGTTGAAGTTACTGCCTAGAATGATCAGCCTGGATGTCACCAGTAGCAGTGGGAACTGCTGGACGATGGTCAACTGCTTGCTGTTTTGAGCCGGGATGTAAATGTTGATTAACTACAGCAGCGCGCTTTTGTACATTATGTCTGCAATGAGGAGATGATTGCCTACCAGCTCCTTAACCTGGGAGATGGTGTAGTTGCTTCGGTGCAACAGAATATCAGGCCTGAGGAACAGGAATCTTTTCCCCCTGACCAGATCAAATGCCTGTGGGACCACCATCATGACCATTGCCTGTAGGTGCTGAGGTATATGCAGGTAAGCCATACACCTGTAGAAATAGCAGGTCAGCTTTGACTTTGGCAAGGTACCCCAAGGTCAAAACACATTGCATAGTGAACCTAACGCTACACACATTAATGGAAGCAATCTTTAGACCCATGAAAACTGTATGTTGCTCACCACTACAGGTGTCTTTGCTAGTCCCATCCCTTGGGTATCTTCCTGCATACCATAATAGTGCACTGTTGTTGGGATGACAAAACCGAGGGTTGTTCCGCCAGGGTGACTTCGGGTCGGTTGTATAAACATGAAGGTTTGGATTGTCCTCCACTGGTAGTGACTTTCCCTATGTTCCTTATCGAGGACGTTGCTGCTTCTGACTTCCCACAGCTGGGCATCTCGCTGCAATCTGCGCTTTTCGGTCGGGGTGTGCTAGGCCCTTCACTGCTTCCAGTGTTTAGGAGCTGGGAAGGCCTTCTCCTCCAGTTCCTTTCCATTATGCAGCTTCTTTTTGCTGGTGTTGTCTTTTCTGCCCTTCTTCATCCGATGAGGAGCTGCTGCATTCTGATTCAGACATGATCCTCCTCTTGTCACTGGTCTGGGTACTTTGGTACAGGGAAAGAAGCTGGTGAGTCACTGATAATTAACTTATTCTCATTGTAATAGATAGTTTTTAAAGTTACGTTATGGCAGGTCGGCTTGGCCAAGTGGAATGTACATCCTGCAGTGTGAGGGAAGTCATGGACGCACCATGTGTCCCAGACGAATACATTTGCAGGAAGTGTCACTGGCTGCAGAAGCTTGAGCTCCGGGTTTCAGAATTCGAGCGGCGGCTGGAGTCACTGTTGTGCATCTGCAAGTCAGAAGAGTACGTGGAAAGCACGTTTAGGGAGATGGTCGCACCACAGGTTCGGAGCATAGGAGCATGCAGGCAGAGAGGGAATGGGTGACCGCCAGGCAGTCTAAGAGAACCAGGCAGGTAGTGCAGGAATCCCCTGAGGCTATCTTGCTTGCTGATTGGTTTTCCATTTTGGATACTGGTGAGGGCGATGGTTCCTCAGGGGAGTGCAACCAGAGCAAAGTCTGTGACCCCATGGGTGGCTTAGCTGCACAGGAGGGGAGGAAGAAGAGTAGAATAGCAATAGCGATAGGGTATTCGATAGTCAGGGGATCAGACAGGCATTTCTGTGGCAGTAAATGTGACGCCAGGATGGTGTGTTGCCTCTCTGGTGCCAGGGTCAAGGATGTCATGGAACAGCTGCAGGACATGCTTCGGGGTGGGTGAACAGCCAGAGATCATTGTCCACATTGGTACCAATGACATAGGTAGGAAGAGGGATGGGATCTTGAAAGCAGATTTCAGGGAGTTAGGAAGGAAATTAAAAAGCAGGACCTCAAGCACAGTAATCTCAGGATTACTCCCTGTGCCACGTGCTAGTGAGCATAGAAATAGGAGGATTGATCGGTTAAACATGTGGCTGTAGAATTGGTGTAGGAGGGAGGGCATCAGATTTCTGAGGCATTGGGATCGGTTCTGGCAGGTGGGACCTGTACAAGATGGACAGGCTACACCTTAACAGGACCGCGACTAATATCCTTGCAGGGAGATTTGGTAGTTGGAGGGGTAGCTCAAATTGGAAGGAAGTAAAGTTGGTAACAGGAAGTAGAAAAGTAGCAAGTGAAATTAGAAGGCAGGCGAAACAAAGGCAAGCATCAATTAGCTTAGAATGCAGAATAATGTCGAAAAGGCAAAGTTAAAGCCACTCTACCTGAATGCATGCAGCATTGGCAACAAGGTAGATGATTTAAAGGCATAAATAGGTAAATGGGTATGATCTAATTGCCATTATGGAAACGTGGTTACAGGGTGACCAAGACTGGGATCTGAATATTCAAGGATATTTGGCATTTAGGAAGGACAGGCAAAAAGGAAAAGGAGGTGGTGTTGCGCTGATAAGGAATGGGATGAGTACATTAGTAAGGGAGGACCTCAGATGGGCAGAACAAAATGTGGAATCTGTTTGCGTGGAACTAACAACAAGCGGCAGCAAACATTGGTAGCAGTTGTTTATAGGCTACCAAATAGTAGTGGTAGTGAGGGGCATGATATTAATCAGGAGATTAGAGAAGCATGTAGCATGGGTAACACAGTAATCATGGGTGACTTCAAACTGTATATAGACTAGGTAAACCTAATGAGCGCTAAAGCTGTGGAGGATGAGTTTCTGGAGTGTGTTAGGGATGGTTTTCTAGAGCAGTAAGTTGAGGAACCGACTAGAGAACAGGCTGTTTTAGATTTAGTATTATGTAATGAGAAAGGGCTAATTAATAATCTTGATGTAAAAGAACCTTTAGGGATAAGTGACCATAATGTGACAGAATTTTACATTATGTTTGAAAGTGAGTTAGTTCAATCTGAAGCCAGGGTGTTAAATTTGAACAAAGGAAATTATGAAGGTATGAGGGAAAAATTGGCTGAGGTGGATTGGGAAAATACATTAAAAGGCATGACAGTACATCGGCAATGGACAGTCTTTAAATAATTATTACATAATTTACAGCAACTATAAATTCCTTCAAGGCACCAAAACCCCCAAAAGTAAAGGCAGTCAGCTGTGGATAACAAAGCGAGTAGAGGATTGTATAAGATTAAAAGAAAAGCCCTATAAAGTTGCCAGAAATAGTAGTAAACCTGAGGATTGGGAGGATTTCAGAATACAGCAAAGGAGGACCAAGAAACGGATAAAGGAAGAGTAGAATATGAATGTAAACTAGCAAAAAACATAAAAATGGACTATAAGAGCTTCTATAGGTACGTAAAAAGGAAAGATTTGGCTAAGACAAATGGGTCCATTGCAGGCAGAGTCAGGAGAATTTATAATGGGGAATAGAGTAATGGCAGAGAAGCTAAATGATTACTCTGTGTCTATCTTCACTGAGGAAGATACAAGAAATCTCCCAGAATTAGAGATCTAAGGGGCTAGGGAGAATGAGGAACTGAAGGAAATTAATATTAGTAAGAAGGTTGTATTGAAGAAACTAGTGGGGCTGAAGGTTGATAAGTCTCTGAGACCTGATATTCTACATCCCAGAGTGTTGAAAGAGGTAGCTATGGAGATAATGGATGCATTGATCATCATCTTCCAAAATTCTATAGATTCTGGAATGGTTCCTGCAGATTGGAAGATAGCAAATGTCACCTCACTATTTAAGAAGGGAGGGAGAGAGAAAACAGGGAACTACAGACCTGTTAGCCTTACAACAGTAGTACGGAAAATGCTAGAATCTACTCTAAAGGGTGTGATAAATGGACACTTGGATAATAATCTGATTGGGCATAGTCAACATGGATTTATGAATGGGAAATCATGTTTGACGAACCTGTTGGAGATTTGTGAGAATATTACTAACAGAATTGATAAAGGGGAATCAACGGATGTAGTATATTTGGATTTTCAAAAGGCTTTTGATAAAGTCCCCCACAGGAGGTTGGTTAGCAAAATTAAAGCACATGGGATAGGAGGTAATATACAGGCATGGATTAAGGATTGGCTAACAGGCAGAAAACAGAGAGTAGGAATAAATGGGTCATTCTCGTGTTGGCATGCTGTGACTAGTGGGTTACCGCAAGGATCAGTAGTTGGGCCCCAGCTGTTCACAATATATAGCAAGGATTTGGATGGGAGGACCAAGTGTAATATTTCCAAGTTCGCAAAGACACAAAGCTAGGTGGGAATATGTGTTGCAAGGAAGATGCAAAGTGGCTTCAAGGGGATTTGGACAGACTTAGTGAGTGGGCAAGAACATGGCAGATGGAATATAATGTGGAACAATGTGAAGTTATCCACTTTGGTAGGAGGAACAGATGTGCAGAGTATTTCTTAAATGATAAGAGATTAGAAAATGTAGATGTACAAAGGGACCTGGGTGTCCTCATCAACAGGTCACTGAAAGCTAACATGCAGGTATAACAAACAATTAGGAAGGCTAATGGTATGTTAGCCTTTGACACAAGAGGATTTGAGTACAGGAGTAGCAAAGTCTTGTTTCAACTGTATAGAACTTTGGTTGGACCACACCTGGAGTACTGTGCGCAGTTTTGGTCCCCTAACCTTTGGAAGGATATTATTGCCATAGAGGGAATGCAACGAAGGTTCACCAGACTTGTTCCTGGCGGGGCTGTCCTATGAAGAGAGATTGGGGAAACTGGGCCTGTATTCTCTAGAGTTTTGAAGAATAAGAGGTAATCTCATTGAAACCTACAGAATACTTAAAGGGATAGACAGGGTAGATGCAGGTAAGATGTTTCCCCTGGTTGGGGAGTCTAGAACCAGAGACACAATTTCAAAATAAGGGGGAAGCCACTTAGGACAGAGATGAGGAGAAATTTCTTTACTTAGAGGGTTGTGAATCTTTGGAATTCTCTACCCCAGAGGGCTGTGGAAGCTAAGTCATGAGTATATTTAAAACAGAGATTGACAGATTTCTAAATACAAATGGCATAAAGGGATAGTGTGGCAAAAAGGCATTGAAACGGATGATCAACCATGATCATATTGAATGGTGGGGCAGGCCTGATGGGCTGAATGGCCTATTCCTACATTCCTATATTCCTCAGATGCTCCTTTAAACCTACCTCTGACCAACATTTTGGTCATCTGCCCTAATATCTCCTTAAGGGGTCAAGTGTCAAATTTCATTTGATAAGGATTCAGTGAAGTGCCTTGGGATGTTTTACTATGCTAAAGAAGCTATATAAATACAAGTTATTGTTGTTCTACATTGGAAGGAGATTCAACAGTTCAAATTGTTCCTTTTCTGGCTCAGAGAGATTTTTAAAATTCATTCTTGTCACTTGCAAGGCCAGCATTTACTGCCCTAATTACTCTTGAACAGGTGACAGTGAGTCACCTTCTTTGAACTGCTGCAGTCCCTGTGGTACAGGTACACTCACAGTGCTGTTAGGGAGGGAGTTCCAGGACTTTGACCCAGCAACAGTGAAGGAACGGCAATATAGTTCCAAGTCAGGATGATGTGTGACTTGGAGGGGAACTTGCAGGTGGTGGTGTTCCCATGCATCTGCTGCCCTTGTCCTTCTAGGTGGTAAAGGTTGTGGGTATGGAATGTGCTGTCAAAGGAGCCTTGGAGAATTGCTACTGTGCATCTGGAGATGGTACCCACTTGGAGGGATTGAATATTTAAGGTGATGGAAGGGATGCCAATCAAGAGGGCCACTTTATTTTGGATGGTGTTGATCTTCTTGAGTGTGATTGGAACTGCACTGATTCAGGCAAGTGGCAAGTATTCCATCACACTCCTGACTTGTACCTTGTAGATGGTGGACTGGGGAGTCAGGAAATGTGTTACTCACCACAGAATTCCAAGCCTCTGACCTGCTCTTGTAGCCACAATATTTATATGACAGGCCCAGTTAAGTTTCTGGTCAATGGTAACCCCAGGATGTCGATGGTGGGGGATTCTGCCATGGTAATGCCATTGAATGGCAAGGGGAGTTGGTTAGATTGTCTCTTGTTGGAGGTTGTCAGTGATTGGCTTTTGTGTAGCATGAATGTTACTGTCACTTATCAGCCCAAGCCTGAATGTTGTCTTGGTCTTGCTACATACCACCATGAACACACACACAGAAGGGTAGAGAGAGCCAGACAGAGCGAGAGAGAGAGAGAAATACAGAGAGAGAGGGAGACAGACACAGAGGACTGGATTTTACCGAGCTCCCGCTGGCAAGCTCCGTGACTGGGGGGCTGGCAGATCATTCCGGCAGAGGCTCGCCAAGTAGCTCGATGCCAGGAGAGCCTGGCCCGATCCTCCCAGCGGTGGAGATTCTCCGTGGTGGCCCCCCTGCTGCTGGGTGATGGGCCCTGCATCTACATATTTAAAATCAATAAAATGAATACATTAACATAAACTTGCCTTCAATATTCCAGGCCCACCAAGATCTTCAGTGCATCGGCCGGCACTCCCGTGCCTTCACTTCCCTGTCTGGGGAAAGCAGGTGTGACACTGGTGGGGGGAGGGGAGTAAAGACTTCTAGTGCAGTGGGGGGAAACGGGGTCAAATAAATGTAATGACTGTAGGGGATGGTGGGATGGGGTGAACATTAAATTTTGTACAGTCTGGGCAGCCGGGGGATGGTCAGATTTCAAAGCTAAGTGTTTTGGGGTGGAAGGGCAAATACTTAATGTAATTGCTATTTAGGGGTGGGAAAGGGGCATTGTAGTTTTATTTGATAAATTTTGGGGGGGGGTCTGTGTCTTTAAAAATTTAAATTTGCTGGCAAGGCTGGCTGCCCTTTAAAAATGGCGACAGCGCCAGTGCACGGGCAGCTGATGCATTGCCGGTGTCGGACAGCCAGCTCCTCCACATGATGGGAGGGTGGGCCGCCAGGCTATTTAAATGAGCCGCCGTGCGGGAGATAGCTGTGGCTTTAAGGCGTGCGGCCGCTATTTTTTAAGCCTGCTGCAGAGAGCGGTGGCGGGCTCTTAAAATCCAATCCAGAGAGTGGGAGAGAGAGAGAGACAGACACGGGGGCGGTGGGGGGAAGAGAGAGACAAACAGACACACAGAGAGGGAGAGTGTGTGTAAGCTGGTTACCCATTTACACAGGTACCTTCCCTCAGACATTGTGGAATCTTTCCTTACTCTTGATATCAATGGCACATAACAAGGACACAAAGTATTTGTTTTCACAAACTACTTTATTCACCTTCTAAATTACAGATATACTTCCTGTGCTGGTAGTTGGTAACCCGGCATGCAAGAGTTGGTCCTCGGGTGGTCGGTCAGCCGAACGCTTTCTCTTCACGTCTTCAGTGACTGACTGGGTCACCTCTTCCTGACTGCAGCAACAATGTCCTTGTGGTCTGTGGCTTTATACCCCTTTCTGACCCTTTGCCCTTGACATATTAGGTAATGTCTTGAATTGGGCCATCCGATTGGGTTTCAGTGCCTTTATCAATCCCACCATGGCTATGCAAGACCACCTACATGTGGTTATATCCTCTCAGCGGTTGGGGGAGCGGGGCGGTCTTGGGTCCATACCAGCAATGGATGTGATATCTGCATCTTGATAAGGCAGAAGGAAACCATTCACACATTCCGAGAGGCCATCGTCTATTAGAGCTGTTGTTGACAGAGTGTCTAATGTTGTAATAGTCTGAGGCTATCACCTTAGTGGCGCGTGTGTGTGTGGTGATGTCTTCGGTCAGAATTCGTCTCCCTTTGTCCCGATGTCCTCTGCACTCCATGTTTTTCTCACTCTTTGTCAAACTCTGCAAACAAAATCTCGAAGTCCCACTTTACATCTGTAACAAGCACATTTTGCAATTTGACAGAGCAGTTAAAACACAAACTGAAATCCAGCAAAGATCCAGATCTTTGAATGAAAACATTATAAAAATACATTCCACTTAGAAGAGACAGACAGACAGACACACACACACACACACACACAGAGGCGGAAGAGAGAGAGACACACAGACAAGCAGAGGAGAGGGTTATTCCTCCCTTTTGCTTCTCCACTGTGTGTAGAAACACCGCTGATCACAAATCGAATAATTTAACAAAAATAACTGCTATTTTTTTGCAATGGGTTATTCAGTACATAGTATGCTACAAATTTAACTGGGGCTTGATGTTTCAAGCCTTATTTTTAAAATAGGGAGAATAAGGTAAAAGTCACAACCTTTATTTGCATCAAAATCAAATCCAATAGTCATGGCATCAAAAAGAAAATAATGTACAGTTTGTATAAGTAGTCAACAGGTGTTTAGAAAAAATACATCTGAGAGACAGAATGATTTACAACACATAATTGAGTTTAAAAGCAGACAATCAATACTTTATTCCATTTGGCAATATTTAAAATTAGAATAGTATTACGACAAGGTGAGAAAGGTGTCTAGGGGTCTTTTACTGTCTTCACCTGGTCTTATTGGAACAGGGTTTAATTTTAAACACAATGGGCTGAATTTTACCAGCTCCTCGATGCTGCAGGTCGCGGCAGGGAGGCCAGTAAAATGCTGCAGAGAGAGGCCTGCCTCGATCCATGACGTTGAGAAGGGCCCGCCGCATATTACCGGCGGCGGCAGGACGTTGGTGCGGCTCCACTTGCCGGATGGCGGCGGCGGCACCACAATTAATATATAGTAAAGAGTACTTTCCTTTGCTGATTATCGAGCCCGCCGCCTCTCTATCGACATTTCCGGATTTTTCGCTGAACAGGTGGTTGTCACATGCCATTCTGTTCATGATTTGAAAAGCCGGCGGGTCCTCAGAGGCAGAAGTTGTCTCCAGCGAAAGTAAGTTTTGTTTTTCAGGGGTCTAACTGTGCATTACGGGACACCAGTTGGAGGAAGCACTGAGGGTGGCAAGGGCGCCGAATGTACTCTGGGTGGGGGACTTCAATGTCCATCACCAAGAGTGGCTCGGTTGCACCATTACTGACCGAGCTGGCCAAGTTGTAAAGACATATCTGTTAGACTGGGTATGCGGCAGGTGGTAAGTGAACCAAGAGAAAAAAACATACTGGACCTCGTACTCACCAATCTGCCTGTCGCAGATGCTTCTGTCCATGACAGTATTGGTAGGAGTGACCACCGCAGTCCTTGTGGAGACGAAGTCCTTCACATTGAGGATACCCTCCATTGTGTTGTGTGGCACTATCACCGTGCTAAATGGGATAGATTTCGAACAGATCTAGCAATGCAAATCTGGGCATCCATGATACACAGTGGGCCATCAGCAGCAGCAGAATTGTACTCAAACACAATCTATAACCTCATGGCCCGGCATATCCCCCACTCTACCATTACCATCAAGCCAGGAGACCAACCCTGGTTCAATGAAGATTGCTGGAGGGCATGCCAGGAGCAGCACCAGGCATACCTCAAAATGAGGTGTCAATCTGTTGAAGCTACAACCCAGGACTACTCGTGTGCCAGACTGTGTAAGCAGCATGCAATAGACAGAGCTAAGCGATCCCATAACCAACGGATCAGATCTAAGCTCTGCAGTCCTGCCACATCCAGCCATGAATGGTGGTGGACAATTAAACAACAGGAGGAGGTGGCTCCACAAATATCCCCATCCTCAATGATGGGAGAGCCAGTGCAAAAGATAAGGCTGAAGCATTTGCAACAATCTTCAGCCAAAAGTGCCGAGTTGATGATCCATTTCGGCCTCCACCTGAAGTCCCCAGCATCACAGATGCCAGACTTCAGCCAGTTCGATTCACTCCACGTGATATCAAGAAATAACTGAAGGCACTGGATACTGCAAAGGCTATGGGCCCTGACAACATTCCAGCTCCATAACATGCCACGCCCCCTAGCCAAGCTGTTCCAGTACAGCTACAACACTGGCATCTACCCCGCAATGTGGAAAATTGCCCAGGTATATCCTGTGCACAAAAAGCAGGACAAATCCAACCCGGCCAATTACCGCCTCAACAGTCTACTCTCAATCATCAGTAAAGTGATGGAAGGTGTCATCGACAGTGCTATCAAGGGGCACTTGCACAGCAATAACCTGCTTTCTGATTGGGTTTGGGTTCCGCCAGGGCCACTCAGCTCCTGACCTCATTACAGCCTTGGTTCAAACATGGACAAAAGAGCTGAACTCCAGAGGTGAGGTGAAACTGACTGCCCTTGACATCAAGGCAGCATTTGACCGAGTATGGCATCAAGGAGCCCTAACAAAACTGAAGTTAATGGGAATCGGGGAAAACTCTCCGCTGGTTGGAGTCATACTTAACGCAAAGGAAGATGGTTGTGGTTGTTGGAGGTCAATCATCTCTGTCCCAAGACGTCACTGCAGGAGTTGCTCAGGGTAATGTCCTTGGGCTAACCATTTTCAGCTACTTCATCTATGACCTTGCCTTTATCATAAGGTCAGAAGTGGGGATGTTCATTGATGATTGCACAATGTTCAGCACCATTTGCGACTCCTCAGATACTGAAGCAGTCCGTGTAGAAATGCAGCAAGACCTGGACAATATCCAGGCTTGGGCAAATAAGTGACAAGTAACATTTGTGCTACACAAGTGCCAGGCAATGACTATCTCCTACAAGAGAGAATCTGACCATCTCCCCATGACATTCAATGGCATTACCATCACTGAAACCCTCACTATCAACATCCTGGGGGTTACCATTGACCAGAAACTGAACTGGAGTTGCCATATAAATATTGTGGCTACAAGATTTGGTCAGACGCTAGGAATCCTGTGGCAACGCACCTCCTGACCCTCCAAAGCCTGTCCAACATCTACAAGGCACAAGTCAGGAGTGTGATGCAATACTCTCCACTTACCTGGATGGGTGCAGCTCCAACAACACTCAAGAGCTCGATATCATCCAGGACAAAGCAGCCCGCTTGATTGGCACCCCATCAACTAACATTCACTCCCTCCACCACCGAACACAGTGGCAGCAGTGTGTACTATCTATAAGATTTACTGCAGCAACATACCGAGTCTCCTTAGACAGCAGCTTCCAAACCCACGACCTCTACCACCTAGAAGGACAATGGCAGCAAGTGCATAGGAACACCACCACCTGCAAGTTCCCCTCCAAGCCACTCACCATCCTGACTTGGAACTGTATCGCCGTTCCTTCACTGTCACTGGGTCAAAATCCTGGAACTCCCTTCCTAACAGCATGGTGGGCATACCTACCCCACATGGACTGCAGCGGTTCATGAAGGCAACTCACTACCACCTTCTCAAGGGCAATTAGGGATGGGCAATAAATGCTGGCCTAGCTAACGACGCCCACATCCTCATGAATGAATAAAAAAAAGGGAGGGTGGGTATTCCGGGGTCTAACTCTGCATTACCAAAGGGAGTCACTGCAATTCCGCCCTCCGTAATGGTTGGTAGCTCTGTGCTATTGACTGCCTCTGTCACTGAAGCAGCAATGGCACTGTAGTCACCCTGTATGTGGGGAGCGTGCCAGAGACGATAGGCGTGTGAAACTTATATGTCGGGGGTCAATTTTTGCAGCATGTTCAATCTTTATGTTCTTATGCGGTGCTACTCTTAGTGGGAGCGAAGACGGGCAATGTTAAGCCATACCACACAGCTGCTGCACAAAAGCACCTGGTGTACCACTCAACATCAATCTCTGCCCTGTCAGGAACCTTCGAAGAATTGAAAGAACCGAGCTGAATTGCAACTTGAAGATGGGGATGGTTCATCTTGTATGCATTGATGCGCTTCTTGAGAGGATCCATATGTGCCGCAGCCAAAACCAACAGGGAGATTGAGCGGCACAGTGGTGCAGTGGTTAGCACTGCAGCTTCACAGCTCCAGTGACCCAGGGTCGATTCTGGGTACTGCCTGCATGGAGTTTGCAAGTTCTCCCTGTGACCATGTGGGTTTCTGCCAGGTGCTCCGGTTTCCTCCCACAGCCATAGACTTACACGTTAATATGTAAATTGGCCATTATAAATTGCCCCTAGTATAGGTAGGTGGTAGGGGAATTGAGGGAAGGTGGGGATGTGGTAGGAATATGGGATTAATGTAGAATTAGCATAAATGGGTGGTTGATGGTTGGCACAGACTCGGAGGGCCGAAGGGCCTGTTTCAGTGCTGTATCTCTAAATAAATAAATAAAAGATGCAGCCCACACAGAGGCCCCCAGTGGTGAGCAGCCTCACCCAAGGACAGATTGCCACACATCTACAGGTCCCGCATGCCATACCTGTAGGTGTCAGAGGCAACTGTGGATGTCGTGAGAAGCAGTGATCATCTCTGTGCCCTGCTGAATGATGACCTGCAGCCCAGGGGCTTCAGGGGATATCTTATGCCTGTGGCCCTCAAAGTGACAGCAGCTCTCAATTTTTACGTCTCTGCATCATTTCAGGGGCCCACTGGAAACCTTTATGGGATCACACAGTCATCAGTGCACCGCTGCATCAGGGAGGTCACCGATGCCTTGTTCCGATATCCACTTCACGACAGACCCTGGAAGCTAAATCGAGAGGGCCACCGGTTTCGACTCCATCGCGGGATTCCCACTGGTGCAAGGGGTCACAGATTGCACTCATGCGGCCATCAAGGCTCCCGCTGGGTGACCAGAATACATAAACCGTAAGGACTTCCACTCAGTCAATGTGCAGCTCATATGGGATCACCGGAAGCGATTCATGCAAATCTGTGCCTGCTTTCCAGGCAGCTGCCATGATGCCTTCATCCTGTGCAGTTGCAGCTGCTGTTCACTGAAATGGCTGATGGAGGGGTGGCTACTTGGGGACAAGGGCTACGCCTTGCAGACACCAGTGAGACAGCCCACCACTGCTGCAGAAGAGCGATACAATGCCAGCCACGGAGCTACAAGAGCCACCATTTAGCAAGCGTTCGGTATGCTTAAAATGCAATTCCACTGTCTGGATAGATCAGGTGGTGCCCTGCAATATGGGCCGGAAAGTGTAGCTCACATCATTGCTGTTTGCTGTGCTCTGCACAACTACACAGTGAATAGCGGGGAGGCCTTGCAGGATGAAGAGAGACATGAGCAGGACTTATCCTCAGACGATGACCACGCTGAGGTCTTGCAGCAGGGAAGGCACATGGGAAGACAGAGAACATCCAGGCACTGCATGCAGGGCAAGCAACAAGCTAGGGATGCATGGCAGTGCCTCATTTCTCAAAGGTTCTCCACGTCATAGGAACCGTCATGGGCTCTGCACGCCACACAGAACCCTCATTCACCTGTTGTGCAGCAGTCCACATCTGTAACATCTTTGAAGCAACCATTACTGGCAGCAGAATACTGAGCCATTGTCCATGTTACTGCATCTGTGGAGATGCACACGAGTGATACTGGCATGGCAATGATGTTATTCCATACATTGGCAATTCTGTAAGGCCAATGATGTAATGGGAGGAGCCACGATCGGTACATGCTGGCACACTTCATTCACACAGTAAAAGTGCTGCAATGTTGATGATGATGATTTTGTTTCTGGCCTTTCTAAGGTGTTGTGTCACCCATGCAGACCTATCTGTGTCAGGATGCTTGTTGGAAATGCTTGCAAATTCTCCTATGTGGTGCCACTTCTGCGCTAGCAGCCTGACTGTAGGAAGCCCTTTGACTGTGGATGACTTTGGTGGTCATACCCTGCGCACATGAAGCCTAGAGGGCTCTGGCTGGCTGGGAGAGTGATCGTTCATCCCCTTCCAGCATTGGACCCTTTGATGCAGATAGCCCCATAACAACTCACCTTCTCTGCCACCTCCAGCCTGACTGCCTTGTTCAGGTGGAAGGGCCTCTTCTTACCACTGCTGGTGAAATGGACCTCCCGCTTTGCCCGGACAGCCTGGAGGAGAGTGAGCAGTGAGGCTTCACTACACTGTGGGGCCAGTCGAGAGCACCCCTCAGCCATCCTCTGCTTTTGATGTCCTTTCAATGCAAAGGTGACTCCGCTGTGTAACAGCTTTAACATCTGGCTGCAAGGTTTGTCTTGCACATGTTTGAAAACCAATGCAGGACTGGGGTGGGGGATGGTGGGCGGTGATCTGTGCTGCTATCATGGCTTTTCAACAATTACACATCGACACATGTGCACGAACACTTTGCTTCTGCAGCAGCTGATCATATTTATTGGTGTAATATTTGTAGTTGGCAATGCAGCTAGAATATGAACATATTTTCCTGTTTTTTTTTTAAGAGAGATGGTATAATTGTAATTACATGTATTTTCACATAACAGTTAGAGAAATGAATACAGATTCCAAATGCATATTAGTCTGCACCTTTTCATAGTCAGATGATTAGATGCTCACTGTAGGTAATTATTCTTCAATGCAAGCAGCACAGTGGTTAGCACCGTAGCCTCACGGCTCCAGCGACCCAGGTTCAGTTCTGGGTGCTGTCTGTGTGGAGTTTGCAAGTTCTCTCTGTGACCATGTGGGTTTCCGCCGGGTGCTCTGGTTTCCTCCCACAACCAAAGATTTGCAGGTTGATAGGTAAATTGGCTATTGTAAATGGCCCCTAGTGTAGGTAGGTGGTAGGAGAATGGTGGGGATTGGGTAGGGAATATAGGATTAATGTTGGTCAGCACAGACTCAGTGGCTGAAGGGCCTGTTTCAGTGCTGTATCTCTAAATAAATAAATAAAAATAAATAAGTTATGGTTTATTTCTGTTGTGTATTTGCCTTTTATGGTGTATTTAAGTCTCACGTCATGGAATGTGCAAAATTAAGATTATTCACCCAGGTGCAGCACGCCTACAAGAAGGAATGTTCCACTCGAGTGGAAGAAGAGGATCGCAACTTCACAGGACACTGGGACACAGCAGGGTGAGTATGTGGCAGCAAAGCAGAAAGTGTTGGGGAAACTCAGCAGGTCGGGCAGCATCTGTGGAGAGAGAAGCAGAGTTAACTTTCAGGTCTGTGAACTTGGGACAAGTTAACTTTGCTTCTCTCTCCACAGATGCTGCCTGACTTGCTGGATTTCTGCAGGACTATCTGCTTTGCTGCCAGATTGACAGCAGCCCCACTCTTCAGCAGTCAGCTAAGTAGCTGTTGACATCTGTCAGGAAGCAGGTGCTGGGGCACATAAACTAGGGCCCCAGCACCTGCTGCACAGCTGTCAAATACTCTCTGGCTGCGCTGAATGTCCCTCCTCTCCCCACGTGATATGGGTGGGGCGGCATGCGGCCTCTATGGAAAATGAGCCCCCGTGATTAATATCGCAGGGGCTCGGTGGCGGCCGGCAAATGCGGGCGTGCCGCCGAGTTCAAAATAAAATTCAGCCCATGTGTTTTGAGCTCCCCCTTTGTGCATCCTTGTTCACAGCTTTCCAATTAAAAGGCAAAGAAATGATTAAACCTAAAGAAAGCTTGGTGTGAAGAAGGAAAGTGAAATTTATTAAACTTAAATTTGAACTCTAATATGGTTAATTCCCATGGATATACGACACGCCCACGCTAGCATGCACACGCAATACACATATGCAAATAGGGACAGAAAAAAGCTGAAGAAAAATAAAATGGAGAGGTTTGAGGCAGGGGGTTTCTTGTTACTGTCTCTGTTTCCAGCTTGCTGTAGAGTCCTTGATTGTAGACAACTCTTACTTTTCATTGGGACCTGTATTCTTCTTAAACCTTGTTCACTGTCGGAGACTTCTCTCTTGGTGTTCATATGTCTTCAATGGTTTCTGCAGCTGGTGAGAGTTAGATGACAGCAGACAGGAGAGAGGTGTTCTCATTCCAGGAGCTAACAGCCTGCCTAGTTCAAAATCCTGTTGGAAGTTCAAATTCAAAAAAACTCCAAGTCAGCCAATCATGTGACCAAACTGGTCCGACCATGTCCGTTTGCGTATTCGGCCATCTTAGCAGTTAACCTGGAATGCTATAATAAAAAGAAGAAATGCTGGAAATACTCAGCAGGTCTGGCAGCATCTGTGGAGAGAGAAGCAGAGTTAACATTTCGGGTCAGTGACCCTTCTTCGGAACTAGACCTGAAATTTTAACTCTGCTTCTCCCTCCACAGATGCTGCCAGAGCTGCTGAGTATTTCCAGCAGTTCTTGTTTTTATTTCAGATTTCCAGAATCCGCAGTATTTTGCTTTTATGGAATGCTAGCCTTTCCACCTTCAATGTCTAGTAATCAAAAGTCCATTGTTGTTTAAATTGGAGCAGGGAATATCTTTGTCCTTTGAAGTACTTGTCTGTTGATATGCTAATGTCTTTCTCCAGCCAAACTCTCCAATTGATTTTAAAGCAAGTTCTTGCTTCACCAGCAATAGTTTAAAATCAATGTTTGTGTGGCAAAATTAATTTTCCTCATTCTTGGCAGGTGGTGAGCTTGCCTGACAATAGTTTCAGGTTGTGAACCAATAGATTATAAGCATACATCTTTCACTCCAGGCAAGAAAGCTGCAGCACCCTCTTCCTTCTTCTCTTTGTCCTTCTTTGATATGTTTTCCTTGCTGTGGCACTTGGTGGGGGGACAATTGCTGGTCTCTTTCGCAGTAGCAGCCACGTTCGGCGTTCCTTCCTTGTGCCTCTCCTTGATTCTTGCCATCTGTACATAACGGAGGCATTTTAGCAGATTAATATATTGTGGATTAGACTCTATTATAAAACAGTATCATCTGTCTTACATGAGAAATTCCATGTGGTCACCTCAATGGTTAAAAAGTAACCAAACAATATTTAAAAAATTACAAATCTGAAAAGACAAACAAAATAAACTGATACAATGATGATCAAGGTAAGTTTTAGAGAGTTCAGAAATAATAAATAGATTTATGCTGCTTGTGTTTGGACATACCATCGTTCTTTTTATCCCAGTAGATATTTCCTGTTATGAATTGAGGCTTTCTGAAAGAAAATGCAAAATGTGAATGACTCAATAGTTTGCTTATAGAAACAATAGATGTGACTGAACCCAAGAAGGTACCTATGGCAGACCTAAATTTGTAAGAATATACCTGGTTTTAAGTTACAAGTGTAAAATGAGGAAAAATACAAGCCAGCTTTTTAAGAAGGTAATTTGGCGTATTTAATTTAACTACGCAGAGCAATGAGAATGTGGAACCTGCTATCATGTGCAGTGGTTGAGGCAAATAGCATAGTTGCATTTAGGAGGAAACTAGGTAAGTACATGAGGGATAAAGGAATAGAAACATGCTAATAGGTGAGATGAAGTAGAGTGGGTGGAGGCTTGCGTGCAGCATTAAACACTGGCATAGACCAATTTGGAAAATAGCCTGTTAGTGTTGTAATTTCTATGGAATTGTGTGTAATAAATAGCAATGTTGTATCAAACACAACACCTGGTGGCAATACTTTTGTTACCTTTTCACACTTATTATAATTTAAAACTAGGTATATTGAACTGAATTAGCAACATTTCATCTGAAATTCTTGAACATTTATGTTGCGATAATACAGATAAAGCTGCCAACACAACAGGCTGCAAACTGCTCATCAAACTCTTCCCATGGAAAGCATAATAAATTCCACTGAGTAAATTGAAGGAGATGATCAACAAATCACACTTAGTTGCGGGATGATCATTCACTGTCGTATCTAAAAGAAAGGTTTTTTTTATATGCAAAATTCTTTCACATGTTGATAAACCACTACAAAATTATACAACTGTTGCAAAATCACACTTCCCAAGGTTGTAGTAGCGTTGATTTAATTGCACCATAATTTGCTGCAGGAGTGAATCTACTGGGATCTGCCATTAGTTAGACTTGCCTTGCATGTTTCGTCTTTTTCAAGTTTTTGAATGGCAAGTTGCTGAAAGTGTGAGGTGATAACATCACAGTCAGGAAAACAAAGCAAGCAACCTTAAATCGATCAGACAATGATTGCACTGTTAATTTCACAAGGACTGAAAAAGAATTGTAAATTAGAGTGGTTGAATTCAATGCAAAATCAGCTACAGAAAGGAAAATAAAAAGAGGAAAAGATAGATTGGATTAAGAGACAGTGAGAAAAAGACAAATCCAATTTTTATTTTAAATGTTTTATATCTCCAATAATTAAAACCTGAAGGAATGAGAATTTCACACTTGTAATAATTAATTCAGTGCCAGCAAACTCATTTGGAAGTAGTTAATATTTATTGCATCACTAAAAGGATACTTAGACTGAAATGGACAGGATTTGAACTTCCTGTGGCTAGTTTAGTTCATATCTACTGTGCAAAAACAGCAACTTCAGCAGGACAGCAAGATGTCATTTTCCTGAAGCTAATGGCAGAGAAACAACTTTGACAGCAATTTTTGGATTTCCACGTTTAACCATTAACAGCTGTCCAATATATGTGAAGGCAGTCAGTAACCCAAATCAACATACAGCACCTGCCCACACTCAATGTGAAAAGAGCTAAGATTCTGTACAGGAAATAAAAGACCACTGGACAGTGTCTTTGCAATTTTCTGTGGTTTATGCTAATTTAAACTGTAGCACTTACCGCTTCTACCCTGGAGAGTATTCCAGAGGGACACAATGGCTGAAACAAGAACTCCCATCACCACAGGGACCAGGACCATCAAACGGTTTCTTTTACCTAAAATAGATTTATAGAATTTTACAAAACAGGAGACGACCATTCATCTCATCATGCTTATGTCAGCTCTGAGGGAACTACCCACTTAGTCCATTCCCCTGCCCTTTCCTCATATCCTTTTAAATGTTTATTTTTCCAACATTCATCCGCTTCTCTTTTGAAAAGCATTCCAGATTCTGCTTGCACCACTATTTCTGTTGAGGCATTCCATATCCTGAAAACACATTGCATATAAAAGTTCTCCTAACCTCTCCCTTCAGTGTGTGATAAGTTTATGTCTTTACTGAAGATTAGAAATAGTTATTCCTGATTTAACATTAAAACTGGTCATAATTTTGAAATTTTCTGTCACATTATCTTCCAGCTTGCTTTCTTCTAAAGAAAACAGGTCCAAATTCTATTGTCTCTTCCTAGTTACATGTTCACATCCCTGGTATCATCTTACTGCACCCTCTCATGTCCTCAACATCCTTTCTACATCAAGGTGCATAAATTGGGCACATTACTGTAAATTTGACCTAACCAATGATTTGTGTAGGTTTAAGCATTCTTTGCTTTTGTCCTTAATACACATATTTATAAAACCTAGAATTCCATATTCCCATTTGCTCTTTTTAAATTACGGCTTTATGAACTTGTCCGCCACTTTTAAAAGGTAACCACATTCCTTATTTTGGTGTTATCTGCAAATTTTGGCATTGTGCTTCCTATATTCAAACCCACTGACCTTCCTGTCTGAAAAACATTAATCATGACCGTCCATTTGAAATAACTTGGCATCCAAGTTGCCACCTTTTAATACCATTTGCCTTTATTTTATCAATATGCTTTCTGCATGGCACCTTATCAAATGTCTTTTGAAAATTCATAATCTCCACATTCATTGTATTTCTATTATCAAAACACACTGTTAATTCCACTGAAATTTCTCAGACACAACTTGCCTTTTCCAAACCAACCGACAGTCTCTCATGGCATTACTTATGGTAAATCCAGAACAGCTGTCTTCGGGTCAAACAGGGCTAGAGAGAGAAGGGGAATAACTGGAACAAAGTAGAAATGGGAGGGGACTGGTGGGGGAGTTATTGGGGGGGGGGGGGGGGGGAAAGGCGGGGTTGCAGAGAGGAGGAAAGGAGAGCAGTTAGGTGAAACAACCCGAGTTAGTGTGGAATGGGAAATGATTTCAAAGTTCCTTCCAGTTGGAGTGGAAAAATCTGAGTGGAGGGGGGTGCGGGGGGGGGAGTTGGTGGCAGGAAAAGTAGTTCAATGATGGGGTCCCCACCAGCAGGGGGACATTTTGTCTGTGCTCAGCAAAACCTGCCCTGCAACACTAGAAGAGGCTGGCAACATTTAAAAGGGGAAAAAGTCCAATCTTTTAGTGAAGGCCTCAGCCAAGATTGAGGTAAGAGACTGGGATGAACTAGGGAGAGAAAAGCTACCATTAGACCCTATTTCTCTATCCAGGGACTAAATGGTCTTCTTGCCACTACCCCAGGGATTATTGCCAAGTTTCCAACAATCCCAGACAGCTGTGTAAGAAGTTCAGTTGGGAGGAAGGTGGGATAGGAACTGTGGTGCTACTCCTCCACTGGTAGCTGCCTACAGTTCAAGGAGGGAAATTAAATTTGAGGCAGGGAGGATACATTAGGCCCTTCTACCTGTTCACCTCCTTTCCCTGCTATCCCATCCAAAACTGGGTAGATACTCCAGCCACTATTGCCTAATTTACAAATTCTCCAAATCTGTTCCGACATTAAATGAGAGCATGGCTTATCTGTGATCTAACTCTGTATACCCACCTTTGTCCCATATCACTTGATACCTTTGGTTAACAAAAATCTATTAATCTCAGATTTACTATTAATACCTAGAATCATAGAGTCACTTATGGCACAGGAGGAGGCCATTCAGCCCATCTAGTCCATGCCAGCTCTCTGTAGAGCAATCCAGTCAGTCCCATTCCCCCACTCGATTCCCCATAGCCCTGCAAGTTTATTTGCTTCAACTGTCCATCCAATTTCCTTTTGAAATCATAGATTGTCTCTGCCTTCACCACCCTCATAGGCAGAAAGTTCCTGGACATTACCATTCGCTGCATAAAAATGTTCTTCCTCACTTCCCCCCCTGCATCTTTTGCCCAAAACCTTAAATCGGTGTCTACTAGTCCTTGTACTATCAGCTAACAGGAACAGTTTTTTTTTGTCTACCCTTCCAAAACTGTCATAATCTGTACACCTCTATCAAATCTCCCCTCAATCTCCTTTGCTCCAAGAAGAACAACCCCAGCTTCTGCAACCTAACCTTCTAGCCAAAATCTTCATTCCCTGGTAAATTTCCTCTGCACCCTCTCACTGACCCTCACATCCTTCCTAAAGAGTGGTGACCAGAACTGGGCACAATACTCCAGTTGGGGCCTAACCAGAGCTTTTTAAGGTTCAGCATAACTTCTCTGCTTTTGTACTCAATACCTCTATCTATGAAGTCCAAGATCCCATATGCTTTGCTAATTACTCTCTTAATATCTCCTACCACCAAAGATCTATGCACATGAACTCCCAGGTCCCTTTGTTCCTGCACACTCTTTAGAACTGTGTCATTAAGTTTACATGACCTATCCCCATCCCTTTTGCCAAAATGCCATCTGCCACTTGTCTTCTCATTTTGCTAGCTGATCTATGTCCAGTCAATTTGTATCATCCTCACTGTTTGCTACTCCAAGTTTGGTATCATCTGCAAATTATGACATTTTATATATATGAAATAATATAGTGGTCCCAGCACTGACCTTTGAGGAACACTACTGTCTACCATCCTCCAGTCTGAAAAATAACCATTTATCATGACTCACTATTTTTTGTTGTCCTTAAGCCAATTGTTTTATCCAAGCTGACACTGACTCTCCTATTTAATTAGCCTCAATTTTGTTAACCAGCCTTTTATGTGGAACTTTGTCAAATGCTTCCTTAAAATCTAAATAGACAGCTTTCATTGCATTCCCTTCATCAATCTTCTCAGTTACTTCATCAAAAAATTCAATTAGATCAGTCAAGCATGATCTGCCTTTCACAAATCTGTGCTGGCTATCTTTTATTTGTTCAAACCTCTCCAAGTGTCTGATAATTTTGTCCCTAATTGTTTCTAAAACCGTACCAACCACCGATGTCAACTGACCAGCCTGTAGTTACTATGTCTCTCCTTACACCCTTTCTTGAATAAGGGTGTTACATTTGGCACTTTCCAATCCACTGGCACCTCCCCCATTTCTAGGAAAGACTGGAAGATTATGGTAAGCCCTTCCACTTTCTCTACCCCCATTTCCTTTGGCAACCTTGGATGCAAATCAGGCAACTTATCCACTGAGCTTAGCCAGCCTTTCCAGTACCCCTCACCTCAATTTCCACTTTATCCATTACCTCTGCCAACTCCATTTCTACTGATATTTTCTCCTTTAGTAACCACCAATACAAAGCACTCATGAAGTATCCTAGCCTTGCACCTCTAAGCATAGATCACCCTCTTTGTCCTACATTCACCTGATCAAGAAGTTGGGGCCTTGGTTTAATGTCTCATCAGAAAGACAGCACCTTCGACAGTACAGCACTCCTGCAGCACTGCACTGGAGCATCAGCCTTGATTTTTATGCTGAAAAGCCAGTGAGGCTTGAACCCTGAAGCTTGTGACTCAGGGGTGAGAGTGCTACTAACTGAGCTACAGCTGACACAAGGTACATGGTCATATGTGCAGATGTACACACAATCAGTATAAATCTTAACACTAACTGATCAATGAGAATTGGAGAATTTGTGAATCAGATGCTAACTAGGCTGGATTTTCCTCCATTATCCCACAGCAGTTGGCCACTCCATCTCTCAATAAGATGAACTGACAGAAGTTGGTAGATTTTGCATCTGGATTAGCCATGGATTTAGAGAAATGTACGCATCAGATCATCATTCCACATTTTGAATTATTGTGAAGGAAAACTATGAGTAAAGAGTTGATGTTGTAATATAGATAATTTTTCCAATTCCTTACCTTTGGGATTGGTCCTGTTATATAGATTGATAGTCATTTGGTGGCTGGTTGCATTACTGACTGGATTTTCTACTATACATCTGCACACATGTTGCTCTTCTTTAGTAACAGAGTCTATCACAAGCAATGCCCCATCATAAGACTCATTAAGTACTCCAGACAATGACACCTTTTCCCAGTGAATTATGACATTTGTTGAGAAAGACCAGCTCAAAGTGATATTTGGTGCGCTCACACAGTTACCAAGGATCACTGTCAAAGCTGGAGAATCAGGTTTTAAAATTCAAATATGCTAATTAACCTACACAACACAGTCATTGCTCTTTCGAGTAATTCATTTTATATAATCCCTTGTGGGATATTTCCAAGAGACATAATAAACCAGAACACAAATGCAAGTCTTTCCTTTTTGTTTTGTGTTTTAAAGAAATTAATGTTAAAGCCTGAAGTTCCAATATAATAGATGTCTTGATCTTAACTAATGAGATGTTATGTGCCTGAAAATGGTGCAGTTACCTAGTCTATGTTTGGGTAGGGATCGCAGAAACACAGAAGTAATATTTCCCATGAGGAACTTGCTTTTCTTTCAGCCAGTAAGTCTAAAATGCGACCCTCAGTGCCATTCTTCTTGGACGCGGTATGCTTTCAGCATGTTCACATTGTAAACCCAATGGTATGTAACTGAGGGTTCTGTTGGTTGATTATCCATGGTTACAGGTTTTGGCTCAGTGGAAATGTGATGGAGGAGAAATTTAATTGTACAGTAAAAGGTTTCAAGTAGTGCTAGGCAGACTACATCGATTCCCCGGGGCAGGCAGTGCTGTGAGATGCTACCTGCATGGCCCATGCAGGTTTCTTCAATGATATCAACAAGGAAACCCGCTTGGGTCACACAGGTAGTGGCCTCTGGGGAATTGACGTTGGTCTATGTAGCAAATTTGCTTGAAGCAAATTTCTCTCCCATTATGTTTATAGGACTATCAACCCACTGCAAATGTGACCATGCTACTGGTGGAAAAGCAATCACTATTTGTTTTCACATGTCATAAGTTGTTATTCAGAGTTGATTGGTGGTTGTGTCAACAAATGCATACAAAAATACAAAAGCATAGCACAGATTTTGGCGAATGGGAAAGATACAAACAGCAGCAAAGGGTGCCAAAATAGATAGAAAGAACTACAAAATGGACTATGAAAGAAAGAAACTTGCAAGGGATATCAAAATCAATGCAAAAACATTTTACAATTATGTCAGGAAAAATAGGGTTGTCAGGAGCAATGTGGGGCTCCTTGAAAAGTGATCATGGTAATATAGTCAATGAAAATAAGGAAATGGCAGATATGTTGAATAAATATATTACATTAGTATTTATAGTAGAGGAAGAGCATAGCATGCTGGAAATCCCAAGTAAAGTAATATTGAATCAGAAGCTAGGACTCTACAAAATTAATATAAGCAAACTAACAGTATTGAAGAAAATAATGGCACCGAAGAGTCACAAATCCCCAGGACCAAGACCCCACCAAGGCTTTAAAGGAAGAAGGCAAGTATATTGCAGATGCCCGAACTAAAATCTTCCAAAGATCTCTCAATCCAGGAACTATACCTTTAGGTTGGAATATTGCATATGTCACTCTGCTACTCGAGAAAGGCGAGGGGGGAAACCTCGGAATCAATAATTAAGGATAGGGTGACTGAAAACCTTGAAAATTTTCAGCTGACAGAGAGCTAGCATGGATTTCGAAGAGCTAGGTCATGCCTGACAAATCTGATTACATTTTTTGAAAAGGTGACTTAAGTAGTGGACAGGAGAGTATCTATTATTTATATGGACTTCCAGGAGGCACTTGATAAAGTTCCTCATAAGGGACTGTAAACTAAAGTTGAAGCCTATGGAATTGAAAGCAAATTATTGATTTGGGAGGATATTAGTTGAGTGCAGGGGACATAGAGTAGGGATAATGGGAAGGTACTCTAATTGGCAAGAAGTGACTAGTGCTGTCCCGCAAGGATCTATGTTGGGGCCATAAGCTTAGATGATGGGATAGAAAGCCCCATATCCAAATTTGCAGATGACACGAAGATAGGTGGGATTGTAAGCAGTGCAGATGAAAGCATAAAATTACAAAGGGATATTAATAGATTAAGTAAAATGTGGAAAAATTGTTGCAAATGGATTTCAATGTAGGCAAATGCAAGGTCATCCACTTTGGACCCAAAAAGGACAGAAAAGTACTTTCCAAAACCTGAAAAGCTAGAAACAGTGGAGGTCCAAGGTGCATCGTTCATTAAAATGTCATGGACAAGTACAGAAAATAAATCAAACAGGCTAATAGAATGCCGGCCTTTATATCTAGAGGGCTGGAATGTAGAAGTCCGGCTTCAGTTATGCAAAGCCCTGATTAGACCACACCTTGAGTATTGTGAACAATTCAGGACAACACATTTTCGGAGGGAGTGCAGCACAAGTTTACTGGAATAATACCTGGACTCCAAAAGTTAAATTATGATGCAATATTGCACAAACTAGGGTTGTATTCCATGGAATTTAGAAGGTTAAGGGTGATTTGATTGAAGTTTAAGATATTAAAGAGAATAGATAATGTCGATAGAGAATCCTCTTCTGCTGGATGGGGAGTCCAGTGCAATTAGGAAACATTAATATACTAAAGATAGTAGAAATTTGGAACTCTTCCACAGACAACTAGATCAATTGTTAATTTTACATCTGAGATTGATAGATTTCTGATAACCAAAGGTATTAAAGGATACGGCACCAAAAAACTCATAACAGATTTGTCAAACACGATTTCCCTTTCATAAATCCATGCTTAATCATATTATGATTTTCTAAGTGTTCTGTTACCATGCCTCTAATAACAGATTGTAGCAATTTTCCTACTATTGATGTTAGGCTAACTGGCCTATAGTTCCCCATTTTCTCTCTCCCTCCTTTCTTAAATAGCAGAGTTATGTTTGCTATCCTACAATCCTTGCGAACTGTTCTGAAATCTGTAAATATGGATTGAAATGACAACGTAACTGATCAATTTTTAGCTGCATACCATAACTACAGTTATGCCTGCTATGCTATGAGAATGTACATAAGGCATGATATATTAAGTCGAATTGACCACCGTTGAATTTGCTAACTTGATCTTTGTAGAACACAAGGGTTAAGGGAGTGGAAAATAGTGAGGAGGACCTAGACAATTTACTGTGTGCTGCATTCCTAAGACAAGATATGGACAGTAAATGACCAAAAGCTTGTAATTATAAGAAATCAGGTATGGGTTCTGTTCTTTTGTTATCGCAATCATTCCAATAGTACAAATACCTATGATTATTAAAACACTGGCAGGATGAACCTCATCAAGGGAATCTTGTAACTTCTTCCGATTCCATGGTCACCATTACAGCCAGGGAGTGAGGTACCTTGAAACAGTGTGAAGGAAGACACCTGGGTGATTGAGAGAGGGATGGACATTCACAGTATGGTTGGCAACAGAGGCCATCTACCTTGTCCTTATTATCAGCATCGGCTAAGAACTTTGTCCATGAGAGGTAACATCATCGCTGACCACTCACAAAGCTGACCATGCAGGGAGTAACCAATCCCTGATCGTCACAGGTACTGAACACATGTACAGAGGGGTATAACAAAGGCGCACGTTCCTTTGCTCATCGCTGTACATCCGGACCATTGGTCAACGTGTCAGAAGTTACATCTTTTCCCCATGGCATCTGATCCGTGCTCCAGGTGTGAACGGAGACTAGCGGGGACCAGCTGGGCTGTGTAAGAGAAAAGATTGAGAGTGTTGTTCAGGGAACGTGTAACCCTTTAGTCTCCTGGTTGAGATAAAGTGGAGAGCTGGAGGGGGAAATGCCAGTTTTCTGTGGTTGAGTTAAAGAGATTGAAGGACAAGGCTTGGGACTGTGTGGAAGATTCAGCTTTGTGGATATCAGAGACGACTGAATGTGTAGACATTTGATCTCATAGTTTTAAGACAGCCAGTTGTCCTGTGGATTGGAGAGATTCAGCTTCTATGGGGTATTTATAAAATGAGGGCTCAACTGAATTGAAAGAGGTCAGTTTGTGAGTTCTGTTTTCCATTGATAGGTCCTGCATGATGTTATTTGCTTGTTCATCAACTATCAGTGTGCTATTCATATCCTTATGCTTTTGAAGCATAGTTCAATAGAGTTAGTTTGAGAATTTTGTAATCTTATACCTTGGCTAGTGTCATTACTTATTCTATTCGTATCTGAATCCTCAGCAAATGGCGTGTGTGGGGTTGTACAGACAGTGGGATAGGGGGTGAAGGAAAAGATATTGATCATGTACAGTGATTGATCATGCAGTGAAAAACCTTATCACTGACCCCAGTGACATTGTGAATGGGGGAAGAGTGAGGGTCAATCCTGTATACAAGGTGATCCCCTTTCCTTTATCTGGCACTGCAGTCAAGAAAGCCTGGGCAACTATTGGACGAAGATCCCTCCTGAATGACTGATCATCGATCAGTAGGAATTTGGTGAGATTAAAGACACAGACTAGACAAGAGTCTGTGGGTATTGTTTGTATTATTGATTTTACAGTAATACTCACTTCCGACACAATCCGACACTTCCCTTCCCTTCCTTGACTTCTCTGTCTCTATCTCTGGAGATAGGCTGTCCACCAACATTCATTAGAAGCCCACCGACTCCCATGGCTACCTTAACTACACCTCGTCACATCCTGTTCCATGTAAGGACTCCTTTCTATTCTTTCAATTTCTCTGTCTCCAATGCTTCTGTTCTGATGATGCGACCTTCCACAACAGTGCTTCTGACGCGTCTTCCTTTTTCCTCAACCTAGGATTCCCCCCCACCACAATGGTTGACATGGCCCTCAACAGTGTCCGACCCATTTCCCGCATTTCTCTCAGTCCTCACTTTCCACCCCACCAGTCTTCACAGACAAGGGATCAACATCCCCTTTCTCCCCTGTCAGCATTCCAAAGGGATCATTCCTTCTGCACCATCCCACTCCACTCCTCCATTACCCCCAACACCTTGTCCCCTTCCCATGCAATTTCAGGAGGTGCAATACCTGCCCTTTTACCTCCTCTCTCCTCACCTTCCAAAGCCCCAAACACTCCTTCCAGGTGAAGCAGCAATTTACTTGTACTTTCTTCAATTTAGTATATTGTATTCACTGTTCTCAATGCGGCCACCTCTACATTGGGGAAACCAAACGCAGATTGGGTGACCGCTTTATGGAGCACCTCTGCTCAGTCCACAAGCATGACCCTGAGGCCATGTGGCCTCTTTCTGTGCCTTAAACGTTCTATAATTCATAACCTCCCTACTTTTGCATTCAATTCCCCACGCAATAAATGATAACATTTTATTAGTTTTCCTAATTACGTGCTGTACCTGCATACTAACGTTTTGCGATTCATGCACTAAGACACCCAGACCCCTCTGCATCTCAGAGCTCTGCAATCTCTCACCATTTAGAGAATATGCTTCTTTTTCATTCTTCCTGCCAAATGGACAAAATCACATTTTCCCACATTATACTCCATTTGCCAGATCTTTACCCACTCACTTAACCTATCTATATCCCTTTGTAGCCTCCTTATGTTCTCTTCACAACTTATTTTCCTACCTGTCATTGTGTCATCAGAAAATTTAGCAACCATACCTTTGGTCCCTTCATCCAAGTCATTTATATAAATTGTAAAAAGTTGAGGCCCCAGCACTGATCCCTCTGGCACACCACTCATTGCATCTTGTCAACCAGAAAATCACCCATTTATGCCAACTCTGTTTCCTGTTAGCTAGCCAATCTTCTATCCATGCCAATATGTTACCCCCTACACCATGAGCTTTTATTTTCTGCAGTAACCTTTGGTGTGGCACCTTATCAGATGCCTTCTGGAAATCTAAGTACAATAAGTCTACCGGTTCCCCTTTATCCACAGCACATGTAACTTCCTCAAAGAACTACAATAAAGTGGTTAAACATGATTTCCTTTCACAAAACCATGTTGACTCTGCCTAATTACTTTGAATTTTTCTAACAGCCCTGCTATAACGTCTTTAATAATAGCTTCTAACATTTTCCCGAAGACTGATGTTAAGCTAACTGGCCTGTAGTTTCCTGCTTTCTGTCTCCCTCCCTTTTTGAATAAAGGAGTTACATTCGCTTATTTCCAATCTAACAGAACCTTCCCCGAATCTAGGGAATTTTGGAAGATCAAAGCCAACACATTAACTATCTCACTAGCCACTTCTTTTAAGATCCTAGGATGAAGTCCATCAGGACCCGGGGACTTGTCCACCCACAGCTCCAACAATTTGTTCAGTACCACTTCCCTGTGGTGATTGTAATTTTTTTTGAGTTCCTCCGTCCCTTCCCTTTTCTGATATACAGCTATTTCTGGGATGTTACTAGTATCCTCTATAGTGAAGACCGATGCAAAATACCCTGTTCTGATGAAAGGTCACTGACCTGAAACGTTAACTCTGCGTCTCTCTCCACAGATACTGAATATTTCCAACACTTTCTGTTTTTATTTTAGATTGCCAGCATCTGCAGTATTTTGCTTTTATTTTGATGCAAAATGCCTATTCAATTCATCTGACATCTCCTTATTTTTCCTCATTAATTCCCCAGACTCATTTTCTATAGGACCAGCGCTCACTTTGTTAACTCTTTTTAAAATATCTATCGAACCTCTTACAATCTGTTTTTCTATTTCTAGCTAGCTTTCTCTTGTACTCTAATTTTTCCCTCTTTATGAATCTTTTAGTCATTCTTTGCTGTTTTTTTATACTCTGTCCAATCTTCTGACCTGCCATCCATCAATGCATAATTATATGCTTTTTCTTTAAGTTTCAGACCATCTTTAACTTTTTTAGTTAACCATGGGTAGTCAGTCCTCCCCTTGGAATCCATCTATTCTGTGTATTCTGAAATATCCCCTTAAATGTCTGCCACTGCATCTCTGTTGAGCTTTCCCAAATCTGATTTACCAGTTCATTTTAGCTAATTCTGCTTTCATGCCCTCATAATTGCTCTTAATTAAGTTTAAAATACTAGTCTTGGACCCATTCTTCTCTCCCTCAAACTGAATGTAAAATTCAATTATATTTTGGTTGCTGCTACCTAGGGGTGCCTTCACTATGAAGTTATCAATTAATCCCATCTCATTGTGCAATACCAGGGCTAGTATAGCCTGCTCTCTGGTTGGCTCCAGAATGTGCTGTTCTAAGAAACTAGCCTGAAAACATTCTATGAACTCCTCAACTAGGCTATCTTTGCCCATCTGATTCTTCCAGTCTATACGTAGATTAAAATCCCCCACGAGTGACTTCTTGCCTTTATCATTTCTTATCTCCACCCAAACCGCTTCTACATCATGGTTTTCTGAACTTGGCATCCCTCTCTAATGTGTGAATACCATTAATTAAGAGTCACCCCTCCACATTTTCCGAGCTTCCTGTCCTTCCTAAATGGCATGTACCCTTCAATATTCAGGTCCCAACCTATGTCATCCTGCAGACATGTTTCTGTAATGGCTTTTAAATCGTACGTATTTATTTCTATTTGCGGTATCAGTTTATCTGTTATGTTTCGAATGCTATGCACATTCAGCTACTGAGCCTTGAGTTTTGTCCTTTTATTATTTTTGTAAAATCTAGCCTTGACTGCTGATTTACTTAGAATTGTACTCTTTGCCCCTCCTGTTTATCCTGGTCTGTTTATCTTTCCCCATATTAATACCTTTCTCTCTTTCCTTGTCTCTACTCTTTGATTTACCACATCTTCCCAAATTTGATCCCTTGCCCCCACAATTTAGTTTACTTCCCTAGTTATGCGGCTTGTTACAACATCAGCCCCAGCACGGTTCAGGTGTAGAGCATCCCAACGGTACAGCCACCACTTTCCCCAGTACTGGTGCCTGTGCCCCACAAACCAGAACCCACTTCTACCAGACCAGTCTTTGAGCCATGCATTTATTCCTCTAATCTTATTGGTCCTATGCCAATTTACATGTGACTCAGGTAATAATCCAGAGATTATTACCTTTGAAGTTTTGCTTCTTAATCATTACGGAATACTGAAGATCTGTGCCTAGATCCTCATACTGACTATGCAGAACCTCCTTCCTTGTGCTGCCTATGTTGTTGGTGCCTACATGGACCACGACGACTGGATCCTCCCCCTCCCACTGTAAGTTCCTCTCCAGCCCCGAGTAGATGTCATGAACCATAGCACCAGGCAGACAACACAGCTTTCTGGACTCGCGCTCTTTGCTGCGGAGAACAGTGTCAATCCCCCTCACCATACTGTTCTCTGCTACCACTACATTCCTTTTTGCTCCCCCCACTTGAATGGCTTCCTGTACCACTCCCCCCCACCCTCGCTGCTCTCTCCGGCCGCTCTTCTCCCCACCCCGTCCCGGTCCGCTCCCCCCCCCCGCCCCCGTCCTCGGCCCACTCCACTCCACTCCCCCACCTCCCCGGCACGCTCGCTCGCCATTGTGTGCTGCCATGTGTTTAGGTTAGGTTGCCTTTGTGTGATTATTTGAGCGCCATCTTTAGTCCTGGCAGCTGCCTGAAGTCACAGACTGTCATTTTAGCGGCACATGATGCATATGCGCATGTGCCACTGCACCGCCACCTAGTGGTAGCATCGTCAGCAAACGCAGCCTAAAATAAAAACTGCCAATAGGTCATTTCAGCCAGAATTATTAAGTTCAAAACTTAGGTCTATGTAGGTTTATCTTTTTAAAAACTTGTCAGTATTCAACAGTGTGATCTAGAGTTCTGTGTAATTAAGAATTCAGTACTGGATCATTCCTGGAAGAAAAATATTTCCAACATGATAACCTCTCCAGGTTTTCTTTTAATCAGCTGATAAATGTTCTCATCACTCCTTTAATTTACATTCTTACAATACAAGCATCCAGCTTCTCTCCAGTTAGTACCACACAATGAAGTAATAGACCACTGGACATGTTTCTTTGGTTTTGTGCAAATTGCACAGAGACACAATGGTTGAAACAAGAACTGCTGTCACCACAGGGACCAAGACCATCCAACAGTTTCTTTTACCTAAAATAGATTTATAGAAGTTTATGAAACAGAAGGAGCCATCCAGCTCATCACACTTGCGTCAGCTCAAGAGTCTATTTCCCCCCCACCCCCTTTCAAATGTTTATTTTTCCAATGCCTCTCTTTGGAAAACCATTCTGGATTCTGCTTCCACCACTGTTTCTGGTGACGAATTCCATATACTTAAAACCCACAGCATATAAAAAACTCCTAACCTCTCCCTTAACTCTGTTCATGATAAATTTATGCCCTTACTGATGAGTGGAAATTAGTTATTCCTGATTTATTAAAACACATCATTTTTTTTTTTTGAAAGTATCTGTCAAAACTTCAAGCCTTCTTTGTTCTAAAGAAAACAGCTCCAGATTCTCTGCTCTCTCTTCATGATTTAAAACTCTCATCCCTGGCATCATCTTTGTTAATCTCTACTGCATGCACCGCCCACCTCACCAACCCCCCACCCCGTCCCTAGATCTCTTTCCTAAAGTCAGGCACACAATCGGAACACACTGGGGTATTTTACATTTAAAGTGCTATATAAATCAAGTTATTGTTGTACCCTCCACCTACAAAAGTTGGCAGATTTTGCAGCTGTATTAAACATGGATATAGAGGAATGTATGCATTGGAACAATGTCATTGCAAACTCTCAGCTGAATTCCTGTGAAGGAAAACTATAAATAAAGAGTTACCATTGTAGTATAGATAATTTTTCCATTTTCTCACCTTTGGGATTGGTGCCTTTATGGAAGTCAATAGTCACTTGGTTGCTGGTTGCATTATTGACTGGGTTTTCTGCTAAGCATCTGTACACATGTTGCTCCTCTTCAGTAATGCAGTCTATCACAAGCGCTATACCTTCATATATCTGATCAAGAACTCCAGACAAGGACACTTTTTCCCAGCGAATTGTGACATTTGTTCCTTTGGAGACAGAGCAGCTCAAAGTGATATTTGATGTGCTCCCACAGTTACCAAGAATCACGATCACAGGCTGGGAAATTGCTTCTGAAATACATAAATGATAATTAACCTACACAACATAGTCATTGCACTTCAGGGAAATTCATTTTATACGTTGCCCTGCAAAACATTTCTGAGACATAATAAAACAAAATGCAAGTCTTTCCTTTTTGTTTTGTGTTTTAAACAGATTAATGTTAAAGCCTGAAGTTCCAACATAATAGAGGTCCTGATATTAACTAATGCATTGTTTTAGTACTTCAGAGTACTTCCAGTTTATGCATATGTCGGAGACTGTGGATTTCTTGGTAGCATACGGTCAGGATTGTCACATGCACTGGGAATTTTCTTGAGGCTTTTCCAACTCAGCAGTTGCAACTTTGGCAGCTGTTTGATAGAAACTCTATTTACATGTGTAAACAGAGGATTTCACTGAAATTCTGATAAAGTTATGGCAGCTGTTACGACCAGGTGAGGAAGGAGTCTAGGGCTCCCCTCTCGGCCTTTTCCTGGTTCGGCCATAACAGAGTTTAACTTTTAAAACAGTGTTTTAAGATTCCTCTCAGTGAGTCCTTGCTCATTGTTCTCCAATTGTAAAGGAATCAACTAGACAGGTTTTCTTAGGTTTAAACAAGAAAGGTGTAAGTTTATTAAGCTTAAAACTCTAACTCAGTTCAAACTACTAAAAATACATGACACGACCACACTAGCATGCATACTCGATAAACACACACACACACAAATAGATACAGAGGAGAGAAAGAATTAAAGAGGGGGGGGGGGGGGTTTGAATTAGTAGATGGAATGCAGTTGCTGGTTTTGGGTTGTATGTAAAGTCTTTGATTGAAGTTAAGTCTTGCAGTTCTCACTGGGGCCCAGTGCACACTTTCAAACTTGTTTCGCTGGTACCAGAAGATCATAGGGGTTTTCAGTCTTGAGGCTTAAGTTGCTTCTGTGGGTCCCTGGAACTTTTGTGTGTGAGAGAGAGACCTTGCTTCTCTTTGGTCTTCAAATTGCAGTCTGCCTCAAACTTTACTGTGAGCACAATTCAATCAATTCCCAGGTTGGCCAGCAGGTTAGTCATGTAACTAGCTCGTTGTTTGAAACAGCATCGCCTGCGAAGTTTGATTCTTCAAAGCTTACGAAATACTGGCTCTTTACACAAATAATGACTCTCTGTCTTTTGATCATCACTATTGACAAAACCCAGCTGGCTAATTGAATCAGGGAGCACTCCCATTGTCTCTCTGTGCAACTGTCTCTCAGAATGCAAATGTGCAGCCATGTTTTCAGTCACTGTTCGATTGCCTTTTTAAACAAGTTATTTTCAATGTCCAGTAAGCGTTCCATATGACAAAATTAACATGTTTCCATTTGTCAGGTATGGTTTCGGTCACACTGCCGATCGGCAGAATCCCAGAGGGAATTCCAATAAGTGAGGAAGGACCCAAATGTTAAGACATGACATTGTAAAATATCATCTTGGGTAATGTTCAAACAGTAGTTTTGGTAAAGAAATGGAAGATATTCAGACAACAAAAATTTGTAGCTAAATATGATTTATGATGCAGTCCCTCAAAGTGTCCTGTCTCTATTTGTAACATTTTCCTTAAATAAAACATATTGATACTATATATCTAATATTTATAATTACAGTCTGGATCCAGGAATTCTTCTGCTACAGGGAAAATTAGCCTTGTTCTGATGCTTTATCCTATATCAGCACTGTCAGTAAAAGAACCATGTGCAATGGATTTGGTATAAAGCTCAATAGTTGGGTTCAAGAAGTTTCTGAATGTCAAGACTTCAGTTTACGTACAAACTGTTAAGCATAACCTAGTTTGTCTCAAAAAATTGACTTAAAACAATGCAACAATTACCTAGTCTATGTTTGAGTAGGAGATAGATGAAATACTAAAGTAATCTTCCCATGAGGAACTTGCATCACACTCAGCAACTAAGTCTATAATGCCACCCTCGGTGCCACTTCCTCTCGGATAAAGTATAGTTTCAGCATGCTCACTTTGTATATTCAATGGTTATGTGACCGAGGATTATCTGGCTTCTTTATTCACGATTACTTTTTTTTGACTCAGCAGCAGCTCATTCCGCTTGGCAAATATTAAACTAACTATAAATGTGAGAAAGCTGTTGGTGGAAAAGTACCCACAATGGTTTTCATATCTCAGGCATTTATTTAGGGTTGTTTGGTGGCTTTGTCAACATTTGCTAGTTTTGCTTGAGTGAGCTGAAATCTTGCAAGATTTGCCTTTAGATCGGTGGATTCAGGGGGCATTAATGGTGAAACTATTTCTTTTAAGTAAAAGAAAGAAAGATGTGCATTTATATAGCGCCTTTCATGACCACGGAACGTCCCAAAGCGCTTTACAGGCAATGAATTATAGGGGAAGATGGTGATGTAATGGTAATGTCACTGAACTAGTAACCCAGAGGCCCAGGCTAATGCCATGGGGACACAGTTTCAAATTCCATGGTTGTTGGTGGAATGTAAATTCAATTAATTAATAAAAATCTGGAATTGAAAGCTCGTCTCAGGAATGCTGCCATGAAATTATCATTGATTATCGTAAAAACCCATCTGCTTCACTAATGTCCTTTAGGGAAGGAAATCTACCATCCTTACCCAGTCTGGCCTACATGTGACTCCAGGCCCGCAGCAATATGGTTGACTCTTAACAGCCCTCTGAAATGGGCTAGTCAAGGCACTCATTGTGAATGGCAGTTAGGGATGGATAACAAATGCTGGCTTTGCCAGCGATGCCCACACCCATGAAAGAATTTTTTTTTTTTTTTAAAAGTACTTTTGAAGTATAGTCACTGATGTAATGTGGGAAACACAGCAACTAATTTTCACACAGCAAAGTCCCACAAACAGCAATGTGATAATAATGATTATCTGTTTTTGTGTTGATTAAGGGATAAATTATGGCCAGGACACGAAGGATAGCTCCTGTTTTCTTCTTCGAAATAGTGCCATGGGTTCTTTTACATCCACCTGAGAGGGCAGACAGGCCCTCGTTTTAACATCTCATCTGACAGACGACCCCTCTGACAGTGCAGCATTTCCTCACTATTGAGCTGGAATGTCAGCCTTGACTTTTGTATTCAAGTCCTGGTGTGGGACTCGAACCCACAACTTTGTAACTCAAAGGGGCATACATTTAAAATGATAAGTTGATGCGAAATGTATATATTACATTACTGATATTACGTGAAGGTTTTGATCCAGTTCTTTACTTACTACAGAAGTAATTTAAAACTAATCAAATACAATTTACATTGTGATCTCTTTCAGGCTTCAATGAAAAAGCTGATTGTGTAATATTACAATGCTTCTGCAATCCTCAAAGTTAGCAGAAGTTCCAGGACTGAACACTTACCAAATACTTGCATCCTGAAAGTACTTTGATCACGGTTTTCCAGTTCTGTCCCATAGTAGTCAATGTCTATTTTGTATTCCCCAGTGTCATTAATATGTACTTCATTCAGCTCCACAAAATCTTGGTAGATTCTAACTCTGTGTTGATACAGTGGGTGCACAATGTGCAGCTTCTCTGGATTGTTGGACTTCCATGTTAAAATCTTAAAGGCCAATGGAAATTGCAATCTAAATGTTACATCATACTGATCTTCTCTGCCTTGGTACTGTATAGGGAACAGGACTTGTTCTCCTGTAGTGGCGTTAGTGATGGTATCAGGTCTGGCAAACAACGCTTCCCCACACACTAAAAACAAATGGAACACTGGAAAACACAAGCATAGATGTTACACATCAATTTTAGTTAGTCTAAGACTAATAAAATGTATCATTGATTCATGACTAGTGAGGGTGAGGGAAAAGGTAGGCCACCCAGGTCTTTTTTAGGTTGAGTTTGCTTCATGACAAAATACCAAGAGAGAGGAGATAGGAATAAGCTTGATCCCCTGAGGCAGACTCAGTAATCTAACAACTAAACCAAGGGGAGCTTGGTGAGAGCAGGAAGGTTTCACTGGTTAGTGAGGCTGAAATTCTCCCTGCACTGGTAAGCTATGTGATTTAAGCAGTTTCAACCCCAACAGTAATACCATGGACCCATGGGGATGGGGTTGGGGTGCAGATGTTCTTTGACCCTTGATCTGTCCAATCAGCACCTACATTCCTCAGCCTCAGGTAAGTGGGTATTTTCCTAGACGGGGAGTTGACATTCATTCGCAGGTCTATGTTCCCTCAACATGTGTGAATTACTCAGCAATATCTTATTTTGGAAACATAAGGTTGGATTATCACCATTAACATGCATTACCTTGGCCAAGTTTGAAGATATTAACATTCAAAGAATCTGATAATTTCATCTTATATTTCTGCACCATGTGCACATCTTTCTTTTCTTCATGAAGGCTGGGTGATCCTAAAAAGGGGAAAAAATATTATTCTGACAGCAGGTATAATGCTTGGCAGTGGGTCTCCTGCAAGAATCATCCACCCGAGAATGAAGAAAGAAAGAGACTTGCATGGATATAGCACCTTCCATTAAATCCAGCCCCACCTGTTGGACTTTATGAATCATTACAATATCACATTGTGCATTTATTTTTTTTATTTAGAGATACAGCACTGAAACAGGCCCTTCGGCCCACCGAGTCTGTGCTGACCAACAACCACCCATTTATACTAATCCTACATCAATCCCATATTCTTACCATTCTCCTTCCACCTACCTACACTAGGAGCAATTTACAATGGCCAATTTACCTGCAAGTCTTTGGCTGTGGGAGGAAACTGGAGCACCCAGTGGAAACCCATGCAGTCACAGGGAGAAGTTACAAACTCCGCACAGACAGTACCCAGAACTGAACCTGGGTCACTGGAGCTGTGAGGCTGCGGTGCTAACCACTGTGCCCACCAAGATGTCAGGAATATTTGGGCTTCCAACTTTGTCTGATGCAACTACTTATTCCAAGTGGTGAAAGCAGAGATGATCATTCGATGGGCACTTGAAGGGAAATAAACTTGCAGGTCTGTGGAAATATGTTAAGCTGTAGAATTTATTTTTAATGCAGCTTGTTTATAAGCCGCTTGCATATGAACCATTATCAAGGCAAAACTGGACAAAATGGTTCATTTTCGTCCCTTCACATGAAAGATTACATGTCTGTGCTAATCAACACAGTTAATGCCTGCTGAACATTGTCATCAGATTTTTCTGGAGCTCTTCTATACCACCCGCCTCCTAGTAAAAAGATAAACTTTAATGTGGGAACCTGAACGTGTTCCTGAATTTGTCTCCTTCCAATATTTGCTCTCTGTCAGCTCCTTTGTGTACAGTTTGAACTGTCAGTGAATGGTAATGATAGTCAGGCCGAATTCACTCACATTAATTCAAACTGTATTCTCTCCTGTCCAGGAGCTGCTTCCCAATGTCCACACACTCACCTACTTCTCCATTTCTGTCCCGTTCAATTTACACTGGGCTGGAACTTTACAATCAGCCGCTAATTCATCAGCACGTCCAACGTTTGATTATTTAATCAGCAATCAGCAGCTTCTGTATTTAAACTTCGCGCCATTAATGACGAAACTTCCGGCGAATTTGTTTCCGGTTGCCGCGAGTTGTCATGGTGATAAAGTTTATGGGTTATAGAATTTCTCATCTCCGGGGTTTCAGTTCAAATCCGAGTTGATTCTGGGTCTAAACTCACTGAAATAGACAGGTGGGTAGGAATGTGTTAAAGTATTTTAAACTGAATTGTCTTTTTAAATATTGAAGGTGGAATCAATCTTCATGTTTTACTGAAATCTCGAGTTTTTATTTCATTATATCTGAAGTTAACTGATAGTGTTAACGGATTATTGATAACTATTGTAACTAAACCTCTTCACTCAGTAAAATGTATTTCAAAGATTTCATTCAACGATTTAATTCTGTCAGCGGTGAATACCTTTACAAAGAGAGAAACGGAGCTGATTGTCAGTCTGGCTGCTTCCTGTCACTAAACTGAAGTGAACACTTTGGGAATTAACAATAACTGGAAGGAGTCACTTTCCAAACACAGGAATTTCTGTGGCTCAGTGTTCAATTTCAGACCAATTTCAGACCGACTCTGCCGCTCTTTAGGAATATCCAACCTCTGAGCCTGAAGTCCGCTCGGGGTATTCACCAGATTGTAGTTTAATTCCAATGCAAGGTATTTCTTCTCAAATTGTCCCTTTCCTAAATAGTAACTCAGAAGGATGTTTACAGATTGTCAACTTCTAACTTCATTACATTAGTATGGAAAGCATTTCACCCAGCTGTGCAGTAGGAATCTCACCCTCTCGTGACGAGTGCCAGTTACTGAACACATTAGGAAAATTTCTGAGGTTCACTGTTGCAAATGCATCTCCATAATTATAGATAAGGAAAGCTATTCATCCCATTTTAATCCATTTCTCCAGAGAGATTCTAAAGCTTCCCTCCCCAGAGTAGCATTGAATTAAAAAAAAAATGTAATATAGTAAAACAAGGTCCCACAAACAGCAATTGATAATGACCAGATAAACCTATTTGGGTGATGTTCTTCTGTCCACTTACGTATGTTATCCCATTCTTCTGGAATTTTAAACTGCTTCTTCTGGTTTCACTTCCTCTCCTAGTTTGGGATATTCTGCAAATTTGATCACTTTGTATCATATTTCTGTATCCAGGTCATTTATGTAATGAGCATGCAGTACTTCATGCCTCACTCACTCTGCCATGGCTACTTTAATGAGTACTCATTCTTTCCTACCCTTCAGTCAGTTTCCTTTCCATTCAACAGGTTTACTCTGATGCCCTCTTCCCAGCTTTGAGTTTAGTTAATAGTCTTTAGTGTGGAACTTTGTCAGAAAGATTTTGGAAATTGAGGTATATCATTGTTAATCACTCCATCATTAGAAGCTATGCCTTCAGCTGTCAAGGACCTAAGCTCTGGGATTCTCTTCCTAAATCCTTCTGCCTCTCTTCCTTTTCCTTCATTAAGATGCTGTGTATAACATATCTCTTTACCATGCTTTTGGTCGTCTGTCTTTATGTGGCTCGGTGTAAATTTTTTTTTGATGATGCACCTGTGAAGTGCATTAGGACATTTTACTATGTTAAAGAAGCTATATAAATACAAGATGTTGTACATGGAAAGGAGATTCAGTGGTTTAAATTGTTCCCTTTTTGACCCAGAGAGATTGATTGGCATTGTGTTCACAATTATCATGTTTTGTTCTCAATGTGTCTAAGTGTCAGGAAGTGGCAGAATAGAGGTCTCTAATGTAGATGGAGCAGGAGCAACACAGTCTGAAAATTGGTTAGGAGTGGACAACCTGACCCTCAGGGACACATGGCACATTGCATGGGCAGGCAAAGAAAGGGCCATGTAAAATATACAAATTCCATTTGTGGAGCTCAAGGCAATCTCCAAAGAGATGGAAAAGTCAACCTTGCAAAAGTTATTGAGGGTATTTTTGCCAATATAAAATAGATTTGGTTTATGAGTAGGTTTATAACTTTTATTTCTGGACCTTTCTGGGACTGAGGGGTAATGGACAGATGCATCAGCATTTTCATGTTTGTGCTTGGGGCCAGGGCTGTTCATTTTACTGTCAATTGACACCCTGTCTGTACTAACGCTTTGTCTTTCATCACACCATGAAAAAAACATTTGCCTTTGTTCCATGACCTTCTGGTTAGTTATATTCTGTGACCTTGTCCTATCAACACGTCTTTTGTTATCTCTTGCCCCACCACTGCTTTACTTGCTTAAAACCTTTTTCTATGTCTAATATTTGTCAGTTCTGATGAAGGGTCACTGACCTGAAATGTTAACTCTGCTTCTTTCTCCACAGATGCTGCCAGACCTGCTGAGTATTTCCAGCATTTCTTGTTTTTATTTCAGATTTCCAGCATCTGCACTGTTTCAGCATCTGCAGTATTTTCCCTTTATTTACATCAGCATTGTAGCTGGATATTTGCAACAGTACATAAAACTGCACAAAAGTTGGAAATTAATTGCAGAAAATGGTAATGCTGCTGTTTTCCCATGTCACAGCCTTGCCATTGAGTGCGTAATTCCTGGAGTCGGATGTCTCCGATCCTCATGTGCCTAATGAGGTCTTAGCCGCTCCCCTGATATTGATGATAGCTCCAGTATTTTCCTGCCACTCCTGCTGCTTGGGCCTCCGCAGTGTTCCGACTGGCCACACAGTGAGGGCTGGCGGCCTACCTTGCAGTGGGCTTTGCACCTCCGGCCTCTGGAACCTGCCCATTGTCCCCAATTGGATGCCAAACATGGAGGTGGCCTGTTACTTGGCTGCGTCCTATCACATTCAGGTGGAAGGTGCGCTGCTGCTTCGAGCGGGTTCATGACCCAGAAATTATGCCGATGTTGGGTTGCCACTTGTGGTAAGATTCTGTGCACTCAGTTTGGAACATAATTACAGATAAGGAAGGCTCTTCGTCCCATCTTAATCCATTTCTCCAGAGAGATCCTAATGCAACCCTCCCAAGCGTAGCATTCAATAGTTTCTTAAATGACTTTAAGAAAAAAGGTTGCAATCATGTGACATGCATCAGTGCGTGTCAAAGTGCTTTCCAGCCAATTAAGTACTTTTGAATTATAGAAAGCATTGCATTTATATAGCGCCTTTCACAACTGCAGGACATTCCAAAGTGAATTACCATCAATAAGGTATTTATCTGAAGTGTAGTCACTGTTCTAATGTAGGGAATTCAGCAGCCAAGTTGCACACAGCCAGGCCCCACAAATAGCAATGTGATAATGACCAGGTAATCTGTATATGTGATGTTAATTGAAGGATAAGTATTGGCTGGGACACCAGGGTTAACTCCGCTGTTCTTAAAAATAGTGCCATGGGATCTTGACAGAGCACACAGGACTTTGGATTAACATCTCATCTGAATGGAGGCACTTCCAACAGTGCAGCACTCCCTCAGTACTGCACTGGAATGTCAGTCTAGATTTTTGTGTCAATGTTGTGAGATGGGGCAATTTACACACAGGAAGGTCCTACAAACAGCAATGTGATAATGTGCACACAAACTTATTTGCAGTGTTGTTCATCTGCCCATTTGCACGTTGTATCCCACTCTTTGGAATTTCTAAACTGTCTTCTCTGGTTCCACTTACCCTCCCTAGTTTGCTATATTGTGCCAAATTGACCAGAAACTGAACTGGACCAGCCACATAAATGCTGTGGCTACAAGCGCAGGTCAGAGGCTGGGAATTCTGCGGCGAGTAATTCACCTCCTGTCTTACTAATGCCTGTCCACCATCTACAAGGCACAAGTCAGGAGTGTGATGGAATACTCTCCACTTGCCTGGATGGGTGCAGGACTCAAGAAGCTTGACACCATCCAGGACAAACTTGATTGGCACCCCATCCATCACCTTCAAGATTCACTCCCACCACCACCAACACACAGTAGCAGCAGTGTGTACCATATACAAGATGCACTGTAGCACCTTACCAAGGCTCCTTTGACAGCACCTTCCAAACCAATCACCTCTGCCATCTAGAAGGACAAAGGCAGCAGATGCATGGGAACACCATCACCTGCAAGTTCCCCTCCAAGCTACACATAATCCTGACTTGGAACTATATTGCAGTTCCTTCACTGTCGCTTGGTCAAAATCCTGGAACTCTCTCCTAACAGCACTGTTGATGTACCTGCACCCCAAGGACTACAGCAGTTTTAGAAGGCAGCACACCACCGCTTTCTTCAGGGCAATTAGGGATGGGCAATAAATGCTGGCCTAGCCAGTGATGCCCACATCCCATGAATGAATAAAAAAAATTTTGCATTGCATTTCTGTATCCAGGTCATTTATGTAAATTAGCACCATTAGTGGTCCCAGCACTGAACCTTGAGGTACCACACAAAACTCACTGATCCCTCTCACTCTGACTTAGCTCCTCTAATGAATATTCATTGTTTCCCACTCATCAGCCAGTTTTTTTTTTCAAAGTAATTCATGACAACGCTACTTCATTGGACACGTCATCAGGATGCGCCGCGGTGCGCACATGCGCAGACGGTCTCATGCCCCCTGCGCATGCGCTGCGGTCCGGCTTAACAGGACCGCTTTGCGCATGCGCAGACTACGCGGTACGCGCATGCGCATACAGTCTCCTCATCTCTGCGCATGCGCTGCGGTCCGACCTGCCAGGACCGTTGTGCACATGCGCAGATGACGTCATCGCGTTATTTCGTCTTCCTCGCCGACGCGTCAGTTTGGCCTCTGCGCATGCGTCAAAGCTTCGGCGCGACTTTTTGAAAGTGGAAGGAGGGGAGGTTTCATCGGGCATTTTCTCGCATTTTATCTGAATTATTTATTCGTTTTGGAGACGTGCTTCATTTTTATTTGACACAGGAGATTGTTCCAAGGTAAGCTGCTCTGCCTTTGTAAGTTGCTCTGAAAACATTTCCATTGTCTGGGCCACCGCATGTTCTCCAGTCCCTGTTGTAAGTTGCTCTGAAAACATTTCCATTATCTGGGCCACCGCATGTTCTCCAGTCCCTGTTGTGAGTTGCTCTGAAAACATTTCCATTGGCTGGGCCACCGCATGTAGCAGGATGAAGGCACAGTGACTGTGATTTCTGGCGCCAAACAGTACACACTGCAGATACATGATGGCCAGGCTACCTGCACTGCATCTTCTCCATTCAGACTTTGTTGCCCTGCAAATATGCTGTTGTTGTGCAGAGGCATCTGGGTCTGCCTTTGGACAGGCTCGCCCCCAATTGTCGCTGGCGTGCATCTCAGACACCAACGACGACAGGCATAGCTGCTGCCATTGTGATTACAGAGGAACAGCCAAGGCCCCTCAGCCACAATGAAAAATACCGCTTGCTTTCAGATCAATTGTACCAGCTACAACAGGCCGTTCTGCAGAGTGGAACGGCAGCATTCATGAGGAGACTGGACTGGCTGCGGCAACAGACTCTCCGCTGGCAGCAAGGACTGGCTGATGAGATGGAGCCAATTAATTTGCCCAACAATTGCCCGGAAGCACCTTCGGATGGAGGTGGCCGCGCGCTGGACATCAGTCACGTGTCACAAACCCTGGATCCTGAGCGTCTCACCCCCTGGCCTAATGATCTGATGGACCATACATATGCCTGCCTGTTCAAATCTCCACTTCCCCTACCTGCGGTACCCTCTCCTTGCTGCTCAGTTACACAGTCACCTGCTCCTACACCCATCAGGGCAGTGCTCATGGGCACACAGTTACCTGCTCCTACACCCATCAGGGCAGTGCTCATGGGCACACAGTTACCTGCTCCTACACCCATCAGAGCAGTGCTCATGGACACACAGCCACCTGTTTCCCCATCCGACGTTGAAACAACCATGCAGAGCCTTGTGAGACTCCGCAATTGCCAGTTGCTGCCTGTCAAGCAGAGAGGGCGTCCAAAGGGGTCAAGCACTTGGGGAACATTCAGCAAGAAGAGACTGAGCACTAAAAGAAACAAGCATGCCATGTCCAGTGGTAGCAGAAATGTGAATGCTCTTGCTGTGAACACAACTGGTGATAGTATTAGGCAGGATTAAATGGGAATGGATGGAAAGACGCACGAGTAACATAACCACTGGCAGGGAACTGCTGGGCTAAATGGCCAGCTTTATGTTCATAGCCCAAAAGAAATGTGCTTCTTTTCCAGCACCCTCACATCATTCATGTTTTCCCTGAGAGCAGCATTGAACCATCACGAGATAGGGGCAGTTACATCATCCTGACTCCTACAGCTGAGGTGGGTACTAAGTGATTCATTGGCGGTGTTATCAGTACATGCCTTTACCGCAGAACACAAAGCATGCTCAACAGTAATTTCATTGGAGGGAGGAAGCTCTGACACTGATGTTCTTTCCTTATTTTCTTTCATGTAAAACGTGCCCTTGAGAAAACAATCCTTGACACTTAAGGACGGCATTCAAGCAAAGGAGGCAGTGCAGGAGAGGACGCAAGGATGTGCTGATTCCTGCATCTGAGGTGGGTAATAAGTGCTTCATTGGCGACGTTATCAATTGGTGCCTTCACTGCAGAACTTAAAAAGGTGTGTGCAACAGTAATTTCAGTGGATGGAGGGAGGCAAGCTCTGACTCTGATTTGCTTTATTTCTTTTCATGTAAAACATGCCGTCGAGAAAACAATCCTTGAGACTTAAGGTCAGCATTCAAGCAACGAAGGCAACTGGATCATGCTGCGGAGCTTGTCACGATGTGGAAAGGAACATTGCATTTATGGATGAATTGGGAATGCACATTGGGATGCGCTTGGGGAACATTCACCAAGAATAGACTGAGCTCAGACTCTTGTGACTTTGCCTTCTTCACATGGACAATACAGTAGTGGAATAGAGAGCCAAGCGTTTATTCACCACAAGGCTCTCCAGGAACAATCTCTTTAGCTGTGCATAGCAGAGACTCGGCCTGTCTGTCTAACGGGAATGCTGGACACAACACTCATGTATCCATGCACAGCAGTTCCTCGGATACTTAATGAACTTAATAAAACTTTTCAATAATTAAACCCAGAATTGTTGAGGTTTTGTTTTGCATGTTATTTCCCTGACTTTGCAACTGCACTTCAGATATTCAACTATGGTGGGGGGGTAGAGGGAGGGGTGGGTGAAGAGGGGGAGGGGTGGGGAGTGCGGGGAGGGGTGGGGAGAGGGAGCATGCAAAATGCAGGGACCAAACAGTTGCAATGCCTGAAGCACTGAGGAGAAGTAGAGAAAGCAATTGGATTGGGCATCCGCAGCTGGAGGGAACGGCTGAATGGAGAGGGCCGGAAGCGAGAGGCCATAGAGAGCCGCGGGGAGCGAGCGTGCGAAGACCTTGGTGTCGCCGGGTCCAGGGACTGGCCAGTAAGTCTTTTGCTGTTGTGTTTATGGCGCATGCACAGAAAAAGGCACTCCTCTTCCGTTCTGCTGCTCCCACCCCCACTCTCTCCCCTTCCTCCCTCTCCCCCCAGCTCTCCCCCTCCCCCTTCCTTACCCCTCCCTCTCCCTCTTTGTCCCCCCCTCCCTCTTTCTCCCCCCTCCCTCTTTCTCCCCCCTCCCCCTCTTTCTCCCCCCCCCCTCCCTCTCCCTCTTTCTCCCCCCTCCCTCTTTCTCCCCCCCTCCCTCTCCCTCTTTCTCCCCCCCTCCCTCTCTCTCCCCCCCCTCCCTCTCCCCCCTCCCTCTCCCCCCTCCCTCTTTCTCCCCCCCCTCCCTCTCCCTCTTTCTCCCCCCCCTCCCTCTTTCTCCCCCCTCCCTCTTTCTCCCCCCTCCCTCTTTCTCCCCCCTCCCTCTTTCTCCCCCCCTCCCTCTCCCCCCCTCCCTCTCCCTCTTTCTCCCCCCCTCCCTCTCCCTCTTTCTCCCCCCCCTCCCCGGCACCGCTACCGCTGGTCTCCCCGGCCCCCGCGCTGATCTCCCCGGCCCCCGCGCTGATCTCCCCGGCCCGCTCCACTCTCTCACTCCGGCCATTGTATTCTGCCACGTGTTTGTTAGGTTTCATCTCTGTGATTTTTTGAGCAGCGCCATCTTTAGTCCTGGCAGCTGCTACAGTCGCAAGCTGTGACGTTTTCGTGGCACATACTGTATCTGCGCATGTGCTAAAACAGCGCCACCTACCGATCGCGTTGTCAACAATTGCGGTCTTTTTTTTAATCCATTCCCCAGATTTGGATTAATTAATAACCTTTGTTGTGGAACTTTGTCAACAACTTTTTTGGAAGTTGACATACATCAATCACATCATTGGGCTTACTCACTGTCTAATTGCATTGTGATTTTCTTAAGGGAGTCAAGGAAGTTGGGCATGCTGGGTCTTCCCATTCTGAATCCATGTTGGCTGCTGTGAATGTGATTATTGTTATACAGGTGATTTTCAAGTTAATTTTTGATCCATTCCAAAATTTTACTTGGAATGAAAGGGAGAGTATTTGGTCTGCAGTTGCCTATGTCACCATTTTTTAAATATGGAAACCACTAACTTGCTTCACATCTTTTGGTACTTCTACAGTGTCCAATTACTCCTTCATATTGACGGTCCGAGCTTCAATAATCTGTTCCCTCAATAATCTGCTCCCTTGTCATTCTCCGAACTCTAAAATAATTACCATTTTTCCCTAGAGATTTTTTTAACCTATTTAGCTGTTCTTGGACTTCCATCTCATTTATAATGAAGGTACACATTTTCCTTGGCATATCTTTGGACAAGGCATATATTATCTCATGCATGCTTCTATGAATTGGCAGTTCAGAATAGTGCACTTTATGCTGCTCCTCCATTTAAAACTTGTGTGTGCCTTTTATGGATTTCACTCCTTCTCTGATAGCCCCTTGCTTTTGTAGCACTGAAAGAGCATTTTACTGTTTTATTTAGCCTCAGCTGCTACGCTTTCCAGATCTCCCTTTAACCATCAAATCACCTTTTTAATGTATTTCTGCAATTTCTTAAATTCATTCCAGTGGCTACCTTCTCCTTTTCTGCAGGTTTTGTAGGGAGCATCTTTTGCTCTTTATCTCACTTTTAAATTGTTTGGTAATACACTAAGGGTAGTCTGAGTTGCTTGGTTTTGAAAATATATTTATCATGCATCCTCAGTATTCGACCTTTAAAAGCATTCAACTTGCCTTCTGCTAAATTGTTATTAAGCAACTTCCCACAATTTATTAATTTTAGTTGTTTCCCCATTTCATCAAATTTAGCCCTTTCAAAATTATACACCTGGCTCTAGCTATGTGCCAAACCAAAAAATAAACCTTATCATTCTGTGGTCGCTGTCCCAGTGATGCCAGAACTGTCATGTTGTACAATTTCTGAATCATTAATTGATTCCAGATAAAGAGGAGCATTGCCTCTCATAGGTTTCTTGAGGCACAGGGTCAGGAAGCAATCATGTACTAGTTTATATTCAGTTGATTGAAGTCTCCCATCTTTTCACAGATACATATTGTCCTCCTCATTATATTGACCAGGTGGTCTTTAGCACTAATGTTAGCTTAGATTTTGTTTGGTTTAGACATGTTAAATTGGAGTAGTTCATTTCATAACTATCTAACTTCCCCCAAGAACAGCTTCTTTTGCCTTCCTGGTGCCAAAATGTGAGAATAAGACAAGCAGAACATATGGTCAGGGTAGGGACAGTTACCCAAGTAAGAGTTCTGTTCACTGTCTCCTAGGGGGAGGCATGTAACATAAGAAATAAAACAAGTGTTGGAAGCAGAGATACAGCTTAAAGGACAGAAACATTACAAAAGTTTAGCTTCAAGATGGGCATTATTCAGTGCCAAAGTATTCCTGGCAGTAAGATATTTAGAAAGGCAGGGATATTTGGAAAGAAAGAGGAGTGGCAATATTGATAAAAGATACATCTAAAGCAGTACAAATGAAGCATTTCAGGCAATGGAAACACAATGGATACAGTTGAGGAACAGCAAAGAATGCAAGATTCTTGTAGCAATTATCTACAGACATCCTTATAATGGTGATGTGTTATAAATGTATTGAGAGATTTTGGGGGGATTTTGAACCCCCAAGAATGGTTCAGTTGGAGGTGGGTAGGGTGCTGAGGTTGTCGCACCAGGTGGTGACAGACAGCTGCAGCCTCCTAGAGGAGAACTTGTTGGATCCAGTGGCTGTGAAAGTGACCACCGCCGTCAATTTTTTTGGCCTCTGGATCTTTCCAGGATGCTGCTGGAGACATATCCAAGAATCCCAGCATAAGGCAATCACCGATGGACTGTTTGCCAGGGCAATTTTGGATTCTCACCGATACATGGAGCCATTGACTGAACATATGTGGCAATCCGAGCACCAGCACAGCAACTGGGAGTTATTATAAATTGCAAGGGATATTTGTCCCTCGATGTACAGCTGGTGTGCAACTATAAGAAGTTTATGCAGATCTGTGCCTTTTTCCAGACAGCTGCCATGATGCATGCATCTGTGACAGTACAACATTCTAAACAATGCCAACAACAACTTGCATTTATATAGTACCTTTAATGTAGCAAAATGTCCCAAGTTACTTCGCTGGAACATTATTCAAAGCATTTTTACTATGTCATAGATGCAATATAGATACAAGTTGTTGTTATTAAAGCTAGGAAGGAGATTCAACAGTTTAAATTGTTCCCTTTCTGGGCCAGACAGATTGATTAACATTGCATTCACAAATATCATGTCGAGTTCTTTGCGTCGAAGTGGCACCATTCGGGTAGTGTCTGGAAGCATCAGAATACAGGTTTAGAATGTAAATGGAATAGGAGCAACACAGTCTGAAATTTGGTTAGGAAGGGACACCCTGACCCTGAGGGTCGCATGGACACAGAGAAGCTACGAGGTATTTACTTCTCACATGGGCAGAGAAAAGCAAGGGCCCTGTTCAGTATTGAAGTTCCATGAGTGTGGTTTTTGGAGCAGTGTAGCTGGATATGTGCAACAAGCCTAAAAGGTGGAGATTAATCACCCACCACCAACTGCAGATAAAGGTTTATTTTTGAATTGTGTGGTGGAATTTGTGTTCCCCATATCATTGAATATCTTACCCCGTCCACAATAGTCTGTGGACAATGCCATGCGGAACGCTATGTCTCCCCACAAAACGATGGGGGTGGGGGGGAAAAGTAACCCTTGCAATTTCCTGACAGAATCCTAGGAGAAGACCACTTGAGCCAGTGGCTGTGTGGTTAAAAAAAAAGTAGTGACCACAAAATAATGTTGGAGTAAGTGTGTGCTGGTACATGCAAAGTAGAACCCAGAAGATGGCATTGTTCCCAAATTAGGAAAATTTGCTATGTCAGTGATTTCATCAAAACTCGTCCAATTGGTCATTTTGGCAATAATTTAAATTATTCTTCCTTCTGGTTCTCCGCTGTTTGTATGGAAACATTGGTGATCAAAAACAGAAACTCTCCTTGTGATTTAACACAAATGACAATGCTATTTGTTTTGCAATGAGTTACTAAGTGCCTAATATTATACAATTAAATTTAACTGCTTGAAGTTGCAAGTTTTATTACTATTATGATCAGGCAAGGAGGGGTCAAAAGGCTCCCCTCTTGCCCCTCTCCTTGTTTGACCGGAACAGGGTTTATTTCTTTTAAACAGTGTATGTGCTTACCAATTCAGTGAATGTTTAACCCTTTTAGGCGCTATGATCATAAAAGAACCAATCAGACAGGTTTTCTTGAGTTTAAACAAGAAAGAGGTTAGTTTATTGTACTTAACATCAAAACCTGATCTAAGTAAAAATAATAAACTATGCTCCAACTTGCACACATGAATGCACACACACACACAAATAGGTTACAGAGTGATGAAAAATATATTGGTTGGATTAGAGTCCAGAACAAATAAAATGATATACAGTCTGTGGAGTCTGGTAATTCAGTTGTCTTCCAGCTGAATTTGTGGTCCTGAAGTTCCTGACTGGTAGAAGTGGCAACCTCGTTCAGGCTTTTCTTGGAGACAGTGATGTAGATGGCTTTCACCCTGGAGTCTCTGTCTGCAGCAATGATAGCCTTGAATGTTTTGTAATCCACAGACCGCCTTCAAAACTTACAGTATTACCGAGAGAGAGAGAAAGACAGCTCCACTAAAGTCCTGCACTGATTAGCGCGCAAAGCTTGTCTGCTGTGTCCAAACAAAACTCCAAGTTTTCACACAGATGGGCAGACTATCACATGATTGCCTCAATGTATTCTCTTTTTCACTTCAATGAAATCCAAGTCGAAGAATTTCAAACTTTTTCAGGTCTTATTGTTTCAATGTTTAGCCACCCCCTGGAGGTCAGTCTCCACTAGTGTTAATGTTCCAAGATGGCTTTAAATGTCTTGCTAATTAAAGCAATACAGTTAGCATTCAAACTGCTCAAGCCATTGTTCCAGATGAGGGCTGTTCAGACATGTGTCTCCACCTCAATACCTTGGAATGTGAGGTATTTCAATGCAAAGTGTGGTGGCCATCTTAGCTGCTTATAAAAGTTGAATTTAGGATTCCAGCTTTCCTTTTAAAAGTTTAATTTAGTTTTCCAACTGAGGAATTAAAAATCAACATTCAGCATAGTACATTTTCATGACATTAAAATAGGAAGAATAAGGTAAAAGTCTCAATCTATATCAATATCCAACCATAAATCTCACATCAAAAATGAAACCCAATGGCCACAGCATCAAAAGAAAATAATGTACATTTTGAACAAATAGTTAACAGGTGTGTAGGGAAAACACATCCGGAAAATAATGATTTACAAGCACACAATTTAGTTGAAAAAGAGAAAGACGATCAATACTTTATTCCATTTGACAAGATTTAAAATTAGAATAACTAGGTTCTGAAACAATAGATCATGAACATAGAATTAGAAATATCAAATATTCATTCATCTAAATAAATAAAAAAGTCATTCTCCCAACACACATCTTTCACATTCTAGACAGTAAAGTCTCAATAGTATTTTTCATTTAATGTTGCTTTTGGATCTGGGAATTTGAGCACTGGCTAATCCACAAAATGTACAACAATTTAACTTTGCAACCTTAAAGGGATAGGCCATAAAACTACAGCTGCATCTTAGCAGATTAATACATTATTACAAAATAATATCTTCTGCCTTACCATGAGAAACATCATGTGATTACTTCAAAGATAAAAAGTAACAAAAGCAATATTAAAAAAATTACAAATCTGAAAATACAAACAAAATAAATCGATTCAATGATGATCAAGGAAAATTTGAGAGTGTTCAGAAATAAATACATTTTTGTTGCTAGTATTTGGACACACCATCATTCTTTTTAATTTCTAGTGGATATTTCCTATTGCAAATCTCAGCTTTCTGAAAGGTGAAAATGCAAAATATAAAAAACACTGAAGTGTGTGCTTGGCCCACCTTTGAATAAATTGGAACAGACACAAATATCTAACCCCGAACACAGGGGATGTTATTTTTCTAACCCTGGGTTACTCTATAGAGGGCAGTATGACTCAACTTCCATAAGAAGTAGAATTCTCGGATTGCTTTTAGAAGCAGCAGCTGCCACTGAAGCTGACAAGGTATCTACGGCAGACCCAAATTTCTAAGAATATATCTGGTTTTAAATTATAATGAGTGAATTGGGAAAAGGCAGCATTGTATGAAGAAGGTAATTCAACTCATTTAATTTAACTATTCAGAACATTGAGAATGTGGAACCTGCTACCGTGTGGAGTGGTTGGGGAGAATAGCACAGTTGCATTTAAGAGAAGCTAGATAAGTACATGAGGGAGAAAGGAATAGAAACCTAAGTTGATAGGGGGAGATGAAGTAGGATGGGAGGTGGCTCGTGAGCAGCACAAACACTGGTACAGAGCAGTTTGAACAAATGGCCTGGTTCCATGGCAATACTTGGTGTTAACTATCGTATGAACTGAATTTTCATCTGAAATTCTTAGTTACAGTAATACAGATAAAGCTGACAACAAGCAACAGGACTACAAACAGCTCATCAAACACCTCCCTGAAAAAGCATTCAACATTTTTTAAGGCAGCCACAACCTATAATTTAGTATTATTGTGACAAACATTACAAATACCGTATTGCAGCAGTATTGCAGGAAATACTGAAGTAAACATTCAATTTGACTCCATGCTCGGCTGTGGTTCTCATTTTTGCATCATTGGTTACCAGCAAGCATTTCCAGTCATCAGCTGCCACAAGAATAAATTCCACTGAGTAAATTGTGGGAGATGATCAACAAATTACACTTGAGCGTGGTTTCTTGATGATCATTCACTTGTATCTAAAAAAATTAACATAATCCAATATGGATTAATTAATGATCTCATATTAAAGGATCCTCTGGGGAAGATTGATCATAACATGATAGAATTGCATATGCAATTTGACAGTGAGAAACATAGGTCTGAAACTAGTGTCTTAAACTTAAATAAAGGCAATTACAAAGGTATGAAAACAGAGTTGGCTAAAGTAGACTGGGAAAATAGGTTGAAACGCAAGATGGTGACTAAATAGTAGCAGGCATTTAAGGAGTTATTTCATAACTCTCAACAAAGGTACACTCCATTGAAAAAAATACTATAAGAGGGATGAACCATCTGTGGCTAACAAGAAGTTAAGGATGGTATCAAATTGAAATAAAAGGCGTACAATGCTGTGATGAATAGTGGTAGGCCAGAAGATTGGGAAAATTTTAGAAACCAGCAAAGGATGACTGAAAAGATAATAAAGAGGGAGAATTTAGAATATGAGAGTAAACTAGCAAGAAATATAAAAACAGACAGCAAGAGCTTCTATATTAGTATATGAAATGGAAGAGAGTAGCTAAAATAAGTGTTGGTCCCCTAGAGGATGAAACTGGAAAATAATAATGGGAAACAAGGAAATGGCAGAGATTTTGAACAAGTATTTTGTATGTGTCTTCACAGGTGATGACACTAAAAACATCCCAAGAATGTGGGAAATCAAGGGGGAAAAGGGATGGAGGAACTTGAAAATTTCACTCTCATTGGAGAAAACATACTGGGAAAACTACTGGGACTAAAGGCTGACAAGTTACTTGGACCTGATGGCCTGCATCCTAGGACCTTAAAAGAAGTGGCTGCCATGATAGTGGATTCATTGGTTGTAGTCTTCAAAATTCTCTAGATTCTGGACGGGTCCCAGCAAGTGGGGGGGGGGGGGGCAGTCTAGAACTAGGGGACACAGTTTAAAAATTAGGGGTCTCCCATTTAAGATGGAGATGAGGAGAATTTCTTTCTCTCAGAGGGTCATTAGTCTGTGGAATTCTCTTCCTCAGAGAACAGTGGAGGCTGGGTCATTGAATATATTCAGGGCTGAGTTAGACAGATTTTTGATCGATAAGGGCGGCACAGTGGCGCAGTGGTTAGCATCGCAGCCTCACAGCTCCAGCGACCCGGATTCAATTCTGGGTAATGCCTGTGCGGAGTTTGCAAGTTCTCACTGTGTCTGCGGGGGTTTTCTCCGGGTGCTCCGGTTTCCTCTCACAAGCCAAAAGACTTGCAGGTTGGTAGGTAAATTGGCCATTATAAATTGCCACTAGTATAGGTAGGTGGTAGGGAAATATAGGGACAGGTGGGGATGTGGTAGGAATATGGGATTAGTGCAGGATTAGTATAAATGGGTGGTTGATGGTCGGCACAGACTCGGTGGGCCGAAGGGCCTGTTTCAGTGCTGTATTTCTAAACTAAACTAAAGGGAGTCAAGGGTTATGGGGAGCAGACAGGAAAGTGGAGTTGAGGCCAGAATCAGATCAGCCATGATCTTATCAAATGGCAGAGCCGACTCGAAGGTCAGGATTGCCTACTCCTGCTCCTAATTCTTGTGTTCTTTTGTATCCCACCAAGCTATTCATTTTCCAACAGCCACCAGGAAAACACCTTGTTCTCACTTTTTCAAAAGTCCCATCATGGGAAGTCCTGTCCTCTAAAGTCAACCACAGCCTCTCTTTGTGATAGGCTTGTCTAATGTTCCCCATAGCTGCAGTGTTTGATGAAGGGAAGGAACAAAGTGGGCCTGAATGAATTGCAATAAGCCATCATTCGGGTATAATAATACCATGGATAGAAGCACCAGTCCTGGCTATCACCATATACCTATCCTGAACATCAGTGTTGGTTTTTATTGTGAATTGTGACATTTGCTCCAGTTGATTTTTAATGTAAAAACAGCTCTGGCCAGTCAAAGATTGATTAGTTTTGTGCTTTTAGCCAATTGACTGTACTTCAAAGCAGTTCACCTTCCCACTGCTAAATTAACTTCATAATAGGTGTTCCCCCCACCACCACCCCCACTCAGTGGACCCCTTTACCCATCTCGAGTATTTTCTCTCCACCTGTTACCCTGCCCTCTGGCCTGTTATCTGCTCTTGACCTTTTCATTGAGAACTGCTGGCGCAAAATCGGCCATCTCAATTTCTCTGCTCCCCTCACTCAGTCTAACCAGTATCCCTCTGAAATTGCTGCACTCCTTTCTCTCAGGTCCAACCTAACATTGTCATCAAGCCTGCTGACAAGGCTAGTGCCGTCGTTGTCTGGCGAACCGACCTCTACCTAGCAGAGACCGAATGCTAACTCTCTGACAGTTCTTCCTACCTCCCCCTGGACCATGACCCCACCACCAAACATCAAGCCATTGTTTCCAGGACTGGCACTGACACCATCTCCTCTGGGGATCTTCCCTCCCCGGCCTCCAACCTCATAGTTCCCCAAACCCTCATGGCCCGCTTCTATTTCTTTCCCAAAACCACAAACAAAACAGCCCTGGTAGATCCATTGTTTCAGCCTGTTTCTGCCCCACTGAACTGATTTTTTACCTATCTTGATTTATTCTCCCCTTGTCCAGTCTCTTCCCACTTACATCCATTACTCTTCTGATGCCCTCTGTCACTGTAACAGCTTTCAGTTTCCTATCCCTCATTGTCTCCTATTTGCCACATATTTAATGTCCGTCTTCACGGAGGAAAATATAAAGACCTCCCAGAGGTAACGGAGAATCAAGAGTCTAGTGTAAACGAGGAACTGCAAGATATTAATATTAGTTTAAAAAAATACTAGATAACAGGACACTTGGAAAATAATTGGTGGATTGGGCAGAGTCAACATGAATTTATGAAAGGGAAATCATGTTTAACAAACCTGTTGGAGTTTTTTGAGAATGTAACTGGCAGAATAGATAAGGGGAGATAGTTAGATTTTCAGAAAGCTTTTGATAAGGTTCCACACAAGAGGTTAGTAAACAAAAATAGAGCACATCAGATTGGAGCGAATATACTGGTATGGACTGAGAACTGGGCCATGGACAGAAAACAGAGAGTAGGAATAAATGGGTCATTTTCAGGTTGGCAGGCTGTGACTGGTGGAGTACCACAAGGATCAGGGCTTGGGCCACAGCTATTCGCAATCCATATCAATGATTTGCATGTGGAGATTAAACGTAATATTTCCAAGTTTTCAGATGACACATAACTAGGTGGAAGTGTGAGTTGTGAGTAGGATGCAATGACGCTTCAAAGAGATTGGAGCGGTTATGCGAGTGGGAAAAAATTTGGCAGATGGAATACAATGTGGAGAAATGTGAGGTTATCCACTTAGTAGGAAAAACAGAAATACAGAGTATTTCTTAAATGGTGAGAGGCTGGGAAGTGTTGAACTTCAAAGAGACTTGGGTGCCCTTGTTCATGAGTCACTGAAAGCTAACCTACAGGTACAGTAAGCAATTAAGAAGGCTAATGGCCTTTATTACAAGAGGATTTGATTGTAGTGTCATGAACAAGGTTGGAGGAATGCACTGTCTTTTTCTAGTTCCACTACTCCACTGGTCACAACATATATTTAAATGTTTTACCTGGTTACCGATACAGTCAATTCTATATTTTATCTATATTAGTTTCAGAATAAAAATCCACCAACAGGTTTCTTTAATAAACAACAGAATTATTGATTTATTATAAACCAAGACATCTTCTAAAAAGCTGCATAGCTAACACACAGTTTGAAATATGAAAGTATAAATCGCTACCCTTTATTATGAAAGTGCTTCCATTTTTTGTTGAGTTTTAAGTCTCATGTATTTTAGAATTATGGACATTGTTTTAAGACTCATGTATTTTAGAATTATAGACATTGTTTTATTTGGGAAAACTTAAAAGGATTCCATGGATTTTTATTTTTTACAAGGGTCACTGAAAGATCTTGTTTGTAAACAACATTTACTGGAAGTCACCTGTCTTCAGATAAATATGCAGCAGGGGCTTTTTGACTTGGCAAAGATGCTTACAGAGAAGTAACAGGTCAAGATTTATAGAGGTCAGGAGGCTTGCTTTAGGTTTTGCTTTAGACAGTATATTGGGGTGTGAACTGTTTTGAAGGCAGTTGGAGAAAACCAGACAAGAGAGCAGTCACCATCAGCTCACCCTTTTCCATCTCTTTGAGAACTTCCTGAGAATTAAATGTAAGAAATAGAGAAGCTGATGCTGCATTTCTTTTGAAAAGCCTGCCAGAAAAGCCTGATGGCACATTTCTCCTGGAAAACCTGCCAAACTGATCCTCAACATCGCCTGAAATGAGCTGCTCTATAAAGATCCCAGTGACAGCCATCTTTGGGATGGCAGATTAAAAAGGGACAACTGACATCTTTCCATATCTTCTCTTTCTTTCTTCAAGAATTATCACATATTTGACCAAAATATTCTTTTTTGTCTTTTTTTTTGTAACAGACCTCTGCAGAGAGAATTTCAGTATTTTTACAGTGTAAGTGTTAGTTTGTGTGTGGAGAATTTAAAAAGGAAACTTTCATATTTCAATCTGTGAGTTAATTCTTTTCTTCGTTACTGGTTAAGTCTTGTTTTATAATAAACTGATAATTGTTATGACCAGGTGAGGAAGGGGTCTCAGGCTCCCCTTTCGCCCCTTCTCTGGTTTGACCGCAACAGGGTTTATCCTTTTTTAACACAGTGATTGAACTTACCACCTCAGTGAGCACTTGCTCCTGTTCCTCTAATATAATTGCCAAAGAACCAATCAGACAGGTTTTCTTGAGTTTAAACAAGAAAGATGTAAGTTTATTAACCTTATCACTCTAAACCAGCTAAAATTACTAAAATACGCTATGCATTCACACCCACATTTACACTAGAGATACACACACGCACGCACAAATAGATAACAGAGGGAAAACAAAATTGGGTAGTTGGAGTAGAGTCTGAAATCAATGGAATTTAAATACTGAATCTCAGTCCTAGAGTCCTTAGTTGAAATTGTAGTCCTGAAGTTCTCACTGGGCCATGTGCCCTGTTGTAGGTTTGCTTCTCAGGCTCCGAAAGGCAAAAAGTTTGATCCTTGTCCACTAGTTGCTGGCTGTGCCGGTGTGTCGGTTTGAGGCTTCACCAGCTGCAGCTGAGGCTTTTCTGGATCTTTACTGGAGAGAGACAGAGCTGTTCCCTTGCTGGCTTTCAATTACTGTCTGCTTTCTGATTGACAAAGCTTAGCTTCTCCAAAGTTGCACAGCAGTCACATGTCATTCCCAAACCTCTTTGTTGGGTCATTAAGGCCCTTCTGGAAAATTCTTTGAGATTCAAGGTGCCACACCTTAAGCTGTTCAGTCACACTTGGAGGGGGTTAACTCTTTCAAAGTCAATGGGTGTCATTGGCTCTTGACAACCGTGTTGACAAAACCATTTTCGGTAATTATTCTGGCTAGGTTGAAACAGTTGTGTTTTCTCCCATCTAATCCTTTGGTGTTTCAAATGCAAATATTTGTGGCCATCTTGGCGGCCAAGAAGAAGTTATTTGTAAGAATTTCCAGCAAAAGTCTCAGGCAAAGTTCCAATCGATGAAATTAACATTTCCCATTTGGCACGTGGGTTTTCATAACATAATTTTGTTGTTTATTAAAGAAACCTGATTGGTGTATTTTATTCTGGGATAAAGAGTAGAGTATATGACTGACCACATCGGTAACTGGGTAAACATTTTAAAAAAAATGTTGTGACCTGTGGAGAAGTGGAACTAGAAAAGACAGTGCACTCCTCCCACCTTGGTCGTAACATCTTCTAAAATAACCTAACACATACACATGCATGCGCGTGCACACACACACTGGTTAAAGAAAAAAATAAAAGTTAAAAAAAAACTGGCTCTGCAGAGACCAACTTTAAAAAAAAACTTTGGCCAAGTTATTGTCAATTCTTCAAGAATAAGGATAAGATATGGAATGTACCAGGTGGCCTTTGGTCTGGTGTCCAGGTACACATAGACAGCTGTCACTGGGATCTTTTTGGAGTAGTTCTGTTCAGGAGACGTCGAGGAGTAGTCTTGCAGGCTTTTCGGGAGAATTACTGCATCAGTGGTTTCAGCTATCACACTGGATTCTTAGAAGATTTTTCAAAAACTGGTGGAAAAGGATGAGTTGGGTGACTTCTCTCTTAGCAGGCTACACACCAACTGAGCATTCAAAAAGTCCAAGCCCAGATCAGAAAGCCTAAACTCTGACAGCCAATAACCTAGACATGTGACTTCTCTGAAAACAAGTCCAATAGCCAGCAAGGTTCCTAATGTTTATTTAACTCTTCGTTGTCTCTACCAGTAAGTGTTTTTTAAAAATCCAAAACATCCTTCCAGTATTTAAAAAAACATCCAGCATCTCCTCAGTCTTTCAAATCACCAATTTTCACAATCTTTTAACATGAGTCCTCAAAAAAATTAATAATGGAAGCACCTTCATGACAATAGGAGTAAAGATGTCTTACTGCAATTATGTAGCGCCTTGGTGAGACTGCACCTGGAATATTGTGTGCAGTTTTGCTCTCCTTACCTAAGGAATGATATACTTGCCATAGGGAGAGTGCAACAAAGGTTCACCAAACTAATTCCTGGGATGGAGGAATTGTCCTATGAAGAAAGATTAATTAGACTGGGCCTTTATTCTCTGGAGCTAAGAAGAATGAGAGGTGATCTCATTCAAACCAACAGAATTCTTACAGGGCTCGACAGGGTAGATGCAGGATGTTTCCCCTGGCTGGGGAGTCAAGAACCAGGGGACACTGTCTCAGAATAAGGGGCAGGTCATTGAGGACTGAGATGAGGTGGAATTTCTTCACTGAGGGTGGTGAATCTTTGGAATTCACTGCCCCAGAGGGCTGTGGAGGCTTAGTCATTAAGTAGGTTCAAAACTGAGATCAATAGATTTCTACATATTAAAAGCATCAAGGGATATGGGATAGTGCAGGAAAATGATGTTGAAGTAGAAGATCTGCCATGATCTCATTGAATGGCGGAGCAGGCTCAAAAGGCTGAATGGCCTACTTCTGCTCCTATTTCTTATGTTGTATGTTCTTATGTTACCATGAACATCCAATCCCTCTATACCTCCATCCCCCACAGGACTGTCTGAGGGCTCTCCGCTTCTTCCTTGAACGGAGAGCCGACTAGTCCCCATCCACCACCATCCTCCTCCTCCTGTTGAACTTGTTCTCAAATTGAACAACTTCTTCTTCAACTCCACTCACTTCCTCCAAATTCAAGGTGTTGCCATAGGTACCTGCATGGGTCCTAGCAATGCTTGCCTTTTTGTGGGATATGTGGAACCTTCTTTGTTCCAGTGCTACTCAGGCTCCCTCCTTCACCTCTTTTTCCAGTACATTGATGACTGTATTGGTGCCATTTCCTGTTTTCGACCTGAACTGAAAAATTTCATCAACTTTGCTTCCAATTTCCACCCTTCTCTGACCTTCACATAATCCATCTCTGACCTTCCCTTCCTCAATATCTCTTTCTCTGACTCAATTTCTGGGGATAGGCTGTCCACTAATATTTACTCTTAGAGCACTGACTCCCACAGCTACCTGGACTACACCTCCTCACACTTCACTTCCTAGTAGGACTCCATTCCATTCTCCCAGTTTTGCTGTCTCTGGCACATCTGTTCAGACAATGCAACCATCCATATTAGCACTTCCAATATGATTTCCTTTTTCCTCAACTGAAGATTTCGCCCCCCACACCACTTCCCCTCCCCACCCTCCAGCTCAACATGGTTGACAGGGCTCCTGATCATGTCCAATCTATTTCTCGCACTGCTGCTCTAACCTCTTCCCCTCCCTTCCAGAACCTCAATAGTCTTCCCCTTCTCCTCACCTTCCACCCCACCAGCTTCCATATTCAATGGATCATCCTCCACCATTTCTGCCACCTCCAGTGTGATGCCACCACCAAATACATCTTCTCCTCCCCTCCCCTTTCAGCATTCTGAAGGAACGTTTCCTCTGCGACACCCTGGTCCACTTCTCAGATAACACCAACACCCTCTCTCTTTCCTATGGCACCTTTCCATACAGGAGATGCAATGCCTACCCTTTTACCTCCTCCCTTTCCACCATCCAAAGCCCCATACACTCCTTCCAAGTGAAACAGCGTGTTGAATTTTAAGGCACAATTGGAAACAGGAACAGAGGCCAGGGTGGGGTTGGACATAAAATTGGAACGCAAGACACTAGATAGGAAGTCTTGACATTCCTTCCGCATTTTACTTAGGTGGCCGACATGAAGGATGGACGTCACACATCCATGTGGTGGGAAGGCAATTAAAGTATTTAGGAGCCCAACTGACAGAAACTTTACTCGTTGGGTCCAAGTTAACCGATGGTGAATGCGAGCTTGGGGCTTCAGAGCCTCACCTGGTTAAAGGAGGTGACAAGGAGGCAGGAGCTCAATGCTGGATTCATTGCATTGCTTGGCAGCGAGGGTGGGGTAGAGAGGGCATTGGAAATTGTAATCAGGAGTGGGGGGAAAAGGTGCCAGCACTGCAGAGGAACCATACCAGGGTGCCATCAGGGCAGAGCCACCTCAGCACGTGAGACAAGTGAGGGAAAGGGAGGGTGCCGTTTGTCATGAGGGCCTTGAGCTCATGGAGAGCCAACCTTCATGGGCCTCCTTCACCCTGACTTCGGGGCCAACGTTGAGGAGGAGGAGCAGCATAGAGGGAGAGAGGTTCAGGCATCCGCAGGAGCATGCCAGCAAATTGGGAGCCCACAAGAGAACCAACCTCGGGAACGGGAGACTCGTGAAGAATGAAGAGGGGCTCACTAACAGCCTCCTGCATGCAGAAGAAGCTACCCTGCAGGGAGGGTCTACTGGCTGAGGCTCAACTACCTGTAGATGTCCAAGTGACAGCGCCTCCGAAGGCTCCACTGCTCCAAGGAGGCCATCACTGACCTGTGCGCCCTGATGCAGGATGAGCTTAGCCCCATGGGACTTTGTGGGCACCCGGTGCCAGTGTTGCTGAAGGTCACCATCGCACAGAACTTCACCACCACCGGATCATTCCCGGGATCAACTGGGGATGCATGCGAATCTCGCAGTCTGCAGCGCATCGCTGCATCAAGGAGCTCACCAATGCCATGTTCAGAAGGGCCGGCGACTATGTGTGCTTCTGCATCGATCCAAGCATTCAAGCTGAGAGGCAGTAGGGTTTGGGGCCAGGTGGAGGGTGTAATCGACTGCATGCATGTGGCCATAAAGGCTCCCACAAATCAGCCAATGGCTTTCATCAACAGGAAGGACTTCCACTGCCTCAATGTGCAACTAGTCTGTGACCACTGCAGAAAGATCCTGCAGGTCTGCACAAGGTTCTCAGGAAACAGCCACGAAGCCTACATACTTCCCCAGTCCCAGGTGCCAGATCTTTACTATCCCCCATACCTCTTCAGGGTTGGATGCTAAAAGGCAAGGGCTACCCACTGAGGTCATGGCTACTCAACGCCTCTGAGGAACCCGCATATGAATGCAGGGGAGAGGTACAACATCTGCACATTCCTTCTACATTTCAGTGCCAGGTGCACATTGCACAGTGGCAAGGCCAAAGCATTGAGCACTTGCGCCTCGGTCCCTTGCATCCAACTCCTTCAGAGACATGAAGTCGCAACGGACATCAACAATAGGAAGGAGTCATAGTGAGAGTAATGCATATCTTTATTCCGCTTGACACCAAACACAACCCCCTTCTTCTGGAATGTACCTTCACCTGTGAACCCCGAAGTGCATCTTTTCCAGGTGCTCCTATGTGGTGGTCCCCCTGCTTTCAGCTGAGTGGAGGCAGGCTGCTGACCTTGCTGTTCCATGGCTTGGGATGACATTGGTGGCTGTCCTGTGCCTGGAGGGCCCCAGCAGACTGAGGGGCTCCTGCACAGATGCTGAACCCTCCTCTGTCATTGGGGAAGATGGTGGTGTTGGTGCCACTAGCAGAGGGGCTAAGGAGCTGCTGGCCACACCAGGAGCACCCTGAGAAGTGGCCCCCGATAAGGAAGACAGTCGTTCTTCTCCCTTGCAAGGCACATTTGCATCTCTCTGCTGACCTGAGAGGGACAAGCCACTGCTGCATTGAGCTCATGAAAAAGGCAAATGTATGAAGGTCTGCAAGCACCTTGGGCAGCCACTCTAAGGTCTGCTGGATCAGGCTCTCCATGTGGTCTGCTGGATCAGGCTCTCCATACGATCTGCTGGATCAGGCTCTCCATGTGGTCTGCTGGATCAGGCTCTCCATGTGGTCTGCTGGATCAGACTCTCCATATGGTCTGCTGGATCAGGTTCTCCATGTGATCTGCTGGATCAGGTTCTCCATACGATCTGCTGGATCAGGTTCTCCATACGATCTGCTGGATCAGGCTCTCCATACGATCTGCTGGATCAGGCTTTCCATGTGGTCTGCTGGATCAGGCTTTCCATGTGGTCTGCTGGATCAGGCTCTCCATACGATCTGCTGGATCAGGCTCTCCATGTGGTTTGATGGATCTGGCTCTCCATGTGGTCTGCCGGATCAGGCTCTCCATATGGTCTGCTGGATCAGGCTCTCCATGTGGTCTGCTGGATCAGGCTCTCCATGTGGTTTGCTGGATCAGGCTCTCCATGTAGTCTGCTGGATCAGGCTCTCCATGTGGTCTGTTGGATCAGGCTCTCCATGTAGTCTGCTGGATCAGGCTCTCCATGTAGTCTGCTGGATCAGGCTCTCCATGTGGTCTGCTGGATCAGGCTCTCCATGTGGCCTGCTGGATCAGGCTCTCCATGTAGTCTGCTGGATCAGGCTCTCCATGAGCATCACCAATCTCTCAATAGAGGAAACCACACGTGCACCAGTCAGAGGCATGGCAGCACAAGGCCTGGATGGACTCCTCCATCATCTGTGCCTGGGCAAATCCTCTGGCATCTCTGCCTTACCGCTCGCTGCTGCTGCAGCATCTCGCTTGTTGCCAATGCCTCCAGAGGCACGTCATTAGCCTGGACCTCAGCATAGGCCTTGCGTCCCATCGCCTTCTGACTGTCAGTGGCCTCAGCTGTCACAGCCTCCATCAGCTGCTTGTGTGCGTCAGTGAGGTGGTCACCAGGTTGTGTGCCTGAATCTAACCATGACCGGATACCCATAAGTGTGCGAATATCTGCACTGGTGAAATGTGCGGGGAAATGATGTGATGATGCATACTCTGAGGCTCATTCTCCACCTCCACTGTCCCCAGTGTCTCCAGCTGTTTGTTACTGTCCATGGGCATGACCTGCATGAGAGAACAGATTGATTGAAGGATTATGGGTTTCTTGTTGTGACATTCCAACCACTTCTCCTGTGGAGTTCCATGTATCCAGTGGTGGACACATGAGCACCATGGCTGGTTTCTGCCATATACACTCTTGTTGCCCTAGGACATCCACACTCACTGTCTCGGGGGGTGCCCTATCTCGCCATCCACTATGGAGTGGCCACCTCGCTGCCCTGCCAGTTCCATCACCACCTCTTCCAATGTCCTCAGAACGTGCAGATTAGACACATGACCACCAGTATTGACCCGCTCCTTTCTGTTGGGTGCTGTCTTCTCCTACAAATGGAAAGAGGTGCAATGTTATTCCACCAGCGGGGGCAGGCATACCATCTATGCTGGCGGTATTTCAGTGGCCAGTGATGAGAGGATGTGAATGCCTCCTGCGTGCAACCACTCTTTAGGGACTGCGCTGGGGAGTGCACTGCCAGGTGGCACCCCTCAATGAGATGCTACCATTCCTCAGGCGGCATTCCCACCTCCCTAAACTCATTGCCCAAGGCTCGGTGGTCACTCCATCTTTACCAAATGCACTCTCTTGTTCTGACACAAGCTAGGCCCAAAAGATGGGAAGTGTATGGAGCACTCGCCTTGGGTGACCGGATCAGGGCATTGACCCTTTTCTGGCACTAGATCCGGATCCTGGGTGTGACTTCACGGCTGCCGATCTCCTCCGCTATCTCCATCCAGGCTTGCTAGGTCAGGGGAGCTGGTCTCCTCCTATCATCCCTGGCGAAGAGGACCTCCCGTCTTTCCCTTGCAGCCTGGAGGAGAGTCTAGAGGGAGGCATCACTGAACCATGGAGCCACCCAGGGTCTTCCTTCTGCAGGCTTCCAATCAGATCCGAATTGGCAGTACTGAACACAGGGACTGTGGAACAGCAGGCAGCAGTCAGGCAAGGGCACTGGAACACCAGGCAGTACTGAATGCAGGTTTGACAGATGTTTAAATATGGTGCTAGGAGCTTCCATGGAATCACCTGATGCCAGCATCACCATCTCTGCCTCTTCCGCTGCTGCCTCTATCCTGTCACTGAACAGCCCCTGCACCTCCTGACTCTTAATTGGCTGACCTTCTGTCATTTAATTTCTCCAGCCTTCCATCCTATAACAGACCATCCTTTTTGTTCTTCTTGCCACCATCCCCCCTTTCACCTGCTCATAACCCATTACATTTCTAACTTTCTTTGGTTCTAATGAAAGGTTAAAAACCTGTTTTTAACTCTGTTTCTCTTTGCACACATGCTGCCAGACCTGCTGAGTATTTCCAGCATTTTCTGTTTTTATGATATAAGAGGATCTTTTTTGTTTTCTGGAGTTTGTCTCAATGGAAGAACTGTGTAAACATTTATGACCTTTATGAAATTGTGTTTTTACCACACAAGAAAACTTGAAAATTAACATTTAATTGCTGGAACTGATTTGATTTTAACTGAAGAACGTCTGAAGCTTGAATTGACCCTTTGCAGACACTTTCTACTCACTTATTTATTCTACAAGTCATATTTGCCGAGTAATTTCACTGTTGTAAATGAATTGGATCACTTGTATATAAAGTTTTATATAAAGTTGTTTTGTCATGTGACGGTTTTCATCTTTCAAAAGACTAAAGACATACCAGGAATCCTCCATAAATACAGTGAACAGCCCACTGCAGACAGGTCAGTGCTGTACTTAACTCTGCTAGTCAGAAAGAAAAACACAAAGATTTGTTTGTAAGAGACATGATTCATGTAAATAAAAAACTGCCATCAGTTCATTAGAGCCAGAACTATAAGATAAAACTTATACCTATGTAAGTTTTTTAAACCTGCTGTCAGAATCCCTAAAGCTCTGTGTAATTAGGAATTCAGTACCAGACCATTCCTGGAAGAAAAACATCCCTGACAGGATTACCTATTCATGTTTGCTTTTAATCAGCCGATAAATGTTCTCATCATTCCTTTAATTAATAAACATTCTTGCAATAACTATATCCGGTTTCTCTACAGATAGTATCACACAATACAGTAACAGATCACTAGACAATGTCTTAGCATGAAACCCCAGAAAATGCAAAGTTGAACTGTAGCACTTACCACTTTTACCACGGAGAGTATTCCAGAGGTACACAATAGTTGAAACCAGAATTGTCGTGACCACAGGGACCAGGCACATCAAAAGATTTCTTTTACCTAAAATAGATGTATAGAATTTTATGAAACAGGAGGAGACCATTTACCTCATTGTCATGCCAGCTTTGAGAGAACTACCCACCTGGTCCATTCCCTTGCCCTTTCCCCATAACCTTTTTAATGTATAATTTTCCAAATTTCAACCACTGTTCTTTTAAAAAACTTTCTGGATTCTGCTTCCACCACTGTTTCTGGTGATGCATTCCATATGCTGAAAAAAGACAGCATAAAAATAAATCTCCTAACCTCTCCCTTTAAACATAGGAACATAGAAAATAGGAGCAGGAGTAGGCCATTCAGCCTCTCGAGCCTGCACCGCCATTCAATACGATCATGGCTGATCATCCAAACTCAGTACCCTGTTCTCGCTTTCTCCCTGTATCCCTTGATTCCTTTGGCCCTAAGAACTATATCTAACTCTTTCTTGAATATATTTGATGATTTGGCCTCAACTGCTTTCTGTGGTTGAGAATTCCATAGGTTTACCACTCTCTGGGTGAAGAAATCTCTCCTCATCTCAGTCCTAAATGGCTTACCCCTTATCCTTAGACTGTGACCCCTGGTCCTGGACTCCCCTGCTATTGGGAACATCCTTCCTGCATCTAGTGTGTCCAGTCCTGTTCGAATTTTCTAGGTTTCTATGAGATCCCCTCTCATTCTTCTAAACTCTGACGAATACAAGCCTAATCAACCCAATCTCTCTTCATACGTCAGTTCTGCCATCCCAGGAATCAGTCTGCTGAACTTTTGCTGCACTCCCTCCATAGCAAGAACATCCTTCATTGGATAAGGAGATCAAAACTGCACACAATACTCCAGTTGTGGTCTCACCAAGGCCGTGTATAATTGCAGCAAGACTTTCTTGCTCCTGTACTCGAATCCTCTCTCTATGAAGCCCAACATGCCATTTGCCTTCTTAACTGCCTGCTGCACCTGCATACTTACTTTTAGCGACTGGTGCACAAGGACACCCAGGTCTCACTGCACCTCCCCCTTTCCCAATCTATCGCCGTTCAGATAATAATCTTCCTTTTGTTTTTGCCACCAAAGTGGATAACCTCACATTTATCCACATTATACTGCATCTTCCATGTATTTGCCCACTCACTCAACCTGTCCAAATCACACTGGAGCTTCTCTGCATCCTCCTCACAGCTCACCCTCCCACCCAGCTTTGTGTCATCTGCAAACTTGGATATATTATATTTAATTCCCTCATCTATATCATTAATATATATTGTGAATAGGTGCGGTCCTAGAACTGATCCCTTCAGTATCCCACTGGTCACTGCCTGCCACTCGGAAAAAGACCTGTTTATTCCTGCTCTTTGTTTCCTGTCTGCCAACCAGTTCTCTATCCATGTCAGTACCTTACCGCAGATCCCATGTGCTTTAATTTTGCACGCTGATCTCTTATGTGGGACCTTATCGAAAGCCTTCTGCAAGTCCAAATACACCACATCCACTGGTTCTCCCTTATCTATAATACTAGTTACAGCCTCAAAAAATTCCAGTAGATTTGTCAAGCATGATTTCCCTTTTGTAAATCCATGTTGACTTTGTCTGATCATGTTATTGTTTTCCAAGTGCTCTGCTAGTACATCTTTTATAGAAACATAGAAAATAGGAGCAGGAGTAGGCCATTTAGCCCTTCGAGCCTGCTCCGCCATTCATTATGATCATGGCTGATCATCCAACTCAGTAACCAGTTCCCGCTTTCCCCCCATATCCTTTGATCCCTTTCGCCCCAAGAGCTATATGTAACTTCTTCTTGAAAACATACAATGTTTTGGCCTCAACTGCTTTCTGTGGTAGCGAATTCCACAGGCTCACCACTCCCTGGGTGAAGAAATTTCTCCACATCTGAAAGGTTTACCCTGTATCCTTAGACTATGACCCCTGGTTCTGAACTCCCCCACCATCGGGAACATCCTTCCTGCATCTACCCTGTCAAGTCCTGTGAGAATTTTATAGATTTCTATGAGATCCCCCCTCACTCTTCTGAACTCCAGCAAATATAATCCTAACCGACTCAATCTCTCCTCATACGTCAATCCCGCCATCCCAGGAATCAGCCTGGAAAACCTTCGCTGCACTCCCGCTATAGCAAGAACATCCTTCCTCAGATAAGGAGACCAAACTGCATGCAATAATCCAGGTGTGGCCTCACCAAGGCCCTGTATAATTGCAGCAAGACATCCTGCTCCTGTACTCGAATCCTCTTGCTATGAAGGCCAACATACCATTTGCCTTTTTTACCACCTTTTGCACCTGCATGCTTACCTTCAACGACTGGTGTATGAGAAGACCCAAGTCTTGTTGTATATTCCCCTTTTTCAGTTTATAGCCATTCAGATAATAATCTGCCTTCCTGTTTTTGCTACTAAAGTGGATAACCTCACATTTATCCACATTATACTGCATCTTCCATGCATTAGCTCAGTCACTCAACTTGTCCAAATCACCCTGAAACCTCTCTGCATCCTCTTCACAACTCACCCTCCCACCCAGTTTTGTGTCATAATGGACTCTAGCATTTTCCCCACTACTGACGTCAGGCTAACCGGTCTAAACCCTGTTTACTCTCTGTCTCCTTTTTTAAATAGTGGGGTTACATTATCTACCTTCCAATCTGTAGGAACTGTTCATGAGTCTATAGAATTTTGAAAAAAGATTTACTTTTTTGTGACAAGTTTATGTTCTATTTGATGGGTGGAAATAGTTATTCCTGATTTAACATCAAGCTAGCTGCAATCAGCCTCATTACCTGTTTTTTTTCTTGCCCTGCTGTTTCCGCTGCTGTCCCACCCAAAATTTGGTGAGATATTGTTGGAAAATCTAGGCTGTATTGCCTGATTCAGAAATTCTCCAAATCTCATTGATGCGTTTATGTGTAAAGAATTGTTTTAACTGTTTGTGGTTATCTATGACCATGTGAACATTTACTGAACTCATGCAAAATGGAAAGGATTGGTTTCATGTTGCAAAGAAGAATCAATGGCCTGGATTTTATGGACAGTGGTGAAATGACACAGCTCTCTATTGACCTCGAAGAAAGCTCGCCACAAAGACCTGGCGAGCTCTACGGTGTGTTCATTTCAGCTTTATCAATGTTAGTTTCATTCTGGTGTCATCTATTGGGGATTTCTGGCATCCAGAAACTGTGATGTCTTCAAGCAAGCTAAGCAGCCTATCATATTGAAGTAACAAACAGATTTTATCATTCACTTTTTTTAATTTTAGAGAAAGAAAAATAAAGATTAAGACTCCACATGGGGTTAAGGTAGAAGCTGAAATATCATAAGTAAATTTAAAACAAAAATAAGAATCTATGGGATTGTTATCATTGAATGGAGAAATTTGACATTCCACAAGTATAAAATTAGTTTTTCAGGGCTAGACAGGTTGATCAGCAGTAATTATGACATTATGCAGTTAAAAATCCAGCTACACTCATTCAGCAAGGCTTAACATTTAACTTACAGAGTGACTAACACAAAAACGTGGAAGCTCACATCAGTTTTGTGATTTGTATTTGATTTCCATTTGCGAGGACTTCTACAGCACACCCTGTGGAGGAGCAGCAAATCACTGAAAGCAAGCTCTGGATTTTTGCATTTAACTGCACTAGTGCAGACTCTAGGATTTGCTGTCAGTTTCACGGAGTAACAACAGCAAACACTGGCAGTTTTGCTTTCATTACAGCCACAGAATCCAGGCCATTATCTTTTGTTCCAAGAAAATGTGTTGGAGAACATGACTAATAAAATCAGCCAATGTGTGCTGCCTCTTAATGAAAGAAGGAATAAAATTATGAAGAAAGACTGAATATTTAAAAAAAAATAAACCCACAGATGGCTGGATGGGATGAAAAGCTACAACAAGTCACAAGAGGAGGATTCACAGCTAAGGTTCAGTGACACAAACAGGGCACCACACTGAAATCTTATAAATCCACAGCTCAACTATGGAAAAGGGAGAGGGTGTTTGAATCCTCTGTCTCGAGACATTGTAATATATCTTACACAGGTCAGTCAACTTTCCTTTTGTAGACCTGACAAACTGACTTCTGAAACAATACAAATAAAAATAGATTAAATACTCAGTCAATAGTTTTTGAATTTGAATGCAGTTCATGCTAGGAAAATTGCACGTCAAAAGATTCAAGGGCCATCTGTTTGCAGCTGAATTGGGATTAAACAAAAGAGTCTGTAGAAAGATTGTTGGGAAATGTCAACAACCTTATCTTTTAGAATATGGATTTCATCAGTTAAGACTTCTGATGAAATAGCTCCAGCAACAATCTGCCATGTCATTTCAAACTTTCAAATTAAAGTAACAATGCACAGCAGTATAAAGCGGAACATTACAAGAAAAACACAGAGCAATCAGATCTGCTTCTACAGCTGGGTTGGTGGCATTTGAAAGGATTCTTTGTAGACCAGCAGTTGATGTTTAATGTTGATGTGTAAATAGTGTTCAGTAAATGGGGAGGGGCTGAGATTTGATTCACAGTCATTCTAAGCTTGATTGTACAGATAAAATAATGCAAATGGAAACATTACACTACGTTTATACTGATTGTACGTTGCTCTGAATCAGGGCAAGTGGATTCTCCCATGTTCCCAGAAGCACTAATTACCATCTGCTGTATTTTGCACAGTTTAAATTTCTATTTCAAAATGTATTTATAGTTTTGAAATTGTGGTTGCATAGGAACAGGAGGAGTCTATTTAGTCCCTCAAGCCTGTTCTGCCCTGCAATGAGAACCTGGCTGATTTGTGACCTAACTCCATATACCCACCTTTGTCCCATATCCCTTAATACCTTTGGTTAACTGAAATCTATCAATCTTAGATTTGGAATGAATACTTGACCAAGTATCAACTGTTGTTTGCAGAAGAGAGTTCCAAACTTCTATCATCATTTGTGTTGTTTCTTAACTTCATTTCTGAAAGGTCTGGCTCTAATTTTTAGGCTTTTTATTGCTTTTATCTGCTTTTATCTAATTTTTAGGCGTTGTTCCCTAGTTTTAAATTCTCTAACCAGCAGAAATAGTTTCTCTCTATCTAACCTAGCAGTTCCACTAAATATCTTGAAAACTTACAGGCCAGACTAGCAGCCCAGAAAATACAATAATTGACACCCAAGAAGAGGGATGTCAGTTCTGAATGGACATGTGAACACCTTTATCCTCCACATGCAGCTCAATAGAGCAGCGTATGGACAAATGGTACATGGTCATGTATGCAGATAAAGCCATGAACAATTATTACAAACCTTAACACATTAACTTATCAATGAGATTTGGAGTATTTATGAATGAGGCTGGAGTTTCCTCCATTATCCCACAGAAGTTCAACACTCCATCTCTTGGTAAGATCAACATTCCCTGTAATCCCCATCACCACCAACCACCACCTACGGAAGTTGGCAGATTTAGCAGCTGTTATTAGCCATAGAAATAGCAAAATGTATGTGTCAGAACATCATCATTCCACATTTTCATTTTAAAGGCCTGTTAAGGACGAACACGAAGGAAAACAACAATGAAGAATTGTTCTGATGAAAGGTCATCGATCTGATATGTTAAACCTGCTTCTGTGTTCACAGATGCTGCCTGACCTGCTGACTATTCCCAGCATTTTGTTTTTATTTCAGATTTTCAGCATCCCAGTATTTTGCTTTTGTAATAAAAAGTTGTTGTTATAGTATTGATCATTTTTCCTATTTCTCACCATTGGGTTTAGTCCATTTATGCAGGTTCACAATCACCCGGTTACTGGTTGCATTACTGACTGTGTTTTCTGCATTGCAGATGTACACATGTTGCTCCTCTTTAGTAACACAGTCTATCACAAGCAATGTCCCATCATACGTCTCAATGAGAACTCCGGACAAGGACGCCTTTTCCCAGTGAATCACTACATTTGTTCCTTTGGAGACAGAGCAGCTCAAAGTGATATTTGGTGCATTCACACAGTTACCAACAATCACTACCACAGGCTGAGAAACTGCTTCTGAAATACAAAGACACAACATAGTCATTGCACTTTACAGTCATTCATTTTATATGTTGCTCTGTGAGACATTTCTGCGAGATAGAATGCAAGTCTTTCCTTTCCATTGTGTTGTAAAGGATTAATATTAAAGCCTGAAGTTGCAGTATCATAGAGATCCTGATATTAACTAATGCATTGTGTTTGTACTTCATAAATACATCCAGTTTAGCATCCAGTTTATGTATTATGTGGTAGACAATGGACTTTTTGGTTGCATACCGCCAGGATTGTCACATTAACTGGGAATTTTCTAGAGGCTTCTCCCACTCCGCAGCTGTAACCTTGGAGGATGTTTGGCAGAAACTCCGTTTACATGTGTAAACAGATGGTTTCACCAAATTTTGGTAAAGTTATGGCAGCCAATTGGGAGAATCCCTGAGGAAATGCCTGGTGATTATATTGTTCCAATGAGTGAGGAAGGAACCAAGTGGTAAGACACGACATTGTAAAACATTAACTCTGGTAATGTTCAAACAGCAGTTTTAGGAAAGAAATGGAAAATATTCATACAACAAAAAATTGTAGCTAAGTATTTATATATACTGGACCCAGCTTTAGTGGTGTCTGATGCATTCAGTCTCAGTCCTCTTTCTTTATTTGTACCATTTTCTTTTAAAAAAATACTGAACTGTATGATAACTAATATTTACAATTATGGTTTGGTCCAAGAAATTCTTCTGCTGTAAAGAATAAAAAAAAATCCAAAGTAGTTCTCTGATTTCCTTTAATCAGCCATGTTCTGATGGTATATATATCAGCAGTAAATCAGCTCGTGAGCAATGCAGATGCTATAAAATTAAATAGTTGAGTTCAAGAAGTTTTTGAATGTCAAGTCTTTAGTTGGCAGATGGTGAGTACTCACAGATGAAGTAGACAGATGTCCCGCTGGGCTGAACCCAACCGTGAGCTGTACTCTGAGTCAGACATCTCCCAGTCTGCGCTTGACACTTTCCCACAACTTCCTGTTATGGATTAGTTAGATGAAGAACCCTCATCACTGGAGCTCAAGAAGGCCAAAGACCACCTAGCGAACAGAAGGGCACTGGGCAAGGACGGAATCCCAGCCGAACTGCACAAGCATGAAAAGTCCCATCTATTGCCACACCTTTATGACCTTCTCCTTCTCTGCTGGAAAGTAGGCTCTGTTCCACAGGAGATGCGTGATGCTAAAATCATCACACCGTACAAAAACAAAGGTGACGGAGGAGTTTGCAACAGCTACAGGGCATCTCACTCCTTAGCGTCATGGGGAAGGCCTTTGCTAGGGTCATACTAAAAGACTCCATTTACTTGCAGACCAAGTGTACCAGGAAGCGCAGTGCGGTTTCTGGGCTTGCAGATCTATTGTGGATATGACCTTCTCTATATGCCAGCTACAAGGGAAGTGTAGGAAATAGAGTATACCCCTTTACCTTACTTTTGTAGATCTCAGTAAAGCATTCAACACCATCAGTAAAGCAGGGCTCTACAAGATTTGGGAAAAATTGGCTGTGCACCAAAGCTCCTCAGTCTTATCTGCTCCTTCCATGACAACATGCACTGCACTGTACAATTTGATGGCTCCACTTCCGACAGTTTCCAAGTGAAGAATGGAGTGAAACAGGTTGTGTCCCAGCCCCCTCACTGTTTGGCATCTTCTTCTCCATGCTCCTGACCTTCACCTTCCCTGCAGATATGGAAGGAGTCTACTTGCACACTAGGTCAGATGGCAAGCTCTACAATCTATCAAGGCTGAAAGCGAAGGTAAAAACACATCGCGACCTGATTAGGAAACTCCTCTGCACTGATGATGCTGTGCTAGTCACTCACACAGAAACTCAGCTACAAAGACTCATAGACTGTCTCTCCCATGCCTGTAACTTGTTCTTCTTGACCATAAGGGTCAAGGAAACCATGGTTGTGGGACACGGTGTTGCATCTCTACCCCTGATCACACTAAATAACATCCCACTGGAAATGGTTAGCAAATTCTGCTACCTTGGGTCCACGGTGACAGACAATCTGTCCCTTGATGCAGAGCTCGATACACACATGGGGAAAGCAGCTACCACCTTTAGCCAACATGTCAAACGCGCATGGGATAACACCAAGCTGACCCTCAGGACCAAGCTGATGGTTTGTAAGGCCCATGTTCTCAGCACCTTGCTGTATGGCTGTGAAACATTGGTGACTTACAGCTACCAGGAAAAGAAGCTCAATAATTTCCATCTTTGCTGTTATGGGTACATCCTGGTAGGACTAAATTACAAATGTGGCAGTCCTCTCAAAGGCAGAGCTCCCAAGTGTTTTGGCACTAATCAATCAGAGGTGGCTTTAGTGGTTCGGACACGTTTGCGGGATAGAAGACGGTTGCATACCCAAAGACCTTCTGTATGGTGAGGTAGCCGGGGCCAGTCGACCAGTGGTGTGGCCAAAGCTCTGCTTCAAGGATGCTTGCAGGTATGACATAAAGGCCCTAAATGTTGACTATTGCACCTGGGAGTCACTAGCTGGCAAAAGAGCGAAATGGCGACACATCTTGTGGACTGGTGTGTACTACCATGATGACCAGTGGCTACAGCAGCTTGGCAACAGGCATCAACATCAAACACAACAATTCACAGTGTCACTTGGCAGCTTCACGTGCAGCACTTGTGGCAGAACCTGCCTCTCAAGGATTGGCCTTCACAGCCATCAACAAAGATGCACCAAGAGAAGACACCCCACCTAAATGGATTGTTTGCTGTGTGTCCATCATCTTTTGTAGATGGAAGGATGCCAAACCAGTTTATGTACAAACTGTTATGCAGAACCGACTTTGTCCAAAAACAGTGACTGAAAATGGAGCAATGGCTAACTAGTCTATGTTTGAATAGGGATAGCTGAAATGCGAAAGTAATATTTCTCATGAGGAACATACTCTCAGCTAATAACTACAATGCCACCCATAGTGCTGCTCTCTATTCATAATGGTATAGTTTCAGCATGCTCACATTGTAAAGCCAATGGTTAGGTGACCAGGGGTTATGTGGATTGATTATTCACAACTACAGGTTTGCCTCAGTAGTAACTTGTTATCAACTATCATCTAAATGTAAATGTGAGAAAGCATCATGCAAGCTCGAAGTACACCACCTTATTTTCCGATTAGGCACTCTACAATCTTCCGGACTGAACATTGAGTTCAATAATTTCAGAGCATTATTTTATTTTATTTTGTAATTTTCTATTGTATTTTTCATGTTTGTGCTTTCGGATGGAGCTGTTCATTAGTCTGTTATCATCACTGTCTCTGCACTAATGCTTTGTCTTTCATCGCACCATGAGCACTCCCTTCGCCTTGGCCCCATGATCTTCTTGTCAGTTTATCCCTCCTGCCCTCTGCCTATCACACACCTTCCCTTTTGTTCTCTTTGTTCCCCATCCGTGCTTCACTTGCTTAATACCTATTACATTTCTAACCTTTGCCAGTTTTGATGAAAGGTCACAGACCAGATACGTTAACCCTGTTTCTGTCTCCACGTATGCTGCCTGACCTGCTGAGTATTTCCAGCACTTTCTGTTTTTATGTGAGAAAGCTGTTTGAGAAATACTATTTATTTTCCCACGTCTTAGACCCTTATTCAGGGATGTTTGGTGGCTGTGTCAACATTTGCTCGTTTTGCATGAGTGAGCTGAAATCCTGCTAAACTGGTCTCTTCAGGAACCTGCTTGGAACATTGGATTTAGAAGGGCATGAATGATGGAACTAGTACTTTCAAGAACATTGAAAATGAAAAGTTGAAGCAAAATATAAATTAAATATGCTGCATTATAGATATTAAGTCAAGGTTTTGCTCCAGTTCTTTACTTAACATTGGAACAGTGTAAAACTTATTGAATACAATTTACATTGTGACCCCTCTCAGGCTTCAATAAAAAAACTGATTTTTGGAATGTTACAAAGCTACTACAATCCACAAAGTTAACAGAAGTTCCAGTATTGAACACTTACCAAATACTTGCATCCTGAAAGTACTTTGCTCACGGTTTTTCAGTTCTGTCCCATAGTAGTCAATTTGTATTTCATATTCCCCAGTGTCATTAACATGTACGTTGTACAGCACCACAAAATCTGTGTTGATTTCAACTCTGTGTTGATACAGTGGGTACACAATGTGCAGTTTCTCTGGATTATTGGACTTCCATGTTAAAATTTTAAAGGCGAGTGGAAATCTCAATCTAAATGTTACATCATACTGATCTTCTGTGCCTTGGTACTGTATAGGGAACATAACCTTTTCTCCTGCAGTGGCGTTAGTGATGGTATCCAGTCTGGCAAATAATGCTTCTCCACACACTACTAACAAAAGGAATACTGGAAAACACAAGCATAGATTGCAAATATCAATTTTTAGCTGCTCGTCTCAGAACAATAAAATGTATTATCAACTCATGATTAGTGAGGGTGGAGCCAAAGGTAGTAACCAGGTTTGTTTGTGTGGTTGAATTTGCTTTAAGAGGGGGAGATTAGAATTGCTGAATCCTATGCGGCAGACTCAGTAATCTGTCAAATAAGTCAAGGGGCGCTTGGTGAAGCTGCAATGGTTCATTTGTTAGCGGAGGCCAAATTTCTCCCTGCACTGGTAAGCTATGTGATTTGAACAGTTTCAACTCCAATAATAATACTGCGGACACTTATGGGGGGGAGGGGGGTGTTGGGGTGAGGGGTGGGTGGTCTCTGACCCTTGGTCTTTCCAATCAGCACTACGTTCTTCAGGCTTAGGCAATTGGGTATGTTCCTACTAACAGGGAGTTTACACGCATTATCAGGTCAATTACTCAGGAATATTTTTCCTTGCAATCATAAGGATGTAACATGTATTACCTGAGGAAAGTTTGAAGATGTTAACAGTCAATGAATCTGAGAATTTCATTGTATATTTCTTTTCTTTTTCTTCATGTACCATGGATGATTCTAAAAGGGGAAAAAAATATTATCCTGATACAAGGTACAATGCATGGCAGGGGGTCACAGAATCACAGAATTGTTACAGCACAGAAGGAGGCCTTTCAGTCCATCATGTCTGCACTGGCTTTCTGAATGAGCAATTCACCTAGTTCCATTCTCCTACCTTCTCCCCGTAACCCTGCACATTCTTCATTTTCAGATATCTGTCTAATTCCCTTTTGAATGCTTCAATTGAAGCTACCTCCAACACACTCTCAGGCAGTGCATTCCAGACCTTAAACACTTGCCCCATGAAAAAGTTGTTCCTCATGTCGCTTTTGCCTCTTTTACTAATTACTTTAAATCTGTGCCCTCTTGTTCTCAATCCTTTCATGAGTGGAAATAGTTTTTCCTGATTTATTTTGTCCAGACCCCTCATGGTTTTGAATACCTCAATCAAATCACTTCTCAGCCTTTTCTTCTCTAAGGAAAACAGTCCCAACTTCTCCAATCTATCTTTATAACTGAAGTTCCTCATCCCCGGAACCATTCTCGTGAATCTTTTCTGTACACTCTCCAATGCCTTCACATCCTTCCTAAAATGCTGGCGCAATACTCCAACTGAGGCCGAACTAGTGTTTTATACAACTTCAACATAACTTCCTTGCTCTTATACTCTATGCCCCTATTAATAAAGCCCAGGATACTGTATGCTTTATTAACCACTCTCTCAACCTGTCCTGCCACCTTTAATGACTAAAGCACATATACTCCCAGGTCCTTGTTCTTTTGCCTGCGCGCATCAGCTACCTGAACAATGAAGAAAGAAAGAGAGGTTTGCATTTATATTACGTCTTCCATGACCTCAGGATGTCTCAAAATGCTTTATAGCCAATGAAATACAAGTTTAGCCACTGTTGTAATGGAAGAAATGCAGGCGCCAATTTCCACATAGTGCGCTGAATTTAGTGAGCCAGCTGCCAGTCCTGGTAGTGGGTCCAGAGATGAGTGCCATTCCCATTTGTCATGTGGCAGCCGCCCCACTGCGATCAAAGCGGCGGGCGGCCATTTTATATTGCAGAAGCATGAACCACCCCCCAGTCATGTGGTGGGGGAGGGAGGTGAGATACTAATTATGGTGCCAGGTGACTCTGGAGCAGGTGCTGGCACCATATTTAAAGCCCTGCCAACCCTGCTTAAATTATTGCTTCAGTATCATTTGCACTGTTGAAAACGGTATTAGAGTGACTCCTGGACCTCCTCCTAACCCCTGAGGGGGACGCCACAGGATGGCCGAGCCACGACACAGGGTAGCCCCACGGTTTAGCGATGCCTCCATGCAGATTCTCCTCCAGGCTGCAAGGAAAAGATGGGAGGTTCTCTTCCCCAGCGATGGCAAGAAGAGGTCCTCCTACCTGAACAAGAAAGCCTGAGTGGAAATCGCAGACAAGGTCAGCAGCCGTGGGGTGAGCTCCCAGAACTGGGACCAGTGCCTCAAGAGGGTCAAAGACCTTCTGTCTTCTGCCTAAGTTAGTGCTCCATAACTCTCTATTAGAGTTCATGTGGCTATGCAGGAGCAAGCGGGGCATGGTGAGAGTGGCACTACCACAGTGCTGGCAAAGGGATAAGGCATCAGCTCAACCTGGTAGATGCATAACTGAAACTCAGCCACAGGTTACCTTCCTTCACAGCTCACTCCCAACACCCCCATTAACTCCCCTGAGAGTGTGTGGCAGCATGAGCTATATGTGATACCCCAATAGGGGATGAGGGGCTGACACTAGCAGAACTGTCCTGCATTTCAGTGAAGTATGATCATCTCAATCCTTCCTCTTACAGGACAAGAGGGCCAAAAACAGGAGAAAGACATCCCGAACAGGTGGAGGCATCTGCGGCCTCTCATCACAGCTGAGGTGGAGACTTTGGAATTGGCAGGCACACAGAACAACCGTGCCATATCAGATGGAGAGACTGTAGTCTCTGCGTGAGGGTGAGGAATGACTTCCATTAACATACAAAACACTTCTGCAGACCCACATCACATATGGTTGGCATGCCGAGATCTGCATTGCCCAACCCACGCATGTTTGTGTTCTGTCATTCTGGGTGGTGTCCATAGGAGACAGCAGCCACAGGGAGACAGCCATCCACCTCTGAGGAGGAGGAGGACCAGTCAGAACACTCAGCACTGTCCCATGACTCTCCTGCACCTTCCACCAGCGCAGATGCTTTCACCTGTTTTCTTTGGAGAAGAGAAGGCTGAGAGGTGATTTGATAGAGGTTTCAAAATTGTGAGGGGTCTGGGCAGAGTAGATAGAGAGAAACTGTTCACACTCATGAAAGGATCGAGAACGAGAGGGCACAGATTTAAAGTATTTGGTAAGAGAAGCAAAAGTGACAAGAGGAAACGATTTTTCACGCAGTGAGTGGTTAAGGTCTGGAATACACTGAGAACATGGTGAAGGCAGGTTCAATTGAAGCATTCAAAAGGGAATTAGACAGTTATATGAAAAGAAAGAATGTGCACGGTCATGGGGAGAAGGCAGGGGAATGGAACTGAGGAAATTGCTCTTTTGGAGAGCCAGTGTGGACACAATGGGCCAAGTGGCCTCCTTCTGCACTGTAATGATTCTGTGATTCTGTGACCTCAGTGGGTTTGCACTTGGCTGTAGAATCAGGGTCACAAGTTAGTAGAGTACCACACAAGCATCCGAGCAGCTGGCTGAGGCTGAGACAGCCGAGGCCTCTGACAGTCGGAGGACTGTGGGTGGCCAGGCCCATGCTGAGCCCCAAACTAATGATGAGCCTCTGATGTCGACAGCACAGCGCATGCTGGAGTTGCAGAGAGAGGTACAGTAACATCTGGGGAGCTGCCAGAGGCAATGTGCAGCCGTGAATGGATGATGGAGGAGTCCATCCATGCCATGACTGCTGCCATCTCTCAGGCATGTAAGTGCATGGCTTCCTCCATCAAGAAGTTGGTAACCCTCATGGAGAGCCCACATACCATCACCTTAGCCATGAGCTCAGTGCAGCAGTGGTAAAGTCAGAGAAGCACCAGGCACCTGGAGTCTTCTCCCACTCCTCGTCCTTCTCTGGTGAGCAGGGAGGTTCAAGCGAGCCTTGAAAAGCAGGAGGGGAGGCTGACCTCCACAACTGGGGTCTCCCTTCAGGGCACTCCGAGTGTGGACAGTGGCTCCACTAGTGAGCCCAGCTCCAGCAGCCATGAGGAAAGTCCTGCATCATTACAGGAAACCCTCAGGCAGCCGGGGCCTTCCAAGCCTCAGGTAGCCGGAGTACGGCCGCTGACATCATCTTAGGCAGAGGGGCTGCCTGATCAGCAGCCTGCCTCCAGCCCAGCTGCTGGCAATGAAATCACATCTTGTGTGAGCATTTGCAATCGTATTAAGAAAACTACCTAGCCACACTTGCGGATTCACTCGTGGCTGAGAACTGACATGTAATGATTAATATAAAGTTCCTTTGTTTGAGTCAACTAATGATCATTGTGTAAAAGTTATTGTTCCATTAGGTCTTAACTGTGAGCTGCTGACTTCATCCTGCCCCTTATTGGAATGTTAATGTAACCTTCTTCTTCTTCTTTGGCCTCCTTATCTCGAGAGACAATGGGTAAGCGCCTGGAGGTGGTCAGTGGTGTGTGGAGCAGCGCCTGGAGTGGCTATAAAGGCCAATTCTAGAGTGACAGACTCTTCCACAGGTGCTGCAGAAAAATTTGTTTGTCAGGGCTGTTACACAGTTGGCTGTAGAATCAGGGTCACAAGTTAGAAGAGCATCACACAAGCATCCGAGCAGCTGGCTGAGGCTGAGACAGCCGAGGCCTCTGACAGTCGGAGGACTGTGCACTGTAACCACAACCTTCTTTAACATATGTTATCCCATGGGCACTAGTGTGGATTCCAGCTGGGCGCAAGTCAGGGAACATAAATGGGAAGGAGGTGACAGACCAGATGCATTGAGGTGAGTCTTTATTGGTTTTTCTGTGAGTGGGCATCAGGGAGGCTGGAAGCAGGTGATTAGAAGGTTGTCTCTTGCCTCCTTGGCACATTGCTCAATCTGCCTGGCCTCCGGCTTAAGGTCTTCACCATCTAGTTGTGCTTCTTCCTCTCCCTCCTCTGTGTCCTCCTCGTGAGTAGACGAGTGACGCTCAGGCACCTCATCATCTTGTAATGCCTCCCCACTCTGCAGTGCTAGATTGTGTAGAGCATAGCAGACCACCACGATACACGAGACCCTCGCTGGGATATACTGCAGGGTTCCACCGGATCAATCTAGGCCTCGGATCTCCCCTTCAGCAGCCCAATGGCCTGCTCGATGGTCGCTCGAGTGGAGCTGTTGGCAGGTGTTGTACCTCTTCTCCACTTCATTGCAAAGGTTCCTCACAGGCTTGAGCAGCCAAGTCTTCAATGGGTAGCCCTTGTCCCGAGAATTCATCCCTGAAGGCGACGGAAGGGCCTGAAAAGCTGTGGCACCTGGGATTATCGAAGTATGTTGGCCTCGTGGCTGCTCACCTGCAGGAAACACCTCTGGTGGTCGCAGTCAACTGAACATTGATTGAATGGAAGCCCTTCCTGTTGATGAAGGCGGCTGGCCGGTCAATGGGAGCCTTGATGGCCATATGCGTACAATCTATCACTCCTTGTACCTGGGGAAATCCAATGATGGCTTTGAATCCGATGGCCGTCTCTGCCTGACTGTCATGGTTGATCCAGTAGTGCACATAGTTGCCGGCCCTCTTAAACAGGGCATTGGTCACCTCCTTGATGCAGCGGTTGGCTGCTGTCTGGGAGACCCCACACATGTCCCCGGTAGATCCTTGAAAAGATCCAGATGTTTGGTGCCACTGTGATCTTCAGGGCCACTGTCATAGGGTGACCCTTAAATCCCATAAGTCACAACCCATCCTGAGTCAGGGTGCATAAGTCAGGGATGGCCTCCCTGGAGAGCCATAGTCTTCACTGACAATGCCGCTCGGACATTTGAAGATAGCTGATTCAAGTCTGGTTCTCTCTCTGGCAAGGATGGATCCTTCTTGGCATGGCTGGCTGCTGTTGCTCGCATTGTGGAGCATCATGGGGAGGCGTAGCTGCCTCTTGGTCTTCCTTCCGTCGGAGGCACCACATCACACCATGAGGGTCCAAAAATACCGGGTGTATGAGACCCATGCCAGGTGACCAGTGGACCTACAGCGTGCTGTTGATACAGAGATGACTTCCCCGGCAGAGCATGTGGCAACACCGTCCTAGAATGGCCTCTGCTCCTCTCCCTTCTCTTATGCAGTACTGGTCAGGGCTGCTTCACCGTTGTGACACTGAAACCTCACCTTGGTGCCGCCAGCTTTTAATGAAAGTGAACCCAAAGGCACGCGAGTGCTGCCTGCCGTGCACTTAATCCCAAGCCTCCCATTGAATTGGGCCGAATGAGATGCTAATTGACTGTGAAGTCAGTGTTTTACAGTGTAAAATAGATTCCTGTCACGTCAGGGTGTCAATACCGCTTTGTGCTTTCCCACTGCTGACAAAATCCAGAAGCGATGTCAAGACACCAGATTTCTGGGTGGACGCTTCCGATGCAATTCTCCATCCCCCATGCCACCATTCCTGCTTTCAATGGTCACATTAAATTCTGCCCAGTAATGTGACAATGACCAGATGATCTGCTTTTAGTAATGTTGGTTGAAGACCAAATATTGGCTAGGAGTACATTTGAATATGGAATATGAATAGAAAAGCAGTGCATAAGGAAATGCAGAGTCAGCAAGAGAATGTGACTGGGTTGTGCGAACGAATCCACAAAACCCTGGCAATATAGCAAGCCATTGACCAATTGCAGTGTAGATCACCATTTCTGTCACAAGATCCTTCTGTGAGAGTTTAGAGTAATGGCCATCTCATACATTTTGAGATTGCTTTCACATGATTCACTAAGTTGAAGCCTAATATGGCCACATTTTACAGTTAAGACCCCAAAGTCGCTGTAGTGGCAGTGGAATTATTCCTGAAATTTGATCCTACTGTACAATGACCTACATAACCGGGGTCACCACTGGTGTTGCCACCTGCTCAATGGCAGATTACAATGCAACATACTCTACTATTGCTACCTTTGTGCCAGCCTCCAACCACATGTTTATTTCCTCTAAATTCCTACCCTTCCCAGTCCTGGTTATCTATGAACAATATTAAAGCTGATCAATTATTACATAATAGTACATAGTAGTTGCAGCACAGAAAACAGCCATAGCTGTTCCATGCTCCTGATGACACTATCAGGATAACTTTCTACTCCTTTTATGCATCTATCTAGCTTCCCCTTAAATGCATTATTCTGTTCACCCCATCTACTCCTTGTGGTGGCAACAGCCACATTCAACTAGTTTCTCCAGAATTCTCTGTTGGATTTATTAGTGACTATCTTATATTTAGGACCCTTAGTTTGGACTGTCCAACAAATAGAAATGTCTTCTCTATGTCTACCAAATCAAGCCCTTTCATAATCTTAAAGACATGTATCAGGTTACCCCTCACCTTTCATATTTCTTGCATCATGTGTCCATGCACACCCCACAATCTCATGTCTCATAACCAGACTTTCTCTACATGATTGGATCACACCTAGACCTGGACATATAATCACTCACACAGTGAGCCATTTTGCTACAGCTGAGATCTCAGCTACCAACCATGGTTTTTAACACTGTGGTAAAGGTTCTCTAGACTGTGGATATTGTCATGAAAATGTGCTATGCTGAATGATGATTTTTAATTTATCGGTTGGAAACCTAAATTAAACTTTTAAAAAGGCAGCAGCTAAGATGGCCACTGCAATTTGCACTGAAATACCTCACATTCCAAGATATTGAGTTGGAGATGCATGTCTGAATAGCTCTCATCCAGAACAATGGCTTGAGCAGTTTGAATGCAACCTGGTATTGCTTTTATTTGCAAGACATTCAAAGCTATCTTGGAACATTAACACTAGTGGAGACGAACCTCCGAGGGTAATCATTGAAACAATCAGAGAGAGATTAGAATTCTTAGAATTGGATCTCATTAAAGTGCAAATGAAAATACGCTTGGAGAATCATTTAACAGTCTCTCCAGTCTGTGTGAAAACTTGGAGCTTCTTTTGAACATATCAGACATGCATCTGAGCTAATAAGTGCAGGGCCCTAGTGGGTCTGTCTCTATCTCTCTCTCTCTCTCTTTCTCCAGGTATCACTGTAAGCTCAAAACCCTGGCTGCGGGTAGCAAAACATCCAAGTCTATCATTGTTGCAGACAGAGACTCCAGGGAGAAAACCATCTACATCACTGCTCAAAGAAAATCCTGAACCAGGTGGCCACCTGTTGCGGCCAAACAAGGAGAGGGACAAGAAGGGAAACTTTTGAGCCCTCCTCACCTGGTCATAACAACACATACTGACAATACCATGGATTTATATTGCAACTTTAACAAAATTCCCACAGCACTTAACAGATTGTTAGTAAGAAGGAAATGCTGACCCATGAAGGAAGAGATTATAAGGTGATTGAAAGTTTGAACATAAAGATTTATTTTGATAAGACTTTTAAAGGCGGAGAGGCAGAGAGGTTTAGAGAGAGAGCTGCAGAGAGAAAGACTAAAACATCTGAAAGGAATGAGACAAGGAACACCAAGCTAGAGCCACAAGAATGGAATGTACAGGAAGGACAAGCTCAGGTTCAGTCGAAGTAAGTGGTTGGGGATGAGAAAGGAGTCAGTGACAAGTGAGCTGAAATTATGGTGGGGGTTGAAAAAAATGACACCAATTATCTTGATGTTCAATAGAACAATTTGTGACCCATACATCTTGGACTGTTTAATAGCTTGAAGGCAGATGAAGGGTTGAGTGAAGTGGTGGAGACATAGGACTAGGTGTTGTCAGTGTACATATTGAAGCTGATCCTATACTTCCTGGCAATGTCCCCAAGAGGTGAAAGATGACTGGGTGATGGACAGATCCATGGGAGACTCTGCAAGTGATGGTGCACAGAAGTCATTTCTCAAGATGAGTTAGTTGCACTCAGAATATAAGTGGAGCCATTAGTCATTAGCAGTTACAATAGCAGTGTGTACCATCTACAAGATGCACTGCAGCAATGCACCAAGGCTCCTTAGACAGCACCTTCCAAACCCACGACCTCTACCAATAAGAAGGACAAGGGCAGCAAATACGTGGGAACACCACCACCTGCAAGTTCCCCTCCAGGTCACACACCATCCTGATTTGGAACTATATTGCCGTTCCTTCACTGCAGCTGGGTCAAATTCTTGGAACTCCCTTCCTAACAGCACTGTGGGTATACCTACCCCACATGGACTGCAGCTGTTCAAGAAGGCAGCTCACCACCACTTTCTCAAGGGCAATTAGGGATGGGCAATAAATGCTAGCCTGACCAGTGACGCCTACATCCCATGAATGAATAAAAAAAAAGCATGTTTTGCTGTTCGATAGTTTGTCCTGTTTAGCAGATTGACACATGTAAAATTTTACTGCAAAGTGATGGTATCAAACATTCACCCAGGAAGATGAGCAGAACAACTTTAAAAACCAGTTTCTTCAGCTGTTCAATCTGTGCTGTGCTTCCAAAGGATCTTTCTGGTGTTTTAAACAGCACTAGTGTCACAATATAAGATCTTGATTCAGTCTTTATTGAACAAATTAATTGACTAATAGAAATAACAGTTTTTTAGATACATAACTAAACTTATTTTCTAGTTAGCCTTTATATACACATTGATTCATTTCCTCTAAAAATCTTTGCAACTTTGGGAGCTAACTGGTTTGATCTATTTCCATGAAAATTTTAAACTGCTTAATGATTTGAACATTCCAACCCCATAAATCCTCCGATCACAGATTTTACTAACAGCTAAATTTAAAAGTAACTGCCAGTCGTACACTAACTGAACAAATCACAGTATATTTATGTTTGAAGATAGCTTGGTTTCTCCCTCTAACTGTAGCTTTGGAGACAACTGAACAATTTTCACATTTACATTGAATTAAGCTGCAGACATTATTTTAAATGTAGCTTGTTTTTAAACTCCTTGTGTATGAACCACCATCAAGTCAAAAGTGGAAAAAAGATGTTCATTTGTCCCTTCACCTGAAAGATTACATTCTGTGCTGATCGACAGGATATTGTTATTAAACCAGCTTTTTCTAAACCTCACTCCACCACATTTTTTCTTCCGAGTAAAAAGATAAACTTGAATGTGGAAACTCACCTGAACGTGTTCCTGAAATTCCTTCCAATATTTGCTCTCTGTCAGCTCCTTGTGTACAGTTTGAGCAGTCAGTGAATTGACAATGAGTGAGCAGAGAGAGTCAGGCTGAATTCACTCACATTAATTCCCGTCTGTTCAAAGCCACCAGCTGGTGTTTGAGTGAATTGATTCTCTCCTGTCCAGGAGCTGCTTCCCAATGTCCACACACTCACCTATTTCTCCCGTTCAACTTACGCCGGCCTGGAACTTTACAATCAGCAGTGTCTTTAATTAAACTTGTCTTCAATAAATAATCAAATGCTTGTCTTCGTGTTAAATTTTCAGTTCAGGTGGAACATGGTCCGGGTTCCTGGTTTCCAGGCTTCAGTTGAATACCTGACTTTGGCATTGGTCTAAAGTCATTAAAAAAGACAGGCCGGGGGGGTGGAATGTGTTAACGTATTTTAAACTGTATTGTCTTTTTAAAGGTGAAATCAATATTCATGTTTTACTCTTGTTTAGTGTGTGTTTCATTTATCGCGAGTTAACTGATAGTTTGACAGATTATTGATAAATCAATATCCATGCAACTAAGCCTCTTCCCACATTAAATGTATTTTAACAGTGTCAGCACTGAACAACCTATTTGTGAAAAATAAAGAAACTGAGCTGATTGTAAGTCTCGCTGTTTCCTGTCGCTAACCTGAAGCGAGCAGTTTGCGACTTACCAATAGGAAGGAGTCACTTTCCAGATGCCGGAATTAATGCGTGACTCAGTGTTCAATTCAGACATACTCTGCCGCTCTTTAAGTGTCCATTCTCTGAGCCTGAAGTCTGCTCGGGCCATTCACCAGATTGTAGTTTACTTCCAATGTAAAAAAACACTGGTATATCTTCTCAAACTGTCCTGTTTCTAAACAGCAGCCCCATCAACACTGAATCTGCAGCCTGCTTGCATCATCTTCAAAAATGTGTTGCTTTAGTTCAGTTCTGGTGGAGGTCCATTTCTATCTCTACATCCCCAATTCCGCGGATACCCTGCTAGCCGGGGCTGCACTTCAGTCATAGAATAGTTAGTCTTAAAAGTAAAATGAATAGAAATGAGTAATGTTCACAGTAAAGTAATTATATTGTGTTATATGTTCCTTTCTGATATTTGTTCTCTTTGTTCTCAATTGCCAGATTTCTCTCTGCTTCCTTCTTCATTTGTTCCTGTGTCTCTGTTCTGCTTTAGTTGTGTCTCAGCAACAATTGTGAAACTTTGACTCGCATTTATCTTTCAATGATCAGCAAAACATATATTGTTTACTGGAAAAGCCAAATCCTTACCGTGCTAAATGCACAGAAAATCCTGTTTAGTCAAGACCAGTTAAACAGCAAACACTAATGAGGGTTGAAGAATTGTAAAGAGATCCCGAGGTGAGGGAACAATAAATATCTATAATACCTGTTCGTGAAATTATATAACTCCACAGAGAAAATAATGTTTGCAATAAAATGTGAGCTTAATTGGATACATCAATAGGTAGATATAACACAAACTTTCATGGCAACTCACAGATGTTTATTGATTCTAAACCTCTAACTTCATAACATTAGCATTAAAAGCATTTAACCCAGCTCTGCAGTAGGAATTTCCCCCCTCAGTGACTAATGTCAGTTCTTTCACACATTAGGTGACATTCTGAGGTTGGAAAATCAGGATTCACTATGTTACAAATGCATCTCCATAATTACAGATAAGGAAGGCACTTCAACCCATCTTAATCCATTTCTCCAGAGAGATCTTGATATTAAAATGATTTAAAGAAATAAAGCTTTCAATTATAAAATAATTCATTCATTGCTTTCCATTTCCCTCCTGGTGTTTGATAAGGTGTCGACCGAAACTTGTTTTCATGGCCACATCTCCTTCCTCAGCGACTGTCTGTGGCTCGTGGATTCAACTGAAGTTCCATCCTTCATGTTTCAAATCCACCCAGGATGACAGGTATCTCTGAGAAATACAACATTCCTCAGACTGCTGTTCTCGCCACATCCTGAGATCCACGCTCAGTGCCATGCGCCACCATGTGTATGCACTCGACCTCTCTCTCAAGTAGCACCAAATCACCCTATCTCAAAGTTGTCCTGTTCCAACATTTCATTCATTCTTCATTTTATCTGGCGCATTAACACAAAACATTTTCTCTTCCTTTTAGGTGTTAAGGAACACAAGCTCCAGCAGCTCAAGGGTGCCTACGCCCCTTCAGATCTTTCTTCCCTTTCACTTCCCTCTGACTACATCCCTTCTCACCCTTTGCCATGTATTCACACTACCCTCTGACTTTACCTTCTCTGATGCTGAACAATCTGTATGCAGCAAAGGACACAGTTTTATTCCCTTACGCCCCCACATCAATGATTTTCGCATTTCTTCCATCACCTTTGCCTCCGGGCTCACTTCTTTGGCCAAGAGTCCTCCCCATGACCAGCAGACCTATTCACCTACCTCCAGTATTCTCCCTCCATCTGGCCCCCTCCTTCTGGCCTCTTACCCGCTCTTGATCTTTTGATTGAGACATGTTGGCGTGATGTTGGCTGTCTTAATTTCTCTGCTCCCCTCATTCACTCTAACCTGTCTCCCTCCGAACTTGCTGCAGTCCATTCTCTCAGGTCTAACCTCAACATTGTGAACAAATCTGCTGACAAGGGTGGTGCTGTTGTTGTCTGACGTACTGACCTGTACCTTGCAGAGGCTGAGCGCCAACTCTCGGACACTTCTTCCTACTTCCCACTAGACTGTGACCCCACCACCAAATATCAAGCCATTATTTCCAGGACTGTCACTGACCTCATCTCCTCTGGACAGCTGTACAGCTTCCCACCTCAGTCCCGCAACTGCAGACAGCCTGCTTCTATCTCCTTCCCAAAATCCACAAGCAGGGCTGTCCTGGTAGACCTATCATTTCAGCCTGTTCCTGTCCCACTGAACTTATTTCTTCCTATCTTGACTCTATCTTTTCTCCCCTGGTCCAGTCTCTTTCCATCTACATTCGAAACTCTTCTGATGCCCTGCGTCATTTTGGCATCTTCCAGTTTCCTGGTCCTAACTGCCTCCTCTTCACTATGGACGTCCAATCTCTCTACACCTCCGCCCCCAACAGGACAGTCTGAGGGGTCTCTGTTTCTTCCTTGAACAGAGGCCCAAACAGTCCCCATCCACCACCGCCCTTCTCTGCCTGACTGAACTTGTTCATACATTGAACAACTTCTCCTTCAACTCTACTCACTTCTGCCAAATAAAAGGTGTTGTTATGGATACCCGTGTGGGTCTTAGTTATAAATAAAAACAAGAAATGCTGGAACCACTCAGCAGGTCTGGCAGCATCTGTCTGTCTTAGTTATGCCTGTCTTCTTGTGGGGTATATCAAACATTCCTTTTTCCAGTACATTGATGTTGTTTCCTGCTGTCACCCCAGACTGGAAAACTTGATCAACTTTGCTTCCAATTTCCACCCTTCTCTCACCTTCACGCAGTCCATCTCTAATACTTCCCTTTCCTTCCTTGACCTCTCTCTCTCCATCTCTGGGGATAGGCTGTCCACTAATATTCATTATAAGCCCACCAACTCCCACAGCTACCTCAACTACACTTTCTCACACGCTGCCTCCTGTAGGGATTCCATTCCATGCTCCCAGTTTCTCTGTCTCCAATGCATCTGTTCTGATGATGTAACCTTTTAGAACAGTGCTTCTGACATGTCTTCCTTTTTGCTTAACCGAGGATTCCTCCCACTGTGGTTGACTTGGCCTTCGAATGTGTCTAACCCATTTCCAGCACTTCCAGCCTCACTCCAGAAACATGACAGGGTTCCCCTTGTTCTCACTTTCCACCCCACCAGTCTCCACATCCAAAGCAACATTCTCTGCCATTTCGGTCACCTCCAGTGTGATGCTACTACCAAACACATCTTACCCTGCCCTCCCCTGTCAGCATTCTGAAGGGACTGTTCCCTCTGCCTGGTCCACTCCTCCATCAACCCCCATACCTCACCCACTTCCCACGGCACCTTCCCATGCAATCGCAGGAGATGTAACACCTGCCCTTTTATGTCCTCTCTCCTCACCATCTAATGCCCCAAACACTCCTTCAGCAATTTACTTGTACTTCTGTATTTGAGAATTGCTGAAAATAGAGACATGTTGTCGAAGCTTTTCATCTTGCACTAATCAGGACAATACGCAAGAATAACCAATGTAAGGGAAAACAACAACTTATATTGCATGAAAAGAGCTGATTAGTTTGCAAGTGAACTCTGATTGGTAGAGGTGTTGCCATGGAGAATGCACCAGTTTACAGTAACTGACAGTTAACTGCCAAGCTTTGTTTAAAATTTAAACCATGCAGCTTGACTCTGATTGGTCAAGGCATTGCCCTGAGGAATGAACCAGCGAATGGCTGTCACTTATTTTGTTCAGCTGAAAGAGGCGCAATGTGTGTACATGTTCTTTCTGTCTGAAAAGAACAAGGCCCTGTGTATTAATATATGTAGCTTCCAGTACAGGCAAATGTGCCACACTGCGAGCCCGACTGACAATCTCAAATTGGCTGTCAGCATAGTTCTTAGCACACTGAGGATTATTTAGCAAATGTTGTCCAGTCGTGGAATCACATCTAATGTTGGACAGTGTGTTTTGAGTTTTGCAAGCACGGGCTGGTTGGGTATGGCCTGTACCTTGCCCATTGCGAACAGTGAAAGTGACATGTTGTTTGATACGATCCGTCAGTCTTTGGGATATATGGCCTGTATAGCTAGCATTACACTGGCATTGACATTTCTATATCACGTTACTCATTTGTGTGATAGGCAGGACGTCATGCGTATTGTCCAGATGAGTGCAAGACGAAAAGCTTCAACAGCATGTCTCTATTTTCAGTAATTCTCAAGTTCTGTACTGCCAAACCGACAATTTGTTTTTTTTTATTCATTCACGGGATGTGGGCGACGCTGGCCAGGCCAAAATTTATTGCCCATCCCTAATTGCCCTTGAGGAAGTGGTGTTGAGCTGCCTTCTTGAACCGCTGCAGTCCATTTGGGGTAGGTATACCCACAGTGCTGTTAGGAAGGGAGTTCCAGGATTTTGACCCAGCGACAGTGAAGAAACAGCGATATAGTACCAAGTCAGGATGGTGTGTGACTTGGAGGGGAACTTGCAGGTGGTGGTGTTCCCATGTATTTGCTGCTCTTGTCCTTCTAGTTGGTAGAGGTCGCGGGTTTGGAAGGTGCTGTCTAAGGAGCCTTGGTGCATTGCTGCAGTGCATCTTGTAGATGGTACACACTGCTGCCACTGTGCGTCGGTGGTGGAGGGAGTGAATGTTTGTAGATGGGGTGCCACTCAAGCAGGTTGCTTTGTCCTGGATGGTGTCAAGCTTCTTGAGTGTTGTTGGAGCTGCACCCATCCAGGCAAGTGGAGAGTATTCCATCACACTCCTGACTTGTGCCTTGTAGATGGTGGACAGGCTTTGGGGAGTCAGGAGGTGAGTTACTCGCCTCAGGATTCCTAGCCTTTGACCTGCTCTTGTAGCCATGGTATTTATATGATTACTCCAGTTCAGTTTCTGGTCAATGGTAGCCCCTAGGATGTTTCTAGTCGGGGATTCAGCGATGGTAATGCTGTTGAATGTCAAGGGGAGATGGTTAGATTCTCTCTTGTTGGAGATGGTCATTGCCTGGCACTTGTGTGACGCGAATGTTACTTGCCACTTATCAGCCCAAGCCTGGATATTGTCCAGGTCTTGCTGCAATTCTACACGGACTGCTTCAGTACCTGAGGAGTCACGAATGGTGCTGAACATTGTGCAATCATCAGCGAACATCCCCACTTCTGACCTTATGATTGAAGGAAGGTCATTGATGAAGCAGCTGAAGATAGTTGGGCCTAGGACACTACCCTGAGGAACTCCTGTAGTGATGTCCTGGAGCTCAGATGATTGACCTCCAACTGTATTCGCTGTTCACAATGCGGTTGCGTCTACAATGGGGAGACCAAACGCAGATTGGGTGACTGCTTTGCAGAACACCTCCGTAAGCATGACCCTGAACTTCTGGTTGCTTGCCATTTTAATTCATCACTCTGCTCTTATGCCCACTTTTCTGTCCTTGGCCTGCTGCAGTATTCCAGTGAAGCTCAACGCAGGCTTGAGGAGCAGGACCCCTTCGTCCAATTAGGCACTCTACAGATTTCTGGACTCAACATTGAGTTCAACAATTTCTGAGTGTGACTGCCAGTTTTTTATTTTAATTTTAAATTTTTTTAATTTTATTTTATTTTTAACCATGTGCCTTTCTTAAATTTGTTTTTCATGTTTTTGCTTTCAGTCAGAACTGTTCATTATTCTGCCCTTAACACTCTCTGGACTAATGCGTTGTCTTTTACTACACTATTAGCACTGCCTTTGCTTTTTATTCTGTGATATCTCTGTCATTTTATCTCTCCAGCCCTCCGCCCTATCACACACCTTCCCTTTTGTTCTTCTACCCCCTCCCCTCTTTCATTTGCTCAAAGCCTATTACATTTCTAACCTTTGCCAGTTCTGTTGAAAGATCACAGACCTGACTCTGCTTCTTCCTCCATAGATGCTGCCTGACCTTCTGAGTATTTCCAGCACTTCTTATTTTTATTCAAGATTTTAATTATGTAATGCCCATTAACATGTGCCAAATTATTTTTAAAAAGTTTGAATTATAGAAAGAAAGAATTGCATTTATATAGCAACTTTCACAACATCAGAGCATCCCAAAGTGCTTTACAGCCAATGAAGTACTTTCATGAAGTGTTGTAATGTAGGGAATGAGGCATCCAATTTGCACACAGCAAGCTCGCACAAACAACAAAGTGTTAACAGCCAGATAATCTGTTTGGGCAATGTTGATTGAGACATAAATATTGGCCAGGGAATAACTCCCCTGCTTTTCTTTGAAGTAGTGCCATAGGATCTTTAAGTCTACCTGAGACGATAGACAGGGCCTTGGTTTAACGTCTCATCTGAAAGATGACACTTCTGACTGTGCAGCATGTCTTCAGTACTGCAGGGCTTGGAAAACTGACCAGTGAAACAGAGGCGAGTTTGAGCCACAGTTCAGGTGGGTATTTAAACCTGTCATTGGCCCATCTGAGTAAAAGTTCATGTGTTGAAGCTGTTGTCTCAGTTTCCACTGGCCAATGTTTGGCAGAGAGTTCTTGGCCGGGATTTTATCCGGGTGATGGATGTCTCAATCTCTGGCACAAGTGCCAGTGAGAACCCTGTGTCACCCCTTATGTGGGCGGCCCGACGAATCAAGTACAAATTAAGCATTTAACTGGACAGTGGCATATGCCCTTGCCTCTTTAGCCTTCCACAAATGCAAAGAAGGCAAGAGAATACACAATAAATGGTAAAATATTGAGAAGTGTAGAGGAATAGAGGGACCTTGGAGTGCATGTCCACAGATTCCTGAAGGTGCTGAACAGGGAGATAAGGTGGTCAAGAAGGCATATTGGATTATTCCTTTATTAGCCAAGGCATAATATGTAAGAGCAGGGAAGTCATAGAGTCATTCATGGAACAGAAGGAGGTCATTTGACCTATCGAGTCTATGCCAGCTCTCCATAGAGCAATCCAGCCCCATTCTCCCGCTCTATCCCTGTAGCCCTGCAAGTTTATTTCCCTCAAGTGCCCATTCAATTTCCTTTAGAAATCATCAATTCTGTCCGCTTTCACCACCCTCATAGGCAGAAAGTGCCTGGTAGTTACCATTCACTGCGTAAAAAAGTTCTTCCTCACATCCCCTCTGCATCATTTGCCCAAAACCTTAAATCTGTGTCCTCTAGTCTTTGTACCATCAACTGATGGGAACAGCTTTTCTTTGTCCACCCACTCAAACCTGTCAATCTTTCACACCTCTATCAAATCTCCCTGCAACCTTCTTTGTTCCAAGGAAAACAACCCCAGCTTCTGCAACCTAACCTTCTAGCTAAAATCTCTCATCCCTGGAACCATTCCGGTAAATCTCCTCTGCACCATCTCACTGACCTTCACATGCTTCCTGAAGAGTGGTGACCAGAACTGGACACAATACTCCAGTTGGGGCCTAAATAGAACTTTTTAAATGTTTGGCATAACCTCCCTGCTTTTGTACTCAATACTTCTATTTATGAAACCCAAGATCCCATATGCTTTACTAATCATTCTCTTAATATATCCTGCCACCTTCAAAGATCTGTGCACATGAATCCCCAGGTCCCTCTGTCCCTGCGCACTCTTTAGAGCTGTGTCATTATGTCTATAGGACTTCTCCCCGTCCCTTCTGCCAAAATGCATCACCTCACACTTCTCTGTATTAAATTCCATTTGCCACTGGTCTGTCCATTTTGCTAGCCTATCTATGTCCTGTTGCAGTTGATTTGTATCATCCTCGCTGTTTGCCTCTCCTCCAAATTTGGAGTCATCGGCAAATTTTGAAATGTTGCTCTCCACTCTGATATCCAAGTCATTTATATATAGCAAAAAAGCAGTGGTTCAAGCAGTGACCCTTGGGGAACACCGCTGTCTGCCATCCTCCAGTCTGAAAAACAATCATTTATTACAACTCGCTGTTTTCTGTCCTTAAGCCAATTTTTATCCAAGTTGTCACTGACTCTCCTATTCCATGAACCTCAATTTAGTTAAACAGCCTTTAATGTGGTACTTTGTCAAAGACTTTCTTAAAATCCATATATACATCATCCACTGCATTCCCTTCGCCAACCTTCTCTGTTGCTTCATCAAAAAATTCAATTAGATTAGTCAAGCATGATCTGCCTTTTACAAATCTGCTTTGGCTATCCTTAATTAACTCAAACCTCTCCAAGTGCCTGTTGACTTTTTTCCCTGCTTATTGTTTCTAAAAACTTACCCCCCACTGAGTGGCCTGTAGTTATTAGGACTCACCTTACACACTTTCTTGAATAAGGGTGTCTCTTTTAGCACACTCCAATCCTTTGGCATCACCACTATATAAATGACTTGGATGAAGGGACCGAAGGTATGGTTGCTAAATTTACTGATGATACAAAGATAAATAGGAAAGTAGGTTGATGAAGAGGACATAAGGAAGCTACAAAGGGATATTGATAGGTTAAGTGAGTGGGCAAAGATCTGGCAAATGGAGTATAATGTGGGAAAATGTGAAATTGTCCAAATAAAAAAGAAGTGTATTATCTAAATGGTGAGAGATTGCAGAGCTCTGAAATGCAGATGGATCTGGGTATCCTAGTGCATGAATCGCATAAGGTTACTATGCAGGTACAGCAAGTAATTAGGAAAGCTAATAGAATGTTATTATATATTGCGAGGGGAATTGAATACAAAAGTAGGGCCTTTATGCTTCAGTACTACAGGGCATTGGTGAGACATCTGGAGTACTGTGTGCAGTGATCTAAAAAAGATTTCTATTCCCTCTTTTATAATCTAGTTAGTACCTGGTTTAAACTATTAATTTTAATTAATGCCTCTATACCTGCTCTGTGCTAATACTCTTATTAATTCACTTACTGTTATTCTCACCTGATTGAAGATTTTAATTTCCCGGTTCGTAATTTGAAAGAATGACCGAGTTTAGAGAGAGAAAAAGAGACAAAAGTACACACCATCCAGTCAATTACCTGCTTTCCTGTGATATCACACTTCGGTATTTTTTTTCGAATATGGTGGGACCGCTCTGAACCCTCCCAAGAGCTCCTTAATCCTCCCTGCCAGTCTTGCCCCCTGAACTGCTCTTTTATCCTCCCAGGCAGTCTCACCGTGCTCGCACTCTCTGGGCTGCTCTTTTATCCTCCCTGTTCTCTGCAGCAAAGAGCAAGAGTCCAGATGGCTGTGTTGCCTGCCTGGTGCCATGTTTCGGGACATCTGCTCAGGGCTGGAGGGGAACTTACAGTGGGAGGGGGAGGATCCAGTCATCATGGTCCATGTAGGTACCAACGACATAGGCAGGACAAGGAAAGAGGTTCTGCATAGTCAGTATGAGGAACTAGGCACCAAATTAAGAAGCAGAACCTCAAAGGTAATAATCTCTGGATTATTACCTGAGCCACCTGCAAATTGGCATAGGGCAAATAAGATTAGAGAAATTAATGTGTGGCTCAAAGACTGGTGTGGTAGAAGTGAGTGCTGGTTCATGGAGCACTGGCACCAGTACTGGGGAAAGTGGTGGCTGTACAGTTGGGACCGTCAACATCTGAACCATGCTGGGGCCGATGCTCTAGTGAGCTGCATAACTAGGGAAGTAGAAAGAGTTTTAAATTGAATAGTGGGGGCAAGGGGTCAAATTTGGGACGATATAGTAAAACAAGGAGAAGAGGCAAGGCAAGAGAGAAAGGTATTAATATGGGAAATGATAAACAGACTGTGACAGGAAGGGACAGAGTGTTCAAATCTAAGAGAAAATCAGCAAATAAGGCTAGAGGTTACAAAAATAATAAAAGGACAAAACTGAAGGCTCCGTATCTGAATGCATGAAGCATTCGAAACAAGGCAAGAGAGCACAAATAGAAATACATAAGTATGATCTGATAGCCATTACAAAGATATGGCTGCAGGATGATATAGATTGGGACCTGAATATTGAAGCTTACATGGCATTTAGGAAAGACAGAAAGCTAGGAAAAGGTGGCGGGAGGGGTGGGGGGGGGGGGGGGGGGGGTGGGAGGGTGGGAGGGGGTGGGGGTTGCTGGCTTTGTTAATTAATGATGGTATCAGCGCAATAGAGAGAGATGACTTAAGTTCAGGAAACCAGGATGTAGAAGCAGTTTGGGTAGAGATGAGAAATCATAAAGGCAAGAAGTCACTTGTGGGAGTGGTGTACAGGCCACCTAACATTAGCCACACTATAGGACAGGGTATAAAAGAAGAAATAAGAGCAGCTTGTCAGAAAGGTACGGCAATAATTATGGGGGATTTTTAACCTACATATAGACTGGAAAAATCAGATGGGCAAAGGTAGCCTAGATGAGGAGTACATAGAATGTTTTCGGGATAATTTCTTGGAATAGTACATTCTGGAGCCAACCAGAGAGCAGACTATACTAGACCTGGTATTGTGCAATGAGATAGGATTAATTAATGATCTCATTAGTTAAGACACCCCTAGGTAGCTGCAATCATAATATGAATGAATTTTACATTCAGTTTGAGGGAGAGAAGAGTGGGTCCAAGACTAGTATTTTAAATTTAAATTAGGGCAGTTATGAGGGCGTGAAAGCAGAGCTAGCTGGCAAATTAGGTCAAGGGATAGGTCAATACGGATGCATTGGCAGACATTTAAGGGGATATTTCAGAATACACAGAATAGATACATTTCAACGAGAAAGAAAAATTCCAAGGATGGAGTGGGGGGGAGGAGTGGGGGGGGGGGAGGGGGGGAACCAGCCATCCGTGGTTAACTAAAACAGTTAAAGATAGTATCAAACTTCAAGAAAAAGCATATAATTGTGCAAAGATGGGTGGCAGGTCAGAAGATTGGACAGAATATAAAAAACAGCAAGGAATGACTAAATGATTGATAAGAAAGGCAAAAGTAGAGTATGAGAAAAAAAAGCTAGAAATATAAAGTAAGAGTTTCAATAGATATTTTAAGAAGAAAAGAGTTAACAAGGTGAGTGTTGGTCCTATAGAAAGTGAGTCTGGGGAATTAATAATGGATAATAAGGAGATGGCAGATGAACTGAACAGGTATTTTACATCAGTCTTCACTATTGAGGATACAAGTAACATCCCAGAATTAGCTGTAAGTCAGGAAATGGAAGGGAGGGAGGAACTCAAGAAAATAACAATCACCAGGGAAGTGGTACTGAACAAATTGTTGGAGCTGCGGGCTGACAAGTCCCCGGGTCCTGATGGACTTCATCCAAGGGTCTTAAAAGAAGTGGCTAGTGAAATCGTTGATGCATTAGTTTTAATTTTCCAAAATTTCCTAGATTCGGGGAAGGTTCAGTTAGAGGGCAGCACAGTGGTTAGCACCGCAGCCTCACAGCTTCAGGGACCAGGGTTCAATTCTGGGTACTGCCTGTGTGGAGTTTGCAAGTTCTCCCTGTGACCGCGTGGGTTTTCGCCGGGTGCTCCGGTTTCCTCCCACCGCCAAAGACTTGCAGGTGATAGGTAAATTGGCCATTGTAAATTGCCCCTAGTGTAGGTAGGTGGTAGGTAATATGGAATTGCTGTAGGGTTAGTATAAATGGGTGGTTCTTGGTCGGCACAGACTCGGTGGGCCGAAGGGCCTGTTTCAGTACTGTATCTCTAAATAAATAAATAAAAATAAATAAATTAGAAAATAGCGAATGTAACTCCTTTATTCAAAAAGGGAGGGAGATGGAAAGCAGGAACCTACAGGCCAGTTAGCTTAACATCTGTCTTAGTGAAAATATTGGAAGCTATTATTAAAGATGTTATAGCAGGGCATTTAGAAAAATCCAAGGTAATCAGACACAGTCAACATGGTTTTGTGAAAGAGGAATCATGTTCAACCAATTTATTCGAGTTCTTTGAGGGAGTTACATGTGCTGTGATGAAGGGGAACTGGTGGATGTATTGTATTTAGATTTCCAGAAGGCATTTGCTAAGCTGCCACATCAAAAGTTATTGCAAAAAAAAGCTCATGCTGTGGGGGATAACATATTGGCATGGATAGAAGATTGGCTAGCTAACAGGAAACGGAGGAGTTGCATAAATGGGGTCATTTTCTGGTGGGCAAGATGTAATGAGTGGTGTGCCACAGGATCTGTGCTCGGGCCTCAACTTTTTACAATTTATATAAAAGACTTAGGACGAAGGGACTGAGGTATGGTTGCTAAATTTGCTGATGACACAATGATAGGTAGGAAAATAAGTTGTGAAGAGAACATAAAGAGAGGCTATAAAGGAATATAAATAGGTTAAGTGAGTGGGCAACAACCTGGCAAATGGAGTATACAGTGGAAAAATATGAAATTTCCATTTTTGAAGGAAGATAAAAAGGAAGCATACTATCTAAATGGTGAGATATTGCAGAGCTCTGAGGTGCAGAGGAATCTGGGCGTCCTAGTGCATGAATCGCAAACGGTTTGTATTCAGGTACAGCATGTAATTAGGAGAAGCTAATAGAATGTTATTGTTCATTGTGATGGAATTTGAATACAAAAATAGGGAGATTATGCTTCAGCTGTGCAGGGCTTGGTGAGATCACATCTGAAGTATTGTGTACAGTATAGGTCTCCTTATTGAAGGAAGGATGTAAATGCATTGGAGGCAGTTCAGAGAAGGTTTACTCGACTAACACCTGGAATGGGCGGGCTGTCTTGTCAGGAAATGTTGGACAGCCCAGGTTTGTATCTACTGGAATTTATAAACAGGCGACTTAATTGAAACATATAAGATCCTGAGGGGTCTTGACAGGGATGGATGTGGAAAGGATGTTTCCCCTTGTGGGAGAATCTAGAACTAGGGGTCACTGTTTTAAAATAAGGGGTCACCCATTTAAGACAGAGATGAGGAGAAATTCTTTCTCACAGAGGGTCATGAGTCTTTGGAACTCTCTTCCTCAAAAGGCAGTGGAAGCAGAGTCTTTGAACATTTTTAAGCCAGAGGTAGATAAATTCTTGATAAGCAAGGGGGTGAAAGGTTATTGGGGGTAGGTGGGAATGTGGAGTAATCAGTTCAGCCACAAACTTATTGAATGGCAGAGCAGACCTGAGGGGCCGTGTGGCCTACTCCTGCTCCTAATTTGTATGTTCGTATGTCCGTCTTGCTGTGCTCTTGCCCTTCGAGTCGTTCTTTTATCTTCCCTGCTGATCTCGCCATGCTCTCACTGTCCGGGCTGCTCTTTTATCCTCCCAGGCAGTCTCACTGTGCTCTCGCTCTCCAAGCCACTCTTTTATCTTCCCTGGCTGTCTTGTCGTGCTCTCACTCTTCAGGCCACTCTTTTATCCTCCTACCAGTCTCACTGTGTTCTTGCTCTCTGGTCTGCTGTATTATCCGCTTTGCCGGTATCACTGTGCTCTCACTCTCGGGCTGTTCTTTTATCCTCCCTAGCAGTCTCACTGTGTTCTCGCTCTTTGGGTTACTCTTTGATCCTCCCTACCAGTCTTGTTGTGCTCTCTGGGTCACTCCTTTATCATCCCTCTGTTCTCGTTAGAAGTTGTGCTGGAACTGTAGAATACACTAGATAGATCACAGCTAGAGTACTGCATACAGTTCTGGGGTCATCACATTACAGGAAGGATGTGATGGCACTAGAGAGGGTACAGAGGAGACTTACAAGGATGTGGCCAGGAATGGAGAATTTTAGCTATGAGGAAAGACTGCGGTTGTTTTCTTTGGAACAGAGGAGACTGAGAGGAGATTAAATTGAGGTGTACAAAATTATGAGGGACCTAGATAGAGTGGATAGGAAGGACCTATTTCCCTTAGCAGAGAGGTCAATAACCAGGAATCATAGATTTGAAGTAATTGGAAGAAGAGTTAGACGGGAGCTGAGAAGAAACTTTTTCACCCAAAGGATGGTGGGGATCTGGAACTCATGGCCTTGAAAGGGTGTTAGAGGCAGGAACCCTCATTACATTAAAAAAAATACTTGGGTATGCACTTGAAGTGCTACAACCTATAAGACTATGGATCAAGAGGTAAAAAGTGCTTTTTTCAGTTCTTTTTCAGCTGGCACAGACATGATGAGCCAAATGGCTTCCTTCTATGCTGTCAATTTCTATGATTCTATGGAGTTTTCAGGATGGATTACATTGGCCTTGAAAGGGGTGAGCACAGATTAACTAAAGTGATATTATAGTAAAAGGGTTAAACTCTGAGGACAGTTTGCATAAACTTGATTTGTAATCCCTTGAGTATGAAAGACTGAGGGGTGATCTATTTGAGGTGTTTAAAATAATAAAGGGATTCCATAGGTTAGAAACAGAGAAACTGCTTCCTCTAGTGGGTAATCCAGAACAAAAGGATCTATTCTTAAAATTAGAGTAATGCATACAGTTCTGGGGTCATCACATTACAGGAAGGATGTGATTGCACTAGACAGGGTACAGAGATCATTTTGTCTCTAGAATTCTACCCCCCTAAAGGATGTGCCTGCTGAATGAATTGAAATTTTCAAGACTGAGATTAATAGAGATTTTTAGGTAAGTATCTCCAAGAGGCGGCACAGTGGTTAGCACCGCAGCCTCACAGCTCCAGGGACCCAGGTTCGATTCTGGGTACTGCCTGTGCGGAGTTTGCAAGTTCTCCCTGTGTCTGCGTGGGTTTCTTCCGGGTGCTCCGGTTTCCTCCCACATGCCAAAGACTTGCAGGTTGATAGGTTAATTGGCCATTATAAATTGCCCTTAGTATAGGTAGGTGGTAGGAAAATATATAGGGACAGGTGGGGATGTGGTAGGAATATGGGATTAGTGTAGGATTAGTATAAATGGGTGGTTGATGGTCGGCACAGACTCGGTGGGCCGAAGGGCCTGTTTCAGTGCTGTATCTCTAAAACTAAGTATGAAACAAAGGCAGATAAATGGATTTGAGGATCAAATCAGCTATGATCTAATTGAATATAAGAGCAGGCTCGAGGGGCTGAATGGCCTACTCATGTTCCTGTGTGGCCCTGCATGTCCTCCTTTTTGTTCATTCTTTCTTTTCTAACCACTCATTTCCATCAACTAGATTTAGCCGTCTTTCTGATATTTCCACTATATTATAGTTCCCTAATGCCACAATAGCCTTATATTATTATATAATTACTAATGTTTCTAACTCATGCATATAGAATCAGTCATTTACAGCATGGGAGGAGGCCATTCAGCCCATTGTGTCCATGGCGACTCTCCATGGTGCTATCCAGTCCCATTTCCCCCACACGATCCCCATAGCCCTGCATGTTTATTTGCCTCAAGTCCCCATCCAACTTCCTTCTGAAATCATTGACTGTCTATGCTTCCGCCACCCTTGTGGGCAGAGAGTTCCAGATCATTACCACCCACTGTGTAATAATGTGCTTCCTCATATTCCCCCTGCATCTCTTGCTCAAAACCTTCAATTGGCATCCGCATGTCCTTGTACCATCAAACTTATCCAAGCCTGTCATAACCTTGTACACTTCTATTTAAATCTCCCCTCAATCTTCTTTGTTTTGAGAACAAGCCCAGCTTTTCCAACATAACCTTGCACCTAAAATCCCCCACCCTGGGAACCAGTCTGGTAAATCATCTCTGCACCCTCTCAAGGACCCTCACATCCTTCCTAAAGTGTGGTGACCAGAACACAACACAATACTCTAGTTGAGGCCTAACCAGAACTTTATAAAAGTTCAACATAACTTCCCTACTTTTGTAGTCTATACTTCTTTTTATGAAGCCCAAGATTAAATATGTTTTGCAAACCATTCTCTCAATATGTCTTGCCATCTTCAAAGATCAATGCACATGCACCCCAGGTCCCTCTGTTCCTGCACACTCTTTAGAGCTGTGCCAAAGTCTATACTGCCTCACCCTTTCCCTTCTGCCAAAATGTATCTCACAGTTGTCTGTATTAAATTCCATCTGTCTCTTGTGTGCCCATTCTGCTAGCTTATCTATCTCCTGTTGCAAACGGTTCGTATCATCCTGTTTGCAACTCCAAGTTTGGTATCATCCGCAAATTTAGAAATTCTACTCCATATTCCAAGATCAAGTAATTTAGATGTAACAAAAAAAAGCAGTGGTCCTAGCACTGACCCTTGGGGAACACCACATCTACTAGTCTGAAAAACAACCATTTACCACAACTCGCCGTTTTTTGTCCTTAAGCTGATTTTTTTATCCAATTGGACACTGATTCTCCTATTCCACGAGCCCCAGTTTTGTTAACCAGCCTTTTATGTGGTACTTTATCGAATGATTTCTTACAATCCATATAAACATCCATTGCATTTCCTTCAACTGTTATTTAATCAAAAAAATATATATCTTATAGACGTACCTCCTCCTGTCATGTACCCTATTGCTGGTCTCTGGTTTAGCTGTTTGTCTTGAGTTTGAGTTCCTTACTGCCTGCTGACTACCTTCTATCCTATGATCTGTCTTGTCTGGATCTCATTTCTTCCCTGCCCTCCCTTGTATGCAGTTTAAATGATTTTCTACTGCTGCCTCAAAGGGATTCATGAGTCTTTTCGGCCTAATTTGGTATAAATATAGCCTGTATCTCTCTCTGTGCTCACTGTGAATATGGGGGAAGAAGAGACAGCAATGTAATTAGGCTACTGGATTCACAAGGAGATGGGCAAATCAAACACAGAGGAATTGAACTGCTGCTTCTACTAGTTGTCCTGTGATGAAGTCAATGAGACAGTAGGGGGCAGAGCAAATTGAAGCCAGGAATAACACCATCTACCTAAAGCTGTCATTGGTTGCTTGTTGGAAATCACCTACTCCTTATTTTAAGGAGACCTTGAGCCAATACAGTGCTGAAGTGGGATTGAAATCATAGGATTACATGATTGAAAATTGTTTAGATTTTAAATGTAAATTGTGATTGATTCTGTATCAGGTTTAACATTTCCATTCAGTTCTCCCCCATCATGATTCGGGTCTCTCTGGACCAAATGTACATGGATTTTCTTTATCTTGTGTAGTAGTGTTACAGATTGTGCAGTGGACTAGTCTGAATGGTATTTATGCCTTTTTTATTTTACAATTGATGAGTTATCTGTGTATTTTCAGCCTTTTTGATTCTTGTTTCGGGATTGCAGACTTGTTTTAATTTGAACTGATGGCTCAATATTACTGACAGCACTTCACAAGACTGTACTGCATAAGTAAGGTTGGGTGCGGGCATTGTGTTGAGGGCAGTAATTGGTGTCAACATTACAATGCCCACAACTGATTAGGAAATATGTCAGAATTCACCTGGGTCTATCGATGGTTCAATGTAATGATTTTGGATCTTGCTCATGTCAAATTGTTTTACCTTGGACATTCAAGTCTGGAGATGGGTTTCCAATCCAATCAGACTGCAAGCTAATCAAAAAAAGTGCAGGAATTTATGTGAACTCATGATGCTGAGCATCAAGAGATTGTGGTTTTGCACTGCTCTGTGCACTATAAGCTCTAGCATTGGACACAGCTTAATTTACAGAAAAGTGGGGCAGAAGCAGATACATTTTTTCACACAGGTGTTACATCACTTTGAATAAATTTTGCATTTGTTTGGAAGCCAGTTGATATGATATCGCAATTGCATGATTCATTAACTACTTGCTTAATGGTTTCCTTAGAACAGAATGTACTTTTAAGCAGAGAAAACTGCCATTCCATTTAGTGCTGCCTGGCCAAGAAGCAGACACATAGGGCTGGATTTTATTAGTGCAGCGGCGCACTGTGAGAGCGGCAGCCTTCCGACATGGAAGTGCCACTGCACAGCCCCCGCGATATTACATATGGGGACTGATTTAAATGGAGGGCACGGGGTGGCTGCCCCGTCCCCAGCAACGGCATCTGGTGCCACTGTACAGGCACTGCCGCCATTTTGAAAGGGCTTTAAGCCCTTGGCAGTGATTTTAATTTTTAAAGGTGACAGTAGTCCTGGTTTTTTAAAATAAACAATTATGATATGGAGGCCCTTCCCCACCCCCCAAAGGTCTTTTAATTGGCCCTTATTGACAAAGCTTACTTTATTCCCCACACGAACCTTCCCTCCCAACCTTCTAACATTTGCCCTTCAACCCCTTCCCACCATCCCCACAGCCAATTAAAATTGTTTTCCCCGCTCCCCCACCCCGAAAATTTTATTCCTCCCCCTCCCCCCCAGGTTTTTGCCTCGCAACTCCGCGCGTGAGCTGAGTTCGGCGGCGGTAAAATCGGCGTGAGACGGCCACCGCCTGTAGGTAGTTCAATTTACATCTCAATATTCTGCGTTTAAATATTCAGATGAAGGCCCTGCCGGCAAGCGGAGTGGGGGGCTGCACCGATGTCCCCCGCCGCTGCCAGTAATACGCAGCGGGCCCTTCTCGATGTCAGGGGTCGAGGCGGGCCTCTCCCCACTGTATTTTATGGCGACCCACGGCGTTAAGGGGCTGATAAAATTCAGCCCATAATTAACCTTCTACTTCTTCACTGACTTATGATTGGAGCATGTTGACATCTAGTGCAAGTCTCATCATAATTCCCCAAACCATAGTAACAGAATTTACACTAAACCTCATGATCTGAGAGATGTTTATTATCTGTCTTTATCCACATTTTCTTTGGTGCTTTGTTTCTTGTTGCTGTTGAAAGCTGATTTTATTTTGCACAGCAACTCTTCTTCTTCATCAGCCTTGCTTGCAGCTGTTCTTTCACTTGCGGCAGGCAGAGTGTGCAGGTTGGAAATTCCTTCTCCAAAATTAGGAGCTCCCCAAATAAAGAGGAGTTCATGTGGGGACAAGAAAGGCAGGTGCAACAACAACACAGAAATTTACTGCTAAAATGGCTGAATGAATTTGACAAATGTATTCCTACAAGAGAGTTACAAGGTAATTAACAGGAATTACATTACTTTTCTAGCTGATGGTTCACTATTTTATATTGTTTTTATTTTAACCTATTTAAAGGTGTAAAATGAGTTAAGTCTATCTCTTCCTGTAGATTCCTGGAAAATGGGATAAGCTGGACATATACACAAGGTATATACACAATGGCATAACAGCATAAAAAATGGTAAACTCTTCATTCTGAATAGATGAATAATAGGGTAACCTTTATCTAGATCACTGTGAAATTGGCATGTATGTTTTCTCAATCGAAATGGGAGTCTATTCAATCAAGGTAACTGCAGCCATATTTTGCTTTTGGCATAATTGTAAACACAACTTTAAGAATAATACTCAAACTTCACCGGGTCACTGTATTAATTTTTTTAAATTTCTGATTGATTTTTCTCCAAATCTTTTTACATAAATTCCAGAATTAAAAGAAAGATTAAAAGAAAGAAGTGTCAGCCAGATTGCACTAACATTCTAAAAGTGGTAAAATTGGAACTCGAGGTCCACACTCCGAATTCTCCACAAAAGATGTTCTTTATGGGGAGTTGGGACATTGGAAGTAGATGCTGAGCAGGGTCAAGCTGCTTCTCCATGGAGACAATCAACTTGAGCCATTCTCATGTGCATCCGAGCAGTCAACTACAAAGTGCAATTAGTAGAGACTTGGAGAGTCCTTAGGAAGTGGAATGTATGAGATGGGGGACGCCTGGGGAGACCTTTAAAGGAAGTTATGGTGGGCAGGCAGGAAAGTGGAATTAAGGCCACAATCAGATCAGCCATGATCTTATTGAATGGTGGAGCAGGCTTAAGGGGCTGAATAGCCTACTTCTATTTCTTATGTTCTTATGAAAACTCAAAAAGGTGGGTATAATACAAGAAAAACAATGGTTAAGCTATTTGGCCCAAATTTTGCATTCAGTGGTAAAGGAACAGCCCTTGCCGTTCACTACACCTACTGCTGGCCACAGACATTTTGCGGGCTTGTGAACAGCAACATGCGTTCATCAGGAAACTAATCAACCATGGCGCCCCCCCCCCCCCCCCCCCCCTCTCCTTACAGGGCAAGCAACAGCATGGCTCTTCAACTATTAAATTGCTGAATTCTCACTGAAACATGAATTCGCATTTTATGACGGAAGCTGAAGTCCCACCGCTGGGGCTGAAAATGGGAGGGGACCCATCTCTGGCCGGCAGCAGGCTCCGGGGAAACATATTCCTGGTGGTGGCCAACTATGTGATCACCGCCAGGGCTGCTGTCCCTATTAAGGATGGTGCCCGCCCCCAGGAGCTGCTGGCCCAATCAGAGGGCCATTAGCTCAGCAGCCTCTGTAGTGCCACCACTAGCAGTGGACAGTGCTGAGGCTGCACCTCCAGGATGAGGGTGCATCGATGGCCATGTGCCCTCGAAGAGTCGTAAGTTGGAACCAGGTAGGCAGGCCCTGGGGATTGGGGTGGGGGGAGGTCATGTTGAGGAGGGCAGGTGAGCCATTGCCCTGGGGCAGACATTGCTGCTGGTGGGGGGGCCTCTCTTTGGGCCATGGAACTGCTGTGGTGCCACCAGGTTTCACTGGGCAGGGTGCCCCCCCCCCCACCTCTGGCAAAATGCCCGCGGAGGTGGGAAGAGGTTATCAACTGGTCACTTAAGTGGCTCAATTGGGCTCCCGGTGGGCAGCACATCTACAAGCTTTGCCATTCTATTTTACCAGACTTCCTGCCTCCCAGTTCATCACCAAGGGGCTGGTAAAAGTCTGACCATGGAGCATCTACATCAGGATGTAAAAATTAGATAGTATTCAATGTCAAATCAGGTACAGAAAGTGAAATAAAGAGAGGGAAAGAAAGATAAGATTAAAAGAGGGAGATAAAAGCGAATAAAAAGAAAAAACATTTTTTCAAATTTCCAGCATTAATTACATTCCGAAGGAATGAGTCTTGATACTTGAAAAATTTAATTTTCAGTGCCTGAGAGGTTGTTTGGCAATAGTTAGAGTCATAAAATCATTTATGGCACAGAAGGAGGCCATTTGGCTCATCAAGTCCATGCCAGCTCTCCACGGAGCTATTCAGTCAGTCCCATTCCCTCGCTCGATCCCTGTAGCCCTGCAAGTTTATTTCCTTCACGTGGCCATTCAGTTTCCTTTTGAAGTTATTGATTGTTTCTGCTTCCACCACCCTTGATGGCAGCGAGTTCCAGGTCATTACCACCACCTGCATAAAAAAGTCCTTCCTCATATTCCCCCTGCATCTCTTGCCCAAAACCTTCAATCTGTGTCTCCTAGTCCTTGTGCCATTAATTAATGGGAACAGTTTTCCTTGTCTAACTTATCTAAGCCTGTCATAATCTTGTATATTTCTATTAAATTTCCCTTCAATCTTCTTTGTGGTAATGAGAACAACCCCAGTTTTTGCAACCTAACCTTATAACTAAAATCCCCCATCCCTGAAACCATTTGGTAAATCTCATTTGCATGCTCTCAAGGACCCTCACATCCTTCCTTAAGTGTGGTGAACAGAACTGGATGCCATACTCCAGTTGGGGCTGAACCAGAGATTTATAAAGGTTCAGCAAAACCTCCAGGCTTTTGTACTCAATGCCTCTGTTTATGAAGCTCAAGATCCCATTTCCTTTACTAACCATTCTCTCAACATGTCCTACCACCTTCAAAAATTGTTGCACATGCATTCCAAGGTCCCTCTGTTCCTGCACTCTCTTTAGAACTGTGCCATTAAGTCTATATTGCCTCTCCCTATTCCTTCTGCCAAAATGCATCACCTCATACTTGTCAGTATTAAATTCCATTTGCTACCTCTCTGTCCGTTCTGCTAGCCTATCTATGTCCTGTTGCTATCATCCACACTCTTTGCCACACCTCCAAATTTGGTGTTATTGGCAAATTTTGAGACTCTACTCTGCATTCCAAGATCCAAGGCATTTATATTGTTATGGTCAGGTGAGGAGGGGGTCGCAGGGCTTCCCTCCTTGTTTGAACACAACAAGTTTAATTCCGTTTTAAAGTGGATGTACTTGCCAATTCAGTGACTGATTATTTACATGCTATGATCATTAAAAGAATCAACCAAACAGGTTTCCTTGAGTTTAACAAAGAAAGAAGTTGGCTTTATTGTACTGTTACAAGAGTTTTATTTTTTGTACTAAGTACTTAAAATTCTGTGTGTTTTAAAAAACTGAGAAAAGGATTTTTGCTCAGTGGACATTGACCTGCAAATAGCTGAAATTTTTGGATGGTGACTCTATACAAAAGAACTGGAAAACAGACAATTTTAAGGAAACAGTAAGGGGTTTTGACTTCCTAAGAGCAACACTTTGAATGACAGGGGAGACTCACTGGTCATGTGATTGGCTCAGAAAGGTTTTTGTTTTCACTTTGGACACTTTTAAAAACCAGTGAGTTGGACAAATAGCAGGCATTTGAAATTTGGCTGTGACCTGCCTGGAGAGAGAGAAAGACCCTCTCTGTAGAGGAAGCCTGCATCTCTAGAGAAGAAACCCCTGTATGTCAGAGGTAGTAGATTCATATTGCCTCCTGTTTCTAATGAATCCCTGCATTGAGTGGATCCTGTTTCCTCCTGTGTTTTGGGAGATCATGAAATCTGAAGAAAGCTTCTACAGTTATAATGCTGTTGTGAGACCTGTTGCTACACCCCTGCAGAAGGACCTATGTGAAGTCTGTTGCAGATGAATTGCCTTGAATGCCTATTCATCACAGACTGTACATCAACCTCGCCTGGGAGAGACTTTGAGTGGCATCCGACTATTTGGCTCTGGGGCAACTCACTGACCTGAAAGTATCCTACCAGAACCAGACAAATCCAATTATTTTATTCAACAACAACATAATAATAGAAGCAAAATACTGCAGATGCTGGAAATATGAAGCAAAAACAAGAAATGCTGGAATCACTCAGCAGGTCTGGCAGCATCTGTGGAAAGAGAAGCAGAGTTAACGTTTCGGGTCAGTGACCCTTCTTCCTTTTTATTCCTAAGAAACAGCTGTAAACCAAAAAATCTGTTTTTTCCCATGGTTAGCCAGTTTTTGGATGTATGTGTGTGTGCATGAGGGTTAGGGAGAATACAGAGTTTTAAAATCGTTTTGTATATAGATTTATCTTTTAATGTTTAAGACTTAGTTTATTAATAAATAGTTAATTTTGTTGTTGATTAAAGAAACCTGGTTGGTGTGCTTTATTCTGGGGGACAAATAGAGTTTGTAATTGGCTGGTTTTCAGTAGATGGGAAAACGTATTGATATGCTATGACCCAAGGAGAAGTGGGACTGAATTAACAGTGCACTCCTGCTGCCTCAGTTGAAACAGTACTTAAATCGATCTAAGTAAAATAATAAATTACAGTCCAACTTTCACACAAACACACATTTGAGGTTCACACACACACAAATAGGTTGCAAAGTGGGGAAAGGTGGATCGGTCAAGTTAGAGTCCATAGAAAAAAGGGGTATACAGTCTGTGGAGTTTGGTAATTCAGCTGGCTTCTAGCTGAATTCAGTGGTTCTGAGGCTTCCAGTTTGAAGAGATAGATGGCTGATTCATTGGATCTCTTGGAGGCAGTGATGTGGTTGATTTCCTCCAAGGGGTCTCTTGTTGCAGCCAGAGTATGCAGAGGTGGTCAGTCAGCAGGCAGGGTTCAAAGCTTGCAAGCTGGAATGGAGAGAGAGAGAAGGGAGGGACCCTCATTTGTGTCTGCTCTTGTCAACCTGCTGCAGAGTAACACCAGTTTATAAAACACAGATGGGGGGTGTTTGTCACATGACAGTGACCCAGTGATTCAAGCATGGTAGTTATCAATGTACTTCTCATAACTAAAACAATCCATCTCGCGGGATTCCTTTCTTGCAACCAGGGTCCCATTGTTCATGAATAGTCTTGATGCATTGTTAATGGGAACAGGCAGTTCCCTTAAATTTCCCAGGTCTTGGTTCTTGCTTGGACAGGGCAGACATTTTGTCTCCGCCTCACAGCTCTTGGAATGTAGGATACAGTGTTGCAAATTAGGTGGCCATCTTAATCTGCTAGCTAAGTCACATTTTTTCTGTTCCTTTTTTAATATTTAAAAAAAAATAATTCAGGTCCCCAGCCAGTGGATTAAAAAATTTATTACTCAACATAGCACGTTGGAGTGATAATACATAGCAAAAATAGCAGTGGTCCCAGCACTGGCCCTTGGGGAACATCATTGTCTACCATCCTCCAGTCTGAAAAACCACCATTTACTATGACTCACTGTTTTCTGTCCTTGAGCCAATTTTTTACCCAACTGGACACTGACCCTCCTAATCCATGAGCTTCAATTTTGTTAACCAGCTTTTTATGTGGTACTTTGTCAAATGCTTTCTTAAAATCTATATAAACAACATCCACCACATTCCCTTCTTCAACCTTCTCTGTTACTTCCTCAAAAAATTCAATTAGATTAATCAAGCCTTTTACAAATAAAACAGAAAGTGCTGGAAATACTCAGCAGGTCTCGCAACATCTTTCATCAAAACTCTATCAGGATGACAGCATTTATGATCCCACCACTGCTACTTTGCCAGTGCCGCTGCTGTTGCCTGTGAGCCAGCCACTCAGCCTGCTGCCACCCACAAGGTTCAAAGCTCAGAGCTACTCAACGACGTCCTGCAAAACCATCTGCAGTCTTTCCCACTGAATGTCAGCAGCCTTCCACCAGTCGTGCTGTTGCCACTGGGTTAGCATTGTGTAGGAGCACGAAGCCAAGCAAAGTCACACACAGGACAGGCACTAAGGGAATGCACAAGAAAGAATAATTCAGTTTTATATGTATTATTTGGAAGTGTTTTTGGATAAAGTGGTGAAAGACAAAGCATTAGTGCAGAGTGTTAATGACAGAATAATGAACTGGTCACACCATTAGCACACTCTCTTTGCCTTTGCCGTATGACCTCCTTATCAGTTAATCCCTCCAGTCCTTTGTCCTATCACACACCTTCCCTTTTGTTCTCTTACACCTCCCACCTGCACCCCCTCACCACCCCCCCCCCCCGGCTTTACTTGCTTAAAACCTATTACATTTCTAACCTTTGACAGTTCTGATGAAAGATCACAGACCTGAAACGTTAACTCTGCTTCTCTCTCCAAAGATGCTACCTGACCTGCTGAGTATTTCCAGCACTTTCTGTTTTTATTTCAGATTTTCAGCATCTGCAGTATTTTGCTTTTATTTCAATGTTTGCAGATATTGCTGCAACTCTATCCTTGTTTTCTTTATATACATATGGTTGTATGATTTGACTGTTACTTCCTCTTTGCTGTAAATCTTTCTCCAATTTTGCTTTCTCTTTCCTCCTTGCTGGATACAGCTCGACAGTCATTGGTTGCCTTGATAGCCAAACTAAATGCCCATTCATCATTGGTGAACCCAAACAGTGAAGGTGATTAAACTTTGGGCTGGTGATCACAACTGAGCCAAATGTCATCCCTAATGAACAGTCACATGGGCACCACTGCCATCTGGAAGTAAAGTATGAATTGATTTGTAAAACACCATTGGTAATATACACACATTGTCAATCTACAATACATCATGGCTGCTGTTTACAGCAGTTGACTTCATGTGTAGATTTTCAACTTGTTACCCAGGCACAAACCTGACATTGGGATTGGGTAATCATTATAGAGGGTGTCCAATTTTCAGTGAAATCATCGATCCACAAATCCAGTTTTGTGCCTGAGCAGCGAATAGGATATGTACCCCCACATTTGTTTTAACTTTATTGCAAAACAAGATTTACAGTCTGGATGTAAGTGACCATTAAGTTCAGTACTCCAACATAGCTGAATAGGATTCCCATTCTCAATACACAGACATGCAACGTAGTAAAGCTAAACAAGAGCCTCATGTTACAAATGTACATCAGTGATCAAAACGCACAAGCTGATTGCTGCTCTAGAAACAATGTGATGCAATTGGCACCTGTGTTCTCCAGAGCAGACAGTAGAATAAATTGCCAGGGCCCTGATAGACACACAGCACCTGCCATCTGATGCATGCGTGTTGGAATCTGGGTGAAGCTATTACATTAACTGCAGTTTTGTCAGAGTGTGGTGACAGTATAAAATTTATCACAATTCCATTGCATTTTCTGACACAATAGAGCTAAATGAAAAACTCCATACCAATGATCCTCATTTGGCAGCCCAGTGAGAGTCAATCAATTTCTCCTGCTTTTATAGTTAGTTGCCTCTTTTCACAGGGAGACTGACAGTGCGAGTAGCATTGTGTGGGTATTTTTTTTTAGCTTAAATCAATTCTAGTAATATATGTGGCTTCAATAAATCCTTCTTTATGGTAAGCTATTTCTTCATTCTTCCTTTGTGTTGCTCTATCTGAAAAAGTACATAAGATTCACACAATTTTATTATTTTTTTGAAAACTAGTCAGGGATAATCTATCAGTTGTGTTTAGTTATATGCAGGTGGAGGGTGTTAATTGGGGTCTTACTTGAGCACTTATAAGGAGACACTTAGAGAAACTGAGTGGGGGTTTGAGTTAGCAGCTATATGTTTGTAATCTTTCACTCTGTTGTTACGACCAGGTGAACAATGTGTCTCGGGGTCTTTTGCTGTCTTTACCTGATCTTATTATAAGAGGGTTTAATTTTAAACACACTGTGTTTTGAGCTCCCTTTTTTGTGAATCTTTGTTTAAAGGTTCTAATTATAAGGCAAAGAAATGAGCACAAACAGGCTTTGTTTGGTTTAAAGCAGAAAGATGAAATTTATTATACCTTAAACTTGAACTCTAATACAGTTCATATCTATGGATATACGATGCGCCCACGTTAGTGTGCACATGTGATATAAACATGCAAAAATAGGGACAGAAAAGAGCAGAAGAAAAGATAAGTAGAACAGTTTGAGGCAATATCTTGTTACTGTTTCTCGAGTTTGCTGTAGTCCTTGACTGAAGATATGGTCTTGTGTTTCGTTGGGGCCCAGTATTCGTCTTAAAAAACCTTGTTCACGTAGGAAACTGTTCTCTCTTGAGTTTCATGTGTTTTCACAAGATTCATTTCTGTGGGAAGAGATGAAGGCAGGCGGATAGGAGAGAAGATGTTCTCAGTCCCAGGAGAGGTCTTTACTCCATGAGTACATGGCTTTCTGATCTAATTCTTTGTTAGAAGTTCAAATTCAAAACTCCAGCCAGTCACATAACTAAAACTGGTTTAGCCACTTCTGTGTATTGGGGAAGCAACTGCTGGATCCCCATTGTTTTAACATTGTCTGGCACTAGGCAAATGTTCTTCCAGTCAGGGCTTGCAATTTTAAGTTTTAACGTTCGTGTGGTGAAATAATGTGTGCCTCAGTCTTGGCAGGTGGGGTTTGCCTGACACCTCCACATCCAGGGGAATGAAATGTGATGCGAAGAAAATTCATTGCAGAGTGTGAGAGAAATATAAGATACAGAAAGAAAACCATTCATTTCCATTCATTCACCGATCTTAAAGCTCATAAAAATGGTCTGTTCTGCGGGGGGGGGTGGTGCAGGGCTGCTTTAATTTCCCCTTTTTTTCAGGAGAGTTAGTGGGGGAGGGTCTATCCTGCACTCCCTGATTCATGCATTCTTTTGGCTTCAGGGGATGGGTGGTTCCCTTTTCCTCTGTGGGGGCGGAGTCTCTGTTACACTCTCCTTTGTTCTCTGGGACACTTTGACTAGATGAGGCATCATTTTCATGGTTTCTGTGCCCCCTAGAGGTCTCTCTTTGTCTCTGCAGGTTCCTGTAAATGCTGTCAGCGACTCTGGTGGAGTGCTTCTAGAGTCTGCATTTACATAGGAGGATGTGGGATCTAACTTTTCACATTTTTCTGGGTTGTTTGACCGGGCGGTAGGATTTTCATCCAGGATTTTTCCTGGACTTCCTTTAACCTGCCCTCTTGGTCACTTTTCCCCCTACTCTTTCTAAACTTTTGCCAGCCATGTGCTTGCCTGTCCCTTTTGTTCTCAGCAGGGTCCCTTACTGTTCACCAGTCCTCTGCTGGAAGGTCCTCCTAACACTGGTACAGGACTTAGGGGTGCAGATTTCACTGTAGGTTGGGGTTTCCCCTCAACCTGGCACATGTGGCAACTCCTGCAGTACTCCACCACATCTTTGTGGAGTTTTGGCCAGTCAAACTGCTGTCTTATGCGAGCTTTGGTCTTTCGTATACTGGCATGTACAGCTACTGTAGTCTCGTGGGTCCTTCTTAATATTTCTCCCCGGTACCTCTGTGGCACCACTAACTGGTGAACTACTGTCCACTCCTTGCTCTCAGGTCTGTGAGGAGAACTCCATTTCCTCATTAGTACCTCATTCTTTAAAAAGTAGCAATCAGGGACTCCCTCTGCTTCACTTTCAGACTGGGGCAGCCTGTGCTAACTCTCACAATACTGGGTCGGCACGCTGAGCCTCACCTAGGGAAAGTCCATTTAATTCATTCCCCGGGTCTCCTGACTTTCCAAAGAAAGTCTTGGACAGGAGACCTCATGGTCATTTGTCTGCAGTGCCAATTCAGTATCCTCTGGGGAAGCTAGTTTGATCATGGCCTGACCCACTACACATTCAGGGACACTGCAGGGGACTGTCTCCTGCCACTGCCCTTTCTCTCTGACCTCCTGTGGTCTTTCTTTCACTACTGGGGGGCTACCACCTTCACCCCTGCCAGATCATTACCTAGGAGCAGGTCAACCCCGTCCACAGGCAAACTAGGGACAATCCCTACAGTCACCTGTCCTGAAACTAGGTCGCACTCCAGGTGCACCCAGTGTACATATACAGGCATACACTGCCCTCCAATACCATTCACCACCATTTTGGTGTTCATTGCACTTTCTGGGGGAAAGGTCAGGCCTTTTCCCAGTAAAAGGGGTCTGGTGGCCCCTGTGTCCCTGAGAATCACTATGGGCTTGCTTGCCCCACTCGAGGGATATGGGGTTACTTTCCCTTCAAATACAAAACCCTAATCACCTTCAGGAATCCTATTAACTTTTCCTGCACTGGTTGTAGTAAGCTTCCTGGGTTGCACCCTTACTGCAGTCAAAGCCACAGCCCGTTCCGGGTTTTCCATCAGGCCCTCGTCTTCACTGAGCGGGTGTTCCCTGATTAACCCTACCGGTTTCCCCTTTAATTTCCAGCAGTCAGCTTTTAAATGCCCTGCCTTGTTACAGTGGAAGCACACAGGTCTCTGGGACTCACTGTTGCTCACAGCTCCTTTTTGGCTGGAGGTGTGTCCCCCTGTGTCTCCTGCTTTCCTTTCTCTTTCAGGACTGCCTGGGTGGATATCATCTTTCCACCCATTGTCCTTTTCGGATTTGTGGGGGTGATTAGGAAAGGTTCTCCCCTGGGAAACCGATTTATAAATTAAAGTAAACTCATCGGCCAGAATGGCTGCTTGCTGGGCTCCTTGAACCCGCTGCTCCTCGACATGAGTTTTTATTGAGAATGGGAGGGAGTTTTTAAATTGCTCTAACAGGATTACTTCTCCGAAAGTCTCGTAGCTGAGCTGTATTTTTCAAGCCCTCAGCCACTGGTCAGAAACCAGCTTCTTACTTCTTTCAAATTCCAGATAGGTTTGATTGGCTTGCTTTTAGAGGGTTCTAAACTTCTGGCGGTAGGCTTCGGGTACTAATTCATATGCCCTGAGGAATGCACTTTTGGTCAGTTCATAGTTTGATGAACTGTCATCTGGCAACGAGGAATAGACCTCATGAGCTTGTCCAGTTAGTTTGCTTGGTCTCAGTTGGTCATTTTAGCTGCCTTGCCAGTTTAATGAATGACATGAAAAACGCTTCCACGTCTTCCTCATTGAATTTTAGAATTAGTTGGGCGAGTTTTAGCAGTCCTGAATTCTGCTCCTCCATATTGGCCATGCTTTCACCAGGGTTACTCTGTCGCCCCCTAACTAACTCAACCTGCCTCAACTCTCTTTGTTCGCATTCTTTCTGGAATATTCTTTCTCTCTCTCTCTCTCTCTCTCCTCTCTCTCTCATTACTCCTCCTTCCTTTCACATTCTTCACTTTCTTCTTGGAAGACTCTTTCTTTCTCCCTCTCCTGCATCTCTCTCTCTTTTTCCTATCTCTCTCTTTCTCTTTCCTTGTCTTCTAATTCAAGTTTCTTTTGTTCCAATTGTATCTTTCCTAGCATTACCCTGTCTGGGTCTGCTTCTAACCCTGCTTCTGCTTCATCAGATTCAAGGGAAAAATGGTTGGCCACAAGCCTTACGTGTTCAGACTTCCTAGTCTTGCCACGTACAATGATCCCACACTGCTCAGCCATTTTTCTCAACTCATCCATAGACAGTGCTTTTAGCTTATCTCAAGTTACTTCACCCTGGCTTGGAGAGCTACTCGTTTCAGTTGCAGACATTGTTTCAACATTGTCTGGCACTAGGCAAATGTCCTAAGTTTTAATGTTCATTTGGCGAAATAATGTGTGCCTCAGTATTGGCAGGTGGGGTTTGCCTGACAATGTAAATAAATGTAAGACTAAGTAAAGACTGGCTACTGTTTTGCTCTTCAACCACTGGCTTTCTGGAGTAAAACAGTCAGAAATGCGTGATTAGTCACTGTAATATAATCCAAGTGTACAGCTCTGTTAATTCAATGCACAACTATCAGGGGAACTATATTTATTGAAAGTATTACTTCCCTATATGGTTTGTGGGGGGAAGATTAAATAAAATTACATAAACTTCTTGACAAGAAAGTGGTTAGAATGTGAAACTCATTTCCACAAGCAGTATTTGAAGCAAATAGCATAGATACATCTAAGGGGAAACTAGATAAACACATGTTGGAGAAAGGAACAAAAGGTCAGTATGTAATTTACCCTGTTCAAAAGAGTACAAGAGCTATTTTTAGAAAAAGTCGGCAATAAAGAAATTAATAAAAATGGCCAACTGAAAAAAAATGAGACTTACAAACATTTACAAATGGAGTGACTTTTACATTTCTTTTGATATTTTCTATTTTTATTTCTCAGCTGGTCAATGGAATTTGGTTTTCATGTTTTTTACCCCAAGTGACATTTTTTTGGAAATAATCTCTGTGTACAAGAGACCAGTGGGACAGTTTCTCAGTGCAATCGTGAATTGGGATGTTCAGCTGCTGTTAGTTTTGCTTACTTATAGGAGGCAGGTGCTGTTAGTTGCAGTAAAGTAATTATGCACTACAGCAGGTGTCAATGACTGACTGAGTTCTGAATGTTTAAAATAGTTGTGCTTCAAATATATGCTCAAAAAATTACAGATTAAATGAATTTGTTAAGCACCCAATATCCTTATCCAGCACAGAGTAAAACTTCATCCACTCAGCTCCAATATTGTGCCCAAGCTTCACCCCCATAACAAAATTCCCATACAACATTTTTTCACTTGCCGTGGTCTCTCTGAGTAAAATTTTTAATTCTAGATATATTTATATATCTCAACCAATCAATTTACAAAGTTTTCACATGTTACTTTGATATTTTACTGATGTGCTTTTCTTACCACTTTTGTGCTATGGGCTCATGATTGGTGGAAAACTGGGTTCAGACCCCTCCCTTCACCCCCCGACCCCTGACTCGAAAATCATTTGGAGCAGGGCCCTTACAGTCAAAATATAGCAGTTGTAAATTAATAAATTGGGATTTAGTTTCATATCAAGACTTTGTCAAATACTTAAATTGGTTCTTAAGTCGACTATAATGAATCAACTAAAAGGACACATTTAACTCTGCTTAGTCCAAATATATCAAGGATTGAACACGGCACAGTTTAATGTCCTATAACTGCAATATTACACTGCATCTGTTCAGGATAATATATTTAGCAATGCAATTTCACAAACAAAGCAGTAACTTAATTTCAGAATTACAGCTAAAGCATTAACGACATTCAATTTAACATAGGAAGACTCCATTCAGAATCCTAGTATCACAGCCTCAATTTATCATAACATCAGTAATCAATTTTGAGGATTAGAATACTTGCTTGATAATATCAGAACTGTTTTGATTATATAGTGGAATAGCGGGTAGCAATTATGCTATTTCTATACCATATAAAAACATACAACCTCTTTTTAATTGTTATATTAAAATAGTCTGTCTTCCCCTGCACAATGCACTAATTCTAGGCTCAAGGTGATGTCTGCAGTGAGTTGACTGTAATCATCTGGAATGTACTCCTGGAAGAGTGATAGAATATTCAATAGAAACTTTCAAAAGAGAATTGGATATACACTCGGCAAAGGAGAAATTTGCAGGGCTATAGGGAAAGAGCAGAGGAGTGGGATGAATTCAATAGTTCTCTTTCAAAGACCCAGCATAGACCTGATGGACTGAATGGCCTCCTTCTGTGCTGTATGATTCGGTCCTTCACATTTCTTTACACTGATAGGGTTAAATGAAGAGGAATGGGAGGTTGCTCATAGGGAGCATAAACAATAACATGGACCAGTCGGCCTGAATACCCTGTTAAAAGGATTAGGGTAGATACAGATAAACTATTTCCTCTGGTAGGGGAATCAAGAATGAGGGGACACAATCTTAAAATTGGGGCTAGGTTATTTAGCAGGGAAAACCAGGAACCACTTATTCACACAAAGGGTAGAAGAAATCTAAAATCCCCAGTAAAAAAAACCTATGCTGCTGGGGTAATTGTAGCTTTCAAGACTGAAAGAGCTAAGGCAGATAAATAGAGTTGAGGTACAGATCAGCCATAATCTAATTAAATGGTGGGGCAGGCTTGTGGGGCTGAATGGCCTACTCCTGTCCTATGTTCCTAGATTGAACTACTTTATGTAGAAGATGGGAATGTGTGGAGTGGGCAGTCGCAAGGAGGCAGTGTGGGAACATTTCAGGGAGGGTTGGATAGATATTTGGGAGACTGGGCCTTTGAGAGGTATTAATTTTGGAACCATCCAGTCACGCACTTTATGTTCTTAATCTGCAAGAATAAAATGTTTAGGAAAACTATGCTTTTTGTTTAATAATTATCGGTAAAAATGAAAATAATTTTGATGCTGGACTTTTTAAATATAACTTCTGGAAAATGTAGAGTGCAGTTTTAGCCCCAATACTTAGTCCTGAAATGATGAAGTATTTTGATCAACTGTGTATTTTCTGAATATTTTCAGGAGTAATTTTTGCTCTTTGTAAATCATATAATACATGGAATAAATAACAAACACCCTTGAACTTCTGCTGAACCCTTGTAGTTTTGTCTAATAATAACCATTGTACTTACTGCTTTCTTTAGCACAGGCAGTCAGTTTTATTTTGTAGCAGATGTATAATATTAAAGCCAAGACTAACAGCAATACTGGTGCAGCAATGGTGGGAATATTCCAGAGCAGTTTATGATCTAAAATAGAAAGGGGTTAAAACATTGAAATAGCAGTTTAACAAACCTGTGATGTGGTAGATTGAGTGGAAAGCAATTATTGTTATACACTAACATATGTATATATGGATAGATATTGGCAAAATACCATATGTCTGGAACTGTTGTATCATGTCTTGTTGTTACATGGGTAATTAACTTACTGTGTTTGCACACATAAGCAAAGAGAACATTTTAAAACCAATTTTCAGGAAGTGCAAGAAAAACCAGGAGTAAGGGATCTAACCTACAACTTGAGGCCTATATGTCTTTTTTACTATTAATAGCTGATCTCCCATTTAATTTTTCATGGATTGTCTGAGATTTGGAGAATAATTTTGATGTTTAGTTTCTAAGGGGAGGCTGCTTTTAATCTGATTGGCCACTTTTTAAGGTCACTGCTCCGGTTCTTGCTGTGGAAGTGACCTAAATATAAATATTCTTAGCTCAATTAGAAACTAACTGTTGAGGGAACTTTCTGTGAATCGCTGCTGTTTGTAAACATTTAGCTGAAGAGGCCACATTATTGAGCTCGGAGAAAAAACCCACAGGATTTGATTAAGTTTCTTCCTTTTTTATATATAATTTTAAGACTTTGAAATGTGACTGCACATCCTAAATGCAAGACTTTATTTTATGCTCTGCGGAATTCCTCTGTCGTGTTCGCTCTTGGTAGTGTTAAGTGAATGCAATGCTCAAAACCGCACCATATTGAATATGGTACCTTTACAGTTGCTTATGGTGATCACTGCTGATCAACATTGCTCAGTTTGGTTTAGATTGCAGTTTTTCCATTGCCATTTTTTACAAGCAGTCTGAAAGAGGTGTGTGTCTGTGAATAGTTTCAGTAGCTGAGAATTGCGGAACACTTTAATAATGTGTCAATATTCAATACTACATAATGATGTTCAGAATTTCTGCTACCAAATATTGTATAAACCTTGAGATCCATTTTTTTAAAATGGTCATTAGAGACCTGACTTCAACAATATTGCACAGGGGATGCTCATGCATATTAGACCCTGCCAAATCAAGACCCATACCCCAAGTGTCATGGAGAAATACTATGTACTAATGTACATGACTCGAAAATATCAATGATATTAAAGGTTGAACAAATATTGTCAAGGAAGCCAAGTAACATTCAGCGTAAAGAAAGGGAAAGAATTTGATTTCTAAATCACTTTTTAAAGCCTCATGAAAGCCCCAAAATGATTCACAACCAATAAATTATTTCTGAAGTGTAGTCGCTGATGCAGCATTGGAAAATGCCATAGCCAAGTTGCACGCAGTAAAGACCCATAAACAGCAATAAGATAGATGATCAGATGATCTGTTCATGTAATGTTGGATGAGATAAATCTTTGCTGGCAGAACTCCCTGCTCTTCATCAAATAGTGCCATGGGATCTTTTATGCCCACCTGAGAAGGTTTAACATCTTATTGAAAGACCGTACTTCCAACAGTACTGAACAAAGGTGTCCATCTAGATAATGTATTCAACTCTTTAGAGTGGAGTTGAAATTCCAATCTTTTAATTCAGCAGTGAGAATGCTACACTTGAACCAAGACTGACATATAAATATCCATAACTAACTTAGTATACTATAGACTTCCAAAGTAAAAGATCATGAGTTGAAAATTGGTACAGCCAAGTAACAGCATCAATGTATTGTTACTTTCACTGTAAATCATCCTCACCAGAACTCTGAAGGTACAAATCAAGATCAAGAGAAACGTCACGGAAATTAATGCAGCATGAGTTAAAAGTCGGTACACGTCACATGTATGTTCAGAGTACCCTGCCTTTTCAGTAAGCCATTTTAAACATAAATAGACTCAATTTGTCAGCACTTTGAATGCCCTCTCCCCCACATCTAACCACCAATTTTCACCAAGCTTGACTCTAACGGTACAGTTATTCCACTTTTCTTTCCACTCAGTATCTATATTAAAAAATATTTCTGTATCAGTGCCTGTCTCTCATTACTACAGCAATCACAGCTTGCATTTATAAAGCGACTTTAACAGAGTAAAATATCCTAAGGCACTTTACAGAAGCATTATTGTGGGCGGCGCAGTGGTTAGTACTACAGCCTCACAGCTCCAGGGACCCGGATTCGATTCTGGGTACTGCCTGTGTGGAGTTTGCAAGTTCTCCCTGTGTCTGCGTGGGTTTTCTCCGGGTGCTCCGGTTTCCTCCCACAAGCCAAAAGACTTGCAGGTTGGTAGGTAAATTGGCCATTATAAATTGTCACTAGTATAGGTAGGTGGTAGGGAAATATAGGGATAGGTGGGGATGTTTGGTAGGAATATGGGATTAGTGTAGGATTAGTATAAATGGGTGGCTGATGGTCGGCACAGACTCGGTGGGCCGAAGGGCCTGTTTCAGTGCTGTATCTCTAATCTAATCTAATCATTATCAAACAAATTTGACACCGAGTCACATAAGAAGATATTATGATAAGTGACCAAAAGCTAAGTCAAAAAGGTAGGTTATAAGGAGCAGCTTAAAGGAGAATGTAAGAACAGAAGAAATAGGAGCAGGAGTAGGCCATTCGACCCCTCAAGCCCGCTCCACCATTCGATAAGATCATGGCTGATCTGATTGTGGCCTTAACTCCACTTTCCTGCCTGCACCCCTAACCTTTAACTCCCATGTCAATCAAAAATCTGTCTAACTCAGCTTTGAATCTATTCAATGACCCAGCCTCCACTGCTCTCTGGGGAAGAGAATTCCAAACACTAATGATCCTCTGAGAAGAAATTCCTCCTCATCTCTATCTTAAATGGAAGACCCCTTATTTTGAAACTGTGCCCCCTAGTTCTGGATTCCCCCATGTGGGGAAACATCCTCTCAGCATCTACCCTGTCAACCCCCCTCAGAATCATATAAGTTTCAATAAGATCACCTCTCAATCTTCTAAACTCCAATGAGTATAGACCCAACCTGCTGAATCTTTCCTCATAAGACAAACCCCTTATTTCAGGAATCGGCCTAGTGAGCCTTCTCTGAGCAGAGAGAGGCAAAGAGAGAGGTTTAGGAAGGGTATTCCAGAGCTTAGGGCCGAGGCTGCTGAAAGCCTGCCTGCCAATGGTTGAGAAATTAAAATTGGGGATGTGCAAGAGCTAGAATTGGAGGGGTGCAGACATCCCATAGGGTTGTAGGCCTGGACTAGTTACAGCGATAAGGAGAGTCGAGGCCATGGAGTGATTTGAAAACAAGGAATAGAATTTTAAAATTGAGGGGTTGTGGACAGGGAGCCAGTGTAGGAGAGGGAGCACAGCAGGTGATGGCTGAATGGGACTTGATGTTACTTAGAATATGGGCCGCCGAGATTTGGATGAGTTCAAGTTTATGGAAAGTGGAAAATGGGAGGCTGCGCTAGAAGAAGGAAATAGTCAAGTACTGCAGTACGAGTAGCTTTTACAATCTCTTACCTCCAGAATTATTCCCATTACACTGCTGTCTGGTCCAGGGATCACTGGTTGCATTACTGACTGGATTCTCTGCTGTACAGATGTACACGTATTGTTCCTGTTCACTAAAATGGTCTATCACTAGTTCTTCACCATCAGAGGTTCTATTGATGGCTCCAGACAAGGATTGTGACAAGTGAAATGTGACGTTATTTCCCTTGGAGACAGAACAGCTCAGAGTGATATTTGGAGTTGAGCTTTTGGCAGTTATTGTCAGCACAGGCTTAGAAACTGGTTCTAAAATAAAAGAATAGTTAGGAGGTAAATGAGGAGACTTGGTACTACTTCCTGAATTTCACATTTTACATGTAGCCACAGAGTCGTTACTGCTCAGAAGGAGGCCATTTGGCCCATCAAGTCCTACCAGCTCTTTATAGAGAAATCCAATCAGTGTCATTCCCCGTCTCTATCCCCATAGCCCTTTAATTATATTTCAGTCAAATGCCCATCCAATTTCCTTTTAAAATCATTCATCTTCTCCCCTTCCACCAACCTCATAGGCAGGGAGGTCCAGGTCATTACCATTCACTGCATAAAAACATTTTTCCTCACATTCACCCACAACACCACCACCCCCCCCCCCCCCCCCCCCCACTCCCCCACCCAACCCATGCATCTCATCCCCAAAATCTTAAATCTGTGTCCCTTAGTCCTTGTACAATCAGCTAATAGGAACACCTTTTCATTGTCTACCCTATCCAAACCTGTCATAAACTTGTACACCGCTATCAAATCTCTGCTCACTCTCCTTTGCTCCAGGGAGAACAACCCCAGCTTCTCCAATTTAAAATCCCTCATCCCTGGAACCATTCTGGTAAATCTCTTCTGCAACATCTCAAGGACCCTTACATCCTTCCTAAAGTGTGGTGACCAGAACTGGACGCAATACTCTAGTTGTGGCCTAATCAGAGCTTTATGAAGATTCAGCATAACCTCCCTGCTTTTGTACTCAACACCTTGATCTCAAATGTTTTGCTAATGAATCTGTAAATATATCCTGTCACCTTCAAAGATCTATGTGCATGAACCCCCAGGTTCCTCTGTCCCTGTGTGCACTTTGGAACTGTGCCATTTAGTCTATATTGCTTCTCCCTATCCATTCTGTCAACATGCATCACATCACACTTCTCTGTATTAAATTTCATCTGCCACTTGTCTGATTATTCTGCCGGCCTATCTATGTCCTGTTGTAGTTGATTTGTATCATTCTCACTGTGTGCAACACCTCCAAGTTTGGTATCATTGGCAAATTTTGAAATTTTACTCATTATTCCAATATTCAAGTCAATATTCAACCTGGAATGCAAGCCATTTGGACCGGGCGACATTTCCACTCTAATCATAGCCAGTCCTTTCAGTCGTTACTCCACAAATCAAAGGCAGCTGGGTAACAGTTAGAGGTGGGAAGAGGTCAGTGCAGGGATCTCCTGTGGTCGTTCCCCTCAACAACAAGTATACAGTTTTAGATACTGTTGGGGGGGACGGCCTATCGGGGGCAGGCTGCAGTGACCGGGCCTCTGGCACGGGGTCCTGCACTGTGGCTCAGAAGGGAAGGAGGGAGAATGGGAGAGCACTAGTCATCGGGGACTCGATGGTGAGGAGTACGGACAGGCGGTTCTGTGGGCGCAGGCGAGACGCACGGATGGTTTGTTGCCTCCCTGGTGCCAGGGTCCGTGATGTTTGTGATCGCGTCTTCAGGATCCTTAAAGGGGAGGGGGAGCAGCCAGAGGTCGTGGTGCACATTGGCACCAACGACGTAGGAAGGAAGGGTGGCACAGATGTTAGAAGTGAGTTTAGGGAGTTAGGCTGGAAGCTGAAAGCTCGGACGGACAGAGTTGTTATCTCTGGTTTGTTGCCGGCGCCACGTGATAGTGAGGCTAGGAATAGGGAGAGAGCACAGCTGAACACGTGGCTGCAGGAATGGTGTAGGAGGGAGGGCTTCCAGTTCTTGGATAATTGGACTGCATTCTGGGGAAGATGGGACCTGTTCAAACAGGACGGGCTGCATCTGAACCAGAGGGGCACCAATATCCTGGGAGGGAGGTTTGCTAGTACTGTTCGGGAGGGTTTAAACTAGTTTGGGAGGGGGATGGGAACCGGACTTGTAATCCAGGGACCAGTGGGTCCACTCAGAAAGACAAAGAGTGTAGTGAGGTATTGGGGAAGGTAGCACTGTCACAGAGGACAGATGGGCACGGAGAAGGGTTAAAGTGCGTATACTTCAACGCAAGAAGCATCAGGAATAAGGTGAGTGAATTGAAGGCGTGGATGGGCACTTGGGACTACGATGTTGTGGCCATCACTGAAACGTGGATAGGTGAGGGGGAGGAATGGTTTTTGGAGGTACCTGGTTATAGATGTTTTCATAAGATTAGGAATGGTGGTAAAAGAGGTGGGGGGGTGGCATTGTTAGTTAGAAATAGTGTAACAACTGCTGAAAGAATTTTCGAGGAGGATCTGCCGACTGAGGCACTGTGGGTTGAGGTCAGGAACAGGAAAGGAGCAGTCACCTTGATGGGAGTTTTCTATAGGCCCCCCAATAGCAGCAGGGAGGTGGAAGAGCAGATTGGGAAACAGATTTTGGAAAGGAGCAGAAGTCACAGGGTAGTAATTATGGGGGATTTCAACTTCCCAAATATTGATTGGCAACTCTTTAGATCGAATAGTTTGGATGGGGTAGTGTTTGTGCAGTATGTCCAGGAAGCTTTTCTGACTCAGTATGTAGACTGCCCGACCAGAGGGGAGGCAATATTGGATTTGGTACTAGGTAATGAACCAGGGCAAGTGATAGAGCTGTTGGTGGGCGAGCACTTTGGAGATAGTGATCACAATTCTGTAGCATTCACTGTGGTAATGGAGAGGGATAGGTATGTGCAACAGGGCAAGGTTTACAATTGGGGGAAGGGTAGATATGATGCTGTCAGGCAGGAACTGAGGAGCATAAGTTGGGAGCATATGCTGGCAGGGAAGGGCACGGTCGAAATGTGGAACTTTTTCAAGGAGCAGATAGTAGGGGCCATTGATAAGCATGTCCCTGTCAGACAGGGAAGGGATGGTCATGTGAGGGAACCGTGGTTGACAAGAGAGGTTGAGAGTCTTGTTAGGAAGAAGAAGGATGCGTATATAAAGTTGAGGAAAAAGGGCACAGGCATAGCTCTGGAGGGATACAAGATGGCCAGGAAGGATCTGAAGAAAGGGATTAGGAGAGCTAAGAGAGGGCATGAAAAATGCTTGGCGGGTAGGATAAAAGAAAACCCCAAGGCCTTTTACGCGTATGTCAGAAATATGAGGATGACTAGGGGGACCGTAGGTCCGGTCAAGGACAATAGCGGGAGACTGTGTGTTGAGCCGGAAGAGATAAGTGAGGTTTTGAATGAGTACTTCTCTTCGGTATTTACGAATGAGAAGGGGTGTATTACTGAAGAGGACGGTGGGAAGCAGACTGGTAAGCTCGAGGAAGTGCTCGTTAGGAGGGAAGATGTGTTGGGGTTTTTGAATAACTTGAAGATAGACAAGTCTCCCGGGCCTGACGGGGTATATCCAAGGATGTTATGGGAAGCAAGGGATGAAATTGCAGAGCCGCTGGCAATGATCTTTTCATCTTCTCTGCTGACGGGGGTGGTACCAGGTGATTGGAGGGTGGCAAATGTTGTGCCCCTGTTCAAGAAAGGGAATAGGAACAACCCTGGGAATTACAGGCCAGTTAGTCTTACTTCGGTGGTAGGCAAGTTGATGGAAAAGGTGCTGAGGGATAGGATTTCTGAGCATCTGGAAAGACACTGCTTGATTCGGGACAGTCAGCACGGTTTTGTGAGGGGTAGGTCTTGCCTCACAAGCCTGATCGAATTCTTTGAGCAGGTGACCAAGCAAGTGGATGAGGGTAAACCAGTGGATGTGGTGTACATGGATTTTAGTAAGGCATTTGATAAGGTCCCCCATGGTAGACTTATGGAGAAAGTCAGGAGGCATGGGATAGTGGGGAATGTGGCCAGTTGGATTAAGAATTGGCTAACTGATAGAAGGCAGAGAGTGGTCTTAGATGGTAAATACTCAGCCTGGAGCCCAGTTACCAGTGGCGTGCCGCAGGGATCAGTTCTGGGTCCTCTCCTGTTTGTGATTTTTATTAACGACTTGGATGAGGAAGTCGAAGGGTGGGTCAGTAAATTTGCAGATGATACAAATGTTGGTGGAGTTGTGGATACCGAGGAGGGCTATTGTCGTCTGCAAAGGGACTTGGATAGGTTGCAGTGTTGGGCTGAAAAGTGGCAGATGGAGTTTAACCCTGAAAAGTGTGAGGTCGTCCATTTTGGAAGGACAAACATGAATGCAAAATACTGGGTTAACGGTAGGGTTCTTGGGCATGTGGAGGAGCAGAGAGACCTTGGGGTCTATGTGCATAGATCATTGAAAGTTGCAACTCAAGTGGATAGGGCTGTGAAGAAGGCATATGGGGTGTTAGCGTTCATTAGCAGAGGGATTGAATTTAAGAGCCGTGAGGTGATGATGCAGCTGTACAGGACCTTGGTAAGGCCTCATTTGGAGTACTGTGTGCAGTTCTGGTCGCCTCATTTTAGGAAGGATGTGGAAGCCTTGGAGAGGGTGCAGAGGAGATTTACCAGGATGTTGCCTGGAATGGAGAATAAGTCTTACGAGGAAAGGCTGAACATTCTAGGCCTCTTCTCATTAGAAAGGAGAAGGATGAGGGGTGACATGATAGAGGTTTATAAGATGATCAGGGGAATAGATAGGGTAGACAGTCAGAAACTTTTTCCCCGGGTGGAGCAAAGCGTTACAAGGGGTCATAAATTTAAGGTGAAGGGTGGGAGATATAAGGGGGATGTCAGGGGAAGGTTCTTTACCCAGAGAGTGGTCGAGGCATGGAATGCCTTGCCCGGGGAAGTTGTTGAGTCAGAAACTTTAGGGACTTTCAAAAGGCTTTTGGATAGGTATATGGATAAAGGAGAATGATGGGGTATAGATTAAATTGTCCTTGACAGAGGACAAAGGATCGGCACAACATTGTGGGCCGAAGGGCCTGTTCTGTGCTGTATGTTCTATGTTCTATGTACATCCTCCCTATCAAATTTAACCCCATCCATTACTTCTAGCATCTCCGCCTCTACCATAATATTGTCAGCATCCTCCTCCTTAGGAAACACTGATACTATGTACTGATTAAGTCTTCTAAGCTTGCCCTGCATCTCTAAGCATTTATCACCATTTTTGTTCGTAATAGGCCACACTCTACCTCTTTCTACCCGCTTACAACTGACATGCCGGTAGAAGATTTGGGGGATTTCCTTTCATGTCAATTGCTATTCTATTCTCATATTATCTCTTTTCCAGTCTTTACTTCCCCTCTTAACTTATTGTGTTTGGCCTAGTCCTCACTTGAAGAATTCAGCTGATAAGCATCATACACCCTCTTTATTCATTTCATCATAATCTCTATCTGCCTCATCACACAACGAGCTCTGGCTTTGGTTCCCTACCTTTTTTTCCCTTGTTGCAATATACCCAGCCTGTACCTGAAACAACTCCTCTTCAAAGATCACCCATTGTTCCATTACAGTTTTTCCTGTCAGGCTTTGCTTCCTGTGCACAAAAAGCAGGACAAATCCAAACCGGCCAATTACCACCCTATCAGTCTACTCTCGATCTTCAGCAATATGATGGAAGGGGTCGTTGACAGTGCTATCAAATGGCACTTGCTTAGCAATAACCTGCTCAATGATGCTCAGTTTGGGTTCCGCCAGGGCCACTCAGCTCCTGCCCTTATTACAGCCTTGGTCCAAACATGGACAAAAGAGCTGAACTCCAGAGGTGAGGTGAGAGTGACTGCCCTTGACATCAAGGCAACATTTGACCAAGTATGGCATCAAGGAGCCCTAGCAAAACTGGAGCCAATGGGAATCGTGGGAAAACTCTCCACTGGTTGGAGTCATACCTATTACAAAGGAGGACGATTGTAGTGCATGGAGGTCAATCATCTCAGTCCCAGGACATCATGGCAGGGGTTCCTCAGGGTAGTGTCCTAGGCCCAACCATCTTCAGCTGCTTCATCAATGACGTTCCCTCCATCGCAAGGTCAGAAATAGGGATGTTTACTGATGATTACACAATGTTCAACACTATTCGTGACTCCTCAGATACTGAAGCAGCCCATGTCCATATGAAGCGAGACCTGGACAACATCCAGGCTTGGGCTGATCAGTGACAAGTAACGATCACGCCACACAAGTGCCAGGCAATGACCATCTCCAGCAAGAGAGCATCTAACCATCACCCATTGACGTTCAATGGCATTACCATCGCTGAATCCCCCACTATCAACATCTTGGGGTTACCATTGACCAGAAACTGAACTGGAGTAGCCACATAAAGGCTGTGGCTACTAGAGCAGGTCAGAGGCTGGGAGTTTTGCGGCAGGTAACTCACCTCCTGTCTCCCCAATCCCTGTTCACCATCTGCAAGGCACAAGTCAGGAATGTGATAGAATACTCTCCACTTGCTTGGATGGGTGCAGCACCAACAACACTCAAGCAGCTCAACACCATCCAGGACAAAGCAGCCTGCTTGATGGGCACCCCATTCACCACCCTCAACATTCACTCCCTCCACCACCACAGCAATGTGTACCCTCTACAAGATGCATTGTAGCAACTCGCCAAGGCTCCTTTGACAGCACCTTCCAAACCTGCAACATCTATCACCTGGAAGGTCAAGGGCAGCAGGTGCGTGGGAACACCACCTCCTGCAAATTCCTCTCCAAGTCACACACCACCCTAACATGAACTAAACCGCCATTCCTTCACTGTCATTGCGTCAAACTCGTGGAACTCCCCTCCTAACCGCACTGTAGGTGTACCTATACCACATGGACTGCAGCAGTTCAAGAAGGCAGCACACCACTACCTTCTCAAGGACAATTAGGGATGGACAATAAATGCGGTCCGAGCCAGCGACGCCCACATCCAGCAAAACAAACAAAAAAACATCATATTCCCACATGGCTATTTATGCTTGTTGCTCATTAACCTAATTCACCACACTTTGTGCTTTTACAAACATGCATTTTAAACCTGGTTTTCTATTCTTCTTAGTCCTCTTAGTCTGCTTCTATCTAATATGTTACTACTCCCATCTCTCGCACTGTCCAACACTCTCATTCCTTTATGTCCCAAGAATCTAAAGCCATCCCTCTTGCACCATATCTCAAGCCATGCTTTGATTCTCCCTATCTTTTTATTTCTACTCTTGCTGGTGTGTGGTACTGGGAGTAATCCAGAAATTACTACCTTTTCAGGTCTTACTTTGCAACTTCATCCCTAGCTCCTGAAAATCTGACCGTGGGACCTCAATACTTGCTCTCTCTATGTTGTTGGTACCAATGTGTACTGCAACTTCTGGCTCACTACTTTCCCAACTGCAGAATATTCTGCACCTTGTCCATGATGTCCTTTATCGTGGCACCAGGGAGGCAACACACCAAGCGGGATTCACGATGATGGTTACAGAAATGCCTGTATGTCCTCCAAACCATGAAATTTAGTGTAGAATAAGTGATTGGTTAAGTCTAGTAAAGTATACAAATCTGTAATATTTATAACTGGATTGCTGAAAATGCTTGGTCAATCTTCCTCACAAAACACAAGCCCGTTTTTGGTACAATCTGTCCACAGTAAACCTCCAGTTAATTTTATGAAGTTACTACAGTTCAAATGAGTTAATATAAAAGCTGGACACACACAGCAGGCCCTGACATTGGAGGCTTATTCAAAATGTTTGCCTAGAGATTCTGTTTTCAGATGTTGATGGAGCTTCCAGATAACTAACAGATCTGGGATAATGAGAAGGCCTCTCACAGAGTGAGCAATCTCCCTTCCTCCCTCTCCACTTTGTTCCTGCTATCAGTTGGAGTCCTGAGTAGAGGTCTGGAACCTCCTCATGGAGAGAAACACTATTGTGCCTTCTAATAATTGTCTCAGAGAGACATTGAGTTTAAAAACCTCAGTTTTATTTTACAGTTATATTATCAAGTAACTTACCAAACACTCGCAAATCAAATAATCTTTCATTTGTCTCTGTCATGGTTTTGCTGTAGCATTCGACTTGTAATCCATATAGTTTAGTGTCATTAATCTGTACCTTGTACAACACCACAGAATCTTTTGTGCTTCTTTCCAGTCTGTTTTCGTACAGTGGGTGTTTGTCAGATTTGTTGAATCCCCATGTAGCAAGTATAGCATGAGTTGGTGATTTAGTCAGAAATGTTACTTCATACTGAGCTCCACAATGGTTATGTACAGGGAACAGAACCTGTTCTCCCACAATGGCATTAATGATGCTATTGGGCACGGCTGAGATCTCTGACCCACACAGTGTAAGCAAATGAAATACTGGAAAGGAAAATAAATATATCGACATTAAATTGATGAATATTTATATTTCTGAATGACAATAGCTTAATAATTCCAGAAGTGTTTACCTGAAAGCAGTGCCAGCATTTTCACATTGAACAGGTGAAAATTCTTTATATCTGTGCTTTGTACTGTTTATTTTTTGTTTCTTGTTTGCAGTGCTGGTTCTAAAAGAACTTCATCTGCAGAAGAATAAAATAAATTTATTGAGTAACAGCACTTGTCCTTTCATGGGAATTTAATGTTTACCCAATTGGAGTATGTTGAGGCATTTTGTTTGTAAGTTGAGAATCAGTGATGGCCACTGGTTATGGTACAAAGCACAACCAAGACTGAGATCTAATCATTTGAGAAGCATTTGGGCATTTGCTGCCAAGCTTGGGTTTCAAGTGTAACAATTCTGGGAAGAAGAGGCAAATGAAAAAAATAGTGTGAGATGTACAAATTTGAGGTCCCGGAAAAGAATGAAGAATACAGAGAAGATAAAGAGTTCGCAAAATGATGCATTTGGAATTTACAAGAAACAAGATCGGAAAGCTCAGAGGTTTGGTAATCAGAATAGTATCAATTAAATCAAGAAAGACAAATGTGTGACAAAAAAAGGTTGTAGGCAGAGAAATATTGTCTGCCCTATGCAAGCTTTTTCTTGCATCTTGTCCACGAGTGTGAGAAGGTGTTAGGAGGCTCTTCATATATAGTATGGTGTCCAACTCCAAGCAGTGGTTTGACTGCTATGTTTTTAAATGGGAATGTATCATATCACTACAATTTGACATTCTCAAGTCTGTTGAGTCTCATCAGTCCCAGGCATGGGGGAGGAATTTGCAACAGCAAAGCATTAAACTACAGGGGAGAATAAATTCACTTTGCTTGCTTCGTGCCATTAATATCACACGTCCTACTGACCTATTAAGAGATACATTTGCTATATTGAGAAGCTTGTGGTTGGGACCACAGAGAGCTTGCAGCTGAAGCAGGCCACGCAAAGGCAAATGGCTATGTGCAGATGCAACAGATATGCTAACTTTAAGGCAGATTCCAATTTTTACCCACCTTATCCCTATTCACCTTCTCATAGACTATGTTCAAAGTAATTAAAGGATCATTTCAAATTTTCAGTAAAACAGCGATGCATACTTTCTCAGTCTAGCTTTCTATAAAGTGCAAATACAAAGATAAATGAGTGCTTTTAAAGTATGCAAATAGACTACTTTTTTCTGATTCAGCCTTTTAATTTTGGGTGTACAACAGTAAATAGCAGAAAAGTTAGTTTCCATTTCTGACTTAATTTTACCTCCTGTACACACATAATGAACTGGAGGTTAGTAACATAAAATAAAGCCAAATGACTGTGAAGATCTGCATGATGTTAGCCAGCCATTAAGCTGACAAAATAATATCTTATTTTTAAAATCTGGTCACATAACCAGAATAAATAATACATTTTAATCACCAGTCACAGAAACACAAGATTCCAGGAGATCAATCTAACATTACTGTCTATGTATTCCAGCCAGGAGTAGTTTTATTGCACAGGACATTCCCATGATCCGAACAGAGCTGGATCCATTGTTTGAAGTATAAATAATTATCTATGTTCCGATGAAGGATCACTGACCTGAAACGTTAACTCTGCTTCTCTTTCCACAGATGCTGCCAGACCTGCTGAGTGGTTCCAGCATTTCTTGTTTTTATATCTATGTCTACTTGATGCCCAGAAACCCCATTCAATATTAGTAATCTATCTCTCAATCATCCAGCTCGTTCTTAAAGATGTGAGTAGCATTGATCTACTATGAATGGAAATTTATTCCAAATATCAACTACTGTGTGTGAGAGAGAAAGCGAGGCTGCGCTGCATCTCCTTTCATTTGATCCCCCTCCCCCCGCATTTTAGTCATGTTCTTGAGTTTTATCATCACAATTTAAGTGGAATGATTGACTTTGACAAATAATCGGCCAACAAAGTGCAGTGAGAGAAAACAATACTTGTCTTTTTGACATTAAACAAGTTGAGGTATTTCTCAAAGTTTACAAATGTCACGCAAAGATGATATTAACAAGGAGAATGGAAGATTCTGAAATATTTCCAATTTGAATGTATCAGGTAAGGATTGTGTCTGTAGACGAAATGAAGAACACTAAAAAGGTGATTATAAGGATTTTGTTTCCGCTAATGCACGGATGAAATCTTCACCCATTGAAGAAAACTGTCCCACTAAAGAGTACAAAATACAAATGGAACAGGATTCACTTAAAACAGACACATGTAAAAAACAGATTTAGCCGGCACAGTGAATATTGAATTAATTCCTGTACAACGGTCTTTAATTTTGTGATGTTACAAATTATCCTTAGATTCTGCTTTATCGTCAAAGCAATTCACAAAACTATAATTCAATTTTAGTATTTCCCCCTTTTTAAAACCAAGAGAATTCTAACCAGGAGGAACTCTGGAATTGAAGTTAAGGTGAGGAACAGGTTTGCAACCAAACGGTTACTTTCACAAATTGATCATTCTCTGTTTTTTAAAAATTAATACCAAAGGACATTCCAAGTTTCAGTTCATATTTAACATCAAATTGCAATTATATAGCGCCTTTAATAGAGGGAAAGGTCCCTAAGCAGATCGCACATAATCGATTTTAGATTGATAAATATAAAAATCCCATTCCCTCTTGAGTAACAATCCACTGAACCGTACCGGTAATGCACAATGTACAGTTTTCATAATTACCGCGGCTTTACCTCTTAAAACATGGGCAAAGTCCGCAGAACAGCAGAAATGCAGCTTTCCCGCTAAATGTGTTCTGCCCGTCGGGTCCAGTGAGCACTTACCTCGAGATACACTTTATAACATTCCCTTCTCAAAATACAGATGTGCAGCAAATAAAAACAGGGCGTGAGAAAGAGCAACTGGAATCACAGTGCAAATTCCGGCAAGATTTATAAATCCGAGTCGCTAAAGGCAGCGCTACAATAATCTGCTCAGAGACACTTCAGAGCAGATCAATTCTTTAAATAATAACAGAAAATGCTGGGAATATTCAGCAGGTCAGGCAGCATCTATGAAGAGGGAAACAGAGTTAACATTTCAGGTCGATGTTCTGTTTTATTCCAGATTTCCAGCATCCGCAGTATTATTGCTTCAGCTCAGTTCCTTATTAGTTCATCCAGATTTGAAGATAGTCCCACTGCACTTCACCCGAGCTTTGAAAGTTTAATATAATCACTAACCTCCAATGTAGATAACAAGAATAATGTTAAACATCAGTCAGTAATTCACTGCAGAGAATTATATTCGAGGGAGAAATATATTACAAAACATTGAAATGATAAACTCAACAAACTCGTTTTATACGAAACTATAAAATATTATTCCAGTTCAGAAACATCGCTTGAAAACTTTCGTATTCCAAACATTAAAAGGAATTTTTAAAATCCTTACCAGAAAATTGGCGATTGCGTTTCACTTCAATCTGAAGGAAAACGGGACGTTTCCAGTTGGTTTTAATTATCCTCCTGCTTTTTAAAACAATTAACTTCGGAATCTATTTTACCTTGTTATAATCTCTGGATCAAATATTTGCGGCAGCTTTTTTTAAAAGCCCCAGTCTGAAAACAAAGAGTGCAGTTTCTATTAATAATAAAAACAGAAAGTGCTGGAAATACTCAGCAGCTCTGACAGCATCTGTGAGGATAGAAGCAGAGTTAATGTTTCAGGTTTGTGACCTTTCATCAGAACAGTTTCTATTAAACGAGTTTACATTGAGCCGCTCGGCTCTGTCACTCTTGACCATTTGTCCAGCCCGAGTCTCAGCCTCACTTACTCACTCTCTGACACTCACCCTCACTTACTCACTCTCTGACACTCATTCACTCTCACTCACTTACTCACACTCACTCACTCTCACTCCTCTTCCCCAGGCGGCTCCTCTCAATTTCTTTGCACTGTCCTGAGCGCGGGTCAGAAACAAGAGCTCAGAGCACCTCTGGCTGAGTGACGTGTGATGAATTCTGTCCGGTCACATCCTCTGTCCTGTGAGTGATTCTAAGCTGTCGGCACTGGGGAAATAGAATGTGACATTTATAAAGGGACTCCTTGTACATTCATATACGTGTCTGCGTGTGTTTGTGTGTGTGGAGATCTGTTTAATGATGAGCATATATAGATACTTCTCATCTTAAACTATCTGGCAGGGCTAAGAATGTTTAAATTCTAGTTTTATGTGGTCTTTGTTCATCTCTGACTGACAACAGTTAATTTTCAGTGTGGATGTGGGTATCAGAATTTTATTTTGGGGAATGTCTGAATCAAAGTCCGAATCGTTCCAAAGTGAACTTAGAACTAAGACAGGTAGCTTTTTAATCTTTGATTTATCCCAGGATGTATAGATTTTATACAGATACCAATGTACTGATTGATGAAAACAACTACATTTACTAACCAGAGGAACAGGTTCAGTTAAAGAAAAGCAAAAGACTGCAGATGCTGGAAATCTGAAATAAAAACAGAAAGTGCTGGAAATATTCAGCAGGTCAGGCAGCATCTGTGGAGAGAGAAGCAGAGTTAATGTTTCAGGTCTGTGACCCTGCATCGGAGCTAGTGCAAAGAAATTGAGAGGTGCCGCCTGGGGAAGAGGAGTGAGAGAGTGAGTGAGTGAGTGAGTGACTGTCAAAGAGGGAGGCTGTGAGACTGAGAGACTCGGGCTGGACAAATGGTCAAGAGTGACCGAGTGCGAAGCGGCTCGTTTATTAGAAACTGCACTCTTTGATTTCAGACTGGGGCTTTTAAAAAAAGCTGGCGAAAATATTTGATCCAGAGATTATAACAAGGTAAAAGAGATTCTGAATTTAATTTTAAAAACACAGGTTCAGTTATTGTGGAATCATCTGTTTTCTGACCCTCTTTGCATCAACCCGCTAAAACTATTAATTAATTTGAAATTACAATTTTAATTGCCGCGTCAATAAAATGTAATGTGAAAATATTGAAATTTTTAAAATGCCATCTCACCCACTACAGTCTTGCTGTGTATCCACAACTTTCTTCACGGGCGTAGGCGAATTATGATTTCTAACCTTTATTTATTTATTCGCTACATTTTTATTTGTGTGTAGGCTGACTTGACGTTCACAGAGTGCTAACACCAATTTGCTCTGCACTGGGCATTACAAAGAATAAACACCCAGCACCTTTGTTTAAAAAAAAAAGCCGCGACTGTTGAAGAGATATGTATGTGTGTTCACAGCCACTTCCTGCAAAACAATCCCACCATTTGATTATATAAGTAACGCTGTTGCCCTGCACAATTTCCGTTCAGCTTTTGAAAGGACATTAAATAAATAGGAACCACAAATGCTGCCTATAAGAGTGTATGTAGGAGGGCCTTGTACTTTCCATCCCATTGTCAGACTTGTTTATTTTGTACACAGAACTATAAACAATGTCCATACTAAGTTTCAATTTTTTCCTTTCTGGCAGAGTACATGCAAACCCGTTGTTAATTAGTGCTGTTTGTAATGAAATTCATACTTGTTCTGTAATTATTTTTCTTCGGGTATTTTTGGTTAATATAGAAAATAACATAGCACTGACAGGCCATGGATGTCATGTGGAATAGGAGTATTAAACAGTTTCAGTCATTATTATTTGGAGGGGTGGACACAAATGAGCTCCTCAAACCACCTCCAACAAATCCCCAGCTATTGGGTCTGACACCTCGAGAGAAGGAGACAAGGAAGGTGAAGGAGCATGTCAGCTTGACCCATAATCTCATCTCCAACTACAGAGAGACATTGGCAGAGGTCTGTAACCCGATTACCTGTCCATGCTTTTGGTTGTGGATATTGTCTGTAAATAGAGTTAAAAGAGGAGAATAAAAATATCTTAAAATTAGGCTTAACAATGTAAAACAGCTGTTGGTGGCATCGTAATGCTATTGGTGACCAAAACCTTCTCCTGTGTCATTTCTTACATGATCCTTATTATTACCCTTTAAGTAACTTGTATGAGTTGAATCCTTGCTACCCTTCTTAAACAAAGGAAAGACATTGGCTATTCTCCAGTCGTCTGGGACCTCACCTGTAGCCAATGAGGATGCAAAGATTTCTGTCAAGGCCCCAGCAATTTCTTCCCTTGCCTCCCTCAGTATTCTGGGGTAGTTCCCATCAGGCCCTGGGGACATATCTACTTTAATGCTTAGCAAGACACCCAACACCTCCTCCTTTTTGATAATGAGATGACTGAGACTATCTACATTCCCTTCCCTAGGCTCATCATCCACCAAGTCCTTCTCTTTGGTGAATACTGATGCAAAGTACTCATTTAGTACCTCGCCCATTTCCTCTGGCTCCCCACATAGATTCCCTTCTCTGTCCTTGACCAGGCCAACTCTTTCCCTCGTTACCCTCTTGCTCTTTATATACGTATAAAAAGCCATGGGATTTTCCTTAATCCTGTTTGCCAATGACTTTTCATGACCCCTTTTAGCCCTCCTGACTCCTTGCTTAAGTTCCTTCCTACTGTTTTTATATTCCTCAAGGGATTTGTCTGTTCCTAGCCTTCCAGCCCTTACGAATGCTTTCTTTTTCTTTTTGACCAGGCTCACAATATCCCGCATTATCCAAGGTTCCTGAAACTTGCCAATCTTATCCTTCTTCCTCACAGGAACATGCTGGTCCTGGATTCTAATCAATTGACGTTTGAAAGACTCCCACATGTCAGATGTTGATTTACCCTCAAACAGCAGCCCCCAATCTGAATTCTTCAGTTCCTCCATAATATTATTATAATTAGCCTTCCCCCAGTTTAGCACCTTCACCCAAGGACTACTCTTATCCTTATCCACAAGTACCTTAAAACTTATGGAATTATGGTCACTGTATGCCAGAGAGTCTACAGGACTCACATCAGCTACCTCCAAGTGACACTGTCAGCTAAGACTACAGCTCTTCGGTCGGCTGTCCCTGACTTAAGCGGCTTTCTGCAGGCCACTTTGCGACCTAAGGGGTTTGGGGGCAGCCATATGCCAGTGGCGCTGAAGATTACCATGGCAATAAACGTCTGCATATCCAGGTCCTTACAGGGAACCACCAGAGACATGTGTGACATCTCCCAAGCAGCAGCCCATCGCTACATCAAGGAGGTGACCAATGCCCTATATAATAGGGCCAGTGGCTATGTGCGCGAGCAGATTGACCCTGATGGTCAGATCAAGAGGGTCATCAGATTCGGGGCCATCACTGGATTCCCCCAGGTGCCAGGTGTTATAGATTGCACGCATGTGGCCATCAAGGCTCCCATGGACCAGCCAGCTGCCTTCATCAACATTCAATCAATGTTCAACTGCTCTGTGACCACCTGAAATGTTTCCTGTAAGTGTGTGCCCGCTTCCCAAGAAGCAGCCAAATCATCAACATACTTGGACAGTCCCAGGTCCCTCAGGTTTTCAATCTCCTGCATGCCTTTGGGAATGGATTTTTGGGGACAAGAACATTGAAGACATGGCTATTGATTCCTGTGAGGAACCTTTGCAATGCAGTGGAGGAGAGTTACAACAATTGCCACGCCTCCACTCGAGTGACAATTGAGCAGGTCACTGGGCTGCTGTAGATGAGATTCTGCTGCCTCAATCGATCTGGTGCAGCCCTGCAGTATACTGCAGTGAGGGTCTCATGTCTCGTGGTGGTCTGCTGTGTTTTGCACAGTCTAGCACTACAGGGGAAGCAGGCCTTGCATGAGGAAACTATGCATGAGCAACACGCATCCTCCGATGAGGAGGACGCGGAAAAGAGACAGGGGCAACCATCAATGGATGATGGGTACATGGTAATGGAGGCAAGAGACAACCTCATAATGACTCGCTTTCAGCCACCCTTATGTCCACTCACTGAGAATCCAAGAAAGACTCACCTTCATGTTTGTAATCTGCATCCTCCATTCCATCTGTGTTCCCTGAATGCTGACTAGCTGCAATAGACACTGATGCCCATGGGAGAACATACGTTAATGAGGTCTGCAGTTATATTGCCATGATAATGAGGGTCATGGTTGCATTGGCACTGCACTAAGGGGTAGGGTGGAAGTTTCACAATTATGGCATTATGGAACATGGGTTTTGCACAATGATTGGCTAATGATTGGTACAAAAGAATCTTTAGTTAAATTCCAAAGTACATATTTGGAACACCTGTGAATCCCTGAGTGTGACTTGGTGCTTTACTTAATATGCTTTCAGGTGCTGCTACATGATGTGACCCCTGCAGTAGCAGCTGGGCTGGAGGCAGGCTGCTGGTCAGGCTGTCCCTTGGCCTGAGATGACTTTGGCAGCCGTCCTCCGGGTGCCTGAGGCCTGGAGGGCCCCGGCTGCTGGAGGGTTTCCTGTACTGGTGCAGGATTCCCCTCAGGTGTGGCGGATGCTGGAGCTGGCAGAGGGCTAAACAGCTGCTGTCCACACTCAGAGGGCCCTCGTCCCTTTCAAGGCTCATTTGAACCTCCCTGCTGACCAGAGGACGAAGAGCGGGAGAAATCTCCAGGCTCCTGGTCCTTCTGTCGCCTTGCCACTGCTTTGTCGAGCTCATGGCCAAGGTGATGGTGTGCAGGTCTGCGTGCATCTGTGAGATCTGGCTCTCCAGCGGGTCACCAACTCCTTGATGAATGAAGCCATACGCTCATTTGCTTGGGACACGGCAGCACTCATGACATGGATGGATGTGTCCAGCATGCGCTTAACCCTTACCATGGGCTCTGGCATCTCTGCCATATGTTGCCTAACCCCTCTCTGAGACTGCAGCATGCTTTGTGCTGTCTACACCAGAGGCTTGTCATCAGCCTGGGGCTCAGCATGGGCCTGGCCACCCACAGTTCTCCGACTATCGGAGCCCTCGGCTATCTCAGTGTCAGCCAGCTGCTCAGGCATGTGTGTGGTGCTCTCACCAGCTTGTGACCCCGAATCTAAACCTGATAGATTACCCACTGAGGTGAAAGTATCTGCACTGGTGGAAGGTGCAGGAGTCATGCGACGGTGTATTCTCTGAGTGGTTCTCCTCCTTCAAGGTTGACGGGTGTCCTTCTGGGGCTGCAGTCACCTGTGAATGCCGAACTGCGTGACAGAACACAAACGTGTGGGTTAGACTAAAGGCCTGCTACCTGACCCGAACCCGACGGGAGCTGATGACATGTGTCGGGTTCGGGTTGGGTCAGGTTGGGCCTCTCTTTAGGGTCTGGCTTTCGGACACGGGTTGGATCGGGCCGAGTCCAGTTCAGGCTGAGTCTGGGTCGGGCGAGACACACAAGGTAAGTGCTCTGCTGGTAAATATTGAAATTAAAAAACTTACCTGAGCTGGGAGTCCGGGATGAAACTGAGTCTGCACAGTGAGCGACTGATGTCACTATGACATCACCATGTATGCGCTGCAGCTTCCTGGAGATTCTGAGTCAGAAAGTAAGTAAAGGGATGGTCGGGACAGGATCGGGTCGGGTCGAGTCTGGGTTGGGCCCGTTCCCGACCTGAGTAAGCCTTTAGGACAGACTGCACATAGCCTGATGACGTGTCGGGTTCGGGTTGGGTCGGGTTGGGCCTCTCTTTAGGGTCTGGCTTTCGGGCACGTGTTGGGTCGGGCCGAGTCCAGTTCAGGCTGGGTCCGGGTCGGGCCAGACACAATGAATGGCAATAATCACTCTCTTGTGCCAGGACTGCAGTCTCCCCATCAGATATTGCGCGTCTGCCCTGGCTCCCCAACAGTTCTAAACCCTCTTCTTTGGCATGGCTTAGAGGACAAATGTCAGGGACCCCTCCTCCAGTCCTGGCCTCCTCCCTCCTGTTATGTGCCCTCTTCTGCAAGAGGAAGGATGGAGAAATTATAAATTGGCATAAATACCACAATAACAGTTCTGTTTCTATGGGCTCTCATCCCAAATGGGCGATCTGATATATCTCATGATGATACGTGCTGTCATGGGATTTACTGGGGCTGAGCTATGAACAAGGGTGGCATGTGGCCCAGATGCAGCTGTGCATCATCATGGTGAGGTCACAACCTCTCTGCCATTGTGCTGGTAGTGTCACCCTCACTATGTCACACACCCTGCCGCGTGGTCACATGGAAACCCCAAAAAGAACATTGAAATGAAGCACTCACCTTGGCTGAATGCAGGAGGTTATTGACCCTCTTCCTGAACTGGACCCAGTTCCGGTGGGTGACCACACGACTGCTGACCTCCTCTGCAATCTCCATCCAGGCTTGCTTGGTCAGGTGGGAGGACCTCTTCTTACCATCTCTGAGGGAGAGAACTTCCCATCTTTCCCTTACAGCCCCGAGGAAAATCTGCAGGAAGGCATCACTGAAGCATTGGGGACACCCTGTATCTACCCTCTGCCATCCTGTCCACACACTCTAGGGAGGTTGGGTGGTGTAGGTAACAATTCTGTAAAGTTTAATGCTTCATAGCACATAGAGCTTCTATTGACTGAAAGGCAGGACTGATTGCAGGGATGGCAGGCTTATAAGGATGGCACCAGCACGTGATCAGCTTTAGGTTGATGCTGTAATCGGCGTCTCTCCTCCTGCACCCACCATGTGTTTGGGGGTGACCGGTGTCTCCATTATGATAAATGGCCACAGTGTGGCTGCACACATGATGTACGGGAACGTCGCCCATTTCAGGGACCAACGATGGACTCATTAAATTCAGTCCACTTAGTGCTGAGATTGTTTTTGTCAATATTATGGAAAAACCAATGCCACCAGCTACTCTGACTTGATTTTAAAAAGTAGTCCCTGGACAATTATTGAAAGAATACATGTTGCAAGAAAGTACAGCCCATGCACTTCTTCACTGTCACTGGGTGAAAATCCTGGAACTCCCTGACAGCACTGTGGATGTACCTGCACCACATGGACTGCAGCTGTTCAGTATAACCACCTTCTCAAGCGCAATTAGGGATAGGTGATAAATGCTGGGCTTGCCAGCAATGCTCACATCCCACGAGTGAATGTAAAGAAATGCTGCACCTCACAGTCTACATTTACCAATCTCAGACTGGTGTTTGAGTGTGTTGAAGTCAGTCTTACCATTTTACATTTGTGTAGAAGTAAAATTCCAAGTCATTTTCCATGTCTGATTTGAATTCTGAGTGAAAACTACCAACATACTTGTTGCTCTCAGTAACAGACCAGCTGTACAGCTCCACAAGCACCTTCACACACCAATCGATCTCAGTCCCACTTCCAGAAATGATTTGATTCCATTGTTGTGTGGTCAATCATAATAGAGGAGCCAAAATATGGAAAATCCCCAGTTGGGGGTTGTTGGTATGAGACATCAACACATGAATTTACAAAAAGCAGTTAAAAAATTAGTTCAACAATTAATATACACACATAACAAGTAATTAAGGTTCTTTTTTTTAAACAAATCTGCATTTAGAGGTACACCCTAGTGCAATTAGCCATAACCAGAGATTTTTTTTTTAACTGAAAGATTATAGACCAAGCATAAGAAAATCTACTGATGTGATATACAGAGTCAATTGCTGTCTCATTTGCAGTGCCTTAACTCAACAGCCCACAGAGCAGAACTGTTCACAGTTACAGAATTTGGGAGGAAGTCAGAGCAACACAAAGTTGAATGTGGAGGTGAATGCCGCAAAGGTCAAGGTTTTGAGGTGTGGAGCTACCTGGGAGAGCAGAGAAGCTTCAAGATTAAAATCTCACGGCGGCAACTCCATGCTTCAAATACTTTACAATACCACAAAAGTTTCAGTATGAATCCCTTTTCTAGATTTATATTAAAATTCTGGTATCATTGCAAAGTGCAAACTACTCTGCAGCCATCCTAATGCTGTGGTCTGAATGAACCATAAACCTAGTTGGCCAGGATTTAGGGAAGAAAATCAAAAAAGAACATAATAAATAAGAGTAGGAGTAGGCCATTTGCCCCTCGAGCCTGGTCCTCTGTTCTATAAGATCATGGCTGATCTGATTGTGGCCTTAACTCCACTTTCATTCCGACCCCCCATAACCCTTGACTCCCTTGTATATCAAAATTCTGTCCAGCTCAGCCTTGAATATATTCAATGACACAGGCTGCACTGCTCTCTGGGGAAGAGAATTCCAAAGATTAAAGACCCTCTGAGAGAAGAAGTTCCTCCTCATCTCCATCTTAAATGGCAGACCCCTTATTTTAAACTCATTCTAGATTTCCCCACGAGGGGAAACATCCTCTGAACACCTACCTTGTCAAGCCCCCTCAGCCTGTTATATGTTTCAGTAAGATCACCTCTCATTCTTCTAAATTCCAGTGAGTATAGGCACAACCTGCTCAACTTTTCCTCATAAGACAACACTTTCATCACAGGAATCAGTCTGGTGAACCTTCTCTGAACTGCTTCCAATGCAAGTATATCCCTCCTTAAATAAGCAGACCAAAACTGTACATAGTACTTATCAAATGTCTTTCAGAAATCCAAATACACATCTACTGGTTCCCCTTTTTCCACCCTGCTTGTTACATCCTCAAAGATTTCTAATAAATTTGTCGAACAAAGGGGTAGTTGGTTTGCCTTTTTGCTCTTTTGGACTCTTTCCAATTGTCCAAAGCTGAGACCATATTGGCAACAGTGTTTTTTTTATTTGGTACAGTATTAGAGCAGCGGTTTACAAGGTACAGTTGAGAATTCTATGACCTCAATGTTCCTTGGGCAGATATTGTTTCCCATACTGTTCATCCTCATTCACCTCCATGTACTCACTGTTGAATCATCTACACTGAAAGTGGCCCCAAGTCCCCTGGTTCTACCCCACAAACAGGACCTTGAAGCACAATCATGTTTCCTCCCATACTCTCTCCAATCTAGCCAATCATATTGATGATACATATATATCCAGGCACAGTCAGCTTGGGCCCTTCTTATCTCTGTCTTCAGTCTCACTACATGCTTCTAATGTTTCTGGTTTAATGGCCCATCCTGTATACCTTGAAATTAATGGCCTTACTGACTGCAATCAAGACTCACAAGATTGGCTCTAGGTCTCTCTATATCTATCTGTTTGTCTCTCTGCATCTGGTCTTTCAGTCTTTCCCTCTGTCTCAGTGTCTCTGTGGGTCTGAGTCTCTCTCTCTCATTGAATCAGTGTGTGTCTAGGGTTTCTTTCTTTCTCTCACACTCTCTCTCTGTCTGTCTGGTGTTTCAGTCTCTCTCTCCCTCTGTGTGTGTGTGTCTATATCTCTATCTGCGTCTCAATCCACTTGCTCATTTTATTTTTCTCTCTCGAAGTCTGGTGTCTGTCTCATTGTCTCTCCTCTCTCAGTCTCTGTTTCCTTTTTTGTCTCCGTCTGTATCTGTGTCTCTCAGTCGCTCTCCCCTTCTCCCTCTGTCTCAGTATTTAAAAGTTTATAACTTTTTAAAAGTCAATAAAAGTATTTAAAAGTTTATAACAGTTTTAAAAAGTTTCATAACTGTTTTAAAATATTTAACATAATAAAAAACTCATCTGCAATTGAGCTGAAGACTGACCTCAAAGGGTGTATCTTCAGCTCATGACGTCACTAGAGACGTGGCTTTGCCCATATTGCGCCACGCTGGAAACCCCCACTGTTTCTCCAGATACTGCTCTCCTGCAGCAAGAAGTTCTTTCTGCAGCCAATGAACCAGTTAAATTTGCATTTCCCTGTGTAATCTGCAGCGACTGTTGCTGTTTTGCTGTTGACTGCAAAATCTGGGCCATTAGGTCAGATGGCCAGAAGTTTGGACAATGAGGTAGGTTTTAAGGAGTATCTTAAGGAGGAAAGCGAGGTAATGAGGCAAGAGGTATAGGGAGGACATTCCAGAGCTTCGGGCCTAAGCAACTGAAGGCAAGGCTACCAACAATGGAGTGATTAAAATCGGGGATGCTCAAGAAGCCAGAATTAGATGGGCACAGATATCTCAGAGTGTTGTGGGGCTGGAGGAGATTACAGAGATAGGAAGGGACGAGGTCATGGGGGGGATTTGAAAATAGGATGAGATTTTGCTAGACAAGGAGCCAATGTCGGTCAGCGAGCACTGGGATGATGGGTGAATGGACTTGGTGCAAAGTTAGGATGCGTGCAGCAGAGCTTTGGATGACCTCAAGTTTATGGAGGATAGAATGTGGGAGACCAGCCAGGAGTACATTGGAATAAAAACAGAAAGTGCTGGAAATACTCAGCGGGTCTGGCAGCAGCTGTGAAGAGAGAAGCAGTGTTTATGTTTCAGGTCTGTGACCTTTCATCAGAACTCTCCACAGAGTTCATTTTGTGTTCATTTCCAGCAATCTCTGTTTTTATTTCAGATTTCCAGCATCCGCAGTATATTGCTTTTATTTTAGTGCATTGGAATAGTCAAGTTTAGAGGGTTAAAAGGCATGAATAAGGGAACTACCATTTAGATCTGTTCATTGCAAGTTTAAAGTAACTCAGGTACTGTTAAAAAGGCACCCAGTAATAGAAAGCAAGACACCCATCTAAGAGTGGTGGGAATACAGCCCAGTAAGATACTATCAAGGGCTCCCTGGTACTTGAAAAGCTTTATTTGATAAGGTTAACTGCATCATTCCCTAGGCATAGTCAAAAGTGATCATTTTTCTTTGATAAAATGTTGTAAACTTTACTGAGAAAATTCGAGAATGCAACTGTCATTGTGCAAGGAAAATTCTTCTGAAAACCATCCAGAACACACAGTAAAGATTTGTATTGATATGTAAACTATTTTGCAGAAGGATTAAGTTGCAATGTCATAGAGTCATAGAGCACAGAAACAGGCCCTTCGGCCCATCGTGTCTGTGCTGGCCATCAAGCACATACCTATTCTAATCCCATTTTGGCCCGTAGCCTTGTATGCTATGGCGTTTCAGGTGCTCATCTAAACGACATTTAAGAAGTATTTAGAAGAAGTTCTTGGGAAACACGTTTTTGTTGGATGGAGAGAAAAAATGGGTCATTTTCAAATATGATTCCGATCATCATATGCACTCAGAAAGGAAGTTTAATGAACATTTTCTGACATAGACAGTACCCCTTTAAGTAAAGCAATTTTACTTTTGGAACTTTTTGGAATAGGTGAAAACAAACACAATAGCTACTTATAAGATCACATTAAGAGAATTGACTCAACAAATGGCAAGACTGACCTATGCGGTGTCCATTTTATATGAACATAGGGCATCTGGAACACTGAGTGCTTCAAACCCATTATAAAACCATTACCAACTTTTTAAAAAATTTGGGCAGCTGATAGGCTATAGTATGACAGATATGTTGTTCTCTGAGTATCGCAGGCATGTCTGCACCACATTATAGAACAATGCTGAGCAGGCTTCAGGCCCCTGTATCCCCATAAACTGAACATTGTATAATTGGCTCTTAAGTCTCCAAAATGTTCCGATTTACCTGAGATTTCACATTACTTTCTTATATTGTGATTGTGGTTTAAAAGTAACATTGTGGTCACTAATATTCTTTTAATTTTTTGGTCGTGCATCCTTCTCTCTTCCTTCAAAAAAAAACATTATCTTATTTACCAAGACAGTGCGAATAGTTCAATATGACTAATACACCAATTTCATTGTAAAATAAACAGCGGTCTGATTTCTTCCTCAAACCCACTGGGGTAGATCTTGATGTTATGCAATGGTATAAGACATGTGCTAATGAGTTGGCAGCCCTGATTTTTATTTCCAATGAAGTCAATGGAAACAATGGGCTGAATTTTCAACTTAAAAATGGGTGGGTTTGGTTCCGGTGGAGGGGGGTTTAAAGTTTTAGAAATCTGTTTCCTGACACAAACCCACTTCCAACCTACACATTTCCAACTTTAAGGAGGTGGCTTGCAATTTTAAATATGGTAATGAGACTGCGAACCTCATTGTCATTCTGATTTTACTATTTAATTGCTCTCGGGTGGGTTTCCCTGAGCGTCCGGTAACCTTGCAGCTTCATCGAGGGGGTGACTTGGTGGATTAAGGAGGTGAGTGCCTGCAAACATACTCCTGGATCTAAATGTCTGCCTGAGGAGCCTCCGTGATTGGGCTCCACGTCCTAATGACCTTCGCCCTGAGGCCACCAACTTTCTCCCTCACAACGAGCCCTGATTCCCTCAATACCACCATGCCCCAATTGCCCCGATCCCGATGCCCCCGCACATCAGCCCCCAGTCCCCTTGCACACTGGGCCCTGATCTCCCCATCACGACTAGACCCAGATCCTCCCACACACCAGGCTCCGATCCCCCAACACTACCAGCCACCGATTCCCTGTAAAATCACCAGGACCTGAACCCACCCAAACATGGGGCCTCCGGGTTTCACTCCCTCAGGCCTCTGCTCCCCCGCTCAACAACCCCTTCTCCACCCTCCGATCACCTTGCAATCACTCCTCCCCAATAGCTCCCCCCCCCCCCTTCTGATTGTCCCCTACGATCGAACCTCCTTCAGTTCACTGATAATTGCACAGTGGTCAATACCATTCGCAATTCCTCAGATACTGAAGCAGCCTTTGTGCATGCAGCAAGACATGGACAATATTCTGGCTTGGGCTGATAAGTGGCAAACATTCGTGCCAAACAAGTGCCAGGCAATGACCATATCCAAGGAGAATCTAACCATCTCCCCTTCACAATGAATGTCATTACCATCGCTGAATCCCCTATCATCAACATCCTAGGGGTTACCATTGAACAGAAACTGAACTGGACCAGCCATATACTAAAGCAGGTCAGAAGCTGGGAATTCTGCGGCGAGTAACTCACCTTCTGTCTCCCCAATGCCTGTCCTCCATCTGCAAGGCACAAGTCAGGGGGTGTGTTGGAGTACTCTACACTTGCCTGGATTAGTGCAACTCCAACAACACTCAAGAAGACGGGGCGGCACAGTCGCGCAGTGGTTTGCACCGCAGCCTCACAGCTCCAGCGACCCGGGTTCAATTCTGGGTACTGCCTGTGTGGGGTTTGCAAGTTCTCCCTGTGTCTGCGTGGGTTTCCTCCGGGTGCTCCGGTTTCCTCCCACATGCCAAAGACTTGCAGGTTGATAGGTTAATTGGCCATTATAAATTGCCCCTAGTATAGGTAGGTGGTAGGGAAATATAGGGACAGGTGGGGATGTGGTAGGAATATGGGATTAGTGTAGGATTAGTATAAATGGGTGGTTGATGGTCGGCACAGACTCGGTGGACCGAAGGGCCTGTTTCAGTGCTGTATCTCTAAAACTAAAAAAACTGAGACACCATTCAGGACAAAGCAGCTCATTTGATTGGCACCCGATCCACAAACATTCACTCCCTCCCCCACTGGTGCACAGTGGCAACAGTGTATACCATCTATAAGATGCACTGCAGCAACTCACCAAGGTTCCTTCCACTGCACCTTCCAAACCCATGACCTCTACCACCTACATAAGAGCAGAAGAATAGAGCAGCAATAGACCATTAAGTCCCTTGAGCCTGCTCCACCATTGTATATGATCATGGATGATCTTCTACCTCAACTCCATTTTCTTGCCTGCTCCGCTCAAAGAACAATGGCAGCAGACTCATAGGAACACCTGTAGGGGACCACCATCCAACCTGTGAACTGCATGTGACCTGTTACATGGGGAAATAATGTGTGCGGCTAAAAGTCTAAACAAGTCCACAGCAGGGAAGTCGGGATGTGCTGAGAAAGCTATGTGGTGTAACTGAACTATGAAGGGGAAGTGGATGTACTAACACCTGTGAGGTCTGATGAAGTCATGTCGAAACTGACTGCTAAATTTGTAACAAATGCGCCGTGTGAGCTGGCTGCTTGGAAATTGGGGCTCGACAGAGTGAGGTAATGCCTTGTTATCAGACAAGGGCTGGAGAACGGAGAACTAACTATGCAATGTAGTTGAAACTTGAAGGATAAGGATACCAAAAATAAGCAGATGTCAAAACCAGTGAATGGTTGACCGACAGTGGCCGGCGTTGCGCACCCATGGCAATAGCAACAGCTGACTGACCAATCACTGTACATTGGGCAGTCAGGTCCAGCCCATCCCGAGCTGATCACGTACGTAGCTTGCACGAAACAGGGTATAAGAAAGCGTTCTCCAAAGTGCTTACTAGCTAGCTCGCTCAGGACTAAGTTGTCTGATCAACTACTTGGAGAATTGGAAGGGTAGGACTGATCACCTGCTCTTTGCTGACTCTCAGACGAACCTAAGTAACCTAGCTTTTTGAAGATAAGATTTTGAAACACTGAATAAACGTGCTATGTGTGAGCATTAATTTGGTAGTCTTGAGTCGTTGATACCCAGAGTAAATCTCTGGACCAGGACCAGTGGTAGGGATAGGTTACATACCACCACTTCCATGTTCCCCTCCAGGTCACACACCATCCTGACTTGGAACTGCATCACTTTTCCTTCACTGTCACTGGGTCAAAATCCTAGAACTCCATCCCTAACAGTACTGCGGATATACCTACCCAACATGGACTGCAGCAGTTGAAGAAAGCAACTCACCATCACCTTCTCAAGGGCAATTAGGAATGGGAAATAAATGCTGGCCTGGCCAGTGATGCTTACATTCCATGAATGAATAAAAAAAATTAAGTAAAAATTCTGCCTAAAAATCAGGAGCTGTAAAATGGTCTGCTGACTTGCTAACCCCTATTTTACAAAGTCAAGATCTACCTCACTCTCGCTGTCCCTATTTTTTGGAAGAATAGCTATCCCAACACCCTCCATGCCAGTGTAAGCAATCTGTTACTTTTACTTTTGCTGAGAATACCACATCTAAGGCCCTGTGTTGCTGCAAAAGCAAGGCTAAGTAGAAGTGCAGCAGATGTGCTAACCAATAAGGAAGTGGCATTAAATTAACATTGACGGCAGTTGAAGGCAGCTACGGAAGGGTTTGATATGAAGACAGAATGTTTAAAAGGAGGGCTTAAAGCTGATTGTTGAGAGAGCAGGAGGATGAAGAACATGGAAATATTGGCAAAGGAATATTTTATGAAGAGAACGGCCACAAAATTCAGCTTCATAGCACTGTTGGTTTCGGAAAAGAAAAAAATGGGGGGATTCACTCCTGAAACTTCCAGCGCAGTCCGTGCCGATCACCATGTGACCGTGCACTGGAAGAATGCTAAGCAGCAAATAGTGACGTCAGTCAGCATCTAACACTGATTTGGCACCCGACCTGTCATTAGAACCTCACAGTTCCTGTTATCCCCCTCTCTTAAACACGTGCAGCTGAACATGTCTTCATTTACCCAAGAGACCACCCACGAGCACTGTTTAAAGGGATCATCATCCAACTTTCAGGTGAAGTGTCCTTAACTTTCTTTGTCTACTGCAGAGTTAATGGAAGTACTGTGTTCTGTGTTGTTTGAGGAACTCTCACAAAATCTTTCCTTCACCAGGGAGTGGTGCTGGACCTTTGGAAGGAGAGGTGCGGATGTGAAAGATCTCTGAGCAGAAAGCATGCCCTCAGTCATAGAGGCTGTAGTTGGTATTTCCTCTTGGGCTGCGGCATGACTAGGCAGTAGAGGCAGCAGAGAGGAGAAGCTGTTCACAGAGAGAGGAGGACAGCTTTGAACAGGAGGCCTTACATAAAGACACAGCACTTCTCTTCCCTCCACCTCAGCCAGGAGCAGTGTCTGTGCTTTACCAGGGAGGTGGTCACAGAACTGTGCCCACTTCTCCAACTGGGCCTGCATCCTCAGAGCAGGGCAAGCACTGCACTGCCAATAGCCATCATGTTCACCAAATACACTCAATTTCTATGCTAGTGGATCCTTCCAGGCTGAAGCCGGCAACATCACCAACATTTCTCAGTTCGCCATGCATCACTGCAGCCAGGAGGTGACTGAGGCCCTGCACACTAGGAGAGGGACTTCATTGTCTTCTCACTATGCAGAGAGAAACAAGAGGAGTGGACACGTGGCTTTGCCAGGAGAATGGGCTTCTGTGATAGTGCAGTGAGCCATTGACTGCATGCATGTGATTCTGCGGGCACTGCAGGTCAATGGGTAGACGTACCGCAACTGCAAAGGGTTCCACTGCCTGAATGTACATTTGGTGTGCAACTATGCCCAGCCCATCATGTTGGTGAATGCCCATTAATCTGACAGAAATCATGATGTTTTCGTCATGCGATAGCTGCTCCTGCCATCATTGAGCTACCATGTTGAACTAGAAGCTGATTGTTTAGCGACAAGGGATACTCGCTCTTCAGGTGGCTCGTGACTCCCTTCTCCAACCTGATCACATGTGGTTGCTGGTCCTACGATGAGAGCCATGCTGCGACCAGGAACATTGTGGAGCAGAGCATTGGTGTCCTCAAACAAAGCGCCATTGCCTGGACTGCATGGGGAGCACCCTCCAGCACTCGCCCGAGTATATCTCGTGCTTCGTGGTGATCTGCTGTGTTCTCCACAACCTGGCCATCATGAAGCTGCAGTACTTAATTGCCACCAGGGCTTCAGCAACCACCTCAGGAGGAGGAGGAAGAGAAGAAGAAGGAGGAGGGATATCAGCGCCAGTATGAGCTGTCCGTGAGCATCTCATCAGACTACGTTTCCCCTGGAAAATGTCCACATCATTATTGCTCAACCCTTCCCCACTCTTCCATCCCTCTGTTACGGACAATCACAAAATCTTGGACAAAATCCTGAATTGAAATCCTAAAATGAACAAACCAATCATTTCATACCAACATTATCCAACAACACATCTAATACTCCATACAATACTCAACCAATCACCTTTGTGCATTGCCTTAGTCCCAGGCTTGCATCCTAGTGCTCTAGGCCAGAGCTCTGCAACCTGCGGCTCCGGAGCTGCATGCAGCTCTTTAACATCTCATTTGCAGCTCCCAACCTTTTCCAGTTGGATCACATTGTCATGAAGAAAGCCTTAAAAAATTAAGTCAAGGAAAGTGAGAACTGATTTTATTGTGGGGATAAAAGGCTAATTATTATGATGTACTTCATGGTTTAAAATGATTATTTTAACAAAGAATATCATTGTGCTGTAAATAAATCTCTGTGTATAGATACACCCATAGTTAGAAATCATGCCTTTGGTTCTCGGAACAAGTGTTATATTTGCTACCATTACTGTCTCTAATATAGCTGAGACGATAAATTATTCTGAATGTGCTATTAGAAGCCTTTTTTAATCATGAGAATCAATATCTGAAAAATTGGCTTAATTCTATTCATCCTAAGCTAAAGATAGATAGTCCTCCTATAGAGGACTTTACTGAAAAAATTACAGCTAAAAATCCATTTATTACAAGAGCTGTTATAAAAACACAAAAAGAGAAGCATTCTTTCAGTTTTATATGTAAATTGCTTATATTTTAATTCAAGGTGAAAACATGTTGTTTTTCCATTATTCTTTTCGAACATGATTATACATAATTTGTGCAAATTGATGCATTAAACCTGAACATGCATATACAGGACATACTAAGAAAAAGTAAAAAAAGATACAAAAACGTCAAAAGTCACGATAATTCAGAGTTAGGTCTATTTTAATTTTAAAAATGTTTCTATTGATACATAAATTCCAAACATATTTTTGATCTGGAGGTCTGGACGGCCTCCTCACCCTCTGTCTTCTAAGAAAACTTCTCTCCTCCATTCTGCTTCCTGCACTAAGGCCTCCAGCACTGAAGCTGAGAATAAAAGCTCTCTCTTTGGCCTGCTGCACCATTGCTCTGAATTATTCCTGTTCTAAAAGTCTTTCACAGCCACTTACAGCCTGTGCTGCAGCTAAAATGCACCTCCCCTTTAAGAGATGCAGGCTAGTTTTAAAGAAGTGGAGGCTTGTATTAATTGGTGCTAGTCCCGCAGAAACCTGGACCCCTGCTGAGCGTGTGGCCAGTCAGCAGTGTATTCAGCACTGGGCTGTTTGCCACAATCATGGAGATGAACAGGCAACATGAGGTTTGTAAACTAGCTGCATCAGTTCCATTGAGTGCAGGGTAATTGCCCATTAGGATACCAACACCTGCTAACGAGCCATGTCCAATTTTCAGCCTTTAGTCTCTAAAATGTTAGTTTTTAATTTGGATTCCCCTAAAGGTTCATCTGATTGATCAGTGAGCTGTACAAAGCAGGATTCCAGGTTCAGTCTCTTGCTGTGGGCTTGGCCTGAGCACCCTGAATCAAGAGGAGACAATCAGGTGGCGTTTTAGGCGTGAAATGGGTGCAAAGTTATCAATTTCTACTCCAAAGAACGGAAAAGGTGTTGGAGAAAGTCTAGTTGCTAAGGAGTTCCATCCCAGCAAGGAGTCTTCAGCCTATAGTACAGCAGATAAAAAGAAAACGGGAAGAGTGGGAATGAGGGAAAAATTTGCATTAAAAGCTTTGAACCCGGATGTACAGTAGGAATCTCACCCTCTAGTGACTAGTGGCAGTAATTGCACACATTAGGATGAATTCTGAGATTGGAAAATCAGGTTCACTATTATGAATGTATCTCAATAATTACAGATAAGGAAAACTCTTTCATCCCATTTTAATCAGAACTGGTGCTGTTGTATATTATTGCTAGCATTGTCAGATAATAGGTTGAGCTTGGTTTACAAAGATCTCAAAGTCATTGTAAATCTAAACAGCAACTCATTTCTTATATTTACATGGATTATATTCACTTTCCATAAGCCTGTTTAGCTCTTACTCTGCATGATGCTTCTTGCTTCTCCCCAAGCCCATTACACACGTGATCTCTTACATCATCAACACAGTGGGAGATGTTACTCTCACTGTCCCAAACATTAACCCTTTCAAACCTTTATACTACATCTCCTCCTCCCCTCCACAAGTCTTTGTCCTATTATATTTTTATATATATTCATTCATTTTTACTTTACATACTACTCCATCTCCCCCAAGTCTCTGACATCACAGATTCAATCTGTCAGGAGGCTTCACAACTCTCCTTGGTCGTGTTCTTGTCAGACCAGTCTTCATCGTCTTGGCCTCCTTGTCTCGGGAGACAATGGGTAAGCGCCTGGAGGTGGTCAGTGGTTTGTGGAGCAGCGCCTGGAGTGGCTATAAAGGCCAATACTCGAGTGACAGACTCTTCCACAGGTGCTGCAGAAAAAATTGGTTGTCGGGGCTGTTACACAGTTGGCTGTCCCCTTGCACTTCTGTCTTTTTTCCTGCCAACTGCTAAGTCTCTTCGACTCGCCACACTTTAGCCCCACCTTTATGGCTGCCCGCCAGCTCTGACGATCGCTGGCAACTGACTCCCACGACTTCTCATCAATGTTACAGGACTTCATGTCGCGTTTGCAGACGTCTTTAAAGCGGAGACATGGATGGCTGGTAGGTCTGATACCAGTGACGAGCTCGCTGTACAATGTCTCCTTGGGGATCCTGCCATCTTCCATGTGGCTCACATGGCCAAGCCATCTCAAGCGCCACTGAATCAGTAGTGTGTATAAGCTGGGGATGTTGGCCACCTCGAGGACTTCTGTGTTGGAGATGCAGTCCTGCCACTTGATGCCAAGGATTCTCCGGAGGTAGCGAAGATGAAATGAATTGATACGTCGATCTTGGCTGACATACGTTGTCCAGGCCTCGCTGCCATAGAGTAAGGTATTGAGGACACAGGCTTGATACACTCGGACTTTTGTGTTCCGTGTCAGTGCGCCATTTTCCCACACTCTCTTGGCCAGTCTGGACATCGCAGTGGAAGCCTTTCCCATGCGCTTGTTGATTTCTGCATCGAGAGACAGGTTACTGGTGATAGTTGAGCCTAGGTAGGTGAACTCTTGAACCAGTTCCAGAGCGTGGTCGCCAATATTGATGGATGGAGCATTTCTGACGTCCTGTCCCATGATGTTCGTTTTCTTGAGGCTGATGGTTAGGCCAAATTCGTTGCAGACAGCCGCAAACCTGTCGATGAGACTCTGCAGACGCTCTTCAGTGTGAGATGTTAATGCAGCATCGTCAGCAAAGAGGAGTTCCCTGATGGGGACAGTAGTCTTGGAAGATCAGTAGTCTTTTTCTGAACACTTGGTCATTGACTTCATTGAGGTTTGTAGTATCTGGTTTTCTCTGAACTTCAGGATCAACACCTGGTTCATCCAAATATATGACTGATTGATGTCTTTGCGGAATAGGAATAAGGTTTCTCCTATTTTTTCTTATAGTACCTTCTGGAGAATGTATTAAATACCATCTCTGATCATTTTCATCTTGCTGGATAATTACGCCTTCTTTGCTTGGTCTTATATCCATACCTTTTGTCCTTCCATCAAATTGGGTAGCTTTCTGGTACGATATCTCCTACTGTAATTCTGTGCTTGTTGTTTTCTATAAGACTTCTCTCTTTCTTGAACTCTCTGATAATCCTGGACTTCTCGTCCTGGAAGTAGTTTTTTGGGTAAGATAGGAAGTTGAGTTTTGAGCGTCCTCCCCATCAACAGCTTGGGCGGTGCTAATCCATCATAGCAATGGAGTAGACCTGTACTTTAAGAGTGGAGTTTGAAAATCTTCGTTTTTCTTCAACAATGCTTTAGTAGTTCTGACTCCTCTTTCAGCTTCACCATTAGATTGAAGATATCTAGGGGAACTTGTAAGATGCACAAATCCACATTTTCCCACAAATTGTGTGAAGTATTTGTTTGCAAATTGTGGTCCATTATCTGACATAACTTCATCCGGAATGCCATGCATTGTGAAGATCGTTTGTCAAACTCAAAATGACAGTTTCAGTAGTTGGTGTATGCAATATGTTCACTTCAATCCATTTTGAAAAATATTCAATCACTATCATGTCGGATTTCCCATGGAACATAAATAGATCCATCCCTAGATGTTCCCACAGTCTGGTTTGAAAAGGTGTCAATATAAGGGGGTCCGTCTGGTCTGGTCTGTGCGCTGCATATATCTGGCAATTAGAGATTTCTTCTATATCTCTGGACATCCCTGGCCCCCAGTTGGATGACCGAGCCCTGCTCTGCATTTCATGATACGCATGTGGCACTGATGTAATCTTTCTAAGATATCAGTCGGAGTCAGACCGCAATCACCAGCCTATTGTTATACACCGGTAAATCGCCAATAATAGTGAAGTGCTTCCTGAACCTGAAGAAAATTTTCATCACTTTACCACTGTGACGTTGCTGTGGCCAACGTGGGCTGGATTTTAACAAGCCCTCGACCTCTTGATCTGTGGTGGGTGGGGGGGTGGTGGGTGTGGGGTGGCCTGAAGATGGCCCCGGATGAGACCTGCCATGGACCTCGACACTGGCAGGGCCCACCCGATCCTCCCGGCTGTGGCGAGGCTCCGTGGCGGCCCCCTGCCACTGGGTGACTTCGAACTGAGCCTGACGAATTTAAATACATAAATCAATAGAATTAATAAATTAAAATATGCTTACCTGAGATCTTGAGGTCCCGTTGCGATCTATGACGCACCAGTCACAAGTCCCGCGCCTTCAGATTGCCTTCTGGGGAAATGAGGTGCCACACTGGTGGGGAGGGTGGAGGAGGTAAGTTTGTCAGTGTGGGGGTGCGGTGGGGGAATGGGGTCAAATACACGTAATTGATGTAGGGGATGGTGGGAAGGGTTGAACCTTGAACTTTGTGTGATTTGGGGGGGGAAGGTCAGATGTAAAAGGTAAGTGTGTTGGTGGGGGGAAAGAGCAAATAGTTATTGAAATTGTTATTGGGGGGATGGGAAAGGGACATGAGAAATTTATTTATTTAATTTTGGGGGCTCTTTCTTTAAAAATTTACTAGCTGCCTTTTAAAAATGGCGCCAGCGCCTGCGCACAGGCAGCTGACACCATTGCCGGCGATGGACAGTCTGCCCCCTCCATTCGATTGGGGGATACAGGCCACCCCGGCTATTTAAACGAGCTGCTGCGCTTAAGATTGCGGTGGCTCTTTGGTGTGTGGCCTACACAGGCGGGCTGCCATTTTTTGAGCTCGCTGCCAATTCAGCCCCTTGTGTGCAATATTGGTGCATTTGGATACATTCTTCATCTCGCTTCTGATGAATTTCTTGGAGCTTTTGTGTACTTGCCGGCCATTGCGACGCTGTGTACACTGACTATGACTCAATCTCATCCACCAAGTTAACATCCTGTTGTGTAGGTTGGTCAGCAGTAGCTCTAGATAAAACACCTGCGGAAGTTTGCATCTTGGCCTTGTACATACACCGTTTCATACATTAGCCTCAACCAGAATCTCTGAATTCTCGGAGGCATTCTAGTGAGTTCCTTTTCATCCAGTAAGGAAACTAAGAGTTTGTGGTCTGTCTCAATGACAACTTTTCAGCCAATAATATAACCTGGGAACTTTTCGCAAACCCTTGTGACTGCGAGAGCTTCTTTCTCTATGACAGCGTACCTTGACTTTGTCTCAGACAATGCTCGCGATGCATAATAGCTCAGTCTTCTACATCCATCTGACTGTTCTTGACAAAGGACTGCCCCTAGCCCCGTAGATGAGGCATCTGCTGCAATTGTGGTTGGAAGTGAAGGTTTAAAATGCACTAAGATCTGTGGTGAGAACAGCATTTCCTTGATCCTTCAAAATACCTGCCCTTGATGTGCATTTCAATACCATGATTGATCTTTCTTTAAGAGTTGTCTTAAGGGATCAGTAATTTGCACTAGATTGGGCAAAAATTTTGTCAGCTGATTAACCATTCCAAGGAATTTTTGAAGATCTTGGACAGAAGTAGGAATTGGGAATTCACTGATGGCTCACGTCTTTTGCGGCTCTGCCATTATGCCATTGCTACTAACTAACTAAGAAATGAATAGACGTTCTTGAGAATTCATACTTTACATTAAGTGTCAGGCCTTCTTCCTGTAAACGATACAAAACTTCTCTAACCCTCAGGTCATGTTCTTCAACGGATTCACCATGGACTAAGATGTCGTCCATATGGCATAATACTCCTTTAAGGCCCTGCAAAATGTTTGACTTGGTCCTTTGGAATATTTCAGGTGCAGATGTTATACCAAATGGTAAACGATTGAAACAAAGTTTTCCAAACAGAGTGATGAAGTTTGTCAGTAATCTTGACTTATTGTCCAATGGAACTTGCCAAAAGCCACTATTCACGTCGAGTTTCGTGAATGTAACACTTTTGTGTAACTTTGCCAAACTTTCATTTACTGAGGACATTGGATGAATTTCCCTTGCGACAGCCTTATTAAGCTGAGTTACGTCTACACAAATGCGAAGAGTACCGTTTGGTTTACAAACTAGAACCATTCCCGAACACTACTCTGCTGATTTTGTGAAAGCAGAAATTACTCCCATCCTAGGCATCTCTTTTCGCTGTATTTGGACTTGCTTCAGCAATGGGTGTTGTATCTTCCTAGGAGTAAGGATACATATCAATTTAGCATCTTCCCTCATCATAATGCTGCATTCGGTCTTCAATCTTTCTAGACCCAAATATAGTTTTGGAAAGTCTGCTGGAAGGTGGCTCTGAGATTCTTGTTGACTGATTTCATCCACATTTTTGATAAGATGAAGATCGAAACATGCTCTTCTGCCCAAAAGAGAAGCTTCTTGATTCTGTAAAACATGCAGTGTTTCCAATACCTCCTTTCCTTTGTACTGGAATATTGCCTGTAGCTTTACCTTGACTTTCAGTTCAATCCCTCCTGGACTGAGTAACTGAGCATCTGTTGGTTGCAAGCAATATGTTGATAGCCATGGTTCATTCTCCGACAAAACTGTGAATGATTTATAGAGATCTCGAGGTCATTGTAAATCTAAACAGCAACTCATTTATTATATTTACATGGACTATATTCACTTTCCATAAGCCTGTTTAGCTCTTGCTCTGCATGATGCTTCTTGCTTCTGTCCAAGCCCATTACACATGTGATCACTTACATCATCATCACAGTGGGAGGTGTTACTCTCACTGTTCCAAACATTAACCCTTTCAGACCCTTATTCTACAGGGACCATTGTTTCTTTGATATATATATAAATGACTTGGATATTGGAATATAGTGTAAAGTTTCAAAATTTGACAATGATATCATTGATACCAATTAATTGTAACAGGACATAAATAGGCTAACAGAATGGACAGACAAGTGGCAGATGGAGTTTAATTTGGCAGAATGGATAGAGAGAGGCAATAAAGACTCAATGGTACAGTTCTAAAGAGTGTGCAGGAACAGAGGGACCTGGGAATTCATTTGCACAGATCTTTGAAGGTGGCAGAACATATTGAGAGTGTGGTTAGCAAAGCATATGTGATCGTGGGTTTCATAAATAGAGGTAAAGAGTGCAAAACAGGGAAACTATGCTGAACCTTTATAAAACTCTGGTTAGGCCACAGTTAGAGTACTGTGTCCAGTACTGGTCATGACACTTGAGGAAGGATGTGAGGATCCTTGAGAGGGTGCAGAGGAGATTTATCAGAAGGTTCTAAGGATGAGCAAATTTAGCTACAATGTTAGATTGGAGAAGCTGGGGTTGTTCTCCTTGGATGAAAGGAAATTGAGGGGAGATTTGATAGATCCCACAAGATTATACCAAGTTTAGATAAGGCAGACAAAGAAAAGCTGTTCCCATTAGTTGATGGTACAAGGACTATGGCGCACAGATGTAAGGTTTTGGACAACAGATGCAGGGGGAATATGAGAAAGCCCTTTTCTATGCAGTGAGTGGTAATGACCTGGAACTCTCTGCCTATGAGGATGGTGGAAGCAAAGACAATCAATGTTTCAAAAGGAAATTGGATGGGCACATGTGGGAAATAAATTGCTGGGCTACAGGGATAGAGCAGGGGAATGGGCCTGACTGGATTCTCTGCAGAGAGCTGGCATGGAGTCGATGGGCCGAATGGCCTCCTTCTCTGCTGTAATTACTTTATGACTCTGTCTATTGCCCCGAGAGATCCTACTGTTTGTCTCCCAGGTGTAGCATCCAATTGTTTCTTAAATGATTTTCAGTAAAAGAAAGGACTTGTATTTATGTAACACCCATCAGCATGTGCCAGAGTGCTTCAGTCAATGAAATACTCTTGAATTATAGTCACGGCTGTAATATATTGAAATGTGGCAACTGATTCACACACAGCAAGATCCCACGAACAGCAATGTGATAATGACCAGATAAACGTCTTTGGGTTAGAGTCATAGAGCCATAGAGTTATACAGCACAGAAACTGGCCCTTTGGCCCATCGTGTCTGTGCCGGCCTTCAAGCATCTGACTATTCTAATCTCATTTTCCAGCATTTGGCCTGTAACCTTGTGCGCTATGGTGTTTCAAGTGCTCATCTAAAGACTTCTTAAATGTTGTGAGGGTTCCTGCCTCTACCACCTCTTCAGGCAGTGCGTTCTAGATTCCAACCACCCTCTGAGTGAAATTCTTTTTCCTCAAATCTCCTCTGAACCTCCTGCCCCTAATCTTAAATCTATGCCTCCTGGTTATTGACCCCTCTGCTAAGGGAAAATGTTTCTTCCTATCTAACATATCAATGCCCCTCATAATTTTGTATACCTCAATCATGTCCCCCCTCAGCCTTCTCTGCTGTAAGGAAAACAACCCTAGCCTTTACATTCTCTCTTCATAGCTGAAATGCTCCAGTCCAGGCAACATCCTGGTGAATCTCCTCTGCACCCTCTTCAGTGCAATCACATCCTTCCTGTAGTGCGGTGACCAGAACTGTACACAGTTCTCCAGCTGTGGCCTAAATAGCGTTTTATACAGCTCCATCATAACCTCCCTGCTCTGATATTCTATGCCTCAGCTAATAAAGGCAAGTATCCCATATGCCTTCCTAACCACCTTATCTACCTGTGCTGCTGCCTTCAGTGATCTATGGGCAAGTACACCAAGGTCCCTCTGACCCTCTGTACTTCCTAGGGTCCTACCATCCATTGTATATTCCCTTGCCTTGTGAGTCCTCCCAAAATGCATCACCTCACACTTCTCAGGATTCAATTCCATTTGCCACTGCTCCGCCCATCTTACCAGCTCATCTATATCATTCTGTAATCTAAGGCTTTCCTCCTCACTATTTACGACACCACAAATTTTCATGTCATCTGCGAACTTACCTCCTATATTCAGGTCTAAATCATTAATGTAGACTACAAACAGCAAGGTTCCCAGCACCGATCCCTGCGGTACACCACTGGTCACAGGCTTCCACTTGCAAAAACAACCCTCGACCATCACACTCTGCCTCCTGCCACTAAGCCAACTTTGGATCCAATTTGCCAAATTACCCTGGATCCCATGGGCTCTCACCGTCTTAACCAATCTCCCATGTGGGTTATGTTCTTCCCACCTATTTATTTTATCCTACTCTTCTGGAATTTCTGAACAGTCTTCCCTGGTTCCACTTCCCCTCCTAGTTTGGTATATTCTGCAAATTTGATCACTTTGCTTCGTGTTTCTGTATCCATGTCATTTATGTAAATTAGCAACAGTAATGTTCCCAGCACTGAGCCCTGAGAGTGCTCCCTGCCCCCTCTCACTTCACTCTGACATAGTTGCTCTAAAGAGTGCTCATTATTTCCCACCCTTCTGCCAGTTTCTTATCCATTCATCAGGTTTACTCTGAATACCCCCAGCTTTGAGTTTAGTTAATAGACTTTTGTGTGGAACTTTGTCAGAAATCTTTTGCAAGCCGAGGTATAGCATTGTTAATCACTCCATCATTCGTGGCTATGCCCTCAGCTTCCAAGGACCTAAGCTCTTGGATTTCTTCCCTAAACACTTCTGCCTCTATTGCTCCTTTTCCCTCATTAAGCTGTTGTGTGAAACCTACCTCTTTGATCAAGCTTTTGGTCATTTGCCCTAAAATCTCTTTATGTGGCTTGATAATGCTCCTGTGAACTGCCTGGAGATGTTTTACTATGTTAAAGATGCTATATTAATTCACGTTGTTATATGTAGGAAGGAGATTCAAAGATTTAAATTGTTCTCTTTCTGGGCCAGAAAGATTGATTGGCATTGTGTTCACAATTATCACGTCATTTTCTCAGAATATGTCCAAGTAGCACCATTCGGCTCATGTCTGGAAATGGCAGAATACAGGTCTCTAATGTAGATGGGGCAGTAGCAACACAATCTGAAGTTTGGTTAGGAATTAACCTTTCCCTGAGGGCCCCATGGACACAGAAAAGCCACAAGGTATTCAAACTTCTTGTGTGTGCAGAGAAAGAAAGGGCCATATAAGTATACAAGTTCCATGCGTGGAGTTGAAGGCAAGCTCCATAGAGATGGGAAGGCCAACCTTGGGAAAGTTATTGAAGATATTTCTGCCAATATAAAATAGATTGGTTTCTGAGCAGGTTCATCATTTTTATCTCTGGACCTTTCTGAGACAGGCATGGAACAGGCACACATATCAGCTGTGCTCCTGGATATGTGCAAAAAGACACAAAACTGTCCAAAATTTGGAAATTAATCTGCCACCACCAGCCCCCAATTACAGGTAAAAGTTTATTTTTGAATTGTGTGGTGGAATTTGTGTTCCCCATGTCACTGTGTGTCTTACTTCATCCACATCACTCTGGGGAAAATGCCATGTGGAACTCTGTCTCCTCACACACAGAACGATGGGGGAAAAAATGACCTTTGCACATTTTCTCTGGGGTTTAAAGCATGGCTGACAGAATCCTGGGAGAAGACCACTTGCTGCATTGCTGTGTGGTAAAAGATTTACCCCTCTGTGAACACAACAGTTACCACAAAGTAATGTTGGAGTAAGTGTGTACTGGTGCATGAAGAATTTTTTTTTAGCCATATTGGGAAAATTTGATTACTTTGGCAATCATTTAAGTTATTCCTCCCTTCTGCTTCTCTGGTGTTTGTGTGGAAGCATCGGTGATCAGAAATAGATACTCTCCTTGTGATTTAACAAAAATAACGATTCTATTTTTTGCAATGGGTTATTCAGTGCCTAGATTTTTTTTTTATTCATTCATGGGACGTGGGTATTGCTGTCTAGGCCAACATTTATTGCCCATCCCTAATTGCCCTTGAGAAGGTGGTGGTGAGCTGCCTTCTTGAACCACTGCAGTCCATGTGAGGTAGGTACACCTACAGTGCTGTTAGGAAGGGAGTTCCAGGATTTTGACCCAGCGACAGTGAAGGAATGGCGATATAGTTCCAAGTCAGGATGGTGTGTGACTTGGAGGGGAACTTGCAGGTGGTGGTGTTTCCACGCATTTGCTGCCCTTGTCCTGCTAATTGGTAGAAGTCACGGGTTTGCAAGGTGCTGTCGAAGGTGTCTTGGTGTGCTGCTGCAGTGCATCTTGTAGATGGTACACACTGCTGTCACTTTGCGTTGGTGATGGAGGGAGTGAATATTTGTAGATGGGGTGCCAATCAAGCGGGCTGTTTTGTCCTAAATGGTGTCGAGCTTCTTGAGCTACAATTAAATTTTAACTGGTGCTTGGTGTTGCAAGTTTTATTAAGATAGGAAGAGCACGGTAAAAGTCAGACCCTATATCAATATGCAGCAGTAAATCTCATCAAAATCAAATTCAATGGTCACAGCATCAAAGGAAAATAATGTACCTTTTGAAGAAATAATCAACAGGTTTATAGGGAAAAGACATCCGAAAAAGAATTATGAGCACATAATGTAGTTGAAGGCAATCAATACTTTATTCCATTTGACAAGATTTTACATTAAAAACTTCAGGTTATGAAATAATAGATCATGCACATAAAATTAAAAGCCTCAAATATTCATTCATCCAATGAATAAAAAAGTCATGAAGTCATGCACTCAATGCACATATTTTATATTCTCGCCATCAAAATGTCAGGTGTATTTTTGAAAATAGCAATTATTTCCTGCTGATTTAGGACATGGAACTGTGAATTTATGAACACCTACTAATCTGCAAAATTCTTTATTTATGAATGATGCACCCTTAAAGGGGCAGGCCATAAAAATAAAGCCGCACCTTAGCAGCTGATTAATATGTTGTATGATTGCCTTTAAGACTGATATCCCTTTAAGATCTTAGTATGCTCATAAACTAAGTACCAGGAATATAGTCATGTGACTACAAGCCTGCGTCAGTCTGTAACTATAACATCTAGAGGAAGGTTCTGTAAATAGTTAGCTCTGTACTGTACATAATAGTTTAGCTGTAATAGATCTGTTAGAGATCTTCAATGAGCTGGACTCCACATATCTCATTTACGTTGCATCAGACAACATAAAATAACTCATTACATAATATATTAATCATTACACTTATTAATTATGAAACAGTATGTTTTCCTCACCATGAAAAAAACAATGTGATCATTTCAATGGGAAAAAGTAACCAAGCAATAGATTAAAAAAGACAAATCTGAAAATAAGAACAAAATAAATTGGTGCAATGACAATCAAGGCAAATTTGAGGGAGTTTAGAAATAAATGCACTCATGCTGATAGTGTAGGGACACACCATCATTCTTTTTAATTTCCACTGGATATTTCCAATTGCAAGTCTGGGCTTTCTGAAAGAAAAAGTAAAATATTAAAATCACTCAAGTGTTTGTTTGGCTCACAGACACGAATATCTAAACCAGATCACAGGGGGATGTTAATGCTCTGTCCCTGGGTTACTCTATCATACAGTAGATATAGGGCAGCATAAAGACTAAGATTCTTGGACTCCTTATAGGATCAACAGATGCAACTGAAGCCAAGAAGCTATCTAAGCACTCCCAAATTTGTAAGAATATATATGATTTAAAATTCTAAGTATGAAATGAGAAAAAGTACTATCACAAGGTAGCTTTATACAAAGAAGGTAATTCTGCTTATTTAATTTAACTACTCAGTCTGAGAATGTGGAACCTGCTACCACATGGAGTAGTTGAGGCAAATAGCATAGGTGCATTTCAGAGGAAGCTAGATAAACATGAATCCCAGCCACCTACAGGAGTGATTCCAATGATGCCAGGCATGATTGACAGTGGGCCATAAGAAATAGGAGCAGGAGTAGGACATACACCCATTGAGCCAGCTCTGCCATTCAGTAGGATCATGGCTGAAATTCTACATCAACTCTATTTCCTGCGATATCACAATATCACTTGATTACCTCAGTGCCCCACAAACTATCAATCTCAGTCTTGAATCGACTCAATGACCGAGCATCCAGTACTCTCTGGGGACAGAAATCCAAAGATTCACAACCTTTCTCCTTATCTGAGTCCTACATGATTGATCCCTTATCTTGAGACTATGACCCCTTAGTTCTATACTTTTCAGCCAGGGAAAACAGCCTCTTAGCAACTATCCCATCAAACCCTCTAAGAATGTTATATGTATGAGATCACCTCTCATTCTCTTAAACTCCAGGGAGTATAGGCCCATTCTATTCAATCTCTCCTTACAGGAAATACTCAATCATTTCCATTCTTGCTGGGAATAGTGGTGTCACTATTTGTAGCTCTTTCTGTTTGTGAACATACCTTCTAAAATAATGATTTAATATATATTCTATTTAGTTACAGCAGACATTTGTTGCTAGACCTTTTGGCTTCAGGTGCACATCAGATGCCAAGTACACTTCAAAATAGTCATCCTGGAATGTGGCAATAGTTAAAAATGTAATTACTTGACTTGATCAAACATGCTCAACAACTCATTTTGTATTTTGTGACAAAGTGGCAGACACAGAATCATAGGGCTGAATTTTACTGGCCGCTCGATGTCGTGGGTCGCGGTGTGGGGGCTGGTAAAATGCTGCCGGGAGAGGCCCGCCTTGAATAATGAAATGAAATGATGAAATAATGAAAATAAATTAAACATTGTCCCCTAGTTCTAGCTTCCCCCACGAGGGGAATCATCCTCTCAGCATCTACCCTGTCAACCCCCCCAGTAATCTTAAACATGTCAGTAAGATCACCTCTCAATCTTCTAAACTCCAATGAATATAGACTCAATCTGCTGAATCTTTTCTCATAAGACAAACCCCTTATTCCAGTAATCGGCCTAGTGAGCCTTCTCTGAGAAGAGATAGGCAGAGAGAAAGGTTTAGGAAGGCTAGAACTGGAGGGGAGCAGACATCCCATAGGGTTGTAGGCCTGGACTAGTTACAGAGATAAGGAGGGTCAAGGCCATGGAGCGGTTTGAAAACAAAGAATAGAATTTTAAAATTGAGCGGATGTGGACAGGGAGCCAGTGTAGGAGAGGGAGCACAGCGGGTTATGGCTGAATGGGACTTGATGTTACTTAGAATATGGGCAGCAGAGAATTGGATGAACTAAGTTTATGGAAAGTGGAAGATGGGAGGCTGTGCAGGAGAAGAAGGAGATACTCAGGTACTGCAGTTCGAGTAGCTTTTACAATCTCTCACCTCCAGAATTATTCCCATTACACTGCTGTCTGGTCCAGGGATCACTGGTTGCATTACTGACTGGATTCTCTGCTGTACAGATGTACACGTATTGTTCCTGTTCACTAACATGGTCTATCACTAGTTCTTCACCATCAGAGGTTCTATTGATGGCTCCAGACAAGGATTGTTTTTCCCAGTGAAATGTGACATTATTTCCCTTGGAGACAAAGCAGCTCAGAGTGATATTTGGAGTTGAGGTTTTGGCAGTTATTGTCAGCACAGGCTTGGAAACTGGCTCTGAAATAAAAGAATAGTTAGGATGCAAATGATAAGACTTGGTTGTACTTCCTGAATTTGACATTTTACATTTAGTCATAGAGTCATTACTGCACAGAAGGAGACCATTTGGCCCATCAAGTCCAGACCAGCTCTCTGCAGAGAAATCCAATCAGTCTCATTCCCGCACTCTATCCCCATAGCCCTGTAATTATATTTCTGTCAAATGCACATCCAATTTACTTTTAAAATTATTCATCTTCTCCCCTTTACCAACCTCATAGGCAGGGAGGTCCAGGTCATTACCATTCACTGCATAAAAACATTTTTCCTCACATTCACCCACAACACCACCACCCCCCCCCCCACCCCCACTCCCCCACCCAACCCATGCATCTCATCCCCAAAATCTTAAATCTGTGTCCCTTAGTCCTTGTACAATCAGCTAATAGGAACACCTTTTCATTGTCTACCCTATCCAAACCTGTCATAAACTTGTACACCGCTATCAAATCTCTGCTCACTCTCCTTTGCTCCAGGGAGAACAACCCCAGCTTCTCCAATTTAAAATCCCTCATCCCTGGAACCATTCTGGTAAATCTCTTCTGCAACATCTCAAAGACCCTTACATCCTTCCTAAAGTGTGGTGACCAGAACTGGACGCAATACTCTAGTTGTGGCCTAATCAGAGCTTTATGAAGATTCAGCATAACCTCCCTGCTTTTGTACTCAACACCTTGATCTCAAATGTTTTGCTAATGAATCTGTAAATATATCCTGTCACCTTCAAAGATCTATGTGCATGAACCCCCAGGTTCCTCTGTCCCTGTGTGCACTTTGGAACTGTGCCATTTAGTCTATATTGCTTCTCCCTATCCATTCTGTCAACATGCATCACATCACACTTCTCTGTATTAAATTTCATCTGCCACTTGTCTGATTATTCTGCCGGCCTATCTATGTCCTGTTGTAGTTGATTTGTATCATTCTCACTGTGTGCAACACCTCCAAGTTTGGTATCATTGGCAAATTTTGAAATTTTACTCATTATTCCAATATTCAAGTCAATATTCAACCTGGAATGCAAGCCATTTGGACCAGGCGACATTTCCACTCTAATCATAGCCAGCCCTTTCAGTACATCCTCCCTATCAAATTTAACCCCTTCCATTACTTCTAGCATCTCCGCCTCTACCATAATATTGTCAGCATCCTCCTCCTTAGGAAACACTGATACTATGTACTGATTAAGTCTTCTAAGCTTGCCCTGCATCTCTAAGCATTTTTTTATAATTCATTCATGGGATGTGGGCGTCGCTGGCCAGGCCAGCATTCATTGCCCATCCCTAATTGCCCTTGAGAAGGCGGTGGTGAGCTGCCTTCTTGAACCGCTGCAGTCCATGTAGGGTAGGTACACCCACAGTGCTGTTAGGAAGGGAGTTCCAGGATTTTGACCCAGTGACAGTGAAAGAACGGCGATATAGTTCCACGTCAGGATGGTGTGTGACTTGGAGGGGAACTTGCAGGTGGTGGTGTTCCCATGTATGTGCTGCCCTTGTCCTTCTAGTTGGTAGAGGTTGCGGGTTTGGAAGGTGCTGTCTAAGGAGCCTTGGTGCATTGCTGCAGTGCATCTTGTAGATGGTACACACTGCTGCCACTGTGCGTCGGTGGTGGAGGGAGTGAATGTTTGTAGATGGGATGCCAATCAAGCGGGCTGCTTTGTCCTGGATGGTGTCGAGCTTCTTGAGTGTTGTTGGAGCTGCACCCATCCAGGCAAGTGGAGAGTATTCCATTACACTCCTGACTTGTGCCTTGTAGATGGTGGACAGGCTTTGGTGAGTCAGGAGGTGAGTCAGTCGCCAGAGGATTCCTAGCCTCTGTAGCCACAGTATTTATATGGCTACTCAAGTTCAGTTTCTGGTCAATGGTAACCCCCAGGATGTTGATAGTGGGGATTCAATGATGGTAATGCCATTGAATGTCAAGGGGAGATGGTTAGATTCTCTCTTGTTGGAGATGGTCATTGCCTGACACTTGTGTAGCGCGAATGTTACTTGCCACTTATCAGCCCAAGCCTTGATATTGTCCAAGTCTTGCTGCATTTCTACATGGACTGTTTCAGTATCTGAGGAGTCACGAATGGTGCTGAACATTGTGCAATCATCAGCGAACATCCCCACTTCTGACCTTATGACTGAAGGAAGGTCATTGATGAAGCAGCTGAAGATGGTTGGGCCTAGAACACTACCCTGAGGATGATGTCCTGCAGTGATGTCCTGGAGCTCAGATGATTGACCTCCAACAACCACAACCATCTTCCTTTGTGCTAGGTATGACTCCAGCCAGCGGAGGGTTTTCCCCCTGATTCCCATTGACTTCAGTTTTGCTAGGGCTCCTTGATGCCATACTCGGTCAAATGCTGCCTTGATGTCAAGGGCAGTCACTCTCACCTCACCTCTTGAGTTCAGCTCTTTTGTCCATGTTTGAACCAAGGCTGTAATGAGGTCAGGAGCTGAGTGGCCCTGGCGGAACCCAAACTGAGCGTCACTGAGCAGGTTGTTGCTAAGCAAGTGCCGCTTGATAGCACTGTTGATGACACCCTCCATCACTTCAATGATGATTGAGAGGAGGCTAATGGGGCGGTAGTTGGCCGGGTTGGATTTGTCCTGCTTTTTGTGTACAGGACATACCTGGGCAATTTTCCACATTGCAGGGTAGATGCCAGTGTTGTAGCTGTACTGGAACAGCTTGGCTAGGGGCGCGGCATGTTCTGGAGCACAGGTCTTCAGTAATATTGCTGGAATATTGTCAGGGCCCATAGCTTTTGCAGTATCCAGTGCCTTCAGTCGTTTCTTGATATCACGTGGAGTGAATCGAATTGGCTGAAGTCTGGCATCTGTGATGCTGGGGAGTTCAGGAGGAGGCCGAGATGGATCATCAACTCAGCACTTCTGGCTGAAGATTGTTGCAAATGCTTCAGCCTTATCTTTTGCACTGATGTGCTGGGCTCCCCCATCATTGAGGATGGGGATATTTGTGGAGCCACCTCCTCCAGTTAGTTGTTTAATTGTCCACCACCTTTCTCGGCTGGATGTGGCAGGACTGCAGAGCTTAGATCTGATCCGTTGGTTATGGGATCGCTTAGCTCTATCGCATGCTGCTTATGCAGTTTGGCATGCAAGTAGTCGTGGGTTGTAGCTTCACCAGGTTGACACCTCATTTTGAGGTATGCCTGGTGCTGCTCCTGGCATGCCCTCCTGCACTCTTCTTTGAACCAGGGTTGGTCTCCTGGCTTGATGGTAATGATAAAGTGGGGGATATGCCGGGCCCTGAGGCTACAGATTGTGGTTGAGTACAATTCTGCTGCTGCTGATGGCCCACAGCGCCTCATGGATGTCCAGTTTTGCATTGCTAGATCTATTCGAAATCTATCCCATTCAGCACGGTGATAGTGCCACACAACATGATGGATGGTATCCTCAATGTGAAGGCGGGACTTAGTCTCCACAAGGACTCTGCGGTGGTCACTCCTACCAATACTGTCCTGGATAGATGCATCTGCGGCAGGCAGATTGGTGAGGACGAGGTCGAGTATGTTCTTCCCTCATGTTGGTTCCCCCACCACCTGCCGCAGACCCAGTCTAGCAGCCATGTCCTTTAGGACTTGGTCAGCTCGGTCAGTAGTGGTGCTACCGAGCCACTCTTGGTGATGGACATTGAAGTCTTCCACCCAGAGTACATTTTGTGCCCTTGCCACCCTCAGTGCTTCCTCCAAGTGGTGTTCAACATGGAGGAGTACTGAGTCATCAGCTGAGAGAGGGCGGTAGGTGGTAATCAGTAGGAGGTTACCTTGCCCATGTTTGATCTGATGCCATGAGACTTCATGGGGTCTGGAGTCGATGTTGAGGACTCCCAGGGCAACTCCCTCCCTACTGTATACCACTGTGCCGCCACCTCTGCTGGGTCTGTCCTGCCAGTGGGACAGAACGTACCCAGGGACAGTAATGGCAGTGTCTGGGACATTGTCTGTAAGGTATCATTCTGTGAGTATGACTATGTCAGGCTGTTGCTTGACTAGTCTGTGGGACAGCTCTCCCAACTTTGGCACAAGCCCCCAGATGTTAGTAAGGAGGACTTTGCAGGGTCGACAGGGCTGGGTTTGCCGTTGTTGTTTCCAGTGCCTAGGTCGATGCCGGGTGGTCCGTCCGGTTTCATTCCTTTTTATAGACTTTGTAGCGGTTAGGTACAACTGAGTGGCTTGCTCGGCCATTTCAGAGGGCATGTAAGAGTTAACCACATTGCTGTGGATCTGGAGTCACATGTAGGCCAGACCAGGTAAGGACAGCAGATTTCCTTCCCTAAAGGAAATTAGTGAACCAGATGGGTTTTTACAACAATCGACAATAGTTTCATGGCCATCATTAGACTAGTTTTTAATTCCAGATTTATTAATTAAATTCAAATTCCACCTTCTGCTGTGGTGGGATTCGAACCCATGTCCCCAGAGAGATACCCTGGGTCTCTGGGTTACTAGTCCAGTGATGATACCACTATGCTACCGCCTACCCTTATCACCTTCTTTGTTCCTAATAGGCCACACCCTGCCTCCTTCTACATACATGCCGGTCGAAGATTTGGGGGGTTCCCTTTATGTTAATTGCTATTCTATTCTCATATTATCTCTTTTCCAGTCTTATTTTCCCCTTTACTTCCCCTTTTAACTTATTGTGTTTGGCCTGGTCCTTGCTTGAAGAATTCAGCTGATATGCATCATACACCCTCTTTATTCATTTCATCATAATCTCGATCTCCTTCATCATCCAACGAGCTCTGGCTTTGGTTCCCTACCTTTATTTCCCTTGTTGCAATATACCCAGCCTGTACCTGAAATAACTCCTCCTTAAAGATCACCCATTGTTCCATTACCGTTTTTCCTGTCAGGCTTTGCTTCCTGTGCACAAAAAGCAGGACAAATCCAGCCCGGCGAATTACCATCCTATCAGTCTACTCTCGATCATCAGCAACGTGATGGAATGGGTCGTCAACAGTGCTAACAAGTGGCTCTAGCTTAGCAATAACCTGCTGATAGATGATCAGTTTGGGTTCTGCCAGGGCCACTCAGCTCCTGACCTCATTACAGCCATGGTCCAAACTTGGACAAAAGAGCTGAACTCCAGAAGTGGGGTGAGAGTGACTGCCCTTTACATCAAGCTAACATTTGATCGGGTATGGCATCTAGGAGCCCTAGCAAAACTGGAGGCAATGGAATCAGGGGGAATGCTCTTTGCAGGTTTGAGTCATGCCTAGTAAAAAGGAGGATGGTTGTAGTTCTTGGAGGTCAATCATCTCAGTCCCAGGACATCATGGCAGGAGTTCCTCAGGGTAGTGTCTAGGCCCAACCATCTTCAGCTGCTTCATCAATGACCTTCCCTCCATCATAAGGTCAGAAGTAGGGATGTTCACAGATGATTGCACAATGTTCAACACCATTCGTGACTCCTCAGATGCTGAAGCAACCCATGTCCATATGCAGCAGGACCTGGACAACATCCAGGCTTGGGCTGATAAGTGGCAAGTAAAGTTCAAACCACACAAGTGCTAGGCAATGACCATCTCCAACAAGGGAGGATCTAACCATGACCCATTGGTGTTCAATGGCATTACCATCGCTGAATCCCCCACTATCAACATCTTGGGGTTACCATTGACCAGAAACTGAACTGGGGACCAGCCACATAAATGCTGTGGCTACAAGAGCAGGTCAGAGGCTGGGAATTCTGTGGCAAGTAACTCACCTCCTATCTCCCCAATCCCTGTTCACCATCGACAAGGCACAAGTCAGGAATGTGATAGAATACTCTCCACTTGCCTGGATGGATGCAGCTCCAACAACACTCAAGCAGCTCAACATCATCCAGGACAAAGCAGCCTGCTTAATGGGCACCCCATCCACCATTCTCAACATTCACTCCCTCCACCATCACAGCAGTATGTACCCTCTACAAGATGCATTGTAGCAACTCACCAAGGCACCTTCGACAGCACCTTCCAAACATGCAATCTCTATCACCTAGAAGGACAAGGGCTGTAGATGCACAGGAACACCACCACCTGCAATTTCCCTTCCAGGCCACACACCATCCTGACTTGAAACTATACCGCACGTTCCTTCACTGTCACTGGGTCAAAATCCTGGAACTCCCTTCCTAACTGCACTGTAGGTGTACCTATACCACATGGACTGCAGCAGTTCAAGAAGGCAGCACACCACTATCTTCTCAAGGGCAATTACGGAGGGACAATAAATGCTGTCTTAGCCAGCGACGCCCACTTCCTGCAAAGCAAATAAAAAATCTACATCATATTCCCACATGGCTGTTTATGCATGTAGCTCATTAACCTAATTCACCACACTTTGTGCTTTTACCTACATGCATTCTCACTCCTTTATGTCGCAAGAATCTGAAGCCATTCCTCTTGCACCATATCTCAAGCCATGCTTTGATTCTCCCTATCTTTCTATTTCTACTCTTGCTGGCGTGTGGTACTGGGAGTAATCCAGAAATTACTACCTTTTGAGGTCTTACTTTTTAACTTCTTTCCTAGCTCCTGGAAATCTGACCGTGGGACCTCAATACTTGCTCTCTCTATGTTGTTGGTACCAATGTGTACTGCAACTTCTGGCTCACTCTGTTCCCAACTGCAGAATATTCTGCACCTTGTCCATGATGTCCTTTATCGTGGCACCAGGGAGGCAACACACCAAGCGGGATTCACGATGATGGTTACAGAAATGCCTGTATGTCCTCCAAACCATGAAATTTAGTGCAGAATAAATGATTGGTTAAGTTCCAGTAAAGTATATAAATCTGTAATGTTTATAACTGGATTGCTGAAAATGCTTGGTCAATCTTCCTCACAAAACACAAGCCTGTTTTTTGGTACAATCTGTCCACAGTAAACCTCCTGTTAATTTTATGAAGTTACTACAGTTTAAATGAGTTAATATAAAAGCTGGACACACACAGCAGGCCCTGACATTGGAGGCTTATTCAAAATGTTTGCCTAGATATTCTGTTTTCAGATGCTGATGGAGCTTCCGTATAACTAACAGATCTGGGATAATGAGAAGGGTTCCCACAGAGTGAGCATTCTGCCTTCCTCCCTCTCCACTGTGTTCCTGATCTCAGTTGGAGTCCTGAATAGAGGTCTGGAACCTCCTCATGGAGAGAAACACTATTGTGGCTTCCAATAATTGTCTCAGAGAGACATTGAGTTTAAAAACCTCAGTTTTATTTTACAGTTATATTATCAAGTAACTTACCAAACACTCGCAAATCAAATAATCTTTCATTTGTCTGTCACGGTTTTGCTGTAACATTCGATTTGTAATCCATATAGTTTAGTGTCATTAATCTGTACATTGTACAACACCACAGAACCATTCATGCTTCTTTCCAGTCTGTTTTCATACAGATATGTTGAATCCCCATGTAGCAAGTTTAGCATGAGTTGGTGATTTTGTTAGAAATGTTACTTCATACTGAGCTCCACAATGGTTATGTACAGGGAACAGAACCTGTTCTCCCACAATGGCATTAATGATGCTATTGGGCACGGCTGAGATCTCTGTCCCACACAGTGTAAGCAAATGAAATACTGGAAAGGAAAATAAATATATCGACATTAAGTTGATGAATATTTATATTTCTGAATGACAATTGGCTTAATAATTCCAGAAGTGTTTACCTGAAAGCAGTGCCAGCATTTTCACATTGAACAGGTGAAAATTCTTTATATCTGTGCTTTGTACTGTTTGTTTTTCGTTTCTTGTTTGCAGTGCTGGTTCTAAAAGAACTTCATGCGCAGAAGAACAAAATAAATTTATTGAGTAACAGCACTTGTCCTTTCATGGGAATTTAATGTTTACCCAATTGGAGTATGTTGAGGCATTTTGTTTGTAAGTTGAGAATCAGTGATGGCCACTGGTTATGGTACAAAGCACAACCAAGACTGAGATCTAATCATTTGAGAAGCATTTGGGCATTTGCTGCCAAGCTTGGGTTTCAAGTGTAACAATTCTGGGAAGAGAGACAAATTGAAAAAAAATCGTGAGATGTACAAATTTGAGGTCCTGGAAAAGAATGAAGAATACAGAGAAGATAAAGAGTTCGCAAAATGATGCAGTTGGAATTTACAAGAAACAAGATCGGAAAGCTCAGAGGTTTGGTAATCAGAATAGTATCAATTAAATCAAGAAAGACAAAAGGTGTGACAAAAAAAGGTTGGAGGCAGAGAAATATTGCCTGCCATATGATTAGCTTTTTCTTGCATCTTGTCCACGAGTGTGAGAAGATGTTGGGAGGCTCTTCATATTTAGTATGGTGTCCAACTCCAAGCAGTGGTTTGACTGTTATTTTTTAAAATAGGAATGTATCATATCACTACAATTTGACATTCTCGAGTCTGTTGAGTCTCATCAGTCCCAGGCATGGGGGAGGAATTTGCAACAGCAAAGCATTAAACTACAGGAGAGAATAAATTCACTTTGCTTGCTTCGTGCCATTAATATCACACGTCCTACTGACCTATTAAGAGATACATTTGCTATATTGAGAAGCCTGTGGTTGGGACCACAGAGAGCTTGCAGCTGAAGCAGGCCACGCAAAGGCAAATGGCTATGTGCAGATGCAACAGATATGCTAACTTTAAGGCAGATTCCAATTTTTACCCACCTTATCCCTATTCACCTTCTCATAGACTATGTTCAAAGTAATTAAAGGATTATTTAAAATTTTCAGTGAAACAGCATTGCCTGCTTTCTCAGCCTTGCTTTCTGTCAAGTGCAAATACAAAGATAAATGAGTGCTTTTAAAGTATGCAAATAGACTACTTTTTTCTGATTCAGCCTTTTAATTTTGGGTGTACAACAGTAAATAGCAGAAAAGTTAGTTTCCATTTCTGACTTAATTTTACCTCCTGTACACACATAATGAACTGGAGGTTAGTAACAAAATAAAGCCAAATGACTGTGAAGATCTGCATGATGTTAGCCAGCCTTAAGCTGACAAAATAATATCTTATTTTTAAAATCTGGTCACATAACCAGAATAAATAATACATTTTAATCACCAGTCACAGAAACACAAGATTCCAGGAGATCAATCTAACATTACTGTCTATGTATTCCAGCCAGGAGTAGTTTTATTGCACAGAACATTCCCATGATCCGAACAGAGCTGGATCCATTGTTTGAAGTATAAATAATTATCTATGTTCCGATGAAGGGTCACTGACCCGAAACGTTAACTCTGCTTCTCTTTCCACAGATGCTGCCAGACCTGCTGAGTGGTTCCAGCATTTCTTGTTTTTATATCTATGTCTACTTGATGCCCAGAAACCCCATTCAATATTAGTAATCTAACTCTCAATCATCCAGCTCGTTCTTAAAGATGTGAGTAGCATTGATCTACTATGAATGGAAATTTATTCCAAATATCAACTACCGTGTGTGTGAGAGAGAAAGCGAGGCTGCGCTGCATCTCCTTTCATTTGATCCCCCTCCCCCCGCATTTTAGTCATGTTCTTGAGTTTTATCATCACAATTTAAGTGGAATGATTGACTTTGACAAATAATCGGCCAACAAAGTGCAGTGAGAGAAAACAATACTTGTCTTTTTGACATTAAACAAGTTGAGGTATTTCTCAAAGTTTACAAATGTCACGCAAAGATGATATTAACAAGGAGAATGGAAGATTCTGAAATATTTCCAATTTGAATGTATCAGGTAAGGATTGTGTCTGTAGACGAAATGAAGAACACTAAAAAGGTGATTATAAGGATTTTGTTTCCGCTAATGCACGGATGAAATCTTCACCCATTGAAGAAAACTGTCCCACTAAAGAGTACAAAATACAAATGGAACAGAATCCTTAAACACTTAAAACAGACACATGTAAAAAACAGATTTAGCCGGCACAGTGAATATTGAATTAATTCCTGTACAACGGTCTTTAATTTTGTGATGTTACAAATTGTCCTTAGATTCTGCTTTATTGTCAAAGCAATTCACAAAACTATAATTCAATTTTAGTATTTCCCCCTTTTTAAAACCGAGAGAATTCTAACCAGGAGGAACTCTGGAATTGAAGTTATGGTGAGGAACAGGTTTGCAACCAAACGGTTACTTTCACAAATTGATCATTCTCTTTTTTTTAAATGAATACCAAAGGACGTTCCACGTTTCAGTTCTTATTTAACATCAACTTGCATTTATATAGCAGATCGCACTTAATCGATTTTAGATTGATAAATATAAAAATCCCATTCCCTCTTGAGTAACAATTCACTGAAACGTACTGGTAATCCACAATGTACAGTCCTCATAATTACCGCGGCTTCACCTCTTAAAACACAAGCAAGAAATGCTGGAAATACTCAGCAGGTCTGGCAGCATCTGTGCAGAGAGAAACAGAATTAACGTTTCAGGTCAGTGACCCTGAAACGTTAACTCTGCTTCTCTCTCCACAGATGCTGCCAGACCTGCTGAGTATTTCCAGCATTTCTTGTTTGTGTTTCAGATTTCCAGCATTTGCAAAGTCCGCAGATGTGCAGAAAAGCAGCTTTCCCGCTAACAGTGTTCTTTCTGCCCGTCGGGTCCAGTGACCACTTACCTCGAGATACACTTTATAACATGCCTTTCTCAAAATACAGCCATGCAGCAAATAAAGACAGGGCTTCAGAAAGAGCAGCTGGAATCACAGTGCAAATTCTGGCAAGGTTTATAAATCCGAGTCGCTCAAGGCAGCGCTACAATAATCTGCTCAGAGGGACGCTGTGAGACTGAGAGACTCGAACTGGACAAATGGTCAAGAGTGACAGAGCCAAGCGGCTCAATGTAAACTCTTTTATTAGAAACTGCACTCTTTATTTTCAGACTGGGGCTTTTAAAAAAAGCTGGCGAAAATATTTGATCCGGAGATTATAACAAGGTAAAAGAGATTCTGAATTTAATTTTAAAAACACAGTTTAAGTTATTGTGGTAATCATCTGTTTTCTGACCCTCTTTGCATCAACCCGCTAAAACTATTATTTAATTTGAAATTACAATACAATTATTTTAATTGCCGGGTCAATAAAATGCAATGTGAAAATATTGACATTAAAAAATGCCATCTCACCCACTACAGTCTTGCTGTGTATCTACAACTTTCTTCACGGGCGTAGGCGAATTATGATTTCTAACCTTTATTTATTTATTCGCCACATTTTTATTTGTGTGTAGGCTGACTTGACGTTCACAGAGTGCTAACACCATTTTGCTCTGCACTGGGCATTACAAAGAATAAACACCCAGCACCTTTGTTTAAAAAAAAGCCGCGACTGTTGAAGAGATATGTATGTGTGTTCACAGCCACTTCCTGCAAAACAATCCCACCATTTGATTATATAAGTAACGCTGTTGCCCTGCACAATTTCCGTTCAGCTTTTGAAAGGACATTAAATAAATAGGAACCACAAATGCTGCCTATAAGAGTGTATGTAGGAGGGCCTTGTACTTTCCATCCCATTGTCAGACTTGTTTATTTTGTACAAAAAACTATAAACAATGTCCAGATTTAGGCAAATTTTACTAAGTCTCAATGTTATCCTTTCTGGCAGAGTACATGCAAACCCATTGTTAATTAGTGCTGTTTGTAATGAAATTCATACTTGTTCTGTAATTATTTTTCTTTGGGTATTTTTGGTTAAAATAGATAATAATGGATGTCACCACTCACAGCACTGACAGGCCATGGATGTCATGTGGAACAGAAGTATTAAGCAGTTTCAGTCATTATTATTTGGAGGGGGTGGACACAATTGAGCTCCTCAAACCACCTCCAACAAATCCCCAGTTATTGGGTCTGACACCTCGAGAGAAGGAGACAAGGAAGGTGAAGGAGCATGTCAGCTTGACCCATAATCTCATCTCCAACTACAGAGAGACATTGGCAGAGGTCTGTAACCCGATTACCTGTCCATGCTTTTGGTTGTGGATATTGTCTGTAAATAGAGTTAAAAGAGGAGAATAAAAATATCTTAAAATTAGGCTTAACAATGTAAAGCAGCTGTTGGTGGCATCGTAATGCTATTGGTGACCAAAACCTTCTCCTGTGTCATTTCTTACATGATCCTTATCATTACTCTTTAAGTAACTTGTATGAGATAAAACCATAAAGTGTAACTAAACCATGTGAAAAATATTTTCCACACCACTTGTACAAATAAAAAATGATGACTCAGATTCATGGGGTGTCAGTAACAGCATGCAGTGATCCAAAATCAACATAAAACCATGTTCCCAATATATCCAGTGTTTGATCATAGGACCATGGAAAGATACAGCACAGGAGACCATGCGGCCCATCACGTCCGTATCAGCTCTTTGAAAGAGCTATGCAATTAGACCCATCCCCCTGCTCTTTCCTCATAGCCCTGCAAATTTTTCCCCTTCATATATTTATCCAATTCTCTTTTGAAACTTATTATTACATCTGATTTCATCAACCTTAAAGGTGGTGTTTTCCAGGTTATAACAACTTGCATAAAAAATGCCTCTTCATCATGCCTCTGGTTGTTTTGCCAATTACCTTAAATCTGGGTCCTCTGAATACTGATCCATCTGCCACTGGAAACAATATCTCCTTATTTACTCTATCAAAATATATCATGATTGTGAACATCTCTATCAAATCTCCACTTTTTTTTCCTGCTCCATAGAGAGCAACATTAATTTGTCTAGCCTCTCCATGCAACTGATATCCCTCATCCCTGGTACCATTCCAGTAAATCTCCTTTGCATTCACTAAGACCTTGACATCTTACTTAAAGTGTGGTGCCCAGAAATGGACAAAATATTCCAAATGAGGCCTGACCAATATTTATAAAGTTTGAGCATAGTTTCTTTGCTTTTGTATTCTGGAAGTCAGGAAGACATGGACAATATTCAGGCTTGGGCTGATAAGGGGCAAGCAGCATCCATGCCACACAAGTGCTAGCCAATGACCATCTCTAACAAGAGAGAATCTAATCTTCTTCCCTTGACATTCACCATATTGGCCCCAATACTGTCAGTTCCACTGAAAAATTTTCAGTCATTACCATGAGCAAAGCATAAATAACATTTCAAGCTCACATTATTTTCTGTGGAACTGATTGTTGTGTTTTGAAGTAAATCTGTCTTGATGATTTAAATTATACTGCAGAATATAAGGTAAGAGTGAGAGTGACTGCCCTTGACATCAAGGCAGCATCTGACTGAGTAGGGCATCAAGAAGCCCTAGCAAAATTGAAGTCAATGGGAATCAGGGGGAAAACTCTCTGCTGGTTGGAGTCATACCTAGCGCAAAGGAAGATGGCTGTATTGTTGGAGGTCAATCATCTCAGCTCTAGGACATCACTGCAGGAGTTCCTCAGGATAGTGTCCTATACCCAACCATCTTCAGCTGCTTCATCAGCGACCTTCTTTCAATCATAAAGTCGGAAGTGGGGATGTTTGCTGATGATTGCACAATGTTCAGCACCATTCGTGACTCCTCAGATACTGAAGCAGTCCATGGAGAAATACAGCAAGACCTGGACAATATCCAGGCTTGGGCTGATAAGTGGCAAGTTAACATTCACGCCAAACAAGTGCCAGGCAATGACCATCTCCAACAAGAGAGAATCTAACCATCTCCCCTTGACATTCAATGGCATTACCATCATTGAATCCCCACTATCAACATCCTGGGGGTTACCATTGACCAGAAACTGAACTTGAGTAGCCATATAAATACTGTGGCTACAGAGGCTAGGAATCCTCTGGCGACTGACTCACCTCCTGACTCACCAAAGCCTGTCCACCATCTACAAGGCACAAGTCAGGAGTGTAATGGAATACTCTCCACTTGCCTGGATGGGTGCAGCTCCAACAGCACTCAGGAAGCTCGACACCATTCAGGACAAAGCTGCCTGCTTGATTGGCACCCCATCCACCAACATCCACTCCCTCCACCACCGACACAGTGGCAGCAGTGTGTACCATCTACAAGATGCACTGCAGCAACGCACCAAGGCTCCTTAGACAGCAGCTTCCAAACCGTTGACCTCTACTACCCAGAAGGACAAGGATAGCAAATGCATGGGAACACCACCACCTGCAAGTTCCCCTCCAAGCCACTCACCATCCCGGCTTGGAACTATATTGCCGTTCCTTCACTGTTGCTGGGTCAAAATCCTGGAACTCCCTTCCTAACAGCACTGTGGGTGTACCTACCCCACATGGACAGCAGCGGTTCAAGAAGGCAGCTCACCACCACCTTCTCAAGGGCAATTAGGGATGGCAATAAGTGCTGGCCTGGCCAGCAATGCCCACATCCCCATGAATGAATAAAAAAATGACAAAAATATGATGACCAGAAGGAATGTATTACAATATATTGCTTCCTGGGTTTAAAACTCAGTGTAACTTGGCTATGATTATAATGCTAATTTCATGGAGATACTTTTGAGTTAGTATTGCTGCAAGTGACATTATAAATTGGGCTTCAGGTCATGATGTAACTCCAAGTTCATCAAAGTTATATGACATGAGACACCCCCTCTACAAAAGCATCTCACACTCTGGTGTACAACTAGTCTTTAAAAAGTGCTCAATCTGTCCTTTGCGTATTTTGGGCACTGCATATACTGGGCTGAACTTAGTTCAGCCGTTTAAGGCAGGTATGGTGGTTTGGGGGTCGGAGAATCGCAGTGCAGCTGTCCGTCCAGAAATCCAACGTTGTGACATCGGTTCCCGATTTTGTCAGAGGCGGGAATGTACCATGGTGGAATTGATGCTCCGAAGCAACAGCAACTTACTTTAAATTGCTGAAATGCTGTTTCACATGAATTTAAATTAATTACTTGAAATTTAATGTGATTTTATGAATGTCGGGTAGCACTCACGTGCCTTCAGGTTTGCGACTGCTAAAAGCTGGGACACTGAGACAAGAGGCCTCAGAGCTACGATGGAGAGGTATTCGGACCATTGCAGAATAGGGGAAGTAATGGTTCTGAGGCCGTTGTTGCTGTAATGATGTAGGGTCTGCAAGGGGGTTGTGTGTATCGGGGCCTCGGCAAGGGGGTTGTGTGTATCGGGGGCTCGGCAATGGGGTTGTGTGTATCGGGGGCTCGGCAAAGGGGTTGTGTGCATCAGGGGCTCAGGAAAGTGGTTTTGTGTATTGAGGGGGGCTCTGCAAGGGGGTTGTGTTTATCGGGGGGGGGGGGGCTCTGCACGGGGATGGATTGTATCAGGGGCCGTGCAATGGAGTTGTGTGCATCGGGAGGGGGATCTGGAAGGGGGTTGTTTGTATCAGGGGGCTCTGGAAGGGGGTTGTATCATGGATGGGCTCTGGAAGGGGGTGTGTGTAATGGGGACTCTGCAGGGGGATTGGGTTTATCGGGGGCTCTGTGAGGGTTTAGGTTGGGTGTGAGTGGGCATTATTGGGTTTTGTAACTGCTGTTACTGTGTGTGATGGCTCACACTGCTGTAAAAGATGGTGGCCCATCAATAAGTTTTCATTCTCAGGTACATCAGGCATTCAGCCAATCAAATAGTGATAAGCATAGTTGCCAAGGCAGGGTTGTCTCTACATCTGAAGCGATTTGAAGGCCCCAGGTTACCTGCCATGAGTTTCACGCATCCTGTATATTTGGATCCCCTTGTCATGTTAAGGTGCCTCCAACGGGGGCAGGCCCATGAGGCAGCTGCACCTGACCCTAACGCTCCATGACAAGAGCAGTAGCAGCCAGCCAGGCCAAGAATGGCCCAGGTATGCCAGACAGTCTACAGGACTCACATCAGCTACCTCCAAGTGACACTGTCAGCAAAGACTACAGCTCTTCGGTCGGCTGTCCCTGACTTAAGCGGCCTTCTGCAGGACAATTTGCGACTTATGGGGTTTGGGGCCAACCATATGCCACAGACGCTGAAGATTACCATGGCAACAAACTTCCAAACATCCGGATCCTTATAGGGATCCACCAGGGACATATGTAATGTCTGCCAGGCAGCAGCTGATTGCTACATCAAGGAGGTGACCAATTCCCTATACAATAGGGCCAGTGACTATGTGCGCTAGCAGATTGACCCTGACAGTCAGACCAAGAGGGCCATCACTGGATTCCCCCAGGTGCCAGATGTGATAGATTGCATGTATGTGGCCATCAAGGCTCCCATGGACCAGCCAGCTGCCTTCATCAACAGGAAGGGCTTCCATTCAATCAACTTTCAACTGCTCTGCGACCACCTGAAGTATTTCCTGTAAGTGTGTGCCCGCTTCCCAGGAAGCAGCCAAATCGCAACATACTTTGACAGTCCCAGGTGCCTCAGGTTTTCAATCCCTCTGCTCGCCTTTGGGAATGGATTTTCGGGGCGCAGACTATTGAAGACATGGCGACTGACCCCTGTGAGGAGCCTTCACAATGCAGTGGAGGAGAGGTACAACAACTGCCACGCCTCCACTCGAGTGACATTCTGCTGCCTCGATCGATCTGGTGGAGTCCTGCAATAGTGAGGGTCTCGCGTCTCGTGGTGGTCTGCTGTGTTCTGCACAGTCTAGCACTACAGGGGGAGCCGGCCTTACATGAGGATGACGTATGAGCAACACACATCCTCCGATGAGGAGGACGCCGAAGAGAGACAGGGGCAACCATCAATGGATCATGGGAACATGGTGATGGAGGCCAGACATGTTGAGCAGCATGCAAAGGAGGCAAGGGACAACCTCATAATGATTCGCTTTCAGCCACCCTTATGTCCACTCACTGAAAATCCAATAAAGACTCACCTTCATGCATGTAATCTGCAGCCTCCATTCCATCTGTGTTCCCTGAATGCTGACTAGCTGCAATAGACACTGATGCCCATGGGAGAACATACGTTAATGAGGTCTGCAGTTATATTGCCATGATAATGAGGGTCATGGTTGCATTGGCACTGCACTAAGGGGTAGGGTGGAAGTTTCACAATTATGGCATTATGGAACATGGGTTTTGCACAATGATTGGCTAATGATTGGTACAAAAGAATCTTTAGTTAAATTCCAAAGTACATATTTGGAACACCTGTGAATCACTGAGTGTGACTTGGTGCTTTACTTAATATGCTTTCAGGTGCTGCTACATGATGTGACCCCTGCAGTAGCAGCTGGGCTGGAGGCAGGCTGCTGATCAGGCTGTCCCTTGGCCTGAGGTGACTTTGGCAGCCGTCCTCCGGGTGCCTGAGGCCTGGAGGGCCCCGGCTGCTGGAGGGTTTCCTGTACTGGTGCAGAATTCCCCTCAGGTGTGGCGGATGCTGGAGCTGGCAGAGGGCTAAACAGCTGCTGTCCACACTCAGAGGGCCCTCGTCCCTTTCAAGGCTCATTTGAACCTCCCTGCTGACCAGAGGACGAAGAGCGGGAGAAATCTCCAGGCTCCTGGTCCTTCTGTCGCCTTGCCACTGCTTTGTCGAGCTCATGGCCAAGGTCTGTATGCATCTGTGAGATCTGGCTCTCCAGCGGGTCACCAACCTTTCGATGGAGGAAGCCATATGCTCCTATGCCTGGGATACGGCAGCACTCATGACATGGATGGACGCATCCAGCGTCTGCTCAAGCCTTACCATGGGCTCTGGCATCTCTGCCATATGTTGCTTAACTCCTGTCTGGGACTGCAGCATGCCTTGTGCTGTCTACACCAGAAGCTTGTCATCAGCCTGGGGCTCAGCATGGGTCTGGCCACCCACAGTTCTCCGACTGTCGGAGCCCTCGGCTATCTCAGTGTCAGCCAGCTGCTCAGGCATGTGTGTGGTGCTCTCACCAGCTTGTGACCCCGAATCTAATCCTGATAGATTACCCACTGAGGTGAAAGTATCTGCACTGGTGGAAGGTGCAGGAGTCATGGGACGGTGTATTCTCTGAGTGGTTCTCCTCCTAAGAGGTTGATGGGTGTTCTTCTGGGGCTGCAGTCACCTGTGAATGCCTAGCTGCATCAGAGAACACAAACGTGTGGGTTAGACTAAAGGCCTGCTACCTGACCCGACACCACGAGCTGATGACGTGTCAGGTTCAGATTGGGTCGGGTTGGGCCTCTCTTTAGGGTCCGGCTTTTGGGCGCAGGTCAGTCTGAGTCCAGTTCGGGCAGGGTCCGGGTCGGGTCACACACAAGGTAAGTGCTCTGCTGGTAAATATTGAAATTAAAAAACTTACCTGAGCTGGGAGTCTGGGATGAAACTGAGTCTGCACAGTGAGCAAGTGACGTCACTATGACGTCACCACACATGCGCTGCAGCTTCCTGGAGGTTCTGAGTCAGAAAGTAAGTAAAGGGATGGTTGGGTTGGGCTCGGGTCGGGTCGAGTCTGGGTTGGGCCCGTTCCCGACCTGAGTAAGCCTTTAGGACAGACTGCACATATCCTGTAATGACAAACATGCCTGAGGTGGTTTTCCACAACTCATGAATATTTCAATGAACGGCAATAATCACTCTCTTGTGCCAGGACTGCAGTCTCCCCATCAGATACTGCACATCTGCCCTGGCTCCCCAACAGTTCTAAACCCTCTTCTTTGGCATGGCTTAGAGGACAAATGTCAGGGATCCCTCCTCCAGTCCTGGCCTTATTCCTCCTGTTATGGGCCCTCTTCTTCTGCAAGAGGAAGGATGGAGAAATTATAAATTGGCATAAATATCACAATAACAGTTCTGTTTCTATGGGCTCCTCATCCCAAATGGGCGATCTGATATATCTCATGATGATACATGCTGTCATGGGATTTACTGGGGCTGAGCTATGAACGAGGGTGGCATGTGGCCCAGATGCAGCTGTGCATCGTCATGGTGAGGTCACAACCTCTCTGCCATTGTGCTGGTAGTGTCACCCTCACCATGTCACACACCCTGCCGCATGGTCACATGGAAATCCCAAAAAGAACATTGGAATGAAGCACTCACCTTGGCTGAATGCAGGAGGTCATTGACCCTCTTCCTGAACTGGACCCAGTTCCGGTGGGTGACCACACGACTGCTGACCTCCTCTGCAATCTCCATCCAGGCTTTCTTGGTCAGGTGGGAGGACCTCTTCATACCATCTCTGAGGGAGAGAACTTCCCACCTTTCCCTTACAGCTCCGAGGAAAATCTGCAGGAAGGCATCACTGACACCCTGTATCTACCCTCTGCCATCCTGTCCACTCTCTCTAGGAAGGTTGGGCGGTGTAGGAAAACAATGCTGTAAATTTTTATGCTTAATAGCACATCGCGCTTCTATTGACTGAAAGGCAGGGCTGTCAGGCTTTTCAAGAAGGCACCAGCACGTGATCCACTGTCAGTTGATGCCGTAATCGGCATCTCGGCTCCCGCACCTGCCACATGTTTGGGGGTGACCGGTGTCTCCATTATGATAAATGGCCACAGTGCGGCTGCACACATGATGTACGGGAACGTCGCCCATTTCAGGGACCGGCGATGGGCTCATTAAATTCAGTCCACTTAGTGCTGAGATTGTTTTTGTCAATATTATGGAAAAACCAATACCACCAGCTACTCTAACTTGATATTAAAAAGTAGCCCCTTAATGATTATTGAAAGAATACATGTTGCAGGCAAGCAAAGCCCATGCACTTCTTCACTGTCACTGGGTGATAATCCTGGCACTCCCTCCATGACAACACTGTGGATGTACCTGCACCACATGGACTGCAGCTGTTCAGTATAACCACCTTCTCAAGAGCAATTAGGGATAGGCGATAAATGCTGGGCTTGCCAGCAATGCTCACATCCCACGAGTGAATGTAAAGAAATGCTGCACCTCACAGTCTACATTTACCAATCTCAGACTGGTCTTCGAGTGTGTTGAAGTCAGTCTTACCATTTCACACTTGTGTAGAAGTTAAATCCCACGTTATTTTCCATGTCTGATTTGAATTCTGTGAGTGAAAACTACCAACATACTTGTTGCTCTCAGTAACAGACCAGCTGTACAGCTCCACAAGCACCTTCACACACCAATCGATCTCAGTCCCACTTCCAGAAATGATTTGATTCCATTGTTGTGTGGTCAATCATAATAGAGGAGCCAAAATATGGAAAATCCCCAGTTGGGGGTTGTTGGTATGAGACATCAACACATGAATTTACAAAAAGCAGTTGAAATTAGTTCAACGATTAATATACACACATAACAAGTAATTAAGGTTCTTTTTTTTAAACAAATCTGCATTTAGAGGTACACCCTAGTGCAATTAGCCATAACCAGAGTTTTTTTTTTAATTGAAAGATTATAGACCAAGCATAAGAAAATCTACTGATGTGATATACAGAGTATATGCTGTCTCATTTGCAGTGCCTTAACTCAACAGCCCACAGAGCAGAACTGTTCACAGTTACAGAATTTGGGAGGAAGTCAGAGCAACACAAAGTTGAATGTGGAGGTGAATGCCGCTAAGGTCAAGGTTTTGAGGTGTGGAGCTACCTGGGAGAGCAGAGAAGCTTCAAGATTAAAATCTCACGGCGGCAGCTCCGTGTTTCAAATACTTTACAATACCACAAAAGTTTCAGTATGAATCCCTTTTCTAGATTTATATTAAAATTCTGGTATCATTGCAAAGTGCAAACTACTCTGCAGCCACCCTAATGTTGTGGTCTGAATGAATCATAAAACTAGTTGGCCAGGTTTTAGAGAAGAAAATCAAAAAAGAACATAATAAATAAGAGTAGGAGTAGGCCATTTGCCCCTCGAGCCTGGTCCTCTGTTCTATAAGATCATGGCTGATCTGATTGTGGCCTTAACTCCACTTTCATTCCGACCCCCCATAACCCTTGACTCCCTTGTATATCAAAATTCTGTCCAGCTCAGCCTTGAATATATTCAATGACACAGGCTGCACTGCTCTCTGGGGAAGAGAATTCCAAAGATTAAAGACCCTCTGAGAGAAGAAATTCCTCCTCATCACCATCTTAAATGGCAGACCCCTTATTTTAAACTCATTCTAGATTACCCCAGGAGGGGAAACATCCTCTGAACACCTACCTTGTCAAGCCCCCTCAGCCTGTTATATGTTTCAGTAAGATCACCTCTCATTCTTCTAAACTCCAGTGAGTATAGGCACAACCTGCTCAACTTTTCCTCATAAGACAACACTTTCATCACAGGAATCAGTCTGGTGAACCTTCTCTGAACTGCTTCCAATGCAAGTATATCCCTCCTTAAATAAGGAGACCAAAACTGTACATAGTACTTATCAAATGTCTTTCGGAAATCCAAATACACATCTACTGGTTCCCCTTTATCCACCCTGCTTGTTACATCCTCAAAGATCTCTAATAAATTTGTCGAACAAAGGGGTAGTTGGTTTGCCTTTTTGCTCTTTTAGACTCTTTCCAATTGTCCAAAGCTGAGACCATATTGGCAACAGTGTTTTTTTTATTTGGTACAGTATTAGAACAGCGGTTTACAAGGTACAGTTGAGAATTCTATGACCTCAATGTTCCTTGGGCAGATATTGTTTCCCATACTGTTCATCCTCATTCACCTCCATGTACTCACTGTTGAATCATCTACACTGAAAGTGGCCCCAAGTCCCCTGGTTCTACCCCATAAACAGACCTTGAAGCACAATCATGTTTTCTCCCATATTCTCCCCAATCTAGCCAATCATATTGATGATACGTATATGTCCAGGTACAGTCGGTGCTTGGGCCCTTCTTTTCTCTGTCTTCAGTCTCACCACAAGCTTCTAATGTTTCTGGCTTAATGGCCCATCCTGTAGACCTTGAAATTAATGGCCTTACTGACTGCAATCAAGACTCACAAGATTGGCTCTTTACTGATTTAATTTGGGGAATGAATGTAGCCATGGCTTATCAAAGCTAAGAAATCAATTGTAGTTTACCAAGGCCCAATATAAAAAAACTAATCAAGGAGGGTGCAATCACATCCTTCCTATAGTGTGGTGCCCAGAACTGTACAAAGTACTCCAGCTATGGCCTAACTAACATTTTTTCCAGCTCCATCATAAACTCCCTGCTCTTATATTCAATGCCTCGGCTGATAAAGGTAAGTATCTCATATAATGGAGAGAAAATCATGGACAGTGACTGAGTGAATTCCCAATGCATGTCCCTGTTGTGTTTAGTTCTGCAGGAAGGAAATCCAATCTGATTACTGTTTGCTGCAATTAATTGAAGTACCATGATGGAAATTAGCATAACTGTGCATGATAAGTATTAATGAGGTAGGCCATTTAGTCAATCCTGCCTTGCCCATCCAGAAAGAGTCAACCATTCCCCCATCAGGACTTCCAGCTATTTTTATTGATTCCAAGACGTTGCCTCCATTGTCCTACCCAGAGATTTATTCCACGTGTTGATCATTTTTTGTCTAAACGAAAAGGTTTGACACCAGCCCCAGTTTGCCTTTTGCCAGTCTGAACCTGTGCTGCCTTGAGTGAAGAATGAGAAATGCATGCCAATTCTTACTCAACTACCACAACAACAACAAAAACTTATATTTGTATAGCGCTTTAACATAATAAAATATCCAAAGGTGCTCCACAGGAGCATTATAAAACAAAATATGACACCGAGTCACATGAGGATATATTGGCCCGGATTTTGCTGTTATTGAGGGCCCTAACGGCAATCAACTTCTGGCAATTGCACTTGCAGCAAAAAGCGGAAGTTGCTTTGCACCTCAAAAGTGCATGCTGATTACAGGTCTCACCAGGCCAGTTTGTAAAGTGGCAGGGACTAGTAATTTGGGATTTTGAGCTGTTTGCTCACCAGTTCTGACGATTTTTCACACCTATTTTCTTAAAGCTGATATTAACAGGCACAGAGCCTGCTCAGGAGATTCCACACTATTAAATCATGAAAGCAGCAGACTGCTTTTCTGTTTTATGTGTAATAAAAATTCATCGTGCAGTCTGTACATCAATAAGTATTATGTGTGATTATGGTTCTTATGCAAATTTCAGAAAATTACTTTCTTGAGCTTTTGTGATGCAAGCAAGGAAGCAATTTCAGGAGCTGGACGCAGACCCAGAGCTGCTCGGATTCATTCCCACTGGTAGAGGAGAGCTGGCGATTGCAGATTTCTTTCCACGCGGTTTTACTGTGACTTTCCCCTCCCATTGGTTTTATATCAAGTGCTGTTTCCAACATCGGTGGGACTGAAGAGCTGTGGAGTTGCGGGTGGTGGTGCGGTGAGGAGACAGGGGATGTAGTGGAACTGGCGCGGGGGATACAGAAGAGCTGGGGTGCGGTTGGGTGGGAGAGAAGCCCGGAGTGCGGGCCAAGAGAAGCCGGGTGATGTTGATACCCGAGGGACAGATCCTGGCGGACGGGAGGTTTAGGCAAAGCAAGGGTCCAGAGAGTTTCTCAACGGCATAGAACCTTCCAGTGCTGTCAACTCTCCAAACCCAGCGGCATAGAGACTTATCCCAAGGATGAGTACCCGTTCTGTGAGGAAGAGGGAAGATTTAACCCTGGGCTTGAAGCCACACCAAGACTTTGTTTAAAGGGGCTGGGAGGGGCTGGTCGATGTGAGGGAGGAAGCTCCCAGAGCCTGAGTGAATGCATTATTCAGAGGAGAGACTTGACGGATTTCACATTACTTTCTTATATTGTGATTGTGGTATTAAAGTAACATTGTGCTCACTAATATTCTTTTAATTTTTTGGTCGTGCATCCTTCTCTTCAAAAAAATAACATCTTATTTACCAAGACAGTGCGAATAGATCAATATGAGTAATACACCAATTTCATTGTAAAATAAACAGCGGTCTGATTTCTTCCTCAAACCCACTGGGGTAGATCTTGATGTTATGCAATGGTATAAGACATGTGCTAATGAGTTGGCAGCCCTGATTTTTATTTCCAGTGAAGTCAATGGAAACAATGGGCTGAATTTTCAACTTAAAAATGGGTGGGTTTGGTTCCGGTGGAGGGGGGTTTAAAGTTTTAGAAATCTGTTTCCTGACACAAACCCACTTCCAACCTACACATTTCCAGCTTTAAGGAGGCGGCTTGCAATTTTAAATATGGTAATGAGACTGCGAACCTCATTGTCATTCTGATTTTAATATTTAATTGCTCTCGGGTGGGTTTCCCTGAGCGTCCGGTAACCTTGCAGCTTCATCGAGGGGGTGACTTGGTGGATTAGGGAGGTGAGTGCCTGCAAACATACTCCTGGATCTAAATGTCTGCCTGAGGAGCCTCCGTGATTGGGCTCCACAACCTAATGACCTTCGCCCCGTGGTCTCCAACTTTCGTCTTCACAACAATCCCTGATTCCCTCAATACCACCATGCCCCAATTTCCGATCCCCCCGCACATCAGCCCCTAATCCTGCACACTAGGCCCTGATCTCCCCATCACTACTCGGCCCAGTTCCTCCCGCACATCAGGCCCCGATGCCCCCAACACTACCAGGCCTCAATCCCCCAAAACCACCAGGACCTGAACCCACCCAAACGTGAGGCCTCCGGGTTTCACTCCCTCAAGCCTCTGCTCCCCCGCTCAACAACCCCTTCACCCTCCGATCACCTCGCGATCACTCCTCCCCAATCACCTCCCCCCCCCCCCCCGCTTCTGATTGCCCCATACAATCGAACCTCCTCCAGTTCACTGATAATTGCACAGTGGTCAATACCATTCGCAATTCCTCAGATATTGAAGCAGTCTGTGTTGCATGCAGCAAGACATGGACAACATTCTAGCTTGGGCTGTTAACTGGCAAACATTTGTGCCACACAAGTGCCAGGCAATGACCATATCCAATGAGAGAGAATGTAACCATCTCCCCTTAACATTGAATGGCATTACCATCGTTGAAACCCCCACCACCACCATCCTAGGCATTACCATTGAACAGAAACTGAACTGGACCAGCAATATAAGTGCTAAGGCTACAAGAGCAGGTCAGAAGCTGGGAATTCTGCGGCGAGTAACTCACCTCCTGTCTCCCCAATGCCTGCCTTCCATCTACAAGGCACAAGTCAGGGGTGTGATGGAATACTGTACACTTGCCTGGATTAGTGCAACTCCAACAACACTCAAGAAGACACCATTCAGGACAAAGCAGCCCACTTGACTGGCACCCGATCCACAAACATTCACTCCCTCCACCACTGGTGCATAGTGGTAGCAGTGTATACCATCTATAGGATGCACTGCAACAACTCACCAAGATTCCTTCCACAGCACCTTCCAAACCCACAACCTCTACCACCTACATAAGAACATAAGAGCAGAATAAATAGAGCAGTAATAGACCATTAAGTCCCTTGAGCCTGCTCCACCATTGTACATGATCATGGATGATCTTCTACCTCAACTCCATTTTCTTGCCCGCTCCGCTCAAAGAACAATGGCAGCAGACTCATAGGAACACCTGTAGGCGACCACCATCCAACCTGTGAACTGCATGTGACCTGTTACATGGGGAAATAATGTGAGCGACTAAAAGTGTAATCAGGTCCACAGCAGGGAAGTAGGGATGTGCTGAGAAAGCTATGTGGTGTAATTGAACTATGAAGGGGAACACCTGCGAAGTCCGATGAAGTCATGTCAAAACTTACTGCTAAATTTGTAACAAACGCGCCGTGTGAGCTGATTGCTTGGAGACCAGGGGTCGACAGAGTGAAGTAATGCCTTGTGACCGTGCGCTGGAAGAATGCTTAGCAGCAGATAGTGATGTCAGTCAGCATCTAATGCTGATTTGGCACCGACCTGTCATTTAGAATCTCACAGTTCCTGTTAACGCCCTCTCTTAAACACGTACAGCTGAACATGTGGTCATCTACCTGAGAGACCACCCATGAGCACTGTTTAAAGGGATCATCATCCAACTTTCAGGTGAAGTGTCTTTAACTTTCTTTGTCTACTGCAGAGTTAGTGGAAGTACTGTGTTCTGTGTTGTTTGAGCAACTCTCACAAATTCTTTCCATCACCAGGGAGTGGTGCTGGACCTTTGGAAGGAGAGGTGTGGATGTGAAAGATCTCTGAGCAGAAAGCATGCCCTCAGTCATAGGGGCTGTAGTTGGTATTTCCTCTTGGGCTGTGGCATGACCGGGAGATGGAGTAGAGGCAGCAGAGAGGAGAAGCTGTTCACAGAGAGAGGAGGACAGCTTTCAACAGGAGGCCTTACATAAAGACACAGCACTTCTCTTCCCTCCACCTCAGCCAGGAGCAGTGTCTGTGCTTTACCAGGGAGGTGGTCACAGAACTGTGCCCACTTCTTGAACTGGGCCTGCATCCTCAGAGCAGGGCAAGCACTGCACTGCCAGTAGCCATCATGCTCACCAAATACACTCAATTTCTATGCTAGTGGATCCTTCCAGGCGGGAGCGGACGACATCACCAACATTTCTCAGTTCGCCATGCATCACTGCAGCCAGGAGGTGACTGAGGCCCTGCACACTGGGAGAGGGACTTCATTGTCTTCTCACTATGCAGAGACAAACAAGAGGAGTGGACACGTGGCTTTGCCAGGAGAATGGGCTTCTGTGATAGTGCAGTGAGCCATTGACTGCATGCATGTGATTCTGCGGGCACTGCAGGTCAATGGGTAGACGTACCACAACTGCAAAGGGTTCCACTGCCTGAATGTACATTTGGTGTGCAACTATGCCCAACCCATCATGTTGGTGAATGCCCACTACCCTGGCAGCAATCATCATTGTGTGACAGTCAGCTGCTCTTGCCATCATTGAACTACCATGTTGAACCTGACGCTGATTGTTTAGCGACAAGAGATACTCGCTCTTCAGGTGGCTCATGACTCTCTTCTCCAACCTGATCACATGTGGTTGCTGCTCCTACGATGAGAGCCATGCTGCGACCAGGTACGTTGTGGAGCAGACCATTGGCATCCTCAAACAAAGCGCCATTGCCTGGACTGCATGGGGAGCACCCTCCAGCACTCGCCCGAGTATATCTCGTGCTTCGTGGTGATCTGCTGTGTTCTCCACAACCTGGCCATCATGAAGCTGCAGTACTTAATTGCCACCAGGGCTTCAGCAACCACCTCAGGAGGAGGAGGAAGAGAAGAAGAAGGAGAAGGGATATCAGCGCCAGTATGAGCTGTCCATGAGTATCTCATCAGATTACGTTTCCCCTGGAAAATGTCCACATCATTATTGCTCAACCCTTCCCCACTCTTCCATCCCTCTGTTACGGACAATCACAAAATCTTGGACAAAATCCTGAAATAAAAGACACCACAAACCAATCATTTCATACCAACATTATCCAACAACACATCTAATACTCCATACAATACTCAACCAATCACCTTTGTGCATTGCCTTAGTCCCAGGCTTGCATCCTAGTGCTCTAGGCCAGAGCTCTGCAACCTGCGGCTCCGGAGCTGCATGCAGCTCTTTAACATCTCATTTGCAGCTCCCAACCTTTTCCAGTTGGATCACATTGTCATGAAGAAAGCCTTAAAAAATTAAGTCAAGGAAAGTGAGAACTGATTTTATTGTGGGGATAAAAGGCTAATTATTATGATGTACTTCATGGTTTAAAATGATTATTTTAACAAAGAATATCATTGTGCTGTAAATAACTCTCTGTGTATAGATACACCCATAGTTAGAAATCATGCCTTTGGTTCTCAGAACAAGTGTTATATTTGCTACCATTACTGTCTCTAATATAGCTGAGACGATAAATTATTCTGAATGTGCTATTGGAAGCCTTTTTTAATCATTAGAATCAATATCTGAAAATTGGCTTAATTCCAATCATCCTAAGCTAAAGATTGTTTATAAATGACTTCACTGACAAAATTATAGCTAAAAATTCATTTGTTACAAGAGCTGTTATAAAAACACAAAAAGAGAAGCGTTCTTTCAGTTTTATATGTAAATCTCCTATTTTTTAATTTAAGGTGAAAACATGATGTTTTTCCATTAAATTAATATTTTTACATTTTCTTTTCAAACATGATTGTACATATAATTCATGCAAATTGGTGCATAAAACCAGAACATTCATATACTGGACATGCTAAGAAAAAGTAAAAAAAAGACACAAAAATGCCAAAAGTCACGATAATTCAGAGTTAGGTCTATTTTAATTTCATTTTTTTTTCTATTGATACATAAATTCCAAACATATATTGGATTACATATGCAAATTATGCACTCTACTAGAGACACTTGGCAATTTGCCATGTATTTGGTTTAGAAATGCTGAATATTTGTCTTGCGGCTCACATGGTTTTTATTTGAGGCTCTTTTTAAAAATTCTCTTCAGGTAAAAAAGTTGCTGAAACCTGTTTTAGGCTTTACCACCAAAGTGGCTGCAGCGTGGCTGGTTGAAAGCTGCTGACTTTCAGTGAAGGAGACTGCAGATGGCTATGGAGGACGATCTCAAGCAGTTCTGCATCTAGAAGGCCTGACTTCAAACTGCACCACCTTGGCATTGGCTGCAGCTATCTGGGCTGGCTGGCTGACAGGCAACAGCTGAGGTGGAGTGGCAGAGTGGGAGCATGAATGCTACCGTCCAGCGAGACAACATCAAGTTTGCACATCATGGAGCCACTAGCACATTCTGGGGCGGAGCCTCAGCATTCCTAGTACCTGCTGTAAGACCCCTTTGAGCACTGGTATCCGCAGCCATGAAGGCAGCAGTCTGAGCCGGTATGGCACCAAGCTGAATTTGCATATGGCAACAAGCAGAGATCTCATAATCTTAGTCTGAGCTTGCCTTGCAGCACTGAAACATTGTGTGGCTTCTGCCTGTGCTACAATGAGATATTGGCCATCAGAAGCTCTATCATAGCTGGGTCTGCAAATCTCCTCATGGAGTTGCTAATCATTGATGGGGTCCAAGCTCTGTGTGCAGCCCTGTGCCAAGTTGGACCCAGACTCCTCCAAGCTTCTTGACAGTGAGAACAGGCTGCCTGGCAGGCCTGCCAATGCACCAAACATTTTGGTATGCATGCCCATCAACCTTTTCCTGTATTCCACCCAATCTGAATCCTCTGCAGCAGAATGCATCTATGACTTCGTCGTCTGCAGAGCTGGCACATGCACTATCCTTTCCCCCAGGCTTGGCTGTAGCCCAACCCATGCCCAGTGACTCACTATTTACAGGTCCTGCCTTGAAACTACCCCTAAAGTTTGCACAGTGCCAGTATCTGAGCTGGTAGCCAACGAGTCTCAGATCAAGTGATGGTGTTTTTCCTCAGACCCTGCATGCTTCTTCTCGTCCTTCATTGTCAGGGCAGCACAGGCTGGCCTGGCAGCATGCCTTGGATCTCTGAAAGTATAAATACACAAGAGGATGGTTGGGGTGAGGAAAGCAAGGTTGGATGGAAAGTGACAGGTGCATGGTTACACCATCTGCAGCTTGTACTTCATACCAGATTGCAGGTGATGGTAGAGTGGGAATTTGAGAAGGTGCATAAGGCATGAGCATAATATCATCCTGCATGGCTTCAGCGATGCTGATTACAATGGCCTCAGTGACAGCCCTGCTAACTTTGCCAAGAACCATCTCCTCCATGAGGCTGAGAACATGCAGGTATGCCTGTCTCCTTCCCCACCCACCAGATCGTCACTGCGCCCTCCTGTTATGTGCCACCTTGTCCTGCAAGAGTGATGGATGAGTGTCAGTAAGTGTGATGCAATGTGTTTGGGTGATGTGCCTGTCATGGATGAATAGCTGGAATCATGTGAAAGCTCTGAGATGTGGGTGTGAAGCGTGCAACAGTGCTAAGTATGTGAGGGCGGAATGGAGCATGTAAATGCGAGGCATGAGTCTTGATGTTTGAGAGGTGAGTGATGCAGATGTGGTGCATTGAGCAGTGTGTGATGTTGGTGGTGTGGTGGGTAAGAGATGGCATTTGAAAATGCATTCACTGACTTGACCAATCACATGAGGCCATTGAACTTTATCAAGCACTGTATCCAGGTCATCAGGGCCACCATCCTGGCATTGACTTTCCGCAGTGATCTGCTGCTTCTGTTTCTAAGTGTACGTCTGGAGGGCCTCCTCGCCCTCTGCCTTCTAAGAAAACTTCTCTCCTCCATTCTACTTCCTGCACTAAGGCTTCCAGCACTGAAGCTGAGAATAAAAGCTCTCTCTTTGGCCTGCTGCTTCATTGCTCTGAATTATTCCTGTTCTTAAAGTCTTTCACAGCCACTTACAGCCTGTGCTGCAGCTAGAATGCACCTCCCCTTTAAGAGATGCAGGCTGGTTTTAAAGAAGTGGAGGCTTGTATTAATTGGTGCTAGTCCCACACAAACCTGGACCCCTGCTGAGCGTGTGGCCAGTCAGCAGCGTGCTAATCACTGGGCTGTTTGCCACAATCATGGAGATGAACAGGCAACATGAGGTTTGTAAACTAGCTGCATCAGTTCCATTGAGTGCAGGGTAATTGCCCATTAGGATACCAACACCTGCTAACGAGCCATGTCCAATTTTCAGCCTTTAGTTTCTAAAATGTCAGTTTTTAATTTGGATTCCACTGAAGGTTCATCTGATTGATCAGCGAGCTGTACAAAGCAGGATTCCAGGTTCAGGATTCCTTCTGGTCAGTTATTCTCTGTGACCTTGTCCTATCAACACCTTCTCTTTGGTTATCTATTGTCCCACCCCCACTTTACTTGCTTAAAACCTTTTACATTTCTAATATCTGTCAGTTCTGATGAAGGGTCACTGACCTGAAACGTTAACTCTCTTCTGTCTGCACAGATGCTGCCAGACCTGCTGAGTATTTCCAGCATTTCTTGTTTGTGTTTCAGATTTCCAGCATCTGCAGTATTTTGATTTTATTCCAGGTTCAGTCTCTGCTACACTTGCTGTGGGCTTGGCCTGAGCACCCTGGATCAAGAGGAGAAAATCAGGTGGAGTTTCAGGCATGAAATGGGTGCAAAATTATCAATTTCTACTCCAAAGAATGGGAAAGGTGTTGGAGAAAGTCTAGTTGCGAAGGAGCTCCATCCCAGCAAGGAGTCTTCAGCCTATAATACAGCAGATAAAAGGAAAAAAGGGCAAAATTTGCATTAAAAGCTTTGAACCTGGCTGTACAGTAGGAATCTAACCCTCTAGTGACTAGTGGCACACATTACGAGAATTTCCTTGTTACTGATGTTTTACTTACGTTAATTGTATTAAGTCCCTGTCCCCTATCGGCTATTAATTTTTTCGGGACTTCCAGCAAGTTATCCTCCATTTCAACTGTAAATACTGAGGCAAAGTAATTGTTCAACATGTCTGCCATTTCCCCATTATCAATGACACTATCTCCATTTTCAGCTTTTAGTGGGCCTACATTGCTCTTGACCACTCGCTTTCCCTTGATGTAACTATAAAATATCTTCTTATTGATTTTGATGTCCCTTGCAAGTTTCCTTTCATTATCCCTTTCAGTAGGACGTCAGAAATGCTCCATCCATCAATATTGGTGATCACGCTCTGGAAGTGGTTCAAGAGTTCACCTACCTAGGCTCAACTATCACCAGTAACCTGTATCTCGATGCAGAAATCAACAAGCGCATGGGAAAGGCTTCCACTGCTATGTCCAGACTGGCCAAGAGAGTGTGGGAAGATGGCGCACTGACACGGTACACAAAATTCCGAGTGTATCAGGCCTGTGTCCTCAGTACCTTGCTCTACGGCAACGAGGCCTGGACAACGTATGTCAGCCAAGAGCGACGTCTCAATTCATTCCATCTCCGCTGCCTTCGGAGAATCCCTGGCATCAGGTGGCAGGACTGTATCTCCAACACAGAAGTCCTCGAGGCGGCCAACATCCCCAGCATATACACCCTACTGAGCCAGCGGCGCTTGAGATGGCTTGGCCTTGTGAGCCGCATGGAAGATGGCAGGATCCTCAAAGACACATTGTACAGCGAGCTCGCCACTGGTATCAGACCCACCGGCCGTCCATGTCTCCGCTTTAAAGACGTCTGCAAACACAACATGAAGTCCTGTGACATTGATCAGAAGTCGTGGGAGTCAGTTGCCAGCGATCGCCAGAGCTGGCGGGCAGCCATAAAGGTGGGGCTAAAGTGTGGCAATTCAAAGAGACTTAGCAGTTGGCAGGAAAAAAGACAGAAGCGCAAGGGGAGAGCCAACTGTGTAACAGCCCCGACAACCAATTTTATCTGCAGCACCTGTGGAAGAGTCTGCCACTCTTGAATTGGCCTTTATAGCCACTCCAGGCGCTGCTTCACAAACCACTTACCCATTGTCTCTTGAGACAAGGAGGCTAAAGAAGAAGATAAGCTGCTTTGTGACCCTTTGCTGGTCTTTGTATCGATCCCATTTGGCCACATCTGTGCTGCATTTTGCATTTTTGTAAGCCCTTTCTTTTTGTTTTATGCTATCCCTAATCTCTTTAGTTGTCCATGGCTGTTTTTTCTGTGAAGTGGAGCTTTTTCCTCTCGGGGGTATATACTCGCTCTGTATTTGTTAAATGTTTCTTTAAATATTCTCCATTGTTCTTCAGTCGTTTGACCCATTAACAGATCTACCCAGTTTACCGTGGACAGTCTCTGTCTCATCCCGGTAAAGTCAGCCTTACCCAAGTCTAAAATTCTAGTAGCTGATTCTTGATTTTCACTTTCAAACGCTACCTTGAATTCAATCATGTTGTGATCACTATTTGATAAATGTTCACACATTGTTAGGCTACTAATTAAATTTGGCTCATTACTCATAACTAAATCTAATATTGCCTGTCTCCTTGATACATCAAGGACATATTGCTGTAGGAAACTATCCCGGACACATTCCAGAAATTCACTACCTTTATAACAGGTGCTAGTCTGCCTCTCCCAATCTATGTGTAAGTTAAAATCCCCATTAATACTACGCTGCCTTTGTTACACACTTGCCTAATTTGTGCATTTATACAATCTAACACCTCAGGACTGCTACCAGGGGGTCTATACACAACACCTATTACAGTTTTAGATCCTTTTCTGTTCCTCAATTCCACCCATAAGGTCTCCATTGGATGCTTTTCCCTCATTATATCCTCCCTCACCAATGAGGTGATATTATTTCTAATCAGTAAGGCTACTCCATCCCCTCTGCCATTTTCCCTGTCACTCCTGTAAACTTTATAACCAGGCATATTTAATTCCCAGTCCCGACCATCCTGCAGCTACATCTCCGCAATGGCCACCACATCATAATCTTCCATTTGAATTTGCGCCTGCAGCTCATCTAGCTTATTTCTTACACTCCGTGCATTTGCATAGATTTTTGAAGGTGGCAGAACATATTGAGAGAGTGGTTAGCAAAGCATATGTGATCTTGGGTTTCATAAACAGAGGTATTGAATGCAAAACAGGGAAACTATGCTGAACCTTTATAAAACTAGTTAGGCCACAGTTAGAGTACTGCATCCAGTTCTGGTCACCACACTTTAGGAAGGATGTGAGGATCCTTGAGAGGGTGCAGAGGAGATTTATCAGAAGGTTCCAGGGATGAGGAAATTTAGCTACAATGTTAGATTGGAGAAGCTGGGGTTGTTCTCCTTGGAGTAAAGGAGATTGAGGGGAGATTTAAGAGAGATGTACAAGATTATAACAGGTTACGATAAGGCAGACAAAGAAAAGCTGTTCCCATTAGTTGATAATACAAGGACTATGGCGCACAGATGTAAGGTTTAGACAACAGATGCAGGGGGGGGGGGGGGGGGATATGAGGAAGCACTTTTCTATGCAGTGAGTGGTAATGACCTGGAACTCTTTGCCTATGAGGGTGGTGGAAGCAGAGACAATCAATGTTTCAAAAGGAAATTGGATGGGCACATGTGGGAAATAAATTGCTGGGCTACAGGGATAGAGCAGGGGAATGGGCCTGACTGGATTGTTCTGCAGAGAGCGGGCATGGATCAGATGGGCCAAATGGCCTCCTTCCCTGCTGTAATTACTTTATGACTCTGTCTATTGCCCAGGTGTAGCATCCAATTGTTTCTGAAATGATTTTTAGTAAAAGAAAACTTGTATTTATGTAACACCCATCAGTCAATGAAATACTCTTGAATTATAGTCACTGCTGTAATATAGTGAAATCTGGCAAACAATTCACACACAGCAAGATCCCACAAACAACAATGTGATAATGACCAGATAAGCGTTTTTGGTTTGTGTTCTTCTTCCCACCTATTTATTTTATCCTACTCTTCTGGAATTTCTGAACAGTCTTCCCTGGTTCCACTTCCCCTCCTTGTTTGGTATATTCTGCAAATTTGATCACTTTGCTTCGTGTTTCTGTATCCATGTCATTTATGTAAATTAGCAACAGTAATGTTCCCAGCACTGAACCCTGAGAGTGCTCCCTACCCCCTCTCACTTCACTCTGACATAGTTGCTCTAAAGAGTGCTCATTATTTCCCACCCTTCTGCCAGTTTCTTATCCATTCATCAGGTTTACTCTGAATACCCCCAGCTTTGAGTTTAGTTAATAGACTTTTGTGTGGAACTTTGTCAGAAATCTTGTGCAAGTCAAGGTATAGCATTGTTAATCACTCCATCATTAGCGGCTATGCCTTCAGCTTCCAAGGACCTAAGCTCTTGGATTTCTTCCCTAAACACTTCTTTCTTTCTTGCTCCTTTTCCCTCATTAAGCTGTTCTGTGAAACCTACCTCTTTGATCAAGCTTTTGGTCATTTGCCCTAAGATCTCTTTATGTGGCTTGATAATGCTCCTGTGAACTGCCTGGAGATGTTTTACTATGTTAAAGATGCTATATTAATACACGTTGTTATATGTCGGAAGAAGATTCATTGAAATTGGTCCCTTTCTGGGCCAGAGAGATTGATTGGCATTGTGTTCACAATTATCATGTCATGCTCTCAGAATGTGTCCAAGTAGCACCATTCGGCTCATGTCTGGAAATGGCAGAATACAGGTCTCTAATGTAGATGGGGCAGTAGCAACACAATCTGAAGTTTGGTTAGGAATTAACCTTTCCCTGAGGGCCCCATGGACACAGAAAAGCCACAAGGTATTCAAACTTCTTGTGTGTGCAGAGAAAGAAAGGGCCATATAAGTATACAAGTTCCATGCGTGGAGTTGAAGGCAAGCTCCATAGAGATGGGAAGGCCAACCTTGGGAAAGTTATTGAAGATATTTCTGCCAATATAAAATAGATTGGTTTCTGAGCAGGTTCATCATTTTTATCTCTGGACCTTTCTGAGACAGCCATGGAACAGGCACACATATCAGCTGTGCTCCTGGATATGTGCAACAAGACACAAAACTGTCCAAAATTTGGAAATTAATCTGCCACCACCAGCCCCCAATTACAGGTAAAAGTTTATTTTTGAATTGTGTGGTGGAATTTGTGTTCCCCATATCACTGCATATCTTACCTCATCCATGTTACTCTGGAGAAAATGCCATGTGGAACTCTATTGTCTCCTTACAGAACGATGGGGGAAAAAGTGATGTTTGAACACTTCCTTTAGGATTTAAGGCATGACTGACAGAATCCTGGGAGAAGACCACTTGCTGCATTGCTGTGTGGTAAAAGATTGACCCCTCTGTGAACACAACAGTTACCACAAAGTAATAAAAGCAAAATACTGCGGATGCTGGAAATCTGAAACAAAAACAAGAAATGCTGGATTCACTCAGCAGGTCTGGCAGCATCTGTGGAAAGAGAAGCAGAGTTAACGTTTCGGGTCAGTGACCCTTCTTCGGAACTGACAAATATTAGAAAAGTCACAGATTATAAACAAGTGAGGTGGGGGTTGGGCAAGAGATAACAAAGGAGAAGGTGCAGATTGGACCAGGCCACATAGCTGACCAAAAGGTCACGGAGCAAAGGCAAACAATATGTTAATGGTGTTTTGAAAGACAAAGCATTAGTACAGATTAGGTGTGAATATACTGAATATAGAACATCAGCAAGTGCAAACCTGAAGAAAAACAACCTGAAAAAAACAGTGGGTAAGCAAACTGAACAAACTAAGATGAAATGAAATAAATGCAAAAGAGACAAACGAAAATCCCGTCGGAGAGAAGAGCAGAACTTCTTCAAGGTAGGCATTCCTGGAAGAGAAGTGGCAGTGAATTAAACACTAAAATAAAAGCAAAATACTGCGGATGCTGGAAATCTGAAACAAAAACAAGAAATGCTGGATTCACTCAGCAGGTCTGGCAGCATCTGTGGAAAGAGAAGCAGAGTTAACGTTTCGGGTCAGTGACCCTTCTTCGGAACTGACAAATATTAGAAAAGTCACAGATTATAAACAAGTGAGGTAATGTTGGAGTAAGTGTGTACTGATGCATGCCGAGTAGAACCCGAAGAATTTTTTTTGGCCAAATTGGGAAAATTTGGCTTGTTAGTGAATTCACCAAAACTGGTCCAATTGATTTTTTTGGCAATAATTTAAGTTATTCCTCCCTTCTGCTTCTCTGTTGTTTGTGTGGAAGCATCTGTGATCAAAAATGGAAACTCTCCTCGTGATTTAACAAAACTGATGATGCTATTTTTTGCAATGGGTTATTCAGTACCTAATATGCTACTATTAAATTTTAACTGGTGCTTGGTGTTGCAAGTTTTATTAAAATAGGAAGAGCAAGGTAAAAGTCACAACCTATATCAATATGCAGCTGTAAATCTCATCAAAATCAAATCCAATGGTCACAGCATCAAAGGAAAATAATGTACCTTTTGAAGAAATAATCAACAGGTTTATAGGGAAACGACATCCGAAAAAGAATGATTTATGAGCACATAATGTAGTTGAAGGCAATCAATACTTTATTCCATTTGATTTTACAATAAAAAGCTTCAGGTTATGAAATAATAGATTTTTTTTAATTTCCAAAATATACTTTATTCATAAAAATCTGTAAAAATTACATTCCCAAACAGTTTAAAACAGCATCAAGTCAAAAAATACAAACAGTGCAAAGGTGACCTTCTATACAATCATGAGTTGCCTCACAGCCCTTCCATTTCATTGTCATGCAATATATATTTTTACATTTCCAGCACACAAAATTTCTCCGATACAGTTCGAGGGGTTTCCCATGGATCCAGCCCCTCAGTTCAGCTTGGTGGGGGGACCTTACACTGAAATAATAGATCATGCACATAAAATTAAAAGCCTCAAATATTCATTCATCAAATGAACAAAAAAGTCATGAAGTCATGCACTCAATGCACATCTATGATACTCTAGCCATCAAAATGTCAGGTGTTTTTAAAAAATAGCAATTATTTCATGTTGATTTTGGACCTAGAACTTTGAATTTATGAACACCTACTAATCTGCAAAATTCATTATTTACAAATGATGCACCCTTAAAGGAACAGGCCATTAAAATAAAGCCGCACCGTAGCACCTGATTAATATGTTGTATGATTTCTTTTAAGAGTGATGTCCCTTTAAGATCTTAGTATGCTCATAAGCTAAGTACCAGGAATATAGTCATGTGACTACAAGCCTGAGTCAGTCTGTAACTATAACATCTAGAGGAAGGTTCTGTAAATACTTAGCGCTGTACTGTACATAATAGTTTAGCTGTAATAGATCTGTTAGAGATCTTCAATGACCTGGACTCCACATATCTCATTTATGTTGGATCAGACATCATAAAATAACTCATTACATAATATATTAATCATTACACTTATTAATTAAGAAACAGATTATGTTTTCCTTACCATGAAAAGCACTATGTGATCATTGCAATGGGAAAAAGTAACCAAGCAATAGATTTAAAAAAAAACAATCTGAAAATAAGACCAAAATAAATTGGTGCAATGACAATTTCCTATTGCAAATCTTGGGTTTCGGAAAGAAAAAGTAAAATATTAAAACCACTCAAGTGTTTGTTTGGCTCACCTTTGGATTGATTGAGGAAGCACGTGTGCAACAGACACGAATATCTAACCCAGATCACAGTGGGATGTTAATGCTCTGTCCCTGGGTTACTCTATCATACAGTAGATATAGGGCAGCATGAAGACTAAGATTCTTGGACTCCTTATAGGATCAACAGATGCAACTGAAGCCAAGAAGCTATTTCAGCACTCCCAAATTTGTAAGCATATATATGATTTTAAATTATAAGTGTAAAATGAGAAAAAGTACTATCACAAGGTAGCTTTATACAAAGAAGATAAATCTGCTTATTTAATTTAACTACTCAGTCTGAGAATGTGGAGCCTGCTACCACATGGAGTGGTTGAGGCAAATAGCATAGGTGCATTTCAGAGGAAGCTAGATAAACATATGAATCCCAGCCACCTACAGGAGTGATTCCAATGATGCCAGGCATGATTGACAGTGGGCCATAAGAAATAAGAGCAGGGGTAGGACATACACCCATTGAGCCAGCTCTGCCATTCAGTAGGATCATGGCTGAAATTCTACATCAACTCTATTTCCTGCGATATCACAATATCACTTGATTACCTCAGTGCCCCACAAACTATCAATCTCAGTCTTGAATCGACTCAATGACCGAGCATCCAGTACTCTCTGGGGACAGAAATCCAAAGATTCACAACCTTTCTCCTTATCTGAGTCCTACATGATTGATCCCTTATCTTGAGACTATGACCCCTAGTTCTATACTTTTCAGCCAGGGAAAACAGCCTCTTAGCAACTATCCCATCAAGCCCTCTAAGAATTTTATACATATAAGATCACCTCTCATTCTTTTAAACTCCAGGGAGTATAGGCCCATTCTATTCAATCTCTCCTTACAGGAAATACTCAATCATTTCCATTCTTGCTGGGAATAGTGGTGTCACTATTTGCAGCTCTTTCTGTTTGTGAATATACCCTCTAAAATAATGATTTAATACATATTCTATTTAGTTACAGCAGACATTTGTTGCTAGACCTTTTGGCTTCAGGTGCACATCAGATGTCAAGTACACTTCAAAATAGTCATCTTGGAATGTGGTGTTGGCCAGGGGCTGCAGGAAGTACAGAGTCTGTTACAAACTGTTGAACAGCTCATGAACTAAAGTAACCTGAGCTCAGACACTGGCCTGTGCTGGTAAAAACCAGTTTGAACTAATTAATTTATGTGAAAGACAAGGGAGAGATCACAGGAATAGAGCCTTATTTGGACACGGAGTGATACCGGGGTCTTTGGGCCTGGGCCAATAAGGAGAAGATACGAATGAGGTGAGCAGGCCTAATCCAACAGGAAAGAGACAGCACAGCTGGAAAAGATAAGAGAATAAGTATGGAGGATCTCAGGCATAGAACCAACGAGAAACTCCGGAGACCAACCATCATGGAAGTGGAAGACCCTGCGTGAGCAACGCGGTGATGACGTAAAAGAGAGTGAGAACGGAACACCTGGCCAGCGTCAGCTCTCCCCTTTTTCGGGTATTATCCTTTGTTTTCTGTGACTAGGTCAGGAAAAGGTCAGAGGAACCTAGTGGGTGTGCTTATCGATTCTAGTTAGCTTTGTCATTAACTGTATAACCCAGTTTGAGTTGCATGCTTTTGTTTAACCAAGTGTATAAGCCTTATTCTTACATTGTACAACAACGTGAATAAAGTAAATTGATAGTTAAAGAAAGGACTGAGTTTCCTCCTCTTTGTACTAAGCCATTAACTGTAGCCGGTGGATTAGCTGGAGGGTGGCTCTCCTGTAACCCCGTTATCCCAAACACCCAGCCTGAGCCTGAATTAAGAGGACCTAGTCCCATGTGATGGCCAGGATCAAGTGGGTGAAGGGAATAAAGGGGCCAAGGGGGAGTTGACTCCATGCCACGGTTTACAGTGGCAACAGTTAAAAATGTAATTACTTGAATTGATCAAACATGTTCAACAACTCATTTTGTATTTTGTGACAAACTGGCAGACACAGAAACATAATCTTCATAGAATCATAGAATACCACAGCATAAAATGAGGCCATTTGCTCTCTGTAGCTGTTGTGCAATATGGAAAAACCCAATGAACCCAGAAGCGCTGCACAAAGAACAGCCAGGCGCTGTGCAAATGACTACTGGCAACACCTATGCAGTCGTATTCAGCTGGCCTCCGACACCGGAAACATCAGAGGAATGTATGATGGCATTAAGAGAGCTTTTGGGCCAACCATCAAGAAGATCGCCCCCCCTCAAGTCTAAATCAGAGGACACGATCACTGACCAACGCAAGCAAATGGACCGCTGGGTGCAGCACTACCTAGAACTGTACTCCAGGGAAAATGTTATCACTGAGACCGCCCTCAATGCAGCCCAGTCTCTGCCAGTCATGGATGAGCTGGATGAACAGCCAACAGAATCGGAACTCAGTGATGCCATTGATTCTCTAGCCAGTGGAAAAGCCTCTGGAAAGGATGGCATTACCCCTGAAATAATCAAGAGTGCCAATCCTGCTATACTCTCAGCACTCCATGAACTGCTTTGTCTGTGCTGGGATGAGAGAGCAGTCCACAGGACATGCGCAATGCCAATATCATCACTCTCGATAAGAACAAGGGTGACCGCGGCGACGGCAACAACTACCATGGAATCTCCCTGCTCAGCATAGTGGGAAAAGTCTTTGCTCGAGTTGTTTTCATTTCATTTAGAATGAAAACATATTTTACCTGGAATATCTTTGGAGAATGCATGTTGCTCATCCATTATCTCATGGATGCTTGCATGAATTGGCAATTCAGAATAGTGCACTTTATGCTCCTCCTCCATTTCAAACTTGCATGTGTCTTTTAGGGAATTCACTCCTTCTCTGATAGCCTCTTGCTTTTGTAGTACTGAAAGTGTTTTACTGTTTTATTTCGCCTCAGCTGCTATGCTTTTTTCCGATCTCCCTTTGACTCTCCAGTCACCTTTTTAATGTATTTCTGCAGTTCCTTGCAATGAGCTGCTTCTCCTTTCTCTCTGCGGGTTTTGTAGATGGCATTTTCCTTATTTCTCTTTTAAATTGTTTGTTATTACATTAAGGGAAGTGTGGCCTGCTTGGTTTTGGGAATGTATTTATCATGCATCCTCAATATTATACCTTTAAAAGCACTCCACTTCTGCTAAATTGTTGTTAAACAACCTCCCAAAATTTATTAATTTTAGTTGTTCCAGCATTTCCTCAATTCTCAGCCTTTCAAAATTATGTCTCAAACCAAAAAAAAATTAAGACTTATCATTCTGTGGTCACTGTCACAGTGATGCCAGAACCGTCATGTCTTGTATAATTTCTGAATCATTAATCAATCCCAAATAAAAAGGTGCATTGCCTCTCATAGGTTTCTTGAGACACTGGATCAGGAAGCAGTCATGTACCAGTTTATATCCAGTTGACTGAAGTCTCCCATTAAAATATCATCCCTGTTGTCACATATTCTTCTTATCTCTTCACAGATACATGTTATTCTCCTCCTTATATTGACCAGGTGGTAAATAGCACTAATGTTAGTTGAGATTTTTGCTTGGTTTAGAGCTGTCCAACCAGAGTACTTCATTTTGTAACTTTCTAACTTCCCCCAGGATCAACTTCTTTGATCTCCCAGGTGCCAAAATGTGAGGATAAGACCAGCAGAGCATATGGTCAGGGTGGAGACCATTACCTAAAAAATAGTTCTGTACACATAAGAAATAAAACAAAGTGAGTTAGAGATACAGCTTAAACTATAGTTGTCATTACAAAAACATAGCTCCAAGCTAGACATTATTGGGATCCAAAGTATTCCTGGCAGTAAGATATTTAGAAAGGTAGGGATATTGAGAAAGGAAGAGGAGTGGCAATATTGATAAAAGACACAACTATAGCAGTACAAATAAAACATTTTCGTAAGGGTCATCAGGTAGTGGAAACACTATGGGTAGCAAAGAATACAAGAATCTTATAGCAATTATCTACAGACATCCTGAAAGTAGTATAATAAAAGCAAAATACTGCGGATGCTGGAAATTTGAAATAAAACAGAAAGTGCTGGAAATACTCAGCAGGTCAGGCAGTATCTGTGGATGAAAGGTCACAGTCCTGAAACATTATTTCCTTCTCTGCAGATGCTGCCTGACCTGCTGAATATTTCCAGTACTTTGTTTTTAATCCTTATAGTAATGATGTGTTGTAAATGTATTGAGAGATTTTGAGGGGATTTTGAACCTTCAAGAATGGTTGAGTTGGAGGTGGGTAGGGTGCTGAGGTTGTCACATCAGGTGGTGACAGACAGCTGCAGCCTCCTAGAAGAGAACTTGTTGGATCCAGTGCTACGTATTTCCAGTGGCTGTGCAAGTGACCACTGCCTACAATTTGTTTTGCCTCTGGATCTCTCCAGGACACTACTGGAGACATATCCAAGATCTCCCTGCACAAGGTAATCACTGATGGACTCTTTGCCAGGTCTGACAATTATGTAAATTTACCTTGCTCATGTTGGATTCTCACAGATACAGGGGGCCATCGACTGCATTGTGGCTCCCTGTACTTGTGGCAATCCAAGCATCGTCACAGCAACAAGGGGTTATTACAAATAGCAAGGGATATTTATCCTTCAACATACAGCTGGTGTGCCATCATAAGAAGGTGTTCATGCAGATCTACATCAGATTCCCTGGAAGCTGCTATAATACAAGCACACCGTGACAGTCTAACATTCCAGACAACACCAACAACAGCTTGCATTTATATAGCAACTTTCATCTAGCAAAAGGTCCCAAGACAGTTCACAAGATCATTATTCAAAGGACTGTGAAATGCTTTGGGATGTTTTACTATGTTAAAGATGCTATATAGATACAAGCTGTTGCTGTTGCTGTTGTTAAGTGCAGGAGGGAGATTCAATCATTTAAATTTCTGGCTGGAGAGATTGGGGTAGGCATTGTATTCACAATTATCATGTCGTGCTCTCTCAGTCACCAGGTGACACCATTTGGGTAGTATCTGGAAGTATCAGGTTACAGGTTTAGAATGTAGATGGGGCAGGAGCAACACAGTCTGAAGTTTGGTTAGGGAGGGACACACTGCCACATAGGGCCAAATGGACACAGAGAAGCTATGAAGTATTCACTTCTTGCATGTGCAGAGAAAAGCAAGAGCCATATAAAGTATTCAAGTTCCATGAATGGGGTTTTTGGAGCTTTTTTATTTGCGGACGATTTTGAGACAGATACAGAACAGGCATACATCAGTGTAGCTGGATATGCGCAACAAGTCTAAAAGTTGGACATTAACCAAGGTTTATTTTTGAATTATGTGGTGGAATTTATATTCCCCATATCACTGAGTGTCTAACCTCATCCATGTTACTCTGGGGAAAATGCCACGTTGACCTCTATGGTCTCTCCACAAAACAATGGTGGAAAAGTGACCCTGGCACAGTTTCTCAAGGGTTAAAAGCATGGCTCACAGACTCTTGGGAGAAGACCACTTGGGCCAGTTGCTGTGTAGTAAAAGATTACCCAGTTCATGCATAGTAGAAGCCAAAGAAGGGCACTGCAGCCAAATTGGGACAATTTGATTTGTCAATGATTTCACCAAAATTGGTCACATTGGCAATAATTGGTTCTCCAATCTTTGTGTAGAAGTATCACTGATTAAAAATAGAACTCTCCTTGTGATTTAACAAAAATAACAATGCTTTTTTTTTGCAATTGGTTATTCAGTACTTAATGCACTAGAATTAAATTTTAACTGGTGCTTGGTGTTGCAAGTCTTATTATTAAAGTAAGAATAATAAGGTAAAGTCTCAATCCATATCAATATCCAACTGTAACTCTCACATCGAAATCAAATCCAATGGCCACAATATCAAAAGAAAATGATGTACATATTGAACAAATAGTCAACAGATTTATAGGGACAAAACATCTAAGGGAATGATAAACAAGCACATAATGTAGTTGAAAAAGAGACAGGCAGTCATACTTATTTCCATTTGTCAAAATGTAAAATTAAAATAACTTCAGGTTGTGAAACAATAGATCATGAACATAAAATTATGAGTCTCAAATATTCATCTAAATCCAATGCACATCTTTCACACGTGAGTCATAGAATTGTCAGAAGTATTTTTTCATCTTATGCTGATTTTGGATCTGGAGCTGGGAATTTGAGCACCTGCTAATCTGCAAAATTCCTCATTTACATCAATTAATCTTTGTGCCCTTAAATGGACAGGCAACAAAAATAAATCTGCATATTAGCAGCTAAATAAAAGATTATGCATTGCACTCATTATAACACAACAATATCTACTGCTTTACTATTAGAAACTCCATGTGATCACTCAATGGTAAAAAGTAACAAAGCAATATAAAAGAATTACAAATTTGAAAGTATAAACAAAATATTAATACAAGGACAATCAAGGCAAATTTGAGAGAGTTCAGAAATAATATGTACATTTATGCTGCTAGCGTTTGTACACACCATCATTATTTTTAATTTCCAGTGGATATTTCCTGTTGCAAATTGAGGCTCCCTGAAAGAAAATGCAAAATATAAAAACCAAGTGTTTGCTTGGCCCACCTTTGGATAGATTGGAACAGACACTAATATCTGAACCTGATGATAAGGGGATGTTATTGTTCTGTCTCTGGGTTATTCTATTATACAAGTATATAAAAGAAAGCATGATTCAATTTCATAAGAAGTAGGATGCTTGGATTTCTTGTTGAAACAACAAATGCCACTGAACCCTGTTCAGGATGCTGACGGAGAGGCTAGGGTGGGTGAGGAGTGGGGTCGGGGGGCTTTCCTTGTTGGCAAAGTCATTCAACAGCAAAATCAGGAACAACTTACACACAAAGGGTAGTAAAATCTGGAACTCTCTGCTCCAAAAGGCTTTGGATGCTGGACCAATTGGAGTTTTTAAGATTTAGATCAATAGATTTTTTTAGATAAGGGAATCAAGGGATACGGAGAAAAGGTGGGTAAATGGGATTGAGGTGCATGTCATGATCTAATTGAATGAGTAGTAGCATTGATTTAATTGGGCCATAATTTGCTGTAGGAGTGAATCTAATGACATCTGCTGTTCGATAGACTTACCCTCGCATGCTTAGGTTTTTTAAAGTTTTGGCTGCGTTGCTGACAATGCACCACTAGGTGGCGCAGTACTGGCACATGCACAAATGCAGCCTCATTTATCACATTCTAGTCATAGAAGTGTCAGAAGTATTTTTCATGTTATGCTGACTTTGGACCTGGAGCTGGGAATTGGAGCACCTGCTAATCTGCAAAATTCCTCATTTACAACAATTAACCTTGGTGCCTTAAATGGACGGGCGATGTCTCTATGCTGCTCAATTTGACACAAATAATTGAACCCAAACCCCCTCACCCTTCAATGGCCGCAACTGCCATCTCCACCCACTCCCTACAGTACCCTGCTGCTCTCACAATTGCCGCTTCTGTTCCCCACTCTCTCCTGCGCTCGTCGCTTCTCTTCCCCGCTGTCTCTCACACACACCTTCTCGCAACTCCATCCCATCATTTCAGACTGCTCACCACTCCATCCAACTGTTCCTCCCGCCCGTCTGCTCGGCGCTCCATCTCGCTGTTCTCTCCCGCGTCCATCTGTTTGCGGTTCCCTCCCCACCTCGTCGCCCGCAGAAGTGGTAGGAGTGGGGAGCATGTTGATAGTGAGCAAGCGGGCTGCCAGTGGCAAGGCGGGAAGTGAGGGGCGGGATGGAGCAGCGAGCAGGCAGGTGCGGGGAAGAGAAGCGGCGAAGAGGGAATGGAGGAGGCAATAGTGGTCATTGAGGACTAAGGCAACACTTGGACGTCATTCGTGATGACAATGACACGTGCGTGCACAGACCCATACTGGCAAGCTGGAAAATGTTCAGTCACACTGGTGACGTTGGCAATAGCTCTGCCTATGCTCTGTGTTGTCAGGAGACACTTGGTTAAGTTTTTGCGCAGCAAGTTGCTGAAAGTGAGACCTAAATGAACAGGGCAAACAACTGGGTATTTCCTTAACCACATTGAAGGATTGCAAAATTAAGAATGGAAGGAGTGAGAAAAAAGTGTAAATTAGAGTGGGTAAATGCAATGTGAAATTAGGTAATGAAAGTGAGATAAACGGAGAGAAAGAAAGATTGGGTTAATAGGGAAGGAGAGAAAATATGACAAAGGAAAAAAAAATCAAAGAAATTAAAATTTTACATTTTTAAAATATTCAACAACAATTAAAACCTGAAGGAATGAGACTCCACAGTTGTAACAGTTATTTTTCAATGCCAGAGAGCTTGTTTGGCAGTAATAAGCATTTTGCACATCATTAGAAGGATACTTAGCTTGAAATGGACAAGACTTAACTTCCTGTAACATGTTTAGTTTGTACCTCCCATGCAAACGCAGCAACTTTCACGGTGAGCCAGACAGTGAGATGTCATTTCCTTGAAGCTAACGATGGAGAGACACATCTTCAACAGCAACTTTTGGATTTCCACGTTTAACCACACATCTGGTGTCACCTGAAGTTGCTGTAGTATTTTGCATAAATAACAGCAAGTGCCATTAGCCTCTATGTTATGTTGACCACTAACCAATCTTGTCATAGCCATACCAATAATATATTTTTTAAGGAAATGTTGTGACAGTTGTATCTTAATTACTTAAGATATTTTTTCATAAAATCTAAATTTAAGTTTTTAAACTATTATTTCCATCTTTTGAGTTTAGCAAAATCCTTAATAATCAAACCTTTCCCATTTCTAGGGCAGCAATGAAGAACCAGCTAGTTACCTCATTACTGCCAGTTAACTCTGCCCAGGTTTGATATTGAATCTGGGCCCACTTTGGTCTGATCTCAGCCGTATCTTATTGAAACATATAAGATCCTGAGGGGACTTGACAGGGTGGATGCTGAGAGGATGTTTCCCCTCGTGGGGGAGTCTAGAACTGGGGGACACAGTTTAAAAATTAGGGGTCTCCCATTTAAGACAGAGATGAGGAGAAATTTTTTCTCTGAGAAGTTCATTTGTCTGTGGAATTCTCTTCCCCAGACAGCAGTGGAGGCTGGGTCATGGAATATATTCAAGGTTGAGTTTGATTGATTTTTGATTGACAAGGGAGTCAAGGGTTATGGGGGGAGGTGCAGATAAGAAAGTGGAGTTGAGGCCAGAATCAGATCAAATCTTATCAAATGGCAGAGCAGGCTAGAAGGGCTGAATGGCCTACTGCTGCTCCTAATTCTTGTGTATCCCACCAAGCTATTCATTTTCCAACAGCCACCAGGAAAACCCATTGTTCTCAATTTTAAGATCCCCTCATGGAAGACCTGACCTCTAAAGTCAGCCACAGCCTCCCTTTTTGATAGGCTGATCTAATATTCCTCATAGTTCCAGTGTTTGAAAAAGAAAATACATAAAATGGGCCTGATGGAATTGTAATTAGCTATTATTCAGGCATAATGATACCTTGGATAGTAGCACCAGACCTGGCCATCACCATGTACCTATCCTGAACATCAATCTTGGTTTTTAGATGGTAGGGAAATATAGGGACAGGTGGGGATGTGGTAGTAATATGGGATTAGTGTAGGATTAGTATAAATGGGTGGTTGATGGTCGACACAGACTCGGTCGGCCGAAGGGTCTGTTTCAGTGCTGTATCTCTAAACTAAACTAATGAAATTTGCTCTAATTGATTTTTAATGTAAAAGTACAGCTATGGCCAGTCAAAGATTAACTAGTTTTGTGCTTTTAGTCTATGACATTCCCACTACTAAATTAACTTCATAATAAGTCTTCCACCCCACTCAGCAGACCCTTTTACCCATCCCGAATATTCTCCCTCCACCTGGACCCCTCCCTCGGGCCTCTTACCCTAGCTCCATCTTTTTATTGAGAACTGTCGGCGTAACATTAGCCATCTCAATTTCTCCACTCCCCTCACTCACTCTAACTTGTCTCCCTCTGAACTTGCTGCACTCCATTCTCTCAGGTCTAACCCCAACATTGTGATCAAACCTGCTGTTCATTGGGGTACCAACCTCTACCTAGCAGAGGCCGAACACCAGCTCTTTGACACTTCCTCCTACCTCTCCCTAGACCATGACACCACCACCAAACATCAAGCCATTTTTTCCAGGACTGTCACTGACCTAGTCTCCTCTGGAGACCTTCCCTCCACGGCCTCCAACCAATTCCTTACAAACCACTTCTATCTCCTTGACAATATCCACAAACATGACTGACCTGGTAGACCCATTGTTTCAGCCTGTTTCTGCCTCACTGAACTGATTTCTTCTTACCTTGACTCTATTTTTTCTCCCTTGTCCAGTCTCTTCCCACCTTATTCCGTGCTGCTTCTGATGCTCTCCGTCACTGTAACAGTTTCCAGTTTCCTGGCCCTAACCATCTCCGGTTCACCATGGACGTCAAAACTCTCTACACCTCCAACCCCCACCAGGATGATCTGAGGGCTCTCCGCTTCTTTCTTGAACATTCCGTATCCACCACCACCCTCCTCTGTCTGGGTGAAATTGTTCTCACATTGTACAACTTCTCCTTTAACTGCACTCACTTCCTCCAAATAAAAGGTGTTGCTATGGGTACCTACAAGGATCCTAACTATGACTTCCTTTTTGTAGGTTATGTGGAAAATTCCTTGTTCCAGTCCTACTCAGGCCCCCTTCTTCACTTCTCCTTCCGATACATTGGTGACTGTATTGGTGCTGCTTCCTTCTCTTGCCCTGAACTGGAGAATTTCATTGACTTTGTTTCCAATTTCCATCCTTCTCTCACCGTCACATGGTCCACCTTTGACACTTCCTTTCCCTTCCTCGACTTCTCTGTCTCCATTTCTGGGGATAGGCTATTTACCAATATTCACTATAAGCCCAATGACTCCCACAGCTATCTTTTCTCCACTTCCTCATATCTCGCTTCCTGTAAGGACTCTATTCCATTCTCCCAGTTCCTCCATCTCTATCGCATCTATTTAGACAATGCAACCTTCCATACTAGCGCTTCCAATATATCTTCCTTTTTCCTCAACTGAGGACTGCCCCCACCATGGTTGACAGAGCCCTTGACCGTATCTCTTCTATTTCACACACTTCTGCTTTCATCCCTTCCCTTCCAGAACCATGATAGGGTTCCCCTTGTCCTCATCTTCCACCCCACCCACCTCCATAGCCAAAGCATCATCCTCTGCCATTTCCGCCACCTCCAGCGTGATGCCAGCACCAAACACATTTTCCCCTCCCCTCTCCTTTCAGTATTCCAAAGGGAGCGTTCCCTCCGCGACACCCTGGTCTCCTCCTCAGTTACTCCCAATACTTTCCACTTTCCTGCGGCACCTTTCCATGCAGGCGTAGGAGATGCAATACCTGTCCATTTACTTCGTCTCCTCTCACCAAAGTCCCCAAATACTTTTAAAATTCAGCATACTGTATTTGCTGCTCACAATGCAGTCACCTCTACATTGGGGAGACTAAACGCAGACTGGGTGACTGCTTTGTGGAACACCTCCACTGCTGCCTAATCCAGTGTTCCAATTAAGTCCAACACAAGCTCGAGGAACACCATCTCATCTTTCAACTGGGCACTTTATATACTTCCAGACTCGAACATTGAGTTGAACAATTTTAGATCATAACTGTTGTCCCCATTTTAGTTAGTGTTTTTTTTCTGGGTTTCCCCCCCGCTGTTTTATCATTTCTTTACTTTGCATTCAGATGGCAGCTATCCTGCCATTTACACTTCCTCCTGACACATCTTTTGTTTCTTTACTTGTCCCATTACCACTCCCTTTGGCTTTGCACCATGAAATCATTTGCCATTTAATCTCTCCAGCCTTCTACCCTGTAACAGACCTTCCTTGTTGTCCTTTTCCCCACCGTTTCCCCCCCCACCCCCTTTCACTTGCTCAAAACCTATTACATTTCTAACTTTACTCAGTTCTGATGACAGGTCATCGACCTGAAACGTTAACTGTTTCTCTTTCCACAGATGCTGCCAGGCCTGTTGAGTATTTCCAGCATTTTCGGTTTTTATTATATAAGAAGATCTTTGAGCTTTCTCGAGCTGTGCTTTGGTTTCTGGGGTTTGTCCAAATGCAAGAACTGTGCAAGACTAATGATGACCTTTAAGATATGGTGGTTTTACCACTCAAAAAACACCCAGAAAATCAACTATTGAGAACTATTTGCTGGAACTGATTTGATCTTAACGGGAGAAAGTTTGGAGCTTGAAAAGGTTTAACTAACCCCTTGCAGATGCTTTGTATGAACTTATTTAATCTACAAGTGATATTTGCCTCATAATTTCACTGTTGTAAATAAATTGGAACACTTGTTTTGCTTTGTGCAAAGCTGTTTTGACATGTGATATTTTCCATCTTTCAAAAGACGAAAGGCAAAGCAGGAATCCTCCATAAATACAGTGAACAACCCACTGCAAATAGACTAGGTGTGTGTTTAATTATAGTGGTTAGAAAACAAATCACCGATTTCTTTGTACAAAAACTGTCATCTGGTCATTTGAGCCAGAACTATTAACTATTAAGTTTTTAAGTTCTGACTATGTAGTGTTTTTAAACCTGTTATCAGAATTTAATAATGTGACTTAGAGCTCTGCGTAATTAGGAATTCAGTACTGGGCCACTGCTGGAAGAAAATATCCTCAACATGATAACCTCTTCACGTTTTCTTTTAATCAGCTGACAAATGTTCTCATCATGTCTTTAATTGACAAATATTCATACAATAAAAACAGTTCCTCTACAAATAGTACAATGAAGTAACAGATCACTAGATAATGTCTTTGCATTTTTAAGTGGTTTATGCTAATTTGAACTATAGCACTTACCAGTTTTACTGTGCAGAGCACTGCAGAGGTACACAATGGATGAGACCAGAACTGCCAACACCACAGGGATCAGGATCATCAAATGGGTTCTGTTACCTAAAATAGATTTATTGTATTTTATGAAACAGGAGATCATGCTTGTGGCAGCTCTCAGGGAACTACCCACTGAGTCCATTCCCTTGGCCTTTCCTCATACCCTTTTAAATGTTTGCTTTTCCAAATTTCAACCACTTCTCGTTCATAAGCCATTCTGGATTCCACTCTCACCACTGATTCTGGTGAGGCATTCCATATCCTTTACACTCACCTCCTAAATTTCCTAACTTCTCCTTTTACTTTTTTGGTGATAAGCTTATGGCCTATTTGATGGTAATAGTTATTCCTGATTTAATATCAGGGCAGCTGCAATCGGCCTCGTTACCTGCTTTCTTTCCTGCCCTGCTCTTTCTGTTGCTGTCCCACCCAAAATTTGGTGAGATATTTTTGGAAAATCCAAGCTGTATTGCCTGAGTCAGAAATTCTCCAAATCTCATTGATGAGCTTAAGTGTAAAGAATTGCCTCAACTGTTTGTGGGTATTTTTGAGCATGTGATCATTTACTGAATTCGTGCAAAATGGAGAGGATTGGCTTCATATTGCAAAAAAACAGCAATGGGCCCAGATTTTGCAGACAGTGGTGAAATGATGCCGCTCGCTGCTGACGTCAAAGAAAGCTCGCCACAAAGATCTAGTGAGCTCTACGGCGTGTTCATTTCAACTTTACCAATGTTAATTTCATTCTGGTGTCCTCTATTGTGGATTTCTGGCATCCAGAAACTGTGATGCCATCAAGCAAGCTAAGCGCCTATCACACTGAAGTAACAAGCAAATTTTATCATTTATTATTTTAAATAATTTTAGAGAGCGCAAAATAAAGATTGGGACATTCACATGGGGTTATGATAGAAGCTGAAATATCATAAGCAAACTTTAAACAAAAGTTTTAAAAATCTATGGAATTTCTATCATGGAATGGAAAAATTTGACATTCCACAAATATAAAACTAGTTTTTCAGGGCCAGACAGGTTGATTAGTGGTAATTATGACAATATGCTGTTAAAAACCCAGCTACAACTGTTACAACCGAGGTGGGAGGAGTGTACTGTTTATTCTAGTCCCACTTCTCCACAGGACACAACAAATATTTTAATTTTCCCACCTACCAATACAGTCAATCATATACTCTATTTTTCCCCAGAATAAAACATGCCAACCAGGTTTCTTTAATAAACAACAAAATTATCAGTTTATTATAAACCAAGTCTTAAATAATGAAGTAAAACATACACACAAATTAAAATATTAAAGTCCCTTATTTATCCTAACCCCTCACACACACCGGTTAGCCAGGAAAATAAAAGGGATTTTTGCTTATAGCTATTACAAAGAAAACAGAAGGAAAGAAACCACTTAGGCTGAAACGGTATGGAAAGATGTCCTTTGTTTTGGTTAGGCATCCCAAAAGCGTATAGGCGACCGTCACTCGGATCTTCCTAGAACAGTTCTTTCCAGGTGATGTTGAAGATCGGTTTGGGTAGGCTTTCCAAGAGATGCAGCTACAGAGGCTCCAAATAGATCTTACAGCAGAAATGCAGCAACAAGGTTTCAGTTTCCTCACATTTGATATGCAAGGTTCTTTCAAACATGCAGGGTTTCTTCAAATAGTGGGGAGGCAATGGCGTAGTGGCATTGTCACTGGACTAGTAACACAGAGACCCAGGTTATTGCTCTGGGGACATGGGTTCGAATCCCACCACAGTAGAAGGTGGAATTTGAATTCAATTAATAAATCTGGAATTTAAAAAAAAAGCTAGTCTAATGATGGCTATGAAACCATTGTTGATTGTTGTAAAAACCCATCTGGTTCACTAATGTCCTTTAGGGAAGGAAATCTGCTGTCCTTACTTGTGACTCCAGACCCACAGCAATGTGGTTGACTCTTACATGCCCTCTGAAATGGCCTAGCAAGCCACTCAGTTGTATCTAACTGCTAGCACTGTGTACCTACCCCACAAGGACTGCAGCAGTTCAAGAAGGCAGCTCACCACTACCTTCTGAAGGGCAATTAGGGATGGGCAATAAATGCTGGCCTGTCCAGCAACGCCCACATCCCATGAATGAATAAAAAAAATACAGGAGGAAATAGGAAACTGCCACAATGTTTGCAGGGTTTGTTTTCAAGAGATAGAGAGGTGAGCTGTTCTTATTCTGGCAGGCAAAAAACAACTGTCTGTTGTAACAGTTCAAACTAAACTAAAACCTTCCAGAAGTCAAGCCTCCTGATATTTATAAATCTTGGCCTGTTGCTTCTTTGTAAACCTCTCCCCAAGTCAAAACAACCCCTGCTGGGTGATTAGCCACAGACAGGTGCCTTCCAGTAAGACTTGTTTACTAACCAAATCCAGGAACCTTCTGGTGACTTTTTTTTAAAAAACCCACACTGTTCAGCAATTTCTTCAAGATTCCAGATGCATCAGTGTTCATAATTCAACTATAAATACCTAAAAACATATTTTACAAATAAATAGAAGCAATCTCATAACACACCTCATTCAACAAGAATTAACGCTTAGCATACAGAACAAATAACGTGTAAAAAGTGGATATACATGTCAATTCTTGAGTTATAATTGATTTCCTTCTGTGAGGACTTCCTTCTACAATGCACTCTGTGGAGGAGCAGCAAATCACTGACAGCAACGTCTGGATTTCCACATTTAGTTGCACTTGTGCGGACACAAGAAGTTGCTGTCAATTTCGCAGACTAGTAACAGCGAACACTGACAGTTTTGTCATCTTTACAACCACAAAATCCAGGACATAATTTTTGCTCCTAGTGACTGGAAATTTGTTTGAGAATCTGACCAGTAAAATCAGTCAATGTTATGCTAACTTCTCATGAAAGGAGGAATAAAGTTGTGAAGAAAGTCTGAATATTGGTTTAAAAAATAGATCCAAAGATTGCTGGATGGCATGACAAGGAAAACTAGCTATAAAACACACAGGCTATGTGAAGTCGCAAGAGGAGGAATCACAGCTAAGGTTCAGTCACACCAACAGCTTATCACACTGAAACGTTATAAATCTACAGCTCAAAAAGGAGAATCCTCTGTTTCTAGACATTGCAATATATCTTACACAGGCTGGTCAATTTTCCTTTCGTAGACCTGACACTCCATCTCTCAGCAAGATGAACATTCCCTGTAACCTCCACCACCGTCCCTCTTCCCATTACTCACAGAGGTTGGCAGATTTAGCAGCTGTATTAGCCACGGACATAGAGGAATGTATGTGTCAGAACATCATCACTGCACATTCTTAGCTGAATTCCGGTGAAGGAAAACTACAATTAAAGAGTTGTAGTATAGGTTTTAAAAAATTTCTCACCATTGGGATTGGTCCCTTTATGTAGATCGATAGTCACTCGGTTGCTTGTTATATTACTGACTGGGTTTTCTGCTATGCATCTGTACGCATGTTGCTGCTCTTCAGTAACACAGTCTATCACAAGCAATGCCACATCATATGTCTCATTGAGAACTCCAGACAAAGACACTTTTTCCCAGTGAATGATGACATTTGTTCCTTTGGAGACCGAGCAGCTCAAAGTGATATTTGGTGCACTCACACAGTTACCAAGAATTTCTATCACAGGCTGAGAAACTGGCTCTGAAATACAAAGATGATAATTAACCTACACAACATATTCATTTCACGTTAGAGTAATTCATTTAATATGATGCCTTTTGAGACATTTCTGAGACATGATAAACCAATACACGCATGCAAGTCTTTCCCTTTTAGAACATAGAACATAGAACAGTACAGCACAGTACAGGCCCTTCGGCCCACGATGTTGTGCCGAACCTTTAACCTACTCCAGGATCAAACTACCTACATACCCTTCATACTACTATCATCCATGTACCTATCCAAGAGTCACTTAAATGTCCCTAATGTATCTGCTTCTACTATCACCCCTGGCAGTGCATTCCACGCACCCACCACTCTCTGTGTAAAGAACCTACCTCTGACATCTCCCCAAAACCTTCCTCCAATCACCTTAAAATTATGCCCCCTGGTGATAGCCCTTTCCACCCTGGGAAAAAGTCTCCGGCTATCCACTCTATCGATGTGTTTTAAACGAATAATGTTCCAACATAATAGAGATCCTGATATTAACTAATGCATTGTTTTTATACTTCACAAACAGATCCAGATTATGTATTATGTAGGAGACAATGGATATTTTTGATAGCATACCACCGGGATTATCACATGCACCGGGAATTTTCTTGGGCTTCTCTCACTCTGCAGCTATGCCTTTCGCTGATGTTTGGTAGAAATTCTGTTTACATGTGTAATCAGAGGGTTTCACCGAAGTTTTGATAAAGTTATGGTAGCTGAATAGGAGAACGGCAGAGGGAATTCCCCTATACTGGCCCGGATTTTGTAGTCAGCGGTAAAGCAGTGGCACATCATGGACAAATTCCTTTGGTTTTCAACAGGAACTGCGAATCCATGGTGGGCATTAGAACTTGGAATACATAAAAGTATCAGAGAAGAGAGCAACGGTGTCTTCATAAAGTAAATTCAGACCCCCATCTCGCACTATTAGCACACGAATCTCCCCCTCTCTTTCTCTCCTAGTCTGGAACTACATTTTTTTAAATTTCCAAAATATACTTTATTCATAAAGATCTGTAAAAATACATTACAAACAGTTCCAAAAAGCACCAAGTCAAACAATACAAAGAGTGCAAAGGAGATCAGTTTCCTTCAATACCTCACAACCCTTCCATTTCATTTTACATGCCATGTACATTTTACAGCAAGCAAATATTTTCTGGATACAGTTTGAGGGGTTTCCTATGGATCCAGCCCCTCAGTTCACCTTGGTGGGGAGACCTTACACAGTGGTCTTTCCCCATTGAGCCTTTACCGCGGCTGCCCCAAGCTTTAATGTGTCCCTCAGCACGTAGTCCTGGAGCTTGAAATGTGCCAGTCTGCAACATTCAGTCATGGATAACTCTTTGTGCTGGAAGACCAGCAAGTTTCGGGCAGACCAAAGAGCGTCTTTCACCAAATTGATAGTCCTCCAGCAGCAGTTGATGTTTATCTCGGTGTGTGTCCCTGGGAACAGCCCGTAGAGCACAGACTCCTGTGTTACAGAGCTGCTTGGGATGAACCTCGACAAAAACCACTGCATCTCTTTCCACACCTGTTTTGCAAAGACACATTCCAGAAGGAGATGGGCAACCATCTCTTCCCCACCACAGCCACCTCAAGGGCATTGTGCGGAGGGTGTGAGACTCCGAGCATGCACCACCAGCCAAGCTACATCTTGGTGCTTGTTTGAGATTTCTGGTGATGAGGCATTCTGCCAAATGACTTTGGCAGTCTGCTTGGGGAACCATCCGACAGGATCCACCATCTCCTTTTCCTGTAGGGCCTTGAGGACATTCCGTGCAGACCACTGCCTGATGGATCGGTGGTCAAAGGTGTTTTTCTGCAGAAACTTTTCCACGAAGGATAGGTGGCATAGCACAGTACAACTGGATGGAGCGTTCCGCGGCAATGTAACCAGGCCCATCCTTCGCAACACCGGGGACAGATAGAACCTCAACATGTAGTGACACTTGGAGTTTGCGTACTGGAGATCTACACACAGCTTGATGCAGCCGCACACGAAGGTGGTCATCAGGATGAGGGCAACGTTGGGTATATTTTTTCCGCCCTTATCCAGAGGTTTGAACATCGTGTCCCTCCGGACCTGGTCCATTTTGGATCCCCAGATGAAGCAGAAAATGCCTTGGGTGACCGCCACAGCGCAGGAGTGGGGTATGGGCCAGACCTGCGCCACGTACAGCAACAACGTGAGCGCCTCGCACCTGATGACCACCTGCTTCTTATCCACAATGGAGAGAGATCGCTGCCCCACATGCTCAACTTGACTACAATGAAGCTGTCTGCAGTGATTCAGGAGAAGCTATTTACCACTCCACCCACCCACCACCCCCCCCCCACCCCCCACCACACACACACACACTTCAAGCATGTGTAGAGAAAGGATGTGCAAAAACTAGGATTCATAAATCTTGTCACACCACTAACACAAAGTGCTTTCAGAAAAGAAGGCAGTGGAAAACACAAGTGCTTTGTTTATTTTTGTTTCAAAATTGTTAAGTCCACATTAAGTAGTCGCCTCTGCTTGTCATCCTGTCCGCTGGCAGCCTTGCATATAATTTAATAGATTTAACAAATGCTTATTGTTGAGTGTATTCTGCTTCAAACACTCATTTGAACTACTCCTAAAATCATATTACGTCTTTCTTTTTTTCTTTCTTCTTTCTTTTGGGCCTCCTTATCTCGAGAGACAATGGATACGCGCCTGGAGGTGGTCAGTGGTTTGTGAAGCAGCGCCTGGAGTGGCTATAAAGGCCAATTCTGGAGTGACAGGCTCTTCCACAGGTGCTGCAGAGAAATTTGTTTGTTGGGGCTGTTGCACAGTTGGCTCTCCCCTTGCGCCTCTGTCTTTTTTCCTGCCAACTACTAAGTCTCTTCGACTCGCCACAATTTAGCCCTGTCTTTATGGCTGCCCGCCAGCTCTGGCGAATGCTGGCAACTGGCTCCCACGACTTGTGATCAATGTCACATCATATTACGTAAACTATTCCTAAAATCATATTACATAAACTAGCAATATCATGCCATCAAGTAAAGATACAAAGATCTTCCGTCAAAGAACACAATTTCAATCCATAATTCTTTGGCTTTTTTTTGTCTCGTTCAGGATTCATGTACTTAATCTGTTTCTCAGAAAGCCACATTTTGCTAAATGATGCAGAAGTCAACACACAGTCGGCTATAAAGAATCCCAAGGCAATCAATGTCAAACAGGACAGAAAATGTCTCTGAAGTTAATTTGTATGGAGGCTGCTGAACTATCAAGTCATTCAATGCCAATATGCTTGATTAACATTTTAACATGAACATTCTCAGCTGCCTAAAGATAATTTTGCATTCACTCCGTTGGAAAGTATAAACTTCATTTTCTTGCCTGCATCGCTCTCTGAGCAAACCAACCATGCTGTTTCAGGCTCTGCTCTAGGTAGCACAAATTTTTCAAGAGGATATTCCAGGTCCTCATACTGACAACTTGAGGAGAAATGCTTGTTTTAATCTTTTTAGAACTCGCTCCTCAGTACCAGTGGTGCTCTCTGGATGATTTGTTTCAATGCTAGATAGAGTCATAGAGTTGTACAGCACAGAAACAGGCCCTTTGACGCATCGTGTCTGTACCGGCCATCAAGCACCTAACTATTCTAATCCCATTTTCCAGCACTTGGCCCGTAGCCATGTATGCTATGGCGTTTCAAGTGCTCATCTAAATACTTCTTAAATGTTGTGAGGGTTCCTGCCTCTACCACCTCTTCAGGCTGTGCATTCCAAATTCGAACCACCCTCTGGGTGAAATTTATTTCCTCAAATCTCCTCTAAACCTCTTGCACCTAACCTTAAATCTATGCCCCCTGGTTATTGACCCCTCCGCTAAGGGAAAAAGTTTCTACCTATCTAACCTATCTGTGCCCCTCATAATTTTGTATACCACCATCATATCTCCCCTCAGCCTTCTCTGCTCTAAGGAAAACAACCCTAGCTAAGGAAAACAACCCTAGATGATTTTCTTCAGTTTATATCGGCTCCCTGGATGAATGTTTCTCTACACGTGCGCAAAAAATGACTAACTGCACCACATCTCTGGAACCTCAATGTGGGTAAAAATGCTTTCCACTGAATTTGTTCTTTGATCTTATTTCTAAGATTTTACAAAGTAAAAATGAAATAAAATCTTTTAAAATCCATCTTGCATCACGTTTGCAACACAGAACCTCAAGATTTTAACTAGTGATATTTTTCTTGCAAATTGCAGTGAAAATTTATAATTAAGTTAATATACGAAAAAGAGATCCAACACGACCATCAAATTCATCAACATTGCTTCTGTCAATGCCTTCCTAATGGTGGATGCGCTCCGGAGCAGGCTCTGTGCCTGCTATTATTGTTACTGTCCCTTTTATTCCATGAGCTATAACTTTGCTCAAAAGTATGTTGTACGGCAATTTATCTAATGCTTGTTGGAAGTCCATGTACACCACATCAACAGCATTGCCCTCATCAACTCTCTCTGTTACCTCTTCAAAAAACTCTAGCAAGGTAGTTAAACATCATTTGCCCTTCATTAATCCATGCTGGCTTTCCCTAATTAACCCGTATTTGCCCAAATTGCTATTAATTTTGTCCGAGATTATTGTTTCTAGAAATGCCCACCACTGAGATTAAACTGACTGGCTTGTAGTTACTGGCCTAATTTTTACATCTATTTTTGAGCAAGGGTGTAACATTTGCAATTCTCCAGTCCTCTAGCACAACCCTGAGTCTAAAGAAGACTGTAAGATTATGGCCAGTGCCTCAACAATTTTCACTCTCACTTCCTTCAGTACTCTTGGATGCATCTCATCCAATCCTGGTGCCTTATCAACTTCAAGTACAGATAGCCTATTCAAAACCTCTTCCTTATCAATTTTAAACCCTTCTAGTGTCTGAATTACCTCCTCATTCACCATGACCTGCACAGCATCTTCTTCCTTGGTAAAGACAGGTGCAAAGTATTCATTTGATACTTCAGCCATGCCCCTGCCTCCACATGTAAACCCACATTTTGGTCCCTAATCGGCCCCACTCCTCCCTTCACCATCCTTTTACTATTAATATGCCGATAGAAGACTTCTGGATTCTCTTTTACAGTCTCTTTTTATACTCTCTCTTTGCTTCTCTTATTTGGAGGCATGACTGTAAAAGTGCATGATTTAAAGGCATGATGGCAACTGTCTTGCAAATCAATGGAAGGCAGCAGTTAGCAAAGGAGAGGCAGAGGTCAGGCAAACGTAGCAGGGCTGGAAAAGTTTAATCACTTTCTTTGTTCTGGCAAAGTGAGTGCAACACGACACTCAGATGACAGGCCTCCAGCTCTGCAGCCACCAGCAGATACACCAGCTGAGCAGCCTGAGGGCGCATGCTACTCCTGAACCTGGGAAAATGTGTGCCCAAGGTGATCACTGATCTGTCAGCAAGGCTGAAAGCCCTAACGCTGTTGAGAGCTCTCAACACTGATACATGCAACTTTTTATTTGAAGGAGCCGTTGATATTGGCTGAGAGAGGCCAGCAATGTGTTGTTACTCTCTCATTTGTCCTTGCAAGAGAAAAGGGTGCACAATGCAAGGGAGAGGGCATGCAAAGGAGGAGGAGGAGTATGACAGCTTGCCATAACTGCTATGGAGGAGCCAGTACTGGACATCGCGAGGGTGGCGAAAGATGAAGAAGTGGCAATGGAGAGATAGAAATAGCTGGAGGAAAGGGTGAAAAGATATTGAATTCTGTAGATGAAGGGAATGGACTGCACTCCTCACCATGTAACTACATGCCAAAACTACAGCTGCATTGGGAAGCCTCAGCTCTGCAGAGGCATCCGTTGTCAATGCCGAATTCTCATGATCTCCTTCTTATGTCTCCCACAGGCCAGTTGTGGAGGGGGAGCATGCCAGTGCTGCTGCAGAAAAACCAGAAGCCTCAGACAAAACAGAACCAACAGACCCACTATCATCACATCATTCAAGTGCACCCTCCACCAGTGCATATACACTCACATCAGTGGGTCCCAGCATGATTAGAAAGGATGGCACTGGATGAAAAGCACGTAATGAGTGAACAGGAGGAGGTGACGTATCCTGTGGGCTGTCCCCATCAAAGGATGGAGGACAGACACAGCCTCACTCAGCTGGGTGCAGATGCAGGGCCTCAGGATTCACAAGCAAGGGGCTCTACTTTGACCAGCAGCATGAGATATGTGCCCACCTGTTGGAGTTCCCTGAGGCAGTGTGGAGTCATGGGCTGAGAATGGAGGAGTCCATTCAGCCCATGTGCTCCACCATGGCACAGGGTTTGAGTGCATGAGCTCCTCCATTGAGAGAGTGGCCGACTTCATGGAGAGTCATATGTGGCAGCACTTAGAGTGGATGCAGAAACAGGGCAGTAACATGCACAGAATGCATGCAATACTCTGTACCATTGTCCAGTCAGTGATGCTGATGACACAATGGTGCATGGAGTGAATGTCAGTTGCACCCAGCTGGTGATTCCTTCCAGCGATCCAGAGTGCCATCAAAGGGCTGAAGCAGTCACTGAAGAGGATGAGGGTGCCGCCCCTAAAGGCCTCCTTGACCTCTCTGGCATCGATGCAGCAGGGCCCTGTGACTCAGGCTGCCCCTGCATTGACGCGAGTGCAGCATCCTCTGCACTGACACCTCCACAATGAGAATAACTACCATATGCATTTCAGCCACAAGCTGACACACATGAGCAGACTGCCTCCCACCTCATCCAGGCCACAAGGGGAAGTGGCTGAGAATGAAGGCCTGTGAGTTGGTCATTGCAATGAGTGGGCTGAATTTTATCAGCCGTCGAAGGACAGGTAGGGTGGCAGCAGACCCACAAAATAGCTAGGGAAGGCCAGGGTGGAGCGCCCATCATCTTCCCAATTCCATTCAATTTTGTCTGGGGTGGGGAAGGCTGAGGACGGCCTTCCCAACCAGAGGCCAATTGCAGCCCGCGTCTTTCCCCCACCACTGGTATTTTATCAGCGGCTGATGGGAGCACCACCGTGTGGGGAGACTGCCTAGTAAAACCAGATGGCTGCCCTGTGGGCCGGGAGTTGGGAGGGGCCCTCCTCCTTGGGCAATCTGTGGCCCACAGAGGCCCCGGCGGCTAAGGCTGCTCCTATACTAACATCCACCCACCCTGCCCTCAACAACCCACGCATCCCGCAACTCTCTCTGTGGTCTGCCAGACTGTCCCCATGAGCCCATCCCCATTTACCTCTTCCCGAGGCTCCTGTCCTGGGCCTCCTGAAGTACCAGCAGTGGCCACCACTCTCAGTGGTACTGCTGAGCTGCTGGCCCTCTGATTGGTCAGCAGCTCTTGGAGGCACGATCCCCGTCCTTAAAGGGACAGGGACCCCGGCGCAGTTAATTGCCTGGACGTCGTGAAATACGGCTGCAGGTTCCTCAGAACAGCCGAAGCGGGGTTCCACTTGCCTTTCTGGCCTACCTTTGGACCCCTGTCATCTTCATAAAATACAGCCCAGTGGTTCACTTGGGTTAATTTCTTTTGTTGTTGTGTACATTGTAATCTATTAATAACATTGAGATGTTGAGTCACGATCCCAGACGTGTGAACTTTCATTCCTTAATGGCGAGACTGGAAAAGAGGGAAAAGGTGGTGAAGGGAAGCTATGGTATTTGAACTGAGACACTGAGACTACAGGAGAGATGTGCACTGTGCATTGTCGGTAAGAATGGAAGTACCCAAAGTTGTGTGTTTAATGGATGTGTTCTCACAGGCAGAGTAAAGGAGTGCCACAGCATGTAGTCCTGCTGGTTGAGAAGGGCTCATGTGAAATGTGCCTGGATTAGATGTGCCCTGATATTCATGCCATACTGTTGAGAGCTTTGACTCCTTTTCCGGCCCTCGCCTCCTCTCTACACAGCAGAGACACCATTCTGTTCTGCATCTTCCTCCTCCTCCTCCTTCGATCAACTGTGTCAATCTAGCAATTCACCCTCTTCAAACTCCTCTCCTCTATGGAGTGCCATGTTATGGAGAGTGCAGCAGACCACCATGATACGCAAAACCCTTGCAGGAGTGTCCTACAGGGCACCACCTGACCAGTCCAAGCACTGGAATCGCATCTTCAAAGCCGATGGTTTAATTGATGGTGGTCCTTGTGAGCTGATGGCTTTGGTTGTAGCGCCTCTGTGCCTCTGTCTTGGAATCATGTAAAGAGGTGAGTAGCCACCTCTTCAAGGGGTATCCCTTGGTTCCTAGAATCTATCCATGGAGTTTCAATGGTGACATGAAGATCTGCAGCACCCTGGACTGCAGGCGGATGAAGGCATCATGGCAGCTGCCAGGATAGCGAGCGCACACATGCATACAGCTCTTGTTGTGGTTGTATACCAGCTGAATGTTTAGTAAGTGGAAACCCTTCCTGTTGATGAATCTCACTGGCTGCTCACTCAGTGCCTGATGGCCACATGGGTTCAATTGCCCTGCACCTGAGGGAAACCAACGATGGAGGCGAAATGCACTGCCCTTTGTGCCTGCGAAGCCCCATTGTTATGATCCCTCTGGAGATTAACAAATCAAAAGAACCAAATTTACCGAATGACCCCAATAAAAATACAAAAATGACACTATTTCACTTTTATAACTTTTGCTTTAACAATCAAACCAAAATCAACATAAATTAAACATGAGGTAACAGACAAATCACGGTCTAAATATAGATATTACAAATACATACTAACTAGAGATAGATCTCATAGATTTACTGGGCAGTCCACTCAGCATATATGGCACCAATTACAGCCACAAGGTTCTTCAAAGCTCTGAGCTTCCTCAGGTACTTTCTTCAAATAAGTAGCCACAGATTCTCATCCAACATCAGTTCCTCTTCAATTCCAACTCCCTGGGGTACAGTCTTTATCCAACTCTGCGCATGTCCCCAGAACCTCTTCAGCTCTGCTCACAACAGTCTTATTGGCGCAGATCCACCAGCATTACCTTTATCTGAGCCCATCAATGACAACCCTATGCATTGTATGGCCAGGTCTGGTTAATCAGTTGCTTTAAGTAACAGAAACAGCTTCTGGAACCAGATTTCACCTTCTTTAGTGTGCTGGTGCTTCACTGCTGAGTGATCTGAGCTTGGATAGCTCTGTGTCCCTTTCATCTGGTTCCAACCAGTTTCTCTTTCTTCAGAAACATGAAGTTTTAGTTTCCATTTCTGTTTCAGTTTTAGTTTCCATTTCTGTTTCAGTTTCCAGTTCAGTTTCTGTTGCAGTTTTTATTTCAGTTTCTGTTTCAGTTTTAGTTTCCCTTTCAGTTACGGTCTGTCCCAAAGAAAAACAAGCTTTGAAGCCATTTATTTCATTTCATCTTAGTTTGTTCAGTTTGCTTACCCACTGTTTTTTTCAGGTTTTTTTTCAGGTTTGCACTTGCTGCTGTTCAATATTCAGTGTATTCACACCTAATCTGTACTAATGCTTTGTCTTTCAACACACCATTAACATATTGTTTGCCTTTGCTCCGTGACCTTTTGGTCAGCTATGTGGCCTGGTCCAATCTGCACCTTCTCCTTTGTTATCTCTTGCCCCACCCCCACCTCACTTGCTTATAATCTGTGACTTTTCTAATATTTGTCAGTTCCGAAGAAGGGTCACTGACCCGAAACGTTAACTCTGCTTCTCTTTCCACAGATGCTGCCAGACCTGCTGAGTGATTCCAGCATTTCTTGTTTTTGTTTCAGATTTCCAGCATCCGCAGTATTTTGCTTTTATTTGAAACCAGGGTCTGTGCACTTAACAAAATATTCAACAAGTCATCTGTTTAGACCACAGCTTGCACTCATCCCCCAAGGGTCCAGCAGACTGTAGATTCCATCACACTTCCTCCCTTGGGAAAAGGAAAGCTTCACCGTAGTAAAGTTTTCTTTCGAGCAGTTTAGAAATACGGTAAGTTCTTAACATGTAATATGTTTTAACAAATAGCTTATTACATTCTGCACAGTTAATATTTTCATATTCTACAATTATATGTATTGTATTTACAAAACCATAAGGGCTTAAAAAAACCAAGTAAATGTGAGAATTAGGATTAGCAGGATTCACCCATCATAAAATTATCATAACTCAGAGATTTCTTCTGTCTTACACCCGGATTTAAACTCTAGACAGAGCATCAGCAATTACATTGCTTTTCCCTGCAATGTGCATAATTTTTTGGTGTAAATGGTTGTAACATAAAACTCCAATGAAATAGCCTGGGATTCTTTGTTCTGAACTTTTCTAGAAACGCAAGTGGGTTGTGGTTTGTAGAAACTAGTATGTTTCCCTGACTATTGGTTACATATACCTCAAACTGTTGAAGAGCCAGTACAAGACTAAAAGCTTCTTTTTCGATGGTTGAGTACTTTCTTTGATGTTTATTAAGCTTCCTAGAGAAGTAACTATTGGGCTGTTCCATACCAGCATCATCATCTGGGAGCAACACCTCCCCTACCCCTACATCATTGGTGTCGATTGCCACCTTGAATGACTTACTAAAATCTGGGGCTGCAAGAACTGGCTCCTTTATCAAAATGGCCTTTCACTCCTCGAATGCCATTTGGCATGACTCTGACCATTCAAAACTTCACATTTTTCTTTAACAAATTTGTCAATGGGGTGACTACTGTACTGAAATTAGGGATGAATTTCCTGTAGAACCCACAAATACTCAGAAATCATAATGCTTCTTTCTTCGCTTTAGGTACAGAAAAGTCCATTATCACCTGAACATCTCATGGTAACACTTGACCTTGAACTACGATATGTCCTAAAATAACTGACCTTGGTCTTGACAAACTCTCTCTTTGCGAGGTTTATGACAAGGTTAACTTTGGCCAGCCTGCCAAACAGAGCTCTCAAATGTGGGAAATGATCACTCCAAGTGTCGCTATACACCGAAAGGTCATCGATGGACACAACACAATTATTCAACCTAGCAATCACTTGATTGGTTAATCTTTGAAATGTAGCTGGTGCATTTTTCATACCAAATGGCCTGAGTTACATTGGAGCAGGCCATCTGGTGTCACAAAAGCAAAAATTTCTTCAGCTTGGTCAGTCAAGGGGACTTACCAATATCCCTTAAGCAAGTCAATCTCACTAACAAAGGCCAAATTCCCTACCCTATCAATACAATCCTCGAGCCTTGGGATTGGATAGGAGTCTGTCTTAGTTATCGCATTAACCTTTTAGTAATCAATGCAGACTCTTTGAGAACTGTTTGGTTTTGGTACCAGAATGATAAGAGAACTCCAACTACTTTGGGTTCAATTATATCATTAGTTAACATGTACTGAAACTTTTCCATGACTTTGGGCAATTTGCTGGGATTCAGTCTGTAGGGGTTTTGTTTAATTGGTTTAGCTTCCCCTACATCAACCTTATGAATAGCCAGAGAAGTACTACCTGGTTTATCTGCACATTCAGGCTTATATTCTCACAATAGGGCAGCTATGACTCACACTCACAAGGAGGGTAGTGATGAACATATAGAAACAAACTGAAAAGTTATAAAACTGAGAACAAATTTTAAAAGATTGGGACATTGGCTGTGAACAAAATGGAGGACAAGACACATGATTCATACCACATCCTGCACAGTAATCCACATCCATTATCTACTAAGACTGAAAACCAATCAACATCGTCTGCATGGAAATAAGACAGATAATCACACATGGATGTGAGCTATACTCAAGTAAACTAAGACAAAGGCCTTCCCCAGACTTTTCATCTCCAACAAACCATCACTACAATGGGGTGTGAACAACCCTCATATCCTCAAAATGGAGCCATCAAAAGGCCAATGTGCAGCCAGAAAGAATTGAAACCTAAAGTCACAGGGACAGAACTAACACTTGTAAGTTCACCTTAAAAGATAATCATTTTGAGGAACAAAAGGGTGCCTTGCCAATACAGAGCTTCAGATATCAAGATCCGGCTGGTCTATCCTCAGCCACACAGAAAACATCAAAAGTCATCTTGAATTCTAGCAAGGCTGAGAGGAAGAGAGAGAGAGAGATCACAGCAACATGACAAAAAAGGGAGTCCAGCCAGGGGCTGTAGAAAGATCCAATTTAAACGAGAAGAAGAAGGCCTGCTGCTAATGCTACACTTCAACTTGGTGCAGCAGAGAACTGAAAGTGACCACCACCTCCAGTCTGAAATCTTAACCACCAGAAAACTACACCATCTCAACAAGCTCAAGACTACAAACAACTCAGCCTGCACGTTTAAATGAGATTGACCTACTTAGAAGATTCAACAGGTTTATGGTAAACCACAAACACCTACCACACTTTGAACTCTTACCCTTTACCTTTTATCTATCTTCTCTTGAAAGTGCATGTGAGAGTGAATGTGTTTGTGAGTAGTGTTGCGAACATTTTGGGGAGTGAATATTGTTCAATAACTAACTGATCTTCTGTTTTAAACTACAAGAAAACTTGTCATTTGCCTGTTTATTTGACCCTAAAATCATTCAGGGGCTAACTCATCATTTTCAACAAAACACCCCTTTCCACGTGTCTGTAACATATACCTTTCCCTGTTACTAAGGTAGATGGTGTAGCACTTCATGCAGGCCCTCCAAGATCTCGCATTTGCCAGCTCCACTCCAGGGGGCTCAATCTGAGAACTCAGTCTCAGACTCATCATCTGGTTCATCAAGTGCACTATCTGCATTCTCTACCACCTGTGCTACCACTCCTATCTGCTTATGCGCATGGTCATAGTACCTCTTCAGCATATTCACATGACACATCCTTTGAAACTTTTGAATGTCTGGGGTACTAACTAGATAGTTCACATCACTGAGTTTCCTTTTGATACAGTAATGTCCACAAAACCTAGCTTTCAATGGTTCACCAGGCAAAGGCAACAACACTAACACCTTATCCCTGGGTTGTAAACTACCTGCCTTAGCTGTTCTATCTGCTTGTGCTTTCATCACCTGCTGAGAAGCCTTGAGATGTTTTATGGCCATCGCACAAGCTATTGGGAGTCTTTCTTATAACTTTGACACAAATAATCTGGGAGGGTAGTTTCCTACTCCTGTGCCAAAAATCGCTCAATGAGTTTAAGAGGGCCCTAACCTCATGCGCATAGACCAATTTGAAGGGACTGAAACCAGAAGACATGGCCCTAGCCAAGACTAACTTTCTTCCAACCCTGAGGATACTCAAGACAATAGGCCCTAATTATACTCTTTAAGGTTTGGTGATACCTTGGGACTGCATGGCATAAGCAGACGACTTGAGCCACTCACTCCTAAATTACACATGACCTCTTGAAATGCACCTGACCAGAAAGGTGGCCCCTGGTCGGACTGACTTCCTTTTGGCAACCCATACCTAGAGAAAAACTGGACCAACTCCTCAATCACAACTTTTGCTGTGATCATCTTCAATGATACTGCCTCTGGAAATCGAGTGGACAAATTCATAATGGTCAGGAGATAACTGTGGCTTGACATAGTTGTAGGTAAGGGTCCAACACAATCCACAAGACCCCTTCTAAATAGTTCATCAACTGCAGGTATCAGTCTTAATGGGGCTACCTTAATCCAAGGCTTTGGCTTCCCAACCATCTGACAGGTGTGACATGTCTTAAAACAGAAGATTAACTATTTATTTTGCAATATTCATTCATCAAAAGTCTTGTGCAACCTTCATCGATCTACATCACCCATCAAGCACCATTTGATTCTCTCGAGAACACAAGAACTAGGAGCAGATGTAGACCATAAGGTCCATCGAGCCTGCTCTGCCATTCAATACATGGCTGATCTTGGGCTTCAAGTCCACTTTCTTGCCTGCTTTCTATATCCCTTGATTTTCTGCGAGACCAAAAATCTATCTATCCCAGCATTAAATGTATTCAATGATGGAGCATCTACAACCCTCTGGGGTAGAGAATTCCAAATGATTGATTGTTCCCCACCGCCCAATCGTGGGAGCAGGTGCTGAGAGGAGGGAAGTGATACGACCTGGAGCTAGCGGCTGGAGGAGTGAGGCGAAGCGGGGAGCGAGCGGCCAGAGAGTGGGGTGGGGGTGGGGGAATGGGGAGCGATCGGCCAGAGAGCGGGATGGAGGGGGGGTGGAGAAAGCAAGTGGCCAGAGGCGGGGCGGGGCGGGGGAGCGGCGATGCTGGAGCGAGTGGCTAAGGGAGGGCAACAGGAAGCAAGTGGCAAGAAGATGGGTGCAGGAAGGAGCGGCAAAGAGAAGCGCAATGGCAGGAGTGAGTGGGGGACTGTTGGGGGTAGGAGAGAGGCAGCGATAGCAACCACTGAGGGGATTTTCGAGTTGAATTTGTTTTTTGTGATAAATTAAGCAGCGCCATCTTTAATCCTGGCAGCTGCTTGAGATGTCACAGACAGCAGCATTTCAGTGGAATAGGCTGCATTTGCTCATGTGCTGGTACTGCGTTGTCAGCAAATGCAGCCCTTGTTTATTCCTGTACTCCAATCCCCTTGCAATGAAGGCCAACATGCCATTTGCCTTACTAATAACCTGCTGTACCTGCTTGCTAACTTTGTGCGTTCCTTGTACGAGTACCCCCAAGTCTCTCTGAACAGGGAGAACTTGCAAACTCCACACAGACAGTACCCAGAACCGAACCCGGGTCGCTGGAGCTGTGAGGCTGCAGTGCTAACCACTGTGCCGGATATAGAAGCACTGGAGTGGGTGCAGAGAAAATTTACAAGATGATACCAGAAATGTGTGGGTATGGCTATCAGGAAAGGATAAACAGGATGGGTCTCTTGGTTCTTGTAAAAAGGATGAGAGGTGGCCTAATAAATGTTTTTAAAATTATGAAAGGTTTTGATAACGTGGATACAGAAAGAATGTGGGGAACAGCATAACTAGAAGACATCAATATAAGATGGTCACCAAGAAATCCAATAGGGAATTCAGAAGAAACTTCTTTACCCAAAGAGTGGTGAGAATGTGGAATTCGTGACCGCAGGGAGTGGTTTAAGCAAATAGTATAGGTACATTTAAGGGAAAGCTAGACAAGCCAATGAGGGAGAATGGAACAAAGAGTTACGATGATAGATTTAGATGAGGAAAAGTGGGAGGAGGCTTGAGTGGAGCATAAAAGCTGGTATGGACCAATTGGGCCATATGGCCTGTTTCTGTAGTGTATATCTTAAGTAATCCTATGTAAAACTGCTCCATCAGCTTACTGTTCATTTCATTTGGAATTGTGGGTCCAAATCTCATCACTCCATGAAACCATTAGAGTGCCACAAAGCAAGTTGTTTTAAAATTAAATAATTCCAGTTATAAAGTTATTCAACAGAAGGTCACTTCCATGCTAATTTTAAACTATTACATCCATTGCTGAATACAGTACTGAAGATTAGCTATACAAAGTCACAACACCCTTACAGATTTGTATGGGACAGTGCAAGAAATAAGGAATAATTATACTTTTAGAAAGAGGGACCTTTCTGTTAGCAAATTTTTCACAAATTGGATCCAGATTAAGTCTCAACCTACTGTTTCACCAACATATCTTAAATCTAACCAAAAATCAAATGATTTTATGTGGAAGGCTGAAAGGAAGTTGCATTTACTTTTTGATTCCCGATTAAAACTGAAAATTGCAAATCTAGAAATCTTAATTAAATAGCTCTGACTGGCACATATCCATCAGAGCTGTGAATCTGGTTTGTATGCTGCACTCTTACTGTGTAATTAAATGTACACTAATGTGAAGGGTTAAATATACAATTCATATAATGGATCAGATAATTCAATGGCTGTTTCCGCCAGGTGCTCCGGTTTCCTCCCACCACCAAAGACTTGCAGGTTGATAGGTAAATTGGTCATTGTAAATTGCCCCTACTGTAGGTAGATGGTAGGAGACTGGTAGGGAATATGGGATTAATGTAGGAGGGGATGTGGCCGGGAATATGGGATTAATGTAGGATTAGTATAAATGGGTGGTTGATGGTCGGCACAGACTCAGTGGGCCGAAGGGCCTGTTTCAGTGCTGTGTCTCTCTATGACTCTATGACTCTATCAACACTTACCAGTTTCACACCTTTTAAAAAATATTCAGCTTTTCTATTTTTATGACCAAAGTGAACAACTTCTCACTTCCCTACACTCTACTCCATTTGTCATCTTGTTGCCCACTCACTTAGCCCCTCCATATCTCTTTGCAGCCATCTTGTTTCCCACTCACTTAGCCCATCCATATCTCTTTGCAGCCTCTCTACATTCTCCCCGTAGCTTACCTTTCCACCAAGCTTTATATCATCAGAAAATTTACATACATTACTCTCTGTCTCTTCATCTAAATCATTAATATAGAGTGTAAATAGCTGAGGCCCCAGCACTGATACTTGCGTCACTACTATTCACTGCCTGCCAACTTGAAAATGCCCCATTTATGCTGACTCTCTGCTTCCTGTCTGTTAACCAATCCTCTATCCACACTAATATATTACCCCCAACATCATGAGCCCTTATCTTCCCTATTAATCTTTTATGTGGCACCTTATTGAATGCCTTTTGAAAATCTAGGTATACTACATTCTACTGGTTCCCCTTTATCTACCCTACTTGTTACACCCTCAAAAAACTCTAATAAATTTGTTGAACAGGATCTCCCTTAAGTAAAACCATGCTGACTTGTTCTAATCATACTAAGCTTTTCCAAGTGTATTGTTAAGACTTCTTTAATAATAGTTTCCAGCATCTTCCCAATGACTGATGTTAGGCTAACTGGCCTGTTGTTTCCTATTTTCCCTCTAACTCCTTTCAAGAAAAGTGATGTAACATTTGCCAAGTTCCAATCTGAAGGGATCATTCCTGCATCTAAGGAATTCTGGAAAATCAAGCCAGCACATCCACTATCTCTGCAGCTATCTCTTTTAGAACCCTAGGATATAGGCCATCTGGTCCCGGGGACTTGTCAGATTTTAGTCCCTCAAGTTTCTCCAAAACTTTTTCTCGGCTGATATCTAGCAAATTCCACATATGTCTGGCCCTTTTCCATTTTAAATTTCTGAATGTCTATCTATAGGCCTCTGGCAGCAACTCATAGGCATTGATGACAGCAGTTTTTTCTTTTCCATAGTCACCTGAGTCCTCTTCTGAAAGAGATGAATACACCCCCAAAGCTTTCCCTATGAAAACACTCTGTAGGAACATTGTCCAGGATGATTTAGGCCAATTCAGATTTGTGGCAATTTTCTCCAATGACACTAGTACCTTTCTACTCTTCCCTCACTAAATTTAGGTACCAAGTGAATATTCTTTGTCAAATCAAAATTATTAGGAATTTGCTCTGGGTTTTCCTCATCTTTCACCTCCAATCTGAGCTGTTCTCTTTTGAATTCAAGTTTTTTCATTTCTCTTTCTCTTTCTAATTCTAATTTAAGTTTTTGCAATTGTTTCTGTTACTTCTCTTTCTTTTTCTTCTCTTTCCAATTTCATCCTCTCTATTTCAAGTTGTCTCCTTTCCCTGTCCTTTGCTAATTCAATTTTGGCTTGCCCAACTTTAACACGAGCAGAAACATCCTTTTATTCAAGCTTCAAGTGATGAGCCAATTTTTCAATGACCTCTACCTTCCTAGCCACTAATTTTAAACTGTCACCTAGGTTCCCTGCTATAGCCTTCAAATTATCTTTCGTCAACTGTTCCAAGGCACTAAGAGACAAATCCTCTTTCTCCACCAAGGCCTGAACATCAAAGGTGTTTATATTGATTTCCCACTGAATACAGCAAAAGTAATGGTGAAATCCTGTTTGTTTCAATTCTGAAAAAGTCCAGTGAATCTGCTGACTCAGCCTAATTTGGATTGATCCCGGATGAGTCCCCAATTTTGTTATGATCCCTATGGAGATCAACAAACCAAAAGAACTGAATTTACTAAACAACACCAATAAACAAACCAAATGAACAAATTTCATTTTTAGAACTTACGCTTCAACAATCAAACCAAAATCAACATAAATTGAACACAAATTAACAGACAATCATGGTCAATATATAGATATTACAAATTACACTTTAACTGTCAGATACAACAGAGATTGATCTCACAGATTTACTGGGCAGTCCACTCAGCATATTTCTTTGGGCCTCCTTATCTCGAGAGACAATGGATACGCGCCTGGAGGTGGTCAGTGGTTTGTGAAGCAGCGCCTGGAGTGGCTATAAAGGCCAATTCTGGAGTGACAGGCTCTTCCACAGGTGCTGCAGAGAAATTTGTTTGTTGGGGCTGTTGCACAGTTGGCTCTCCCCTTGCGCCTCTGTCTTTTTTCCTGCCAACTACTAAGTCTCTTCGACTCGCCACAATTTAGCCCTGTCTTTATGGCTGCCCGCCAGCTCTGGCGAATGCTGGCAACTGACTCCCACGACTTGTGATCAATGTCACACGATTTCATGTCGCGTTTGCAGACGTCTTTATAACGGAGACATGGACGGCCGGTGGGTCTGATACCAGTGGCGAGCTCGCTGTACAATGTGTCTTTGGGGATCCTGCCATCTTCCATGCGGCTCACATGGCCAAGCCATCTCAAGCGCCGCTGACTCAGTAGTGTGTATAAGCATATGGGGTACCAATTATAGCCACAAAGTTCTTCAAATCTCTGAACTTCCTCAGGTACATCTCCAGCTTCTTTCTTCAAAGATGTAGCCACCAATTCCCATCTGAAAGCAGTTCCCCTACAATTCAAACTCCCTGGGGTACGGTCTCCACCCAAAACTGTCTCCAGAACCTCTTCAGCTCTGCTCACGACAATCTTGATGGTGTAGATCCACCAGTATTAGCTTTATTTGAGCCCTTCAGTGACAACCCTATGCACTGTATGGCCGGGTCTGGTTAATCAGTTACTTTAAGTAACAGAAGCAGCTCCTGGTTCCAACCTTCACCTTCGACGGCATGCCTGCACTCCACTCCTGAGTGATCTGAGCTTGGATAGCTCTGTGTCCCTTTCATCTGGTTCCAAACAGTCCCCAGAAACATGAAGTTTTAGTTTCCATTTCTGTTCAGTTTCTGCTTTAGTTTTTATGTCAGTTTCTGATTCAGTTTCAGTTTTTCTTTCAGTTAGAAATCATAGAAAGTTTAAGGCACAGAAAGAGGCCACGGCCCATTGTGTCTGTGCCGGCTGAAAAACGATCCACCTATTCTATTCCCACCTTCCAGCATTTGGTCCATAGCCCTGCAGATTATAGCACTTGAGGTGCATATCCAGACTCCTTTTGAATGAGTTGAGGGTTTCTGCCTCAACTCCCTTTCAGGCAGTGAGTTCCAGAATCCCAACACCCTCTGGGTGAAAACATTTTTCCTCATCTCCCCTCTAATTTTTCTACCAATCACTTGAAACCTATGCCTCCTGGTTACTGACCTCTCTGCTAAGGTGAATAGGCCCTTCAGCTCCACTCTATCCAGGGACCTCAAAATTTTGTACATTTCAATCAGATTTCCCCTTAGCCTTCTCTGTTCCAAGGAGAACAACCCCAGCCTATCCAATCTTTCCTCCTAGCTGCATTTTTCCAGTCCTGGCAACATCCTTGTAAATCTCCTCTGTACCCTCTCTAGTGCAATTACATCCTTTTTGTAATGAGGTAATGAGAACTGCACACAGTACTCAAGTTGTGGCCTAACCAATGAGTTAGACAGTTCCAGCATAACCTCCCTGCTCTTGTATTCTATACCTCGGCTAATAAAGGAAAGGATTCCATATGTCTTCATAACCATCTTATCGAACTGTCCTGCTACCTTCAGGGATCTGTGGACATCCACTCCAAGATCCCTCACTTCTTCTGCACTTGAGTATTTTCCCATTAATTGTGTATTCCTTTGCCTTGTTTGACCTCCCCGAATGCATCACCTCACATTTCTCCAAGTTGAATTCCATTTGCCACTTTTCTGCCCATCTGACCTGACCATCAAGATCTTCCTAATAGTTAGGGTCTGTCTCAAAAATACAAGCTTTGAAAACAGGGTCAGTGCACCTAACAGAACATTCAACAATTCATCTGTTCAGACAACAGCTCACACACATTCCCCCACTGGTCCAGCAGATTCCATCATACCATCTGCTTAAACTGTATGTACTTCCCAGCTCTCATAAATAAAGATGTGCGAGATGCAAAGGTGGGCTGCCGCTTGCAAGAGGCCTCCAAAGTCCACTGCTGATCTTTGGAAGGAGCCAGAAGCAAAAAAGCTCTTGGCCACAGTAACTTGCAGGGCTACTGGCAGGGTATGGTGAGCAGTACTTCAAGGTCTGAGGTCTTCTTCTATGAGGGTACAAATCTCAGTGACCATCTGCCTAGATAGGCGCAGTCTCCTGTAGCACTGATTCTTTGCCAGATGTTACCTTGATGGCAGTCAGTTGCATTCACAATGCTTACTTACTCTCACCTCTTATGACTCCATGATCCCTGGAGGGTCACAGTGACCTCCAGTGACCGAGCACGCACAGACCACTTGCTCCGTCTCATCTGCTTACCTGATGGCACTTGTATGCCAATGGATGAGCGCCCTTCTCAACCGTGCACATTTTTATGAGCCCACCTAATTGAATGACGCAGCCAGGACAGCTCACCACCGTATTTCCATGTTCTCCTACCTTGACTGTTCCAGATCCATCGTGTAACCCCAGCCTTCCCACAAAAATGCAAACTGTCCCATAACAAGCTGGCACAACAAGTTCATTAACGAGCTTAATTAAACATGGATCCAAGTTAGCCAGGTTGCCGAGTCCCACCTCCGCCCCTCCCGTGCAAAACTGTTGGCGGTCAAGACGGCATCAGCAAACCGACACGATGGTCAGTGGTGCGACATTATGCACCAAGCCGTCCACATTTTGGGGTGAAAATCCTGTCTGTTGTTTCAACATGCACACTTTGTAAATCCAATGGTTATGTCAACAAAGATTATGTGGGTTGATTATTCACAATTGCACATTTTGGCTCAGCAGTAACTTATCAGCTATCATCTAAATGTAACCGTGGGAAAGCTATTGTTGGAACATACGCAGTATTTATTTTCCTATGTCATGGGCCTTTATTCAGGGTTGTTTGATAGCTGTGTCAACATTTGCTGTGAATGAGCTGAAAACGTACAAAACTGGTCTGTGCAGGAACCTGCTTGGATCAATGGATTCAGAGAGGCATTAACCTAAAACTAGCTTTTTTAAGCATATTGCAAATGATAAATTGAAGCAAAACGTTTACTGTTATTGGATCAAGGCTTTACTCCAGTTCTTTACTTAATACAGAAACAATTTAATACTGATCAAATACACTTTACATATGACCTCTTTCAGGCTTCAATGAAAAACTGATTGTGTAATGTTACAATGCTCCTGCAATCCTCAAAGTTAGCTGAAATTCCAGTATTGGACACTTACCAGATACTTGCATCCTGAAGGTACTTTGATCACGGTTTTTCAGTTCTGTCCCATAGTAGTCGATTTGTATTTCATATTCCCCAGTGTCATTAACCTGTACATTGTACAGCACCACAAAACCTGTGTGGATTTGAACTCTGTGTTGATACAGTGGGTGCACAATGTGTAGCTTCTCTGGATTATTGGACTTCCATGTTAAAATCTTAAAGGCTAATGGAAATCTCAATCTAAATGTTACATCATACTGATCTTCTCCATCTTGGTACTGTAGAGGGAACATAACCTGTTCTCCTGCAGTGGCATTAGTGATGGTATCAGGTCTGGCAAACAACGCTTCTCCACACACAACAAACAAATTGAGTGCTGGAAAACACAAGCATAGATTACACACACCAATTTTTTTTTGTTACTCTAAGAACAATTGTATTATCAACTCATGACTAGTGAGAATGGAGGTAAAGGTTGGTGACAGGTTTGTTTTTGTGGTTGAGTTTGCTTCAAGATGGGAGATTGGAATCTGTGGCAGACTCAGTATTCTGTCAACTAAGTCAAGGGGCGCTTGTGACAGCTAGAAGGATTCATTTGTTAATGGAGGTCAGATTTCTCCCTGTGCTGGTAAGCTACGTGATTTGAGCAGTTTCGATTCCAGCAGTAATACTTATAAACATTTGGAGCGAGGGGCAGAGGGGATGTGAGGTGATTTTTCTCTAACCCTTGTTCTTTCCACTCAGTGACTAGGTTCTTCAGGCTTAGGTAAGTGGATATGGTCTTACGGACAATTGAGTTCACACTCATTACCAAGTCATGTTACCTCTATGTGTGTAAATTGCCAGCATTAAGATGTATTACCTGAGGTAAGTATGAAGATGTTAACATTCAATGAATCGGAGAATTTCATTTGATATTTCTGCATAAACTGAACCTTTAACATTTCTTCATGAAGGCTGGTGGATCCTAAAAAGGAAAAAAAAAGTTATTCTGACACATGGTATAATGCTTGGCAGGGGTTGTCCTGGAAGCTTCAGCTACCTGAGCATGGAGAAAGAAAGAGAGACTTGCATCAATATAGCACCTTCCATGACCTCAGCATGTCTCAAATTGCTTTACAGCCAATGAAGTACTTTTGAAGTTTAGTCACTCTTGCAATGTAGAAAGTTCAGGAGCCAATTTGCACACAGCAATGTGATAATGACCAGATAATCTGCTTTTAACATTGTTGGTTGAGGGATAAATATTGGCGAGGAATGCATTAGGAAACAGAACATGAATGGAAAAGTAGCGCATGAGGAAGTACAGGCTCACGTGTACAAAACCTGGGCAATATAGAAAGGCATTTGCAAATTGCAATGAAGGTCACCATTGATTTTTCACCATTCCAGTCAAAAGACCTTTTGTGGAAGCAGAGAGTAATGGGCATCTCGTACGTTTTGAAATTTGACTTTCAACATTTAGGAAGGATAGGCAAAAAGGAAAAGGAAGTGCAGTAGCACTGTTAATAAAGGAAGAGATCAGTACATTCGTGAGAGAGGATCTTAGATCAGAAGATAAAGATGTTTTAATCAGTTTGAATGGAGCTATGAAACAGCAAGAGATAGCAAGCATTGGTAGGAGTTATTTTTAGGCCACCAAACAGTAGTGGAAATGTAGGGCACGATATAAACCAGGAAATTAGAGGTGCATGTAACAAGGGCAATACAGTAATCATGGGGGACTTCAATCAACATAGAGATTATGCCAACCTAATTAGCACTAATGCTGTGGAGGACTATTTTCTGAAATGTATACGAGATGGTTTTCTAGAACAGTATGTTGAGGAACCAACTAGAGAATGGGTTAGTTTAAATCTAGTGTTGTGCAATGAGAAGAGGCTAATTAACAATATTGTTGTAAAGGAGCCTTTAGGGAAGAGTGACCATAATATGATGGAATTTTACATTCATTTTGAAAGTGATGTAGTTGAATATGAAACTAGGGTCTTAGATCTAAACAAAGGAAACTACGAAGGAATGAGGGGCAAATAGGTTGTGATAGATTGGGAAACTACATTAAAAGCTTTGATGGTAGACAGGCAATGGCTAGCATTTAAATAATTAATAAATGGTTTACAACAAATTTACATTCTTGAGTATTGCTGAAAATAGAGACATGTTGTCGAAGCTTTTCATCTTGCACTCATACGGATAGTCTGAAAGAATACCAATGTAAAAGAAAATTATACTGTTTGAGAAGTGAGTGCTGATTGGTTGGCAAGTGAACTCTGATTGGTAGAGGTGTTGCCATGGAGAATGCACCAGTTTACAGTGACTGACAGTTAACTGCCTAACTTTGTTTGAAATTTAAACCAGGCAGCTAGACTCTGATTGGTCAAGGCATTGCCCTGAGGAATGAATCAGCAAATGACTGTCACTTACTTTGTTTAACTGAAACAGTTGCAATGTTTGTACATATTCTTTCTGTCTGCAAAGAACAGGGCCCTGTGTATTGATATATGTAGCCTCCAGTATGCACAGATGGGCCACACTGTGAGCCCTACTGACAATCTTAAATTGGTTGTCAGCATAATTCTTAGCACACTGAGGCTGATTTAGTAAACGTTGTCCAATTGCGGAATCACATCTAATGTTGGGCACTGTGTTTTGAGTTTGACAAGCAGAGGCTGGTTGGGTACGGCCTGTACCTTGCCAGTTGTGAACTGCGGAAGGGACATGTTGTTTATTACAATCCGCTAGTCTTTGGGACGTGCGACCGATATACCTAGCATCACACTGGCATTGGAATTCATATATTACATTACTCATTTGTGTGATAGGCAGGACATCTGTTTGGCTTGACGGCAGCATCCTGTTAGTGGCGAACACCACACATGTTGCTACTGCATAGTAGCAGCCTGAAACAGCTAGCATCACCTGTTGCTCAAATTTTTGGTATACATTACCCTTCCAGGGTAATTTGAGGTAGACTGGGCACTTTTCAGGGCTGAAAATGACAGCCTTAGGCCCATTCATAAGTTTGCGTGATATACAGCAAGAAATGATCTGATCAGGGTAGCCATTGTCACGCAGTATGTCTTTGATTTGCCCTATTTCAGCATCAAGCTTGCATTGTGAGCAAATGGCTCGGGCCCTATATATGACGTTGCCGATAAGGCCAATCGTATAGCGTGGGGAACTGTAAGAATCCCAACGCATGTATTGACCAGTGAAGGTAGGTTTGTGGTAGATCATGGTAGAGAACCCCCATCAGATTTTTCAACTAGCATATTAAGGAAAGGGAGCTCATTTGACTGCTCCATTTCAAAGGTGAATTTGAGCACAGGATGGAGCCCATTAAGATGTGTAAGGAAATTATTGCATGCAGCTGCGGATTCAAATATTGCAAACGTATCATCCACCTGTCAGAAATATGCAAAAGGTAGGAAGTTAGGTGTCATTCCCTCAAAGACATATTTCGCATGGAACTCAACAAAGATGTTTACAAGAGCTGGACCTAGAGGGGATCCCATGGCAACACCACCTATTTGTCAAACATGGTGTTGTTAAAACTGAATTCAACTGCATGAGTTGCCAAGTTCATATGTTCAATGAATACTGATTCACGCAATGGTGGCCATGATATAGTGCTCCAGTACAAATATCTATGGCTTCCTTAAGTGGTACATTGGTGAATAGGCCAGAAATGCAAGTCCGTTCATTCTTTTAATTGTTTTTTTTATTCATTCATGGCATGTGGGCGTTGCTGGCCAGGCCAGCATTTATTACCCATCCCTAATTGCCCTTGAGAAGGTGCTGGTGAGCTGCATTCTTGAACCGCTGCAGTCCATGTGGGGTAGGTACACCCACAGTGCAGTTAGGAAGGGAGTTCCAGGATTTTGACCCAGTGACAGTGAAGGAACGGCGATATAGTTTCAAGTCAGGATGGTGTGTGACTTGGAGGGGAACTTGCAGGTGGTGGTGTTCCCATGCATCTGCTGCCCTTGTCCTTCCAGGTGGTAGAGGTCGTGGGTTTGGAAGGTGCTGTCGAAGGAGCCTTGGTGCATTGCTGCAGTGCATCTTGTAGATGGTACACACTGCTGCCACTGTGGAGGGAGTGAATGTTTGTAGATGGGGTGCCTTCAGTTGTTTCTTGATATCACATGGAGTGAATCGAATTGGCTGAAGTCTGGCATCTGTGATGCTGGGGACTTCAGGAGGAGGCCGAGATGGATCATCAACTTGGCACTTATGGCTGTAGATTGTTCATTTCTTTGAGACACAAAAAACCGGTAGGAAAGGCTAACAAGAGAAGTTAAAGATCAAAGGAAGAGGCTTATAAAGTTGCCAAATAAGTAGTAAGCCTGAGGATTGGGAGCATTTTGGAATTTAGCAAAGGAGGACCAAGAAACTCAAAGAAAGAGAAAATAGAATATGAAAGTAAATTAGTGAGAAACATAAATATGGATTGTAAAAGCTTCTACAGGTATGTAAAAAGGAAAAAAAAATAGCAGAGTCAAATGTAGGTCCACTGCAGGCAGAGACAGGAGAATTTATAATGGAGGATAAAGAACTGGCAGAAAAACTGAACAAATACTTTGGCCTGAATTTTATTCGCGTGCCGCGCTCTGCGATAGCTGCTTTGAACTCGGTGGCATGCTCGCATTCAGCGGCCGCTGCCGAGCTCCCGCGATATTATGTGTGGAGGTTCATTACCACAGAGGCCACGCGCAGCTCCCCCCATATTACGTTGGGGTGGTGGGTGGTGGGGGAGGGTGCCGGACTGCGGCTCCATGCTGCATGCCGGCACAGCTGTGAGTCATGTGCTGGGGCCATCCTGAAAGGGCAGCCAGTACAGCAGCTATGCCTGCACCTACAGAGGACCCCTGCAACACAGAGTGGTAATGGAGAGAGCAGGATGGCACCATGGTTCAGTGATGCCTCCCTCACTGCCCTCCTCCAGACTGTGTGCACAAAGTGTGAGGTCCTCTTCCCCAGCGATGGCAGGAAGAGGCCCTCTTGCCTGACCAAGGCAGCCTGGCTGCACAGGAAGTGCCATCCAGTGTAACTGGGTGCAGTGCCGAAAACGGATGAATGACCTGCTAAGAGGTACGAGAGTGCTAATGTCCATCAGGGCTCCATTGAAATTGGGTACACCCACACAGAATGGCATATGCCTGCCACTGCTGTGCCAAAGAATGGGAGGTTGGGCAGGGAGGGAATAAACGCCATGAATGGTGCAATGTATGACATAACTTACCCTTGTCTGGTGCTCAGGGAATGGCACCTACATGAATGACTCAGTAGTGCACACCGAGAACCCCCCACCTTTGTGGCCAGCAACAGTCTTTTGACATGTGTTGCCCTGTTGACATGCCATTGTTAATATCTGCCTCCTTGTCCCTCCAGGTGAAGACGACCCACAATTCGAGAGAGTCCTCCGGCATCGGTGGAGGTCCCACACATATGCTTAGACTCACGGATGCGAGGCGGCGGCCCTGCAGCTGGCATCAAGACAACAGGCGCACTCATTTGGACAAATTGACATCAGGCTGTAAGGTGAACAGATGTCAAATTGTTATTAAAGATGGGCACTGCGGATTGTCAGTTCGGTAATGCAATGCTGCTGCAATTGTGAAATGTGTTACGTCAGAACTGGAGGGAAAGTACATAGTACCTCCCAGTATCTCCCTTCATTCCTGCAGAGCTTTCCCTCCAGTAATCTCGAGCCCCTCCCTCCTCCCTTCCAGAATGCAGAGCTGAGACCCCTGTAAATCTGGACTTACCTTCACTGTCCAGTACTGTTGCTTCTGCTGTCCTGTCTAGTTTTCTGTTCATGAGCGGGACTGTACGTGACGGCCGCCTGTTCTACGTAAAATGCGGAAGTGTGGAAGAAGAGGCGGTTGGATGCATAATCTGCAAAGGAAAGTAGCGTTTTACATATTCTAATTGGGGTGCCACCACCGAGCCGCGGAGGGGCTGCACCGAGGTCCCCCACTGCTGGTAATATGCGGCGGGTCCTTCTCTATGTCGGGGGTCAAGGCAGGCCTTTCCCTGCAGAATTTTACAGGCCAAAACTGTACACAATACTCCAGGTGTAGTCTCACCAAGGCTCTATTCAATTGCAGCAAGACTTATTTATTCCTGTACTTAAATCCTCTTGCAATAAAGGCCATCATACTATTTGCCTTCCTAATTGCTTGCTGCATCTGCATGTTCACTTTCAGTGACCCACGGCGTCGAGGGGCTGCTAAAATTCAGCCCTTTGTGTCTGTCCTCACGGAGGAACATGCAAAAAACCTGCCAGGAATACTAGACAACCAAGGGACTAGCGAGAATGAGGAACTGAAAGAAATAAGTATTAGTAAAAAAGTAGTACTGGAGAAATCAATGGGACTGAAAGTTGATAAATCCCCTGGATGAGATAATCTACATCTCAGACTGTTGAAAGAGGTGGCTGCAGCAATAGTGGATGCGTTGGTGTTCATCTTTCAAAATTCTATAGATTCTGGAACAGTTCCTGCAGAGTGGAAAGTAGCAAATGTAACCTCACTATTTAAGGAAGGAGGGAGAGGGAAAACAAGGAACTATGGACCTGTCAATCTGACATCAGTAGTAGTGAAAATGCTAGAATCTACAATAAAGGATGTGATAACCGCACACTTAGAAAATAATGGTAGGATAGGGCAGAGTCAACATGGATTTATGAAAGGGAAATCATGTTTTACAAACCTTTTGGAGTTTTCTGAGGAACTAGTGGAAGGCGGAATCAGTGGATGTGATGCATTTGAATTTTCAGAAGGCTTTTGACAAGGTCCCACACAGGAGGTTAGTAAGCCAAATTAGAGCACATGGAATTGGGGGAAATATACTTGCATGGACTGAGAATTGGTCAACGGACAGAAAACAGAGAGTAGGAATAACGGGTCATTCTCAGGTTGGCAGACTGTTACTAATGGGGTACGGCAAGGATCAGTGCTTGGGCACCAGCTACTCACAATCTATATCATTGATTTGGTTGTGGGGACCAAATGTAATTTCTCCAAGTTTGTTAATGACACAAAATTAGGTGGGAATGTGAGTTGTGAGGAGGATGCAAAGAGGCTTCAAGGGATTTAGGGAGGCTAAGTGAGTGGGCAAGAACATGGCAGATGGAATATAATGTGGAAAAATATGAAGTTATCCACTTTGGTAGGAGAAACAGAAATGCAGAGTATTTCTTAAATGGTGAGAGATTGGGAAACGTTGATGTCCAAAGGGACCTGGGTGTCTTTGTTCATGAGTCACTGAAAGCGAACATGCAGATGCAGCAAGCAATTAGGAAGGCAAATAGTATGTTGGCCTTTATTGCAAGAGGATTTGAGTACAGGAGTAAAGAAGTCTTGCTGCAATTGTATAGAGCCTTGGTGAGACCGCACCTGGAGTATTGTGTACAGTTGTGGCCTCCTTATCTAAAGAAGCATATAAAGCATATACTTGCCATAGAGGGAGTGCAACAAAGGATCATCAGACTGATCCCTGGGATGGTGGGATTGTCCTATGAGGAGAGTGGGGCTATATTCTCTAGAGTTTAGAAAAATGAGAGGTGATCTAGAAACATAGAAACATAGCAAATAGGAGCAGGAGTAGGCCATTCGGCCCTTCAAGCCTGCTCCGCCATTCATTATGATCATGGCTGATCATCCAACTCAGTAACATGTTCCCGCTTTCCCCCCATATCCTTTGATCCCTTTTGCCCCAAGAACTATATCTAACTCCTTCTTGAAAACATACAATGTTTTGGCCTCAACTGCTTTCTGTGGTAGCGAATTCCACAGTCTCACCACTTTCTGGGTGAAGAAATTTCTCCTCATCTCAGTCCTGAAAGGTTTACCCCGTAACCTTAGACTATGACCCCTGGTTCTGGACTCCCCCACCATCGGGAACATCCTTCCTGCTTCTACCCTGTCAAGTCCTGTTAGAATTTTATAGGTTTCTATGAGATCCCCCTCACTCTTCTGAACTCCAACGAATATAATCCTAACTTTCTCAGTCTCTCCTCATATGTCAGTCCCACCATCCCAGGAATCAGTCTGGTAAACCTTCGCTGCACTCCCTCTATAGCAAGAACATCCTTCCTCAGATAAGGAGACCAAAACTGCACACAATATTCCAGATGTGGCCTCACCAAGGTCTTGTATGATTGCAACAAGACATCCCTGCTCCTGTACGTGAATCCTCTCGCTGTGAAGGCCAACATACCATTTGCCTTTTTTTACCGCCTGTTGCACTTGCATGTTTACCTTCAGCAACCGGTGTACGAGAACACCCAGATCTCATTGCATATTCCCCTCTTTCAGTTTATAGGTGTTAAGATAATAATCTGCATTGCTGTTTTTGCTACCTAAGTGGATAACCTCACATTTTTCCACATTATACTGCATCTGCCATGCATTTGCCCACTCACTCAACTTGTCCAAATCATCCTGAAGCCTCTCTGCATCCTCCTCACAACTCACCCTCCCACCCAGTTTTGTGTCATCTGCAAATTTGGAGATATTACATTTAGTTCCCTCATCTAAATCAATATATATTGTGAACAGCTGGGGTCCTAGCACCGATCCCTGCGGTATCCCACTAGTCACTGCCTGCCATTCGGAAAAAGACCCGTTTATTCCTACTCTTTGTTTCTTGTCTGCCAACCAATTTTCTATCCATTGCAATACACTACCCCCAATCCCATGCACTTTAATTTTACATGCTAATCTCTTATGTGGGACTTTGTCGAAAGCCTTCTGAAAGTCCAAATAAACCACATTCACTGGCTCCCCCTCATCAACTCTACTAGTTACATCCTCGAAGAATTCCAGTAGATTTGTCAAGCATGATTTCCCTTTTGTAAATCCATGCTGGCTCTGTCTGATTCTACCACTGTTCTCCAAGTTCTCTGCTATAAAATCTTTGATAATGGACTATAGAAATTCCCCCACTACCAACGTCAGGCTGACTGGTCTATAATTCTCTGCTTTCTCTCTACCTCTCTTTTTAAATAGTGGGATTACATTAGTTACCCTCCAAGCTGTAGGAACTGTTCCAGAGTCTATAGAATCTTGGAAGATGACCACCAATGCATCCACTATTTCTAGGGCCACTTCCTTAAGTACTCTGGGATGTAGATTATCAGGCCCTAGGGATTTATCAGCCTTCAATCCCATCAATTTCCCCAACACCATTTCTCTACTATTACTGATTTCTTTCAGTTCCTCCCTCTCACTAAACCCTGTGTTCCCCAACATTTCTCATATGATATTTGTGTCCTCCTTTGTGAAGACAGAACTAAAGTATGCACTTAGTTGGTCAGCCATTTCTTTGTTCCCCATAATAAATTCCCCTGTTTCTGACTGTAAGGTTTGTCTTCACCAATCTTTTTCTCTTCACATACCTATAGAAACTTCTACAGTCAGTTTTTATGTTCCCCGCAAGCTTACTCTCATACTCTATTTTCCCTTTCTTAATCAATCCCTTGGTTCTCCTTTGCTGAATTCTAAACTGCTCCCAATCCTCAGGTCTGTTGTTTTTTTCTGGCGAATTTGTATGCCTCTTCCTTGGATCTAATGCCATCTCTAATGCCATGGCTACCTTTCCCATTTTACTTTTGCGTCAGACAGGAAGAAACAATTGTTGCAGTTCATCCATGCGCTCTTTGAATGTTTGCCATTGCCTATCCACCGTCATCCCTTTAAGTAACGTTTCCCAATCCATCATAGCCAACTCGCGCCTCATACCTACGTAGTTTCCTTTATTTAAGATTCAGGACCCTAGTCTCAGAATCAACTACGTCACTCTCCATCTTGATGAAGAATTTTATCATATTATGGTTGCTCATCCCCAAGGGGTCTCACATTGAAGCATACAAAATTCTTACAGGGCTCGACAAGCTAGATGCAGGAAGGTGGTTTCCCCTGTTCCAGAACCAGGGGACGCAGTCTCAGAATAAGAGCTCGGCTATTTAGGACTGAGATAGGAAGAAATTTCTTCACTCAGAGGGTGGTAAATCTTTGTAATTCTCTACCCCAGAGGGCTGTGCAGTCTCAGTCATTGTGCATAATCAAGACAGCGATTGATAGATTTCTAGATATTAAAGTTATCAATGGATATGGGGATACTGCAGGAAAATGATATTGAGGTAGAAGATCAGCCATGATCTAGTTGAATGGTGGAGCAGGCTTGAGGGGCCGAATGGCCTACTCCTGCTCATATTTCCTATGTTCCGATGCTTCGTACCCAATTCCTTGTATTGAGGATTGTATTGACTGGGTAGGCAACTCCACTTACATCAGCAAAACTTATTAAGAGGGTACTGGCAAGTTCCCATGACCATCCAAGCTAAAGAAATCTTAGCTTTTGTAACATCAGATGGCCTATTCCAATGCAAAGCCATGCCATTCGGTTTAGCATAGCAACACCTGAGAAGACCACCTAGATCGTTTAAGGGCGTGATTCGAAGGGCTTCAAAGCACTAACCTAGTGGAAAATTTAGCCAAAAACGAGTTTGTTAAGGCCAAAATGACCTACCTGGGCCATGTTGTAGGTCAAGTTCGGGTGTCACCAACAGCAACAAAAGTACAAGCCCTGATAGATTTCCCTGTTCCCAAGACCGAAAGAGATATAATGCAATTGCTGGGGATGTGCAGAGTCTACAGAATATTTGTCCCTAATTTCAGCACTCTAGCTGCCCCATTGACCGATTTATTAAAGAAAACTGTTAAGATAGAGTGGTCAGAACTATGCCAGACGGCTTTTGAGAAATTGAAGGCCATTCTAACAAATAAACCTGTGTTAGGAGCCCCAAACTTTAACAAATCATTCAAGGTGGCTATTGACGTGAGTGATGTTGGAGTAGGAGATGTCTTACTCTAGGAAGATGACTCAGGTATTGAGAGACCAATTGGCTGTGGGTCTGCTGTTAGCCCTTCAACATTTTGAGGTTTGTGTCAATAATGGACACAGGGAAATATTAATATTCAGTGACAATGATCCTCTGACTTTCCTAGAGAAAGTCAAAGTCAACAACGCCAGGCTGTTCAGATGAAATTTACTCCTACAACCATGTAATGTAAAAATCATGCACATTGCTGGAAAAAAGACATTGCAGATGCTCTGTCCAGAATTTAATCAGACAATGTGCCACCAGCAAGCTGTGGAAGGCCTGGTGACAGTGACTGAGGAATGTATCTGAATAAATGCGTAGGAATGTTTACTGTCATGTATTTTACTTTGCTTTCTTTCATAAAAAATGAAGTACCAAGGAATTTCATTTTTTCCCTTTTTCAGGAAGGTGTCAGGCTCATACAATCCGAACTTATGAACTATAAAATGAACTTATGAAATAAACCCAAAAACGCACACCTTTCTTGTAAACAAAATGGAGTAACAGGTCCCCGTGACATTTTTTTCCTGCCAATACACATAGAACTACAAGAACTCTGAGATAATCTTCATGCCTGGACAAGTCTTGAAGATGGAATTAAAATATAAATGACCTTTATAGACACATCTCTGAGAAATCATTAAAATGCAAATGACCTTTTCTGTGGAAATGGCTGCTTCTCTCCAACTGATTGGGTTAACGATGATGTTGCAGACTTTTTGGCTCCAAACTCAAAATCCAACGCATGCGTATAAAAACTTTATAAAGTTGAGCTGGGATGAATGACACATGGACTCCATTGTCTAAAAGTGGCCTCACCATCAGAAACCATTTATGAGAACACTGGAAAGAAAAACGATGGTCACATGACAGAAATTAGGAGCTTTAGTAAAGGTATATTCTGGGCCGACAAAGGAGATCCATCTATGCCATCGAAGAGAAGGGACCCTGCCTAAGATTACCAGCTTTGAACTACATGTAGGTAGTGACTGGAGTTTGACCTTGAACTCTCGACCTGAGAAATCATGCCAAGACTTCATCATTGACCTTTGGTTGGAACATAACAAAAAGCAGTCTGCAACAGCACATCTGTCTTTCTGAACACCCGAAGTCTTTCTTCAGTGAGCAAGGGAAAATAATACAGGCCTGCACTGTTTCAAGTCCTTACCCTGGGGATAGGCAAGTTTAACAGGCGACTCTTTAAAATCATCAGACGTAATGCTTACTATCTTTATAATCTCTATCTTTTCTTGAGTGTGTGCGTATATCTGTATGAGTTTGAGGGTCGGTATTGTTGTGTATATTTTGGATATTGTATAATAAACATTTATCTTTCTTTTAAACTTACGAAAAAATCAATCATTTGTCTGTTTTGATTATTAAAGCATTCAGGGGTTTAAAAAAATGCTATCTTCAGTCAGTCGAGAGATAAAAAGGGGAAACCATCCCTATCATCTCTCACCTGTCTGTAACACCAGTAAAAAGATAAACCTGAATGTGGAAACTCACCTGAATGTGTTCCTGAAATTCTCTCCTTCCAATATTTCTCTCTGTCAGCTCCTTTGTGTGCAGTTTGAGCAGTCAGTGAATGACAATAAGTGAGAAGTGTCTCAGTGACAGTCAGGCTGAATTCACTCACATTAATTCCTGTCTGTTCAAAGCCACCAGCTGGTGTTTGAGTGGATTGATTCTCTCCTGTCCAGGAGCTGCTTCCAAATGTCCACACACTCACCTACTTCTCCATTTCTGTCCTGTTCGACTTACACCAGCCTGGAACTTTAGAATAAACAGCATCTGTATTTAAACTTGTCAACTGTTAGATTTTCAGTTAGGGTGGAACTTGGCTTAGCTACAGATTGTCTGGTTCCCAGGGCTTCATTTCAATACCTGACTTGCCATTGGTCCAAATTCACTGAAATAGGCCGATGAGGGAAGTTAAATATTGATTCCACCTTCAACATCTACAAACAATTCATTTTAAAATATATTAATAGCTGAAATCTCTTGTTTAGTGTTTTCTTCATTGTATCTGGTGTTAACTGACAGTTGACAGATTATTGATAACTTAATATTAATGTAATTAAAGTGCTTCACACATTAAAATGTATTTCGAAGATTTCATTCGCAATTTAAGACTGCCAGCACTGAACACCTTCTTTGTAAAAGAGAGAAACAGAGCTCATTGTAAGCCGAGCTGTTTCCTGTCGCTAACTAGGGAATTATGAATAACTGGAAGGAGTCACTTTCCAGACACAGGAATTACTATGTGACTCAATGTTCAATTCGGACACACTCTGACTCTCTCTAGGAGTGTCCAACCTCTGAGCCTGAAGTCAGCTCGGGGGATTCACCAGATTGTAGTTTACTTCCAATGTAAGAAAACATTGAGTGACTGGTATTTCTTCTCAAAATGTCCTGTTTGTAAACAGCAGCCCCATCAACACTGAATCTGCAGCCTGTTTGCACCATCTTCAGAAATGTGTTGCCTCTAGTTCAATTCTGGTGGAGGTCCATCTCTACATCCCCAATTCTGTGAATATTGTCATCCTGAGACTTAGCATGGAATAGTTAGTCTTAAAATTAAAACAAATGGAAATGAGTAACGTTTACAGTAAAGCATTTCTTCTCTTTGTCCTCAATTTCCAGATTTCGTATTCCATCCTTCCACATTTTTGTTCCTATATCTGTTACTTTAATTGTATCTCAGCAACAATTGTGCAATTTTGAATCACATTTATCTTTTAATGATTGGCAAAATATATCTTTGTTTCATGGGAAAGCCAAATCCTATCTTGCTAAATACACAGAAAACCCTATTTAGCCAAGAACAGTTAAACAGCAAACACTAATGAGGGTTGAAGAATTGTAAAGTGATCCCGAGGTGAGGGAACAATAAATATCCCTAACACCTATTCGTGAAATTATATAACTACACAGAGAAAATAACGTTTGCAATAAAATGTTAGTGTAATTGGACACATTAATAGGTGGATATAATGCAAACTTTCATGGTAACTCACAGGGATGTTTATAGACTCTAAACCTCTATCTTCCTAATATTAGCATTAAACGCAATTTACTCAGCTGTACAGTAGGAATTTCACCCCCTAGTGACTTGTGGCAGTTGTTGCACACTTTAGGAGAAATCCTAAGTTTGCAAAATCACGGCTCATTGTTACAAATGTATCTCCATAATTACAGATAAGGAGGCAGTGATTGCTGCTTGGAGAGACTTCCAGGGGCTCTGTATTTCATAAGATCATAAGAACGAGGAGCAGGAGTAGGCCATCCGGCCCCTCGAGCCTGCTCCGCCATTCAGTAAGATCATGGCTGATCTTTTTGTGGATTCAGATCCACTTACCCGCGCTCTCACCGTATCCCTTAATTCCTTTATGTTCAAAAAGATATCTACCTTAGCTTTAAAAACGTTTACTGAAGAAGCGTCAACTACTTCACTGGGCAAGGAATTCCATAGATTAACAACCCTCTGGGTGAAGAAGTTCCTTCTTAATTCAGTCCTTAATCTGCTCCCTCTAATCTTGAGGCTATGCCCTCTTGTCCTAGCTTCACCTGCCAGTGGAAACATCCTCTCTACTTGTATCTTACCTATTCCCTTCATAATTTTATATGTTTCTAGAAGATCCCCCCTCATTCTTCTGAATTCCAATGAGTATAATCCCAATCTACTCAGTCTCTCCTCATAAGCCAATCCCCTCAACTCCGGAATCAACCTAGTGAACCTCCTCTGCACCCTCTCCAGTGCCAGTACATCCTCTCTCAAGTAAGGAGACCAAAACTGCACACAGTACTCCAGGTGCGGCCTCACCCGTACCTTATACAGCTGCAACATAACCTCTCTGCTTTTAAACTCAATCCCTTTAGCAATGAAGGACAAAATTCCATTTGCCTTCCTAATTACTTGCTGTACCTACAGACCAACCTTCTGCGATTCATGCACAAGGACACCCAGGTCCCTCTGCATAGCAGCATGCGGTAACTTTTTACCATTCAAGTAATAATCCTTTTTACTGTTACTCCTACCGAAATGAATGACTTCACATTTATTAACATTGTATTCCATCTGCCAGACCTTTGCCCACTCACTCAATGTATCTATGTTCCTCTGCAAAGTTTCACAGTCATCTGCACACTTTGCTCTGCCACTCATCTTAGTGTCATCTGCAAACTTTGACACCCTACACGTGGTCCCCAACTCCAAATCATCTATATAAATTGTAAATAATTGCGGTCCCAACACCGATCCCTGAGGCACACTACTAGTGACTGATCGCCAACCAGAATAGCACTCATTTATCTCCACTCTCTGCTTCCTGTTAGTCAACCAATCCTCTATCCATGCTAATACTTTACCCCTAACACCATGCATCCTTATCTTATGCAGCAGCCTCTTGTGCGGCACTTTGTCGAAGGCCTTTTGGAAATCTAGGGACACCACTTCCACTGGGTCCCCATTGTCCACCTTGCTCGTAATGTCATCATAGAATTCCAAAAGATTTGTCAAGCATGACCTGCCCTTCATGAACCCATGCTGCGTCTGCCCAACGGGACAATTTCTATCGAGATGCCCTGCTATTTCTTCCTTGATAATAGACTCAAGCATCTTCCCCACTACAGAGGTTAAGCTAACCGGTCTATAATTCCCCATCTTTTGTCTACCTCCCTTTTTAAACAGTGGCGTCACATCTGCTGTTTTCCAATCTGCTGGGACTACCCCAGAGTCCAGCGAATTTTGGAAAATTACCGCCAGTGCACCTGCTATTTCTCCCGCCATCTCTTTTAGTACCCTGGGATGCATTCCATCAGGGCCAGGAGACTTATCAATTCTTAGCTCCATTAGCTTGCCCAACACTACCTCTTCCGTAATAATGACTGTTTCCAGGTCCTCACCTACGTTCGTCTCTTTGTCAATTCCTGGCATGTTATTAATGTCCTCCACTGTGAAGACCGATACAAAATACCTGTTCAATGCCTCGGCCATTTCATCATATCCCATAACTAAATTCCCCTTCTCATCCTCTAAAGGACCAACGTTTACTTTAGCCACTCTTTTTCGTTTTATATATTTATAGAAACTTTTGCTATCTGTCTTTATATTCTGTGCTAGTTTTTTCTCATGTTCTATCTTACTTTTCTTTATAGCTCTTTTTGTGGCTTTCTGTTGACCTTTAAAGTTTTCCCAATCTTCTAGTTTCATGCTGTTTTTGGCCACTTTGTATGCCTTCTCTTTCAATTTGATAGCCTCCCTTATTTCCTTAGACACCCATGGCAGATTACCCCTTTTCTTCCAGTCCTTCCTTTTCACTGGAATATACTTTTGCTGAGCACTTTGAAAAATTGCTTTGAAAGTCCTCCACTGCTCGTCAACTGTCCCACCATAAAATCTTTGTTTCCAGTCTACTTTAGCCAAGTCCCCCCTCATTCTATTGTAGTCCTCCTTGTTCAAAGCAGCACCTTGGTATTGGATTTTATCTTCACACTCTCCATCTGTATTCTAAATTCAACCATACTGTGATCACTCCTTCCAAGAGGATCCCTAACTATGAGGTAATTAATTATTCCTGTCTCATTACACAGGACTAGATCTAGGATAGCTTGCTCCCTCGTCGGTTCCATTACATTCTGTTCAAGAAAACTATCACGGATACACTCAATGACCTCCTCCTCAAGGCTATCCTGACTGAGCTGTTTCGACCAAACTACATGTAGATTAAAATCCCCCATGATAATTGCCGTACCATTTTTACAGGCATTAGTTATTTCTTTGTTTATTGCCCGCCCCAATGTGATGTTATTATTTGGTGGCCTTTATACTACGCCTATCAATGACTTTTTCTTCTTAGAGTTTCTAATTTCCACCCATATGGATTCAACCTCATTCTCCATAGAACCTATATCATCTCTCAGTACCGCCCTGATGTCGTCCTTGAATATCAGAGCTACACCACCTCCCTTACCTTCCTGTCTGTCCTTCCGAATAGTCTGGTACCCCTGGATATTTAACTCCCAGTCGTGACCAACCTGTAGCCATTTCTCCGTATAGGCTACCAAATCATATTCATTCGCGATGATTTGTGCCGTTAACTCATCAACCTTGTTACGAATGCTACGAGCATTCAGGTAAAGTGCCTTTATGCTAGCTTTCTTACCCTCATGATTTCCAACATCTCTAATAATAACCCCTGAGTTATCCTTCCTTTCTGCTTCTTTCATAGTCTGCCTTGAACTTAAACCTTCCTGCACACATGTTAACCTGCTGCTTACCTTTTTATTTACCATCATACTCCCTGTCGTTTTCCCTTTCCCTTCCCCCCGAGTCACTAGTTTAAAGTCCTAGAGACCACCCTATTTATCCGTTTCGCTAGAACACTGGTTCCAGATTGGTTCAGGTGGAGACCGTCCCATCGGTACAGATCCCCCCGGTTCCAAAACTGATGCCAATGCCCCATGAAATGGAACCCCTCTTTCCCACACCACTCCCTTAGTCACGTGTTTACTTCCCTAATATTCTTATCCCTAAGCCAATTTGCACGTGGCTCGGGCAGTAATCCGGTGATTATGACCCTCAAGGACCTGTTCCTTAATTTCGTTCCTAGTGCTTTATAATCCCCAAACAGGTCCTCCATCCTAGCCTTGCCTATGTTGTTAGTCCCAATGTGGACCACAACAACTGGATCCTCCCCCTCCCGTTCCAATATCCTTTCAAGCCAGTCAGAGATGTCCTGCACCCTGGCACCGGGCAGGCAACACACCATGCGGGACTCCCGATCCGGCTTGCAAAGGATACTATCTATCCCCCTAATTATAGAATCCCCTATAACTACCACTTGTCTTTTTGCTCCCCCCTCTTGAATGGCCTTCTGCACCATGGTGCCATGGTCAGTTGGCTCATCCTCCCCGCAGCCCTTTTCCTCATCCACACAGGGAGCAAGTATCTCGTACCTGTTGGATAAGGTCAAAGGCTGAGGCTCCTCCACTCCTGAACTCAGGATCCCCCTGCCTGCCTCACTTGCAATCACACCCTGTTGTCCCTGAGCACTAACTGAATTTGAATTACTTAATCTACCAGGTGTGACTGCCTCCTGAAACAAAACGTCCAGGTAATTATCCCCCTCCCGGATGTGCCGCAGTGTTTGAAGCTCAGATTCCAGATCATCAACTCTGAGCCGGAGTTCTTCCAGCAACCAACACTTGCTGCAGATGTGGTCCCTGCCGTTCACAATGGAGTCAGCCAGCTCCCACATCATACAGCTACAGCACATCACCTGCACAGCCATCTCTACTTAGTTAATTACTTTATTACTTTATATAAATTTATGAGTTAAATACTTTCTGATACTTCTCTGCTATGGTCTTTTTCAAATAACCAATTAATAGATTTCCCCTAAAAGATGGACCCCCCCCCCACCGACCCCATTAGGAGGCCGTCAGGCTTTACCTGGCAGTGTCCAAGCATGGCGGTGGCCTTCAGCAAAATTGAGCTGGAAATGAGAAGAGGCACTTAAGTGGCCAATTGGCCTGCCCCATGCTGGACAAAATGGCAGAGGGCCCCGGGCAACATCGGGGACGGTGCCCCCTGCCATTTTGTTTGCCACCCCCACCTCCATGCCTGCCTCCAAGGCAGCACAAAATTCTGCACATTGTGTTTCCTGTCAGTGGCAACAGAAAGCCTGCAAGGCTCACCAAGAGGGCATGGCTGGAGGTGGCTCATGATGTCAACAGTAGAGGACTGGTGAGGAGGAACTGGGTGCTATGCAGGAAATGCCTCAGTGACCTTTTCAGGTCTGGAAAGGTGAGTCCAAAGATAGGCCCAAATGGATCGCCTCCTGGTCAGCAGGCACCAGAGTACATAAGGGAGGGGCATCCTGGGGGTGCATGGAGTTTTACTGACCATAGGAGAGATAGATGCTTAACAGCCTTGAAGACCCATAAGCATAGGTCAGAATCCTAGTGCTGTTGGACAGGAGGCTGGATTGCAGACTATAGCAGCATATGCAAAACTGACAAGCTGCGAGTGGTGGGGGAGAGAGGCATTGTCCTAACTGCATCTTTATTCACCCCGCTGGCCAAGCGGGGTAATTGAATTCCAGGGAGAACGAGAGGCACACCTGGATGGTGGGATGCCACAGCTCATGTTGCTGATGCACTTTGAGCAGCTTGCCCTTGATGTGGCCAGAGTGCCATGCCACAGGGACACTGGTGACAGAGAAAGAGCGGCTTTGCCAAAGACAGGATAAAAGATCTCAACATCTCCAGGTTTAGGGAATGCATGACAATGCTCGCCATGCAACAAACTGTCAAAGCATGGGTTGTCATCTCATTATTTTATATCCCGATCCCTCATCACCATCTGCTTTTATGTCTCCCACAGGACCAGCTCCAGAGGAGCAGGAGGCCAGACAAAGCAACAAATTCCCGAAGACTCAGAGGAGGAGCACATCTCGGAGTGTGCACTGTCACATCTTTCTTGCATAGCCTTTACCAGCACAGATACTGGCACCTCAGTGGGTTATCGCGTGTTATTAGAGATGGTGGCACAGGCTGAAGCGTGCGTTGCTTAGAGCAGGAGGGGACGGGGGAGGCAGGGTCAGCTGTCACCAGTCCCCCTTCAGAGGATGGAAGTAAGGCACAGCCCTGATCAGAAGGGTGGCAATGCAGATGCCGGAGTCATGAAACAGGCAGCTCTATCCAGACATTTCATGGAGTTCTATGGTTCCTATGTCTATCATGTTCTCAAACCCATCGCCATCTTCCAGGGTATGGATGTTTTGGGTTTTTTCACTATTCCTTCGCCCTGCTACTCTGGCTCTGATGACTCGTCTACTATCTTCTTGCCTTGTTCTGCACATCTTTTCCCAATGATTGGTCTTTCCACAAGCTCTGCAGGTTGATCCATATATGGGACATTTCCTTCTATCTGTCAATTCATGTGGTCGTCCACAGCTCCTGCACATCCTCCTCTCTGTTTGTTGTTTCACTGCATTGACCCTGCTGCCTGTCTCTTGGCTTAACTGAAGGCTAGCCATTTAGGAGGTCAGAGTCTTCATCTGTCTGCTCGTGGCTTCATGTGCTCTGGCAATGTCTACAGCCTGTGATATTGTGAGCTTGTCCTGTCCGATTAGAGCTTTCTGTACTTCAGGATGTGCAGAGCCCCAAATGAGTTGATCTATCAGCCGTTCATCTGCGTCCTTAAGTTTACATTTTCTGGCTGCACTTTTCAATCTTGCTACAAAATTGTCAATAGGCTCGCCTTGTTCCTGTCTGAGACCTTGAAATTCATATCGGTATATCTGATGATTTGATTTTGGCTGGAGATGGGTGCTGAATCTTTCAAACATTTCGTCTGGGTTTTTGCTGTCCTCTTCGCTTAGGTCCCAGCTATTAAATAAATGTAATCCTTTATCTCCAGCCCACAGAAGGATATAGCTGACCCTCTCTTCTTCATTAGTACCTTTTAGCTAACTACTGAATGCCAAATTGCACTTTTGTTTAAACTTCTCAGATGCCTCTGCAACTTCATCAACTTCCCAATTCATGATCAGCTACAGCAGTGCATTCATTCCTGTCCCGGCTGACATTTTGATTTTTTTTTAGATGGTGCCTATCCCTGCCCTTAATGAGCTAACAAGAAGCTTGTTAAGTGGCTTTACTGGCCGTTTAGCGATGTCAGGCGGGCTGGCTTTTCTGGCTCGCGGTGGTGCCATTTAAACCTGGAGTGAGCCCACCCCTCATCCCGCCCTCTCAAACAAATAGAAATTCCATCCATGCTCTCTGAAGGGCAGTGCTTCCTTTGAGGTTGCCATATCAGATGGTGGCAGATATCTGCAGCCTCCTAGAGGAGGAGCTGCTCCCTGCTGGACCCAGAGGTCATGCATTGCCATTGGCTATGAAAGTCACCATCATTGTCAACTTTTTTGCCTCCGGATCCTTCCAGGGCACCACAACATACATATCCAAGTTCTCCTAGTTGGCTGCACAGCAATGTGTAAGGTAGGTCACTGATGGATTGCTTACCAGGACCAATAATTATGCAACTTTACCTCTCACTGGCTGGATCCCCACAGGTACAGAGTGACACTGACAGCACACATGTGGCAATCTGAGCACCACCACAGCAACCAGAAGGTTATAAACTGCAAGGGATATTCGTCCATTAATGCGCAGTTGGTGCGCAACCAAAGAAGTTCATGCAGAACTACGTCAGATTCCCTGGAAGCTGTCATGCTGAATTCATGCTGTGACAGTCCAACATTCCAGACAATACCAACAACAACTTGCATTTATATAGCACTTTTAATGTGGCAAAACATCCCAAACCACTCCAAAATTTGACTGAGGCATAGAAGAAAATATCAGGACAGATGATCAAAAGTATGGTCAAAGAAACAGGTTCTAATGAACATCTTAAAGGAGCATCAAGAGGTGGAGAGGTTTAGGGAGGGAATTTTAGAGCTTAGGGCCTAGGCAGGTGAAGGCACAGCCAGCAATGGTGGAGTGATTAAAATTGGGAATGCACAAGAGGCCAGAATTGGAGGAGCACAGAGGTCTCAAAGGCTTATCAGTCTGGAGGAGGTTATAGAGCTAGGAAAGGGCAAGGGATTTGAATTTTAATTTTAATGAGAATTTTAAAGTTGAGGTGTTGCCAAACTGGGAGCCACTGTAGGTCAGCGACCACAGGCATGATGGGTAACGGGACTTGCAGGTGTGCCACTTATCTCCAGGGTGTCCTTCTCTTCATCAGTTAGCTGGAAACTTTGTGACTGTCCATCTGCAGTCCTCTCTCTTTCCCTTGTGTGTTGTGTTCTCTTCTCCTGCAGAGTGATAAAATAGGGCTATGAGTGAGCGAAGGTCATTTATTTATTCAATGGATGCAGTGCATTCAGTGAGGGTGACTATGAGATAGATGTATCACATTGCATCAGGATTGGGGTGAGTGCAACAATGGATGGATAAATGGGGAGGTGATGAGGTGCAAAGAAAGTGGATGCTGCTAAAAGTTGAGTGGATGTAAACAGTGATGTGATGGAGAATGCTTAATAAGACAGAGTGATTGTGTGTGTGTGTGTGTGGGGTGGGAGGGGGTTGGGGGGGGGAGGTGGGGGGGAGCTTAAACTACAGGATGTAGTTGATTGAGCAAATGCACTAATTTTTCCTGACCTGGTTAGTTCATTAAATCACTTGGTGTTGCATCATGCCCTGGGCACAAAGCTCTTACTCCTCATCTCCTCAGCTACTTTCAAATGCACATTCTTGGTGAGAGCAGCAGGTTTCTTCCATTGCTGGTGAAAACTATGCCCCTCCTCCTTCTGACTGCACCCAGCAGTAATTCCAGTGATGCATCACTGAACCTGGGTGCTGCCCTAGCTCTATGTGCACCATCCATCCTAAAAAATTCCAATTTACATTTGGGAACTGTCCCTTTAAATACAGCTGAGATCGTGTCACATGGCTGCGCAGCTTGGAGATGTGAATCCGGAAGTCCAAATTAATTGGTTCAATTATTGAGATCGCAGATACTGGCCTGTTGAGTTGACAACCGGGTTTCACCCATGCAATTTTTCCCTCCTACCCTAAACCCGGAAGTCACCTTCATATTAATATCAGGATCTATAAGTTTCATATAGTCTGGGAGAAGCAGGACAGCTCAAGTAGTAATAGCAGAGAATGCATTCAGGATGGTTTTCTGGAACAACATGTTTTAGAACTGACAAGAGAATAGGCCATACTATGAGTAACACAGCAGAACTGGTGACGGAAGCTAAGGAAACATCTGCAAATAGTGACCATAATATGATTGAATTTGATATGAGGTTTGAGTGGGAGAAGTGAGTGTATCAAATCAGGATTTAAAATTTAGTTAAGGCAAATTTCGAAAGAATGAGAAATGACTTGACCTTCATAAATTGGGCTGAACTGTTAATGGGTAAACTGACAGGCAAACAGTGGGAAGTATTCAAAGGATTAATTGGTACAATACCAAACACATACATACACTAAAAGGCAAATACTACACTTGTGTAGTGAAACACCCACAGTCAACATATGAGGTAATAGATAATATTGAGCGAAAAGGATTACAAAAATGCAAGGAAAAGTGGAGATCCAGCAGCCTAGGAGAGATATTAAAAGGAGAAGGAGATACAAAAAAACGCAATCAACATGCAAAATAGGATTATGAAAAAAACTAGCAGAAAACATTATCAACATATTAAGAGAAATTGTTTGGTAAAGGCAGACAAGTGAGTGTAAATAACTTAGGTAGATGGAGTTCAAAGTAGGGAAGTTTCAGGTCATCTACTTTGGGTCTTAGAAAGACAAATTGGAATATTTTCTTAATGGTGAGAGACCATGAGCTCCAAAGAAGCAATGATGCTCAAAATTATTGTACAGGTACAAGTAGTAATCAAAAATGCTAATAGAACGTTGGTCTTTATCTCAAGGGAAATTGGAATACCAAAGTGAGAAAATTATGCTTCAGTTATAAAAAGCCTTGGTCAAATCCCATCTGATAAATATTAATGATTTAGATTTGAATGAAGGGGACATGATTAAAAAGTTTGCGAATGATCCAAAAATTGACTGTATAGTTGATAGTGAGGAAGAAAACTGTAGACTGCAAAAAGATATCAATGGACTGGTCAGTTGGGCAGAAAAATGACGAATGGAATTCATTCCATACAAGTGTGAGAATCATAGAAATTTACAGCATGGAAGTAGGCCATTCAGCCCATCATGTCAGTTTCAGCCAACAGGTATCCATCACCATTCAGCCTAATCCCACTTTCCAGCTCTTGGTCTGTAGCATTGTAGGTTACGGAACTTCAAGTGCATGTCCAAATACCTCTTAAATGTTATGAGGGTATTTGCCTCTATCACCCTTTCAGGCAGTGAGTTCCAGATCCACACCACACTCTGGGTGAAAAAATTTCCCCTGAATCCCTTCTAAACCTCCTACCTCTTATCCTAAATCTATGCCCCCTGGTTATGGAGTCCTCAACCAAGGGGAATAGAGCCTTCCTATCCACTCTATCTAGACCCATCATAATTTTATACACTTCAATTAGATCTCCCCTCAGCATCCTCTGTTCCAAAGAAAACAACCCTTGCCTGTCCAATCTTTCATCATCACTAAAATTCTCCAATTCAGGAAACATCATCATAACTCTCCTCTGCATCCTCTCTAGTGCAATCACATCTTTCCTACTGTGTGGTGACCAGAACTGTACGCAGTACTCCAGCTGTGATCTTACTAGTGCTTCATACAGTTCCAGCATAACCTCCCAGCTGTCATACTCAATGCCGCAGCTCATAAAGGCAAGCATCCCATATGCCTTCTTGACCACCTTATCTCCCTGTCCAGACACCTTCAGCAATTTGGGACATGCACACCCTCTGTTTTTCTAAACTTCTCAGTATCGTACCATTCATTGTGTATTCCCTTGCCTTGTTAGCCTTCCACAAATGCAAACAAGGCAAGGGAATACACAATATATGGTAGGACACTGAGAAGTGTAGAGGAACAGAGGGACCTTGGCGTGTAAGTCTACAAATCCCTGAAGGTAGCAGGACAGGTAGATTAGATGGTTAAAAAGAAATACGGGACACTTTCATTTATTAGCCAATGCACAGTATATAAGAGATGGGAAGTTGTGCCAGAACTGTAGAAAGCACTAGTGAGGTCACAGCTAGAGTGCTGCGTATTGTTCTGGTCAACACATGAGAGGAAACGTGTGATTGCACTAGAGAGGGTACAATTAAGATTTACGCGGATGTTGCTGGGAATGGAGAATTTTAGCTATGAGGAAATATTGGATAAGCTGGAGTTATTTTCTTGGAGCAGAGGAGGCCAAGAGGAGATTCAACTGAAGTCTATAAAATTATGAGGGAAGGACCTAAATTAGTAGAAGGATTAAAGGGGAGTGGAGGAGAATGTGTTTCACCCAGAGGGTGGCCGGGGTCTGGAACTCATGGTCTTAAAGGGTGATAGAAACAGAAAACTTCACTGTATTTAAAAAAATAATTGGATATGCAGTTGAAGTGTCATAACCTTCTACTAGTTGTTCTGTGATGAAGTCAATAACACAGTAGAGGGCAGAGCAAATCGGAGCCAGGAATAGCACCCATCCACCTAAAGTTCTCATTGGTTGCTTGTTGGAAATCATCTACTCCTTATTTTTAGGAGACCTTGAGCCAATAAAACGCTGAAGTGGGATTGAAATCATAGGATTAAGTGATTGAAAATCTTCTTCTTTGGCCTCCTTGTCTCGAGAGACAATGGGCAAGCGCCTAGAGGTGGTCAGTGGTTTCTGAAGCAGCGCCTGGATTGGCTATAAAGTCCAATTCTAGAGTGACAACTCTTCCACAGGCGCTGGAGATAAAATTGGTTGTCGGGGCTGTTACACAGTTGGCTCTCTCCTTGCACTTCTGTCTTTTTTCCTGCCAACTGCTAAGTCTCTTCGACTCGCCACACTTTAGCCCCGCCTTTATGGCTGCCCGCCAGCTCCGGTGATCATTGGCAACTGACTCCCACGACTTGTGATCAATGTCACAGGACTTCATGTCGCATTTGGAGATGTCTTTAAAGCGGAGACATGGATGGCCGGTGGGTCTGATAACAGTGACGAGCTCGCTGTAAATTGCGTCCTTGGGGATCCTGCCATCTTCCATGCGACTCACTTCTCAAGCGGCGCTGGCTCAGTAGGATGTATATGCTGGGGATGTTGGCTGCCTCGAGGACTTCTGCATTGGAGATACAGTCCTGCCACCTGATGCCAAGGATTCTCCGGAGGCAACGAAGATGGAATGAGTTGAGACGTCGCTCTTGGCTGACATACGTTGTCCAGGCCTCGCTACCATAGAGCAAGGTACTGAGGACACAGGCTTGAAACACTCGGACTTTTGTGTTCTGTGTCAGTGCGCCATTTTCCCACACCCTCTTGGCCAGTCTGGACATAGCAGCGGACACCTTTCCCATGCGCTTGTTGATTTCTGCATTGAGAGACAGGTTACTGGTGATAGTTGAGCCTAGATAGGTGAACTCTTGAACCACTTCCAGAGCGTGGTCGCCGATATTGATGGATGGAGCATTTCTGATGTCCTGTCCCATGATGTTCGTTTTCTTGAGGCTGATGGTTAGGTCAAATTCATTGCAGGCAGCCGCAAACCTGTCGATGAGTCTCTGCAGACACTCTTCTGTGTGGAATGTTAATGCAGCAACATTAGCAAAGAGGAGTTCCCTGATGAGGACTTTCCATACTTTGGTCTTCGCTCTAAGACGGGCAAGGTTGAACAACCTGCCATCTGATCTGGTGTGGAGGAAAATTCCTTCTTCTGAAGACTTGAACGCATATGAGAGCAGCAGTGAGAAGAAGATCCCAAACAGTGTAGGTGCGAGAACACAGCCCTGTTTCATGCCACTCAGGATAGGAAAGTGGTCTGATGTGGCACCGCTATGCTGAATTGTGCCTTTCATATTGTCATGGAATGAGGTGATGATACTTAGTAGCTTTGGTGGGCATCCGATCTTTGCTGGTAGTTTGAAGAGACCATGTCTGCTGACGAGGTCAAAGGCTTTGGTGAAATCTATGAAAGCAACATAGAGGGGCACCTGTTGTTCGTGGCATTCCTCCTGTAGCTGGCGAAGGGAGAACAACATGTCAATGGTGGATCTCTCTGCTCGAAAGCCGCACTGTGCCTCAGGGTAGACACGCTCAGCCAGCTTCTGGAGTCTGTTTAAAATAACTCGAGCGAAGACTTTCACCACTATGCTGAGCAGGGAGATTCCATGGTAGTTGTTGCAGTCACCGCGGTCACCCTTGTTCTTATAGAGGGTGATGATATTGGCATCGCGCATGTCCTGTGGTACTGCTCCCAGCACAGGCAAAGCTGTTCATGGAGTGCTGAGAGTATAGCAGGCTTGGCACTCTTGATGATTTCAGGGGTAATGCCATTCTTCCCAGGGGCTTTTCCGCTGGCTAGAGAATCAGTGGCATCACTGAGTTCCGATTTTGTTGGGTGTTCGTCCAGCTCATCCATGACTGGCAGAGACTGGGCTGCATTGAGGGCGGTATCAGTGACAACATTTTCCCTGGAGTACAGTTCTAGGTAGTGCTCCACCCAGTGGTCCATTTGCTTACGTTGGTCAGTGATCGTTTCCCCTGACTTAGACTTGAGGGGGGGCGATCTTCTTGATGGTTGGCCCAAAGCTCTCTTAACGCCATCATACATTCCTCTGATGTTTCCGGTGTCAGAGGTCAGCTGAATACGACTGCATAGGTGTTGCCAGTAGTCATCTGCACAGCGCCTGGCTGTTCTTTGTGCAGCGCTTCTGGCTACTTTAAGTGCTACAGATGTTAACTTGCTGGGGGCTTTCCTGTAGTTCAACAGTGCAGTTGCTTAGATTTTAAATGTAAATTGTGATTTTTTTCTGTAACAGGTTTGACATTTTCATTCAGTTCTCCCCACCATGATTCTGGTCTCTCTGGACCAAATTTACACTGATTTTCTTTGTCTTGTGTTACAGATTGTGCAGTGGACTAGTCTGAATGGTATTTATGCCTTTTTTATTTTACAACTGATGATTTATTTGTTTATTTTCAGCCTTTGTGGTTCTTGTTTCAGAATTGCAGACTTGTTTTAATTTGAACTGATGGCTCAATATTGCTGACTACACATCACAAGACTGTACAACATGAGTAAGGGTGGGTGTGGGCATTGTGTTGGGGACAGTAACTGATATTAATGTCCACAACTGATTAGGAAGTATGTCAGAATTCACCTGGATATATCAATAGTTCAATGTAATATTTTGGATCTAGCTAATGTTAAAATTATTTACCCTGGACATTCAAGTTTGGAGATGGGTTTCCTACCCTGTCACAGCCCCAGCTCATCAAAAAGAAATGCAGGAATTTATGTGAACTCATGATGCTGAGCATCAAGAGATTGTGGTTTGCAATGCTCTGTGCACTATAAGCTCTAGTATTGGACACAGCTTAATTTACAGAAAAGTAGAACAGGAACAGATTCATTTTTCACACAGGATTTACATCACTTTGTATAAGTTTTGCATTGCTTTGGAAGCCAGTTGATATGATATTGCAATTGACTGATTCGTTAAGTACTTGTTTAATGGTTTCCTTAGAATAGGATGTACTTTTAAGCACAAAAAACTCCCATTACATTTAGTTCTGCTTGGCCAAGAAGCAGACACATAATTAACCTTCTCCTTCACTGACTTATGATTGGTCACTTGTTTTTCAAGCTTCCATTCCATCCGTGGCAGTGAAAAATCTCTGCTTAGGAAAGGAAACTTGCCAAATTTGTAATTTCAAAGTTTACCATTTGTGACACGTAGACTGATTCTGTGAGGCTCTGTTCATAATGTGAAGTCTGACATGACAGGAATGCAGATTGCTGAATCAGACACATTCCTGACTTGTTTTCTGATTTTCTGACAAAAAGTTGTTTCTTGCAGCATGCAAGTCCAGCACAAGTCTCATTATAATTCCCCAAACCCCTGGTGACAGAATTTACACTGAACCTCATAATCTGTCTTTATCCACATTTTCTTTGGTGCTTTGCTTCTTGCTGCTGTTGAAAGCTGATTTTATTTTGCACAGCAACTCTTCTACGTTAGCCCTTGCTTGCAGCTGCTATTTCACTTGCGGCAGGCAGAGTATGCAGGTTGGAAATTCTTTCTCCAAAATCAGGAACTTCCTAAACCAAGAGGAGTTCTTGTGGGGACAAGAAAGACAGATGCAACCACAACACACAGAGATTTACTGCTAAAATGGCTGAATGAATTTCACAAAAGTATCCCTACAAGAGAGTAGAAAGGCAACTAACAAGAATTACATTGCTTTTCTAATTGATGGTTCCTGAGTTTTATATTGTTTTATTTTAACCTATCATTTAAAGATGCAAAATGAGTTAATATCATCTCTTCCTGTAGAGACAATTCCTGGGAAATGGGATAAGCTGGACATATACACGGGTAATCATTGACATAACAGCTGTTTAAAAAATGGTAAACTCTTTATTCTGAATAGATGGATAATCGGATAACCTTTGTCCATGTCAATGTGAAACTGGCATGTACATTTTCTCAATCAAAATAGGAGTCTAACCCAATCGAGGTAACTGTTTTTGGCATCATTGTAAACACAACTTAAAGAATAATACTCAAACTTCACAGGGTCACTGTATTTATTTTCTTTTAATTTTCAACTGATTATTCTCTAAATCTTTTCACATAAATTCCAGAATTGAAAGAAAGAAGTGTCAGCCAGATTACACTAACATTCTAAATGTGGTAACATTGGAAGTCGAGGTCCACACTCCGAATTCTCCACAAAAGATGTTCTTTATGGGCAGTTGGGACATTGGAGGTAGATGCTAAGCAGGGCCAAGCTGCTTCCCCATGAAGACAATCAACCTGAACCATTCGTATATGCATCCTAGCAGTCACCTACAAAGTGCAATTCGTAGGAACTTGGAGAGTACTTCTTAGGAAGTGGAATGTATGAGTTGAGGGAGCCTGGGGCAACCTTTAGAGAAAGGGAGGCTCAAAAAGGCAGGTATAATACAAGAAAAATACAAATAAAGTGCCTAGGTGTCACAATGGATTAGGCTGTTGGCCCAGATTTTGTGTTCAGTGCTGAAGAAATGGTCCTCGCTGTTTCCCATACTTACTGCTGGCCACAGACATTTTGTGGGCTTGTGAGCAGCGATGTACAGTCATCAGGTAACTGATCCAGCATGGCGCCCCCGACAGAAGATCTGTGGTGTGAGTGAGCAGGGCAAGCAACAGGGTGGCTCTTCAACCAATCAGATTGTTGAATCCTCACTGAGAAATGCAGAGTCTACGGCAGGAAGTAGAAATTAGATATAATTTAATGTAAAATTAGGTAGAGAAGGCAAAATAAAGAGAGGGAAAGAAAGGTTGTATTTAGGGGGAGAGATAAAAGAGAACAAAGAAAAAAAAGTTTTATTACATTTTTAGTGTCAGAGAGGTTGTCTGGCAGTAGTTATGTCTTATCGTGCCATTAAAAGTTCACTTACAGCTGAATGTACCAGCTCCAACTTTTTCTGCCATGTTTAATGGGTAACACATGGGTAAATATCGCATCTTCACGCCCTTACATGGATTTCAATTCCAAGTCTCTCATGAGGTACGGTTATAGCGCAGCCTGTGGAGGAGTAGATTTTCATATTTAAGTGCATATGTGCAGACTCTGGAAGCTGCTGTTCAGTTTACTTAATAACAGTGAGCACTATCAACTTGATCATTGTTCTCAATGCAAACATCTAAGTGTCAGGACATTGCTGCAGGAATTCCTCAGGGTAGTGTCCTAGACTTCAGCAGTTTCATCAATGACCTACCCTCTATCATAAGGTCAGAAGTGGGGGTGTTCGCTGATGATTGCACATTGAGTACCATTCACGACTCCTCAGATACTGAAGCAGTCCAAGTCCAAATGCAGCAAGACATGGACAACATTCAGGCTTGGTTTGATAAGTGGCAAGCAGCATTTGCAGCGCGCAAGTACCAGTCAATGACCATCTCCAACAAGAGAGAATCTCGGGTTTAGTTATATTTGTGTTTGTAGCGTTGTAGGGTGTTCTAGAGAAAGTCTTAGACTCCGGTAAAGGCTAACTAACAACTATTTATTATTTACAGTTGCTATTTACACTCTCCACATGCTACCTAAGCTAGCATCCTTTGTGCTGCTATACCTTCTTTTCCTCAAGCCTATCTTATGTGACTGTTACATCATTGTACAGTGGTGGGGGAGTCTCTCACTGTCTTAAGTATTATCCCTTTACAACCTTATACCACACTAACCATCTTCCCTTGATGTCCAACCTCATTGCTATTGCTGACTTTCCTAGCATCAACATCCTGAGGGTTACCATGATCCAGACATATAAATACTGTTGCTACAAGAGCAGGTCAGAGGCTGGGAATTATGCAGCGAGTAAATCATCTTCTGTCTGCCCAAAGCCTGTCCATCATCTACAAGGCACAAGTCAGGAGTGTGATGGAATACTCTCCACTTGCCTGGATGGATGCAGCTCCAACTACGCTCAAGAAGCTCGACACCATCCAGGACAAAGCAGCCCGTTTGATCGGTACCCCATCTACCACCATCAACATTCACTTCCTCCACCACCAACGCACAGTGGCAACAGTGTGTATCATCTACAAGAAGCACTGCAGCAACTTGCGACCCTTCCTTCGACAGTACCTTCCAAACTTGCGAACTCTTCCACCTAGAAGGACAGGGCAGTAAGTCCATGGGAACACCACCACCTGCAAGTTCCTCTCCAAGCCAGACAACATCCTGAATTGGAACTATATCGCCATTCCTTCACTGTCGCTGGGCCAAAATCATGGAACTCCCTTCCTAATAGCACCGTGGGTGTACCTACACCCCAAGGAATGCAGCGGTTCAAGAAGGCTGCTCACCATCACCTTCTCAAGGACGATTCGGGGTGGGCAATAAATGTTGTCCTAGCCAGCGATGCTCACATCCGATGAACAAATAAAAAAATCCAGGATATTGTTTTCTTTTCACTTCCAGAACCTTGTCTAAAATGCAAACAAGAAGAATGAACCATTCATGTGCTTTATCTTCCTTTCCCTTCATTTAAGCAGCCTGAAGTGGGATCAGAAATGCAACATTAGTAGAATTAGCATTAGAATGTATTCATAGGTTTTGAAGAATCACTGTAGTTGTGTGAGGCCCATTGAATGATGGAATGCTCGCTTGACCACTATGCTGGAACTGTACAACTCTATTTAATTGCCTCCACATCTGTGTAAACATGCTGTCCTTGCTTCACTAATCAAAGAGATAAGGGTGCGACTGGAGATGGGGCAGGCTGCCATAAACCATGAGAACTGGCAGCTTCAAGGCTGGGGAGGAGATGGCAGGACAAAGTTAGTGGGGCAATACAATCCAGTTTATTGATCAAGCTGCAGACCTGGAATGCGTTGGGGGTAGTGTAAACAAATGAGTAATGGTTATTGTATTCTATAAATGTGTGCTATAGACTTTGTTTCACTGAGAAGCTGTTTGGGTGACCAGAGAACTTCTCCCTTGCACCATGCTTGAATAAAACCTTTATTTACTTTAATCCTGTGGACTCGAGAGTGGTTATTTTCTCCACAACACAGCTTCATGAATCTATGCATTAAAATGGCACAAAGTAGTCAATTTTCCTCAGGCCTCAGGAATGACTGATGTGGAAAACTGAAATGTTACTGTTCCTGGCGGAGTAAGGGATGCTGTTCTGAAATGGGAATATAACATATTGCTGTGACAAAGCAGAAGAAGCTGTACCATGTTACTGGCTTTAATAGACTGAGTTTGGAGTGTTTTTTACATGCAATGGAAAAATGCTGCTTATTGCTAATATCCCTCAAAGTAAAAATTCGCTGAGGCCTGTTAGCAGACACGGGGATCGTGATGCGTGATTACTCCATGCCTGGTTGAGGTGATCACTTTGATTGTGGCATGCAGCCCAGCGCTAAACACACTGCTGGCTAACTGCACACTCAACAGGAGCCCAGATGTGTGCGTGGCTAGCACTAGTTACAGTTAGCCTGCACTGCTTAAAGGCACCCTCTTAAAGGGGAGTGCATTCTTGCTGCAGCAACTGGTGAAACTGTTTGTGAAAGTCTTTCAGGGAAGAAACAGGACTACCTGTGGAGCAGGAGGCCAGAGAGAGGCTTCCCAGGTTCTCTGATGCCTTAGTCCCGGAGGTGGGAATAGAGGAGAGAGGTCATGTTTCCAGTATGGGCCAGGAAGCCCTCCAGGTAGACACTGTGAAGGGGATGGGAGAAGATAGCCACATAGGTCAATGCAAGAAGTCTGGCCCCGAGGACCTGGCTGCAATGCCGCAAAAAGTTTAATGACCTCACACGGGTGGTCAAGGTCAGTGAATATATCTTCAAATCATAGACTGGTTACCTTGATGTGAGACCTTGGAGTGCATGTCCACAAGTCCCTGAAGGTGGCAGGACGGGTAGATGGAGTGGTGAAGAAGGCATATGGAATGCTTTCATTTATTGGCCGAGGTTTAGAATACAAAAGCAGGGATGTAATGCTGGAACTGTATAAAACACTGGTTAGGCCACAGCTGGAGTATTGCATACAGTTCTGGTTACCACATTACAGGAAGGACATAATTGCTCTGGAGAGAGTACAAAGGAGATTTACAAGAATGTTGCCAGGGCTTGAAAGTTGCAGCTATGAGGAAAGATTGGATCGGCTAGGGTTGTTTTCCTTAGAATAGAGGAGGCTGAGGGGTGACTTGATTGAGGTGCACAAAATTTTGAGGGTTCTAGCTAGAGTAGACAGGAAGGACCTGTTTCCCCTAGCGGATAGGTCAATTACCGGGGGCACAGATTTAAGGTGATTGGTAGAAGGGTTAGCGGGGACATGAGGAAAAACCTTTTCATCCAGAGGGTGGTGGGTATCTAGAATTCACTGCCATGAGCAGTGGTGGAGGCAGAAACTCTCAACTCTTTTAAAAGGTACCTGGACATGCACCTGAAGTGCTGTAACCTGCAAGGTTACAGACCAGGTGCTGGAAGGTGAGATTAGACTGGGCGGCTAGTTTTTTCAGCCGGCACAGACACGCTGGGCTGAATGGAGTCCTTCTGTAGCATAATTTTTCTATGGTTCGATGGGTCTAACAAACCCAGATTCTCCAACCTATCCACATTACTGAAGTTGCTCATCCCTGGAATCATTCTCGTGAATATTTTCTGAACCCTTTCTAATTCCTTAACATCCTTCTGGAAGTGTGGTGCCCGGGACTGGACACCCAGAGCGTGGTGGGAGTCTGGAACTCACTGCCTGAAAGGGTGGTAGAGGTAGAAAACCTCATCTCATTTAAAAGGTGACTGGATGTGCACCTGAAGTGCCGTAACCTGCGGGGCTATGCACCAAATGCTGGAAAGTGGGATAAGGCTGGATGGAATATTTTTAGCCGGCACAGACACGATAGCCAAGTGGCCTCTTTCTGTGCCATAAAGTTTCTGTGATTCTGTGATTCAATTGTTCAATCTGCCAATTGAGGCCGAACCAGTGTTTTATATAGGTTTATCATAACTTCCTTGTTTTTGTACTCTATTCCCTTATGTATAAACCCCAAGATCCCATATGCTTGATTAACTGCTTTCTGAACCTGCCTTGCAACCTTCAATGATTTGTGCACATATTCCCCCAGGTCCCTCTGCTCCTGCACCCCTTTTAGAATTGTACCCTTTAATTTACAATGCCTCTCCTCGTTCTTGCTACTAAAATGAATCACTTCACACTTTTCTGCATTAAATTTCATCTGCCACTTGTCTGCCCATTCCACCAGCCTGTCTACGTCCTCTTGAAGTTTATCACTATCCTCCTCACAAATCACAGTACTTCTGAGTTTTTGTGTCATCAGCAAATTTTGAAATTGTGCCCTGTACACCCAGGTCTAGGTCATAAATATATATGTAGAAAAGCAGAGATCCTGACACTGACCCCTCCAGTCCAAAAGAAAATTGTTCACAATTATTCCCTGTTTCCTGTCACTCAGCTAATTTTGTATCTATGCTGCTATTGTCCTATTTATTCCATGGGCTAAATGTTGCTCACAAGCCTGTTATGTGTTATTTTTTCAAATGCCTTTTAGAAATTGACGTACACCACGTTAACTGCATGACCCTCATCAACCCTTTGTTACCTCATCAAAAAACTCAAGCAAGTTTAGTTAGACATAATTTTCCCTTAACAAATCTGTGCTGGCTTTCCTTAATCAATCCACATTTGCCCAAGTGACTATTAATTTTGGTCTGAGCTTTTCATTTCTAAAAGCTTTCCCGCCACTGAGGTTAAACTGACTGTCCTGTAGTTGCTGGACTTGTCCATACGCCCTTTTTGAACAAGGGTATACGTGTGCAATTTTCCAGTCCTCTGGCACCACACCTGTGTTTAAAGAGGATTAGATTATGGCCAGTGCATCTGCAATTTCCATCCTTACTTCCCTAAGCAGCCTTGGATGCATTTCATCCGATCCTGGTGACTTATCAACTTTAAGTATAGCCAGCCTATCTCATGCCTCCTCTTTATCAATTTTTAGCCAATCCAGTGCCTCTTTCACCATGACTTGGGCAGCATCTTTTTCCTTGGTAAAGTCAGATGCAAAGCACTCATTTTGACCTCAGCCATGCTTTCTGCCTCTGTGCATAAATCCCCTTTTAGGTCTCTCATTGGCCCTAATCCACCTTGTATCACACTTTTACTATTAATGTGCCTATGGAAGACTTTTAGATTCCCTTTTATGTTCTCCTACCCACTGGACCACCAACCTCACACACTACTTAATGCAGCACAACCCCATCACTCACTAACCAGCAATTAGGACTCATACCTAATACTCAGATGCTCCACCTCACCCTCTCACACTACCATTTCTGCAAGCAATTCACCCACCTCTCGCAGTTTCCACATGCGTCCAGCTATTCATCCATGACAAGCACATCACCCAAAAACATTGCAACAAACTGATACTCTTCCCTCTCCCTTGCAGACAAGGTCGCACTTAACAGTAGGGAGCAGCAGAGAACTGGTGAGACAGGTACGGCTGCATCTCCTCAGCCCCACAGGAGGAGATAGTCCTGAGACTTATTGGCTGGCAGTGACTGAGGGCGTTGCAACCAGTGCTGCCAAGACCATTCAGGACGACGGTCTGTTCCTTCCTTATGCATCTTCTCAAATTCCACTTCACCTTCATCCCTGCTATCCCTGCAAGCTGCAGATGGTGCGACCATGGACCTCTTGAATTTCCACCCAATACCCGTTCCCTCACCCCAACCATCCTCTTCTGTATTTATGCTTTCAGATACTCAAGACCTGTTGCATGGTCAGTCACTACAGGCTCACCATGAAGGGTGCGACCAAGAGCAGCCACCTGATGAAGAAGCATGGTCACCTGTTCTCTCACTTGCAAACACCATCTCAGAAACAGGTACTAGGCAAACTTAAGAGGAAAATATAGAGGCAAGATCAGCATGTGGTGAGTCACTGCACATGAGTGGGCTGCAGCCAGGTTAGGAGGAAAGGATAACGTGCGTGCCAGCTTCCCGAAGGTTAAGATTGCAGTCGTGTTCAGCTGCAGAGAATTCAGATGAGGACTTCAACAGAGTGGTGCACAGGGGAACGCTGATGGGCATCAACACAGAGATGCTTGGTGCATTGCCAGGCCTGCCACAGAGCCTGTTGTCACCATCACAGAGCAGTGGAGTCTGACTCTAACTTGGCACAGGGCTTCACTTACAGCTTGGAGCCCATCCTTTCCAGCATGGAAGTGGTAGCCAACTTAAGACAGCACTTGCAGACCCAACCGTGATGAAGCATCTGGTGGCTGATGTCTCAGCTTCCATTGCAGCACAGGCAGAAGTCATCCAACATATCAAGCAATACTGCAGTGGAAACTCAGATTGAGATCATAAGATACATGCTTGTTGCTGTGTAAGCCCAGCTTGCTGTCATGCAGTCTCAGACTGCTGCCATCATGGTTATAGGAACCAGTGCTCAAAGGGGCATACAGGCTAATACAGCAGTCCAGCAATCTGTGCTCAAGCAGATGACTCGGATTGTTGAGGCACCACCTGGGGGAATGGCACTGGCTCTGTGGTGCACGAACCTGCCGTCCTCTATCAGGATGATAGCAGAGATCTGAGATGCAGAAGGATCTGGGTGTCCTCGTGCATAAATTACAAAAGGTTGGTATGCAGGTACAGCTCGTAATTAGGAAAGTTAATAGAAAGTTAATATCATTTATTGCGAGGGGAATTGAATGCAAAAGTAGGGAGGTTATGTTTCAGTTATACAGGGCTTTGGTGAGACCACATCTGGAGTACTGTGTATTGGTTTCCTTATTTAAGGAAGGATGTAAATGCATTGGAAGCAGTTCAGAGAAGGTTTACTAGACTAATACCTGGAAAGAGCAGGTTGTCTTACGAGGAAGGATTGGACAGGCTAGGCTTGTATCTACTGGAGTTTAGAGAGTAAGAGGCAACTTGATTAAAGCATAAATTCTCGAGGGGTCTTGACAGGGTGGATGTGGAAAGGATGTTTCCTTTTGTGGGAGAATCTAGAATTAGGGGTTACTATTTAAGAATAAGGGGTCACCCATTTAAGACAGAGATGAGGACAATTTTTTTTCTCTCAGAGGGTCGTGAGTCTTTGGAACTCTCTTCCTCAAAAGGCAGTGGAAGCAGACACTTTGAATATTGTTAAGGAAGAGATAGTTAGATTCCTGATAAGCAAGGGGGTAAAAGGTTATTGTGCGCTGAAACATAGGTATAATAGGCTTAATTAGATATAATTTAGATATATAATACATTATACCTTTTAGAATTAAAGATTGAATAAATGGGTAGTTTTCAAGATTCACTGAAATCCCTTTTTTAGGGGCAGAGTTAAAAATCCATAAACATCCCTGTTACAATAGAATGTGAACCAGAAACACCTTTTAAGTTAAAAAATCCACTCCAAGGTCTCTGCGACAATGCTATTAAAAGATGAAACACACTGAGACATCCTATGTGAAGTCAGTACTGATAACTATAAACTTAATTAGTGTTAGTGATATAGACAGACTGACTCAAGAGGATGGTGCAAGGTACCGTAAAAAGGCAATTACAGATGATAAATTACAAAATGAAATAGTACTTACAAAAACAGATGCCAAGTAAACCCAATTACAAACATTTGACCAGATAAAAGCTCACAACTTCAAGAGAAGGGAATTTCCAGCAAATAAATTAAGTGGGAATGGTAGCTAATAATATTACCATATATGGATGTCAAAAGCAGGAAAAACACACACAGAAAGGTAACACCTACATTCTAAAAGATTTCTAAAAGATGAGATGATTGATAGAAACAGTATAAACATGAGAGTTTTGAATCAAAAAACTAGAAGTATTGAATTCCTCATCAATGCTTCTCAACCTCTGGCTGACTGCATGACAAGAGAATTCTGCTCTTAACTGAGAATGTTTTGTCTTGTTAAGCAGGAAGGCTAACTTGGGGAATTTAAGGTAAAAGTTTACTTTAAATTTTGATGAATATTCTAAGATATTTTGCTGTAACGTTGTCAAGGTTGAACTTTTGAATCCTATTTTAGAAATAAGATTATGTTTTACATCTCTTAGTAATCTTAGATATTGTAGTATACTTAGCCACTAAAAGTGTATTGCATGTTCAACTCTTTAATAAATATCTAAAAGTTAATAAATCGTCTTGTGTAGCATTCTGTATACAACTACAAGAACTCCCTCTCTGTGTCTCCTTAAGTGGGGAGATACTTATTGAAGAGAGTTTCCCATACTCTTATAATATCTGGGATATTTATGACTTAGCTATAATTATTTTTAAAATAGGCTATCTGAAAGATAGTAATATTCTCTGTTAGTTTTCTTTCTTTGAGGGAAGACTAATTCAGTTCTTCTGACCCAAACAAGTGTCTATAGGAATCCGTCCAGTTTGAACTTAATTAAGGGAGACTCATAGGGATGTATGCTTGATTTGGTTTAGTTCCTATAAGGGGTTAAAGTCATAAATCACTTTAATCGGGGGTTGGCGGAAATGTGGAGTTGTGGTTACAATCAGATTAACCATGATCTTATTGAATGGTGAAGGAGGCTCAAGGGGCCGAGAGGCCTACTCCTGCTCCTAAGTCGTTTGTATGTATGCTCGTATGATCCAGTGATGTGCAGCATGCCTATACTAGCACCCTTACAAGCATGGGACACTGTACGGTTTCCGCAGGATGTGGCTGGAAGTGCATCTGCTGCCATTTTCAGGTCTGCAGCTTCTACAGTGCTGACATCAGCTGCATTATGGAGCCAAACTTTCTGGCCCTCATATTCGTGCATACAAAACTAAATAAACAAAGACAGATTAAGGAAACATATAGCTAAGCAACCTGACTAGGCCACGCATTGATTCATACATTGCTTCACATTATATTCCATACTGTGTTCTCCTGGATCCTATAACAGGTCTGGTACTGTTTGTTCAAAACTAACTAACCCAGAACTGAAATAAAAATAAAATAAAAGCAAAATCCTGCGGATGCTAGAAATCAGAAATAAAAACAGAAAATACTGGAAATGCACAGCAGGTCTGGCAGCATCTATAGAGAGAAAAACAATGTTTTAGTTCTGTGACCTTTCATCAGAACTGGCAAAGGTTAGAAATGTAATAGACTTTGAGCAAATGAAAATGGGAAGTGGGGGAAGACGAACAAAAGGGAAGGTCTGAAATGTTTTGCTGCAAGACTAAATGAAATAGAAATTACTTTTTCCATGCTATCCCTGCTATTGTGATGAGGTGTGTGGAGGAACTTGCTGCAATATGGCCTGAGTAATCTAGAAAGGAATTACAGAGCCTCAAAATTCAGTTCCATAGTGCCAGTGGTTTCCTGACTCAGTGATGCTCAGTTTGGATTCTGCCAGGGCCACTCAGCTCCTGACCTCATTACAGCCTTGGTTCAAACATGGGCAAAACAGCTGAACTCCAGAGGTGAGGTGAGAGTGACTGCCCTTGACACCAAGGCAGCATTTGACCGAGTATGGCATCAAGGAGCCCTAGAAAAACTGAAGTCAATGGGAATCAGGGGGGAAACTCTCCGCAAAGGAAGATGGCTGTGGTTGTTGGAGGTCAATCTTCTGAGCTCCAGGACATCACTGCAGGAGTTCCTCAGGGTAGTGTCCTAGGCCCAACTATCTTCAGCTGCTTCATCAATGACCTTCCTTCAATCATTAGGTCAGAAGTGGGGATGTTTGCTGATGATTGCACAATGTTCAGCACCATTCGCAACTCCTCAGATACTGAAGCAGTCCATGTAGAAATGCAGCAAGACCTGGACAATATCCAGGCTTGGGCTGATAAGTGGCAAGTAACATTCGCGCCACACAAGTGCCAGGCAATGACCATCTCCAACAAGAGAGAATCTAACCAGCTCTCCTTGTAATTCAATGGCATTACCATCGCTGAATCCCCCACTATCAACATCCTAGGGGCTACCAGAAACTGAACTGGAGTAGCCATATAAATACCGTGGCTACAAAAGTAGGTCAGAGGCTAGGAATCCTGCAGCAAGTAACGCATCTCCTGGCTCCCCAAAGACTGTCCACCATCTACAAGGCACAAGTCAGGAGTGTGATGGAATGCTCTCCACTTGCCTGGATGGGTGCAGCTCCAACAACACTCAAGAGGCTCAACACCATCCAGGACAAAGCAGCCCGCTTGATTGGCACCACATCTACAAACATTCACTCCCTCCACCACCGACGCACAGTGGCAGCAGTGTGTACCATCTACAAGATGCACTGCAGAAACGCACCAAGGCTCCTTAGACAGCACCTTTCAAACCCATGACCTCTATCAACTCGAAGGGCAAGGGCAGCAAATGCATGGGAACACCACCACCTGCAAGTTCTCCTCCAAGTCACACACCATCCTGACTTGGAACTATATCGCTGTTCCTTCACTGTCGCTGGGTCAAAATCCTGAAACTCCCTTCCTAACAGCACTGTGGGTGTACCTACCCCACATGGAATATAGCGGTTCAAGAAGGCAGCTCACCACCACCTTCTCAAGGGCAATTAGGGATGGGCAATAAATGCTGGCCTAGCCAGTGACACCCACACCCCATGAATGAATTTTTTAAAAACTATTTCTGGCATGGTCTGTGCTGATCGATATTTGTGAATAGTGATAGTGTGGGTGTTCAGTGCGTGCGCTGGAAGTATCTATAATGGGCAGATCGTGTTGGCAGTTAGCATCTACTGCTAATTTGACACCTGACCTGCCATTTTGAAACTCACCTGCTCTTGTTAATACCCACTCTTAAACATGCACACCTGAAGGGACCTCCAACCAGATCTATTTAAAGGGGTCACTGTCCAACTTGTAGGGGAGTTGCTTTTGACTCTCTACTTGCAGTTGCAGTGTCAGTAGAAGTACTGGGTAGTTGGAGGAGTTGTGAAAAGTTGTTTAAGTCAGCAGGGAATGATGCTGGACATTGTGAAGTTACTTGTGTTTTTGAAAAGCCTCTGATTGTACCAGGGGTTCCACAGAGTCATAGAGTCAATACAGCACAGAGGAGGCCATTCAGCCCATCAAGTCCATACCAGCTCTCTGTAGAGCAATCCATTCATGCCCCATTCCCCCCACCCCATTCTAAACCTGTAGCCCTGCAACTGCCCATCCAATTTCCATTTGAAATCATTGATCGGCTCTGCTCCCCCCACCCTCATAGGCAGTGAGTTCCAGGTCATTTCCACCACTGCTTAAAAAAGTTCTTCCTCATCCCCACTGCATCTCTTGTCCAAAGCATTAAATCTGTGTCCCCTATTCCTTGTACCATCAGATAATGAGAACAGTTTTGCTTTGTCTAACTTATCTAAACCTGTAATAATCTTGTACACCTCTATCAAATCTTCCCTCAATCTCCTTTTACTCCAAGGAGAACAAATCCAGTTTCTCGAACCTAACTTTGTGGCTAAATTCCCTCATCCCTGGAACTATTCTGGTAAATCTCCCCTGCACCCTCTCAAGGACCTTCACATCCTTCCTAAGGTGTGGTGACCAGAACTGGATGCAATATTCTAGTTGTGGCCTAACCAGAGCTTTATACGTTTTCAGCATATAGTTGCAGTTTCCCTGGAGCTGCAGCATCAGAGGGAGATGGAGCAGAGACAGCAGAGAAGACAAGCTGTTCACAGAGGAAGGAGGAGAAGGGCTCCCAGCAGGCAGCCTGATCCACCTTGGCTCTTCAGGAAGCACTTCACCTATCTGCACCAATTGCCAGGAGCAGTGTTTGAGGCTAACGGTGCAGTTGGTAGGATTTGGCACGTAAAGATACGTTCACTGACTTTGACAACTTGTGTGAGGTCATTAAACTTCTTGTGACACTGCATCTATGTCCTCAGCACTAGATGTTGGCATTGACCATCACATAGGAACACAAGTAGGCCATTTAAACATTTGAGCCTGTTCTGCCATTCAATAAGATCATGGCTGGACTGTGACCTAACTCCATATAACCACCTTTGCCCCATATTCCCTAATATGTTTGGATAACAAAAATCTATCAATCTCAGATTAAAATTTACAATTGATCTTGCCACTTGGGGAAGAGAGTTCCAAACATCTACCACTCTTTGCGTGAAGAAATGTTTCCTAATTTCACTCCTGAAAAGTGAGGTTCTATATCCCCTTGTCTTAGCGGAAATAGTTTCTCTCTATCCTATCCATTTTCCTTTATATCTACCAAGGCCTCCTGCTCCCACTGTCTTCTGAGCAGCTGTCTGGAGGACCTCCTGGTCCCTGAAGGGAAGAGGACCTCTCCTCTGGTCCACTTCCTGCATCAGTGACTCCAATGCAAACTCCAAAATCCTGGGTGGATAATCTCAGGCCAGTCGCACCATTTCAGGTCATAAAGGAAGGTCTTCCAATGTTGCCCAAGCAGTTTCAGCATCCTCACCTTTAAGAGGTGCAGTCTGGCCTTAAGTAGTGTATATTAGCTTTAAGTGGTGCCAGCCTTGCCCAAACTTGGGCTCCCTGCTGAGGTGTGCAACCACTCAGCAGTGCTATCAGCACTGGGCTGCAAACCACAATCATGGAAAGGAACAGGCAGCATGAAGTCTGGGTGCTGCCTGCATCATTTCATTCGGGTGCAGGATAATTGAGCAGAGTGATCCTTGTGCCTGAATTCGGGGTCTAGCCAAGTTAACCCCTAATACCTTTGAGTTTAGTGACAGATGGGAATGATACATGAGAAAATGAATCTTTCCAAGAAAGAAAGACCTTGTATTTAATATAATGCCTTTATCTAATGCATGATAAAGTGCTTTGCAACTGATACAATACCTATGAAATGAAAATGCAACCACTATTGTTATGTAGACAAATACAGCAGACCAGGAAAAATGTTGATCTGCACTATAAAGGTGAAAGACACATAGGGCCTCATTTAGCAACTCATTCAAAAGATGGCACCAATGAGACTCACTCAGCAATGCACTGAAATGTCAGCTGAGATTAATGTGCACAAACTGGTCACAGTAAATTCAGTGTTTGCAGATAATGTTGCAATGATTGTGAATCCCCACACTCCATCCTTGTTTTCTTTATATACATATGGTTGTATGATTTGACTGTTATTTCCATCTTTGCTGTAAATCTTTCTCCAATCGCTTTCTTTTTCCTCCTTGCTGGATACGGCTCGACAGTCACTGGTTGCCTTGGTGCCCAAACTAAATGCCCATTCATCGTGAAGGTGGTTAAACTTTGGGCTGGTGATGACAGCTGAACCAAATGTTAGCCCTAATGAACAATCACATGGGCATCACTGCCATCTGGAACTAATGGGCAACAACCAGGAGCTGAATTCTGACTGACCACACCCACAAATAAAAGTATGAATTGATTTAGAAAACACCATTGGTAATATACACACATTGTCAATCTACAATACATCATGGCTGCTGTTTGCAGTAGTAGACTTCATGTGGTAGATTTTCAACTTGTCACCTGGGCACAAATCTGACGTTGTGGATTGGGTAATCATTATAGAGCATGGTTGTCCAACAAATGGCCCGCAGGCAAGAATCCGCCTGCCAAAGGTTTGAATCTGGCCCGCCAGTCCTGTATGACTGATAGCAGGCTGGCCGTGGCTTGGCCGCACCAGCAGAGTGGTGGTCACAACACTCACCCAGACTGGATAACTGGATACTGCATGCTTGCCCTACTTGCCTCACGAGCTGCTGAGGAAGGTGAGCAATTTAACCTGAGTGTGTGAGGCCAGCTGTTGCGTAGCTAGTTACTCTTCTAGCTGGAATAAGCATGTGACTCAGTGAGGATTTAACATCTGATCTTTCTTCCCCTGTGGTTGTTTGCTCTCTAGTGAAGGGCTATGACTCGCCAGTGTTACTGGGCTTATACTGAGAATTAACACTGTAGGAATAAGGAGTCCACTGGCAAGGCCCCTGATCGAGGGGCTGGTTGGACAGGAGACTCAACAGAAACCCACGTAGTGATGATGTTCATCAGTTCTCTCTTCTGATGAGAAATGTCACAGCACCTGCCTGGAGCCTCCCCATTGTTCCTATTATTGCCACTAACAACCCACTACATTGCAAACACTGCCCTTGTGAAATATTTACAGCACTGTTGGATGTACCACTGCATTGTTGTACAGATGTCACTGTATAACACTGGGGTACAGTACTGGTAGGGACAGGGGGAGACAGACAGAGAGGGGTGGGGGGGGACACACAGAGATTGGGGGGAGTCACAGATAGAGGGGGGAAACAGAGAGAGAAGGGAGAGACACAGTGGGGGAGGAGACACAGAGAGAGGGAGAGACACAGAAAGGGGGGAGGGGGGGTGCGGGTATTACAGAGAGTGAGGGGAGAAGACACAGAGAGGGTGGAGAGACATAGAGATGGGGAAGATGGAAAGGGATCAAAATCAGTCCTGACAAATGAATATCTAAACTGAATTCTCTGCATCTCTATATCAAGTATGAAGGCAGACATTGTGCAAGCAAAAACAATGCTAAGTATCTCACGAAATCAGTGTTCAACATAGTAAGGAGAAAGTAAGTTTAATAAATTAGTCTTCTCATTTAAAGCTTATTCACAAAAATGCACATTTTTTTAACAGTAAGATGAATTTTTAATGCTTTTATCTTTCTGAAATTTGATCACCGTCTCCCTACGTAGGACAAAAATTGTAATGTGGCCCCTCACAGAAAGAGGTTGAACACCACTGTTATAGAGAATGTCCAATTTTCATTGAAATCACTGATCCACAAAACCAGTTTTGTGCCTGAGCAGCGAATAGGATATGTACTTTCATGTTTGTTTTAGCTTTATTGCAAATCAAGACTTACAGTCTGGAAGTAAGTGGCCATAAAGTTTAGTATTCCAACAGAGCTGAATGGGATTCCCATCCTCAATACACAGACATGCAACGTAGTAACGTTAAACAAGAGCCTCATCTTACAAATGCACATCAATGATCAAAATACACAAGCTGATTGCAGCTGGAAATGCAATGTGATGCAAATGGCACCAGTGTTCCTAAGAGCAGACAGTAGAATAAATTGCCAGGGCCCTTTAGTCACCCAGCATCTGGCACCTGATGCGTGCATGTTTGGAATCTGGGTGAGGCTATTACATTAACTGCAGTTTTGTCAGAGTATGGTGACAGTATAAAATTCATCACAATTCATTTTGTGACACTGTAGAGCTAAATGAAAAACTCCATAACAACGATCTTCATTCTGCAGCCCAGTGAGATTCAATCAATTTCTTCCATTTTTATAGTTAGTTGCCTCCTTTCCCAGTGAGACTAACAGTGCAAGTAGTATTGTGTACATAATGGGCAGTGTTAGCTTAAATCAATTCTAGTAATATATGTGGCTTCAATAGATCCATCTCTAAGGTAAGATATTTCTTCATTCCTCTTTGGTGTTGCTGTATCTGAAAAAGTAAATAAAATTCACGTCATTTTATTTTTTTTTGAAAACTGGTTGGAAATGCATCATTGGTCACAGTAACATAATCCAAGTGTACAGCTCTGTTCATTCAGTGCACAACTGTCAGGAGAACTACATTATTGAAAGTATTCCTCCACTATATGGTTTGTAGGGGGACTATTAAATAGAATTGCATTAAGGAGCTAATAAGAGGGTGCTTAGAATGTGAAACTCATTTCCACAAGCAGTATTTGAAGTGAAGAGCATAGATACGTCTAAGAGGAATATAGATAAAAAAATATGATGGAAAACGGAGCAAAAGGTCAGCATGTAAAGCTACCTTGTTCAAGAGAATATAAGAGCTATTTTTAGAAAAGGTCCGCAGTAAAGAAATTAATAAAAATAGTCAACTGAAAAAAAATGAGACTTAGTAACATTTACAAATGAAGTGACTTTTGCATTTAGTTTAGTTTAGTTTAGAGATACAGCACTGAAACAGGCCCTTCGGCCCACCGAGTCTGTGCCGACCATCAACCACCCATTTATACTAATCCTACACTAATTCCATATTCCTACCACATCCCCACCTATCCCTATATTTCCCTACCACCTACCTATACTAGGGGCAATTTATAATGGCCAATTTACCTATCAACCTGCAAGTCTTTGGCATGTGGGAGGAAACCGGAGCACCCGGAGAAAACCCACGCAGACACAGGGAGAACTTGCAAACTCCACACAGGCAGTACCCAGAATTGAACCCGGGTCGCTGGAGCTGTGAGGCTGCGGTGCTAACCACTGCGCCACTGTGCCGCCCTTTCTTTTGATATTTTCTATTTTGAATTCCCAGCTGGTCAATGGAATTTGGTTTTCATGTTGTTTTACCTCAAATGACATTTTTTGCGACATCTCTGCCGTAATTTAGTCTGGGGCGGGAAGGCCTGTGAACTGAGGCCCTTAACTGGGTAATTAATCCCTAATTAAGGTCCTCTTCCCACAGCAGCCGCAATTACCTGCGCAGTGGGTGGCCCTGTCGCCACACAGGAAGCACAACACAAAAAACTGTGTGGGCTGCTTCCCAGCTCCGGGTTGGGGTAGTTGCCTGAATGAGGGACCTGGCATCGGGAAGGGGGGCCCACTAAGGGCCACCCCCCTGCCCTTGCTGCCGACCCCCTCCCCCATATCCCTCACCCCATGAGACCCCTCCCGCCCTGATCTACCTTAAGTCAGTTTCCCATCGATTATAAGCCCATAGCACAAAAGTGGTACTCAAGGCAAATCAGTAAAATAGCAAAGTAACATGTGAAAATATTGTAAATTGAATGGTTGAGATATTTTAGTTTGCCTTGGAATTAAAATTTTCACTCAGGAGAGGTCACAGCATGGCTGGTGGAGCAAGTGAAAAAATGTTGTCTGGGAGTTCTTTTAAGGGGGGGGTGACATTTAGCTGCTGTCAGTATTGCTTAACGCGAGGGGGCAGGTACTTCAGTTGCAGTAAAGTATGCACTGTAGGAGACGTCAAAGACTGATTTAGGCTTTAACTGTTTGCAACAGTTGTGGTTTTGAAATATATGTTTACAAAATTACAGATTAAGTGAATTTGTCTATTGGATCTGTTAGCATTTCAGGCACCCAATATCCAAATACAGCACTCGTATGTGGGAGGCACAGAGTAAAACTTCATCGACTCATCTCTAATATTGTGCTCAAGCTTCACCCCCATAACAGAACTTCCAGACAACATTTTTTCACTTGCTCCACCAGCCATGCTGTGTCCTCTCTTGAGTAAAACTTTTAATTCTTACACAAACTTCCATATGTCAACCATTCAATTGACAATGTTTTCACATGTGACTTTGTTATTTTACTGATGTGCTTTGAATACCACTTTTGTGTTATAGGCTCATGATTGGTGGGAAACTGGGTTAAGTCCACCACCACTAGCACCATCACCAACAACCCTCACTGCAAACTCATTTGAAGTAGGACCCTTGCACTCAACATAGAGCAGTTGTAAGAATAATAGGTTGGGATTTAGTTTCATATCAATAAATTTTTTTGTCAAATGTTTAAATTAGTTCTTAAGTAAACTACGTAAACCACCTCAACTGAAAGGACACAGTTAACTCTGCACAGACCAAAGATATTGAGGATTGAACAGGGCACAATCTAATGTCCTATAACTACAATATTATACGGTTATCTGTAGAGTCCAGGATAATATTGTTAGCAATACAATTTCACAAACAAAGCAGTAACTTAATTTCAGAATTACATCTAAAGCATTAACTATATTCAATTTAACATAGGAAGATTTCATTCAGAATCCCATTATCATCGTCTCAATTTATCGTAACATTAGTAATCAATTTTGAGGATTAGAAACAAAAACAAGAAATGCTGGATTCACTCAGCAGGTCTGGCAGCATCTGTGGAAAGAGAAGCAGAGTTAACGTTTCGGGTCAGTGACCCTTCTTCGGAACTGACAAATATTAGAAAAGTCACAGATTATAAACAAGTGAGGTGGGGGTTGGGCAAGAGATAACAAAGGAGAAGGTGCAGATTGGACCAGGCCACATTGCTGACCAAAAGGTCACGGAGCAAAGGCAAACAATATGTTAATGGTGTGTTGAAAGACAAAGCATCAGTACAGATTAGGTGTGAATACACTGAATATTGAACAGCAGCAAGTGCAAACCTGAAAAAAAACCTGAAAAAAACAGTGGGTAAGCAAACTGAACAAACTAAGATGAAATGAAATAAATGCAAAAAAAGATAGTAAAAAATGTAAAAAAGAATGTAAAAAAAAAAGGAAGAAAAAATAACTAAAAATGAAAGTAAAGTGGGGGGCTGTCATGCTCTGAAATTATTGAACTCAATGTTCAGTCCGGCAGGCTGTAGTGTGCCTAATCGGTAGATGAGATGCTGTTCCTCGAGCTTGCGTTGATGTTCACTGGAACACTGCAGCAATCCCAGGACAGAGATGTGAGCATGAGAGCAGGGGGGAGTGTTGAAATGGCAAGCAACCGGAAGCTCAGGGTCCTGCTTGCGGACTGAGCGGAGATGTTCCGCAAAGCGGTCACCCAGTCTGCGCTTGGTCTCCCCAATGTAGAGGAGACCACACTGTGAGCAGCGAATACAGTATACTACATTGAAAGAAGTACAAGTAAATTGCTGCTTCACCTGAAAGGAGTGTTTGGGGCCTGGGATAGTGAGGAGAGAGGAGGTAAATGGGCAGGTATTACACCTCCTGCGATTGCAAGGGAAGGTGCCCTGGGACGGGGACGAGGTGGTGGGGGTAATGGAGGAGTGGACCAGGGTGTCGCGGAGGGAACAATCCCTTCGGAATGCTGACAGGGGAAGGGAGGGGAAGATGCGACTGGTAGTGGCATCACGCTGGAGGTGGCGAAAATGGCGGAGGATGATCCTTTGGATATGGAGGCTGGTGGGATGAAAAGTGAGGACAAGGGGAACCCTGTCACGGTTCTGGGAGGGAGGTGAGGGTAGAGGTGCGGGGAATGGGTCGGACACGGTTGAGGGCCCTGTCAACCACAGTGGGGGGAAATCCTCGGTTGAGGAAAAAGGAGGTCATATCAGAAGCACCGTCATGGAAGGTAGCATCATCAGAGCAGATGCGTCGGAGATGGAGAAACTGGGAGAATGGAATGGAGTCCTTACAGGAGGTAGGGTGTGAAGAAGTGTAGTCGAGGTAGCTGTGGGAGTCAGTGGGCTTATAATGGATATTGGTAGACAACCTATCCCCAGAGATGGAGACAGAGCAGTCGAGGAAGGGAAGGGAAGTGTCAGAGATGGACCATGTAAAGGTGAGAGAAGGGTGGAAATTGGAAGCAAAGTTGATAAAGTTTTCTAGTTCGGGGCGGGAGCAGGAAACGGCACCAATACAGTCATCAATGTACCGGAAAAAGAGTTGGGGGAGGGGGCCTGAGTAGGACTGGAACAAAGAATGCTCGACATATCCCACAAAAAGACAGGCATAACTAGGACCCATGCGGGTACCCATAGCGACACCTTTTACTTGAAGGAAATGCATGGAGTTGAAGGAGAAGTTGTTCAATGTGAGAACAAGTTCAGCCAGGCGGAGGAGGGTGTTGGTGGATGGGGCTGGTTGGGCCTCTGTTCCAGGAAGAAGCGGAGAGCCCTCAAACCATCCTGGTGGGGGATGGAGGTGTAGAGCGATTGGACGTCCATAGTGAAGAGGAGGCGGTTGGGACCAGGAAACTGGAAATTGTCAAAATGACGTAGGGCGTCAGAAGAGTCACGGATGTAGGTGGGAAGAGACTGGACCAGCGGAGAAAAGATAGAGTCTAGATAGGAAGAAATAAGTTCAGTTGGGCAGGAGCAGGCTGACACAATGGGTCTGCCGGGACAGTCCCGTTTGTGGATTTTGGGAAGGAAGTAGAAGCGGACTGTCCGGGGTTGCGGGACTATGAGGTTGGAAGCTGTAGAGGGAAGATCTCCAGAGGAGATGAGGTCAGTGACAGTCCTTTGGACGGTGGCTTGATGTTCGGTGGTGGGGTCATGGTCCAGAGGGAGGTAGGAAGAGGTGTCTGTGAGTTGGCGTTGAGCTTCTGCAAGGTAGAGGTCGGTACGCCATACATCAACGGCACCACCCTTGTCTGCAGGTTTGATGACCATGTCGGGGTTAGACCTGAGAGAACGGAGTGCCTCAAGTTCAGAGGGGGACAGGTTAGAGTGAGTGAGGGGGGCAGAGAAATTGAGACGACCAATGTCTCGCCGACAGTTTTCAATGAAGAGATCAAGAGCGGGTAAGAGGCCAGGGTGAGGGGTCCAGGTAGAGGGAGAATGCTGGAGGCGGGTGAATGGGTCTGCTGGTCGGGGGGAGGACTCCTGGTCGAAGAAGTGAGCCCGGAGGCGGAGGCGACGGAAGAAGAGCTCAACGTCATGCCGAGCGCGAAATTCATTGAGGTGGGGGCGTAAGGGGATAAAACTGAGACCTTTGCTGAGTACAGAATGCTCAGCATCAGAGAGGGGGAGGTCAGAGGGTATAGTGAATACACGGCAAGGGGTCAGATCAGAAGGGGTGGGGTCAGAGGGAAGTGAAGCGGAAGGAGGATCTGGAGGGGCATTAGTCCCCATCAGCTGCTGGAGCTTGCGTTCCTTAACACCTGAAAGGAAGAAAAAAAGTTTTTTGTTAATGCGTCGGATGAGACGTAAGATGAGATGAAACTGCGGAGTAGAACAGAAAAGCCCACTGACTCCCACAGCTACCTCGACTACACTTCTTCACACCCTACCTCCTGTAAGGACTCCATTCCATTCTCCCAGTTTCTCCGTCTCCGACGCATCTGCTCTGATGATGCTACCTTCCATGACGGTGCTTCTGATATGACCTCCTTTTTCCTCAACCGAGGATTTCCCCCCACTGTGGTTGACAGGGCCCTCAACCGTGTCCGACCCATTCCTCGCACCTCACCCCTTCCTCTCCCTCCCAGAACCGTGACAGGGTTCCCCTTGTCCTCACTTTTCATCCCACCAGCCTCCATATCCAAAGGATCATCCTCCGCCATTTTCGCCACCTCCAGCGTGATGCCACTACCAGTCGCATCTTCCCCTCCCTTCCCCTGTCAGCATTCCGAAGGGATCGTTCCCTCCGCGACACCCTGGTCCACTCCTCCATTACCCCCACCACGTCGTCCCCGTCCCAGGGCACCTTCCCTTGCAATCGCAGGAGGTGTAATACCTGCCCATTTACCTCCCCTCTCCTCACTATCCTAGGCCCCAAACACTCCTTTCAGGTGAAGCAGCGATTTACTTGTACTTCTTTCAATGTAGTATACTGTATTCGCTGCTCACAGTGTGGTCTCCTCTACATTGGGGAGACCAAGCGCAGACTGGGTGACCGCTTTGCGGAACATCTCCGCTCAGTCCGCAAGCAGGACCCTGAGCTTCCGGTTGCTTGCCATTTCAACACTCCCCCCTGCTCTCATGCTCACATCTCTGTCCTGGGATTGCTGCAGTGTTCCAGTGAACATCAACGCAAGCTCGAGGAACAGCATCTCATCTACCGATTAGGCACACTACAGCCTGCCGGACTGAACATTGAGTTCAATAATTTCAGAGCATGACAGCCCCCCACTTTACTTTCATTTTTAGTCATTTTTAGTTATTTTTTCTTCCTTTTTTTTGCATTCCTTTTTACATTTTTTACAATCTTTTTTTGCATTTATTTCATTTCATCTTAGTTTGTTCAGTTTGCTTACCCACTGTTTTTTTCAGGTTGTTTTTCTTCAGGTTTGCACTTGCTGATGTTCAATATTCAGTATATTCACACCTAATCTGTACTGATGCTTTGTCTTTCAACACACCATTAACATATTGTTTGCCTTTGCTCCGTGACCTTTTGGTCAGCAATGTGGCCTGGTCCAATCTGCACCTTCTCCTTTGTTATCTCTTGCCCAACCCCCACCTCACTTGTTTATAATCTGTGACTTTTCTAATATTTGTCAGTTCCGAAGAAGGGTCACTGACCTGAAACGTTAACTCTGCTTCTCTTTCCACAGATGCTGCCAGACCTGCTGAGTGAATCCAGCATTTCTTGTTTTTGTTTCAGATTTCCAGCATCCGCAGTATTTTGCTTTTATTTGAGGATTAGAATACTTGCTTGATAGTGTCAGGACTGTTCTGATTATATAGTGAAATAATAGTAAGCAATTATGCTCTTTCTATATCTTGAATGATTATATAAAAACACACAGCCTCTTTTTAATTGTTATATTAAAATACTCTGCCTTCCCCTGCACAATATACTAATTCTAAGCTCAAGAGCATGTCTTCAGTGAATTGTCTGTAATCAACTGGAATGAACTGCCTGGAAGAGTAATAGGAATTTCAATAGTAACTTTCTTAAGTGAATTGGATATATACTCGGCAAAGGAGCAATTTGCAGGGCTTTAAGAAAGAGCGGAGGAGTAGAACTAATTTGCGGAGCAGGCTCGATGGGTCATATGGTCTACTTCTGCTCCTATTTCTTGTGTTCTTGTGTAATTCAATAGTTTTCCTTCCAAGACCCAGTGTAGACATGATGGGTTGAATGAATTCCTTCTGTGCTGTATGATTCAATCCTTCACGTTTCGTCGCACTGACAGGGTTAAATGAAGAGGAATGGGAAGATGTTCACATGGAGCACAAACAGCGGCATGGACCAGTCAGCCTGAAAGCCCTGTTTCTGAACTGTGTATTCTGTGTAAATCTGTGTAAGTCTATGAAATCTTGATTTGTATTTCCTTGAGTAGAGAAGATAGAGGCATGATCTGATTGAAGTATTTCAAATGTTAAAAGGATTAGGGTAGGTACAGATGAACTATTTCCTCTGGTAGGGGAATCAAGAATGAGGGGACACAATCTTAAAATTGGGGCTAGGTTCTTTAGCAGGGAAACCAAGAACCACTTATTCACACAAAGGATTTGTAGAAATCTGGAATCCCAGGCAAAAAGCCTGCGTGCTGCTGGGGTAATTGAAGCTTTCAAGACTAAAGATTTTTTTATTATGTGACGGGATCAAGGCATATAGAGCTAAGGCAGATAAAAAGAGTTGAGGTACAGATCAGCCATAATCTAATTGAATGGCTGGGCAGGCTTATGGGGCTGAATGGCCTACTCCAAGATTGAACTACTTTAGGTAGAAGGTGGGAATGTGTAGAGTGGGCAGTCCCAAGGAGGCAGTGTGGGAACATTTCAGGGAGAGTTGGATAGATATTTGGGGAGTGGGCATTTGAGAGGTGTTAATTTTGGAACGATCCATTCACGCACTTTATGTTGTTAATCTGCAAGAATAAAATGTTTAGGAGTACTATGCTTTTTGTTTAATAATTATCGGTAAAAATGCAAACAAATAATTCTGATGCTGAACATTTTAAATATAACTTCTGGAAGATTTAGAATACAGTTCAAGCGACAATATTTTATCCTGAATTCATGAAGTATTTTGACCAACTGTGTATTTTCCGAATATTTTCTGGAGTGATCTTACCTGTCTGTAAATCTTACAATACATGGAATAAATAAGCAACACCCTTGAACTTCTGCTTTGTCTAATAATAACAGTTGTACTTACTGCCTTCTTTATCACTGGCAGTCAGTTTTATTTTGTAGCAAATGTATGCCACTAAAGCCAAGACTAACAGCAATACTGGTGCAGCGATGGTGGAAATATTCCAGAGCAGTTTATGATCTAAAATAGAGAGAGGGGTTAAAACATTGAAATAGCAGTTTAACAAACCTGTGATTTGACAGATTTGGTAGAAAGCAATTATTCGTTATACACTAACGTATGTGTATATATGGATAGATATAGGCAAAATACCATATGTCTGGAACTGTTGCATCATGTCTTGTTGTTACATGGGTAATTAACTTCCTTTGTTTGCACACATAAACAGAGAAAACATTTTAAAACCAGTTTCTAGGAAGTGCAAGAAAAAAGGAGTAAGGGATTGAACCTACAACTTGAGGCCTATGCATTTTTTTATTATTAATAGCTGATCTCCCATTTCATTGCTAATGGATTGTCTGAGATTTGGAGTATAATGGTGATGGTCAGTTTCTTTTAACCTGATCGGTCTCTTTTTAAGGTCACTGCTCATGTTCTTGCTGTGGAAGTGACCTCAATATAAATATTCTTAACTCAATTAGAAACTAATTGTTGAGGTAAGTTTCTGCAAATCGCTGCTGTTTGTAAACATTTCGCTGAAGAGGCCACATTATTGAGCTCAAAGATATGATTGTTTCTTTTTTATATATACTTATGACACTTTGAAATGTGACTGCACATCCTAGATACAAGACTTTATTTTGTGCACAATGGGATCTCTATGTAGTGCTTGTTCTTGGTAGTGTTCAAGTGAATGCAGTGTTCAATAACAAAATACCAAAACCACACAGTATTGAATATGATACCTTCACAGCTGCTTGTAGTGCTCAATGCAAATCAATGGTATGATTCAGTTTGGTTTAGATTGCAGTTTTTCCATTGTCATTTTTTATGAGCAGTCTGAAAGGGAAGTGCGTCTACGATAATGAGAGCATCTGTGGATAGTTTCAGCAGTCGAGAATTGCAAAACACTTTATTTTATTACCCTTCACATTCAATACTATATAATGCAGTTTAGAGTTTTTGCTACCAACCATGTTACAAACCTTGGGACCTACTTTGTTTAAATATCCATCAGAGATCTGACTTCAACTCTATTGCTCAGGGGAAGGTGGTGTCTATTAGGAGCTGCCAAATCAAGAACCATATCCCGATTTTATTGGACAATTAGCAAGTATTAATGTTGGCTCAAAAATGTCAATGATATAATGGCTGAACAGGGACGCCAAGTAACGTTTAGTGTCAAGAAAGAGAAAAATCCTGCATTTATATATCACCTATCACAGCTTCATGAATGCCTCAAAATGATTCACAGACAATAAATTATTTCTGAACTGTAGTCATTGTTGCAGTGTTGGGAAATGCAGCAGCCAATTTGCACAGAGCAACATCCCACAAACAGCACTAAGATAGATGCCAGATAATCTGTTTATGTAATATTGGCTGAGGGATAAATGTTTGCTGAACACTGGGAAAACTCTCTGCTCTTCATCAAATCATGCCATGGGATCTTTTATATCCGCATGAGAAGTTTAACATCTCATCGAAAGACAGCATCTCCAGTAACACTACACAAAAGTGTTCAACTCTCTGGAAATTCCAATCTTTTAACATAGAGGTAAGAATGCTGCAACTGAGCTGACTAACACATAAATATCCTTAACTAACTTAATGTACTATTAACTTCCACTGTAAAAGATCATGAGTTGAAAGTTTATTGAGGCAAGTAACTGCATCAATGT